>NC_057360.1:16774200-17407277 GCF_016509475.1 Prionailurus bengalensis
TAAGAGGGAATGTGGTCTGAGGCTGGAGAATGAGGATAACAGAGCCCTGACATCTGTGGTAAAGATTCTGGCAGCTGGAGTAAGAAAGATGAAAGATCAGGTGAGATTTCCATTTTTATTTATTTTTAAGTTTTTAAATTTATTTTGAGAGAGTAAGACAGGGAGGAGCAGAGACAGAGAATCCCAAGCAGACTCCACAGAGATCGATCTCACAAACCATGAGATCGTGACCTGAGCCAAGAGCCCAACATGGAGCTCAATCTCACAAACCCTGAGATCATGACCTGAGCCAAGACTGACAGTTGGACACCTACCCGACTGAGCCACCCAGGCACCCTGAGATATACATTTTTAAGATCAATTGCAATGTAAAGAATGAATCTAGAAGGGCAAAAGTGGTCAAGATGGAGGAAAAAGATTACTGCAAAAGTTTGCATTAAGGATTTCTTAGAAGTTTATTCTTATATATGTGTGTGTTAGTGTGATTGTATTCATTTAAACCTGACAAGTATGATTGATCCTGTGCTAGACTGTAAGAAAGCACAGTAATTATTCTAACATATTAAAAGTGCATAAATTAAATAAGAAAATGCATATAAAATCCACTAAATTGTCATAAACTATTAAGCATTAAGAATATTTCCTAGGTACTTTATTCTTTTTGGTATAATTGTAAGTGGGATTGTTTTCTTAATTTCTTTTTTCTACTTCATTATTAGTGTATAAAAATACAATAGATCTCTGTATATTAATTTTTTTATCATGCACCTTTATTAAAATCATTGATCAGTAGTAACAGTTTTTTGGTGGAGTAATTTGGGTTTTCTATATATAGTATCGGGTCATCTGCAAATGGTGACAGTTTTACTTCTTCTTTACCAATTTCGATGGTTTAAGTTCTTTTTCTTGTGTGATTGTTGCAGTTGAATTCTAGTAGTATGTTGAATAAAAGTAGTGAGAGTGGACATCCTGGTCTTGTTCTGGAACTTAGTGGAAAAACTTCCAATTTTTCACCACTGAGTATGATGTTAATTGGGGGTTTTTCATATATGGCCTTTATTAATTTGACATATGTTCACTTTGCTGAGAGTTTTATTGTGAATGGCTAGTGTATTATGTCAAATGCATCTACTGAGATGATCATATGGTTTTTATCCTTTCTCTTGTTAGTGTATCTGATTTGATTTGCCAAAAGTGACCCACTCTTGCATCCCTGAAATAAATCTTTGTGAATGATCTTTTAATATATTTGCTGAAATTGCTTTGCTAATTTTTTTTTTTTTTTTAAGGATGTTTTCCACCTGTGTTCATCAGAGATTTTGTAGTGTCTCTGTCTGGTTTGGTACCAGGGTAACTGTGGCCATGTAGAATGAATTTGGGAGTTTTCCTTCCTCTTTTATTTACTGGAATAGTTTAAGAATAAACATTAAGTCTATTTTATTTATTTTTTTATTTTAGAGAGAGAGAGAGAGAGAGCACGAGCAGGGGAGAGGGGCAGAGGAGGAGGAAGGGGGGGGGGGGAGAGAGAATCTTAAGCAGGCTCCACACTCAGCACAGAGCCTGATGCTGGGCTTAAATCCCACAACCCTGGGATCGTGACCCATGCCGAAATCAAGAGTTGGATGCTCAACCGACTGAGTCACCCAGGCACGCCTTAACTCTTTTATACATGTTGGGTAGAGGTTATCTGTGAAGACATTTGGTTCTGGAATTTTGTTTGTTGGGAGTTTGATTACCCAATTCAATTTCGTTACTAGTAACAGGTCTGTTCAAATGTTCTTTTATTTATATTTAAAAAATTTTTTTTTATTTATTTTGAGAGAGACAGGGACAGCACGAACAGGGGAGGGACAGTGAGAGAATCCTAAGCACAGAGCCAGATACAAGGCTCAAACTCACAAAACTGTGAGATTATGACCTGAGCTGAAACCAAGAGCCGGATGCTCAACTGAATGAGCCACCCAGACACCCCTATTTACTTTTTTAAAAATTTATTTTGAGAGGGGCGCCTGGGTGGCGCAGTCGGTTAAGCGTCCGACTTCAGCCAGGTCACGATCTTGCGGTCCGGGAGTTCGAGCCCCGTGTCAGGCTCTGGGCTGATGGCTCAGAGCCTGGAGCCTGTTTCCGATTCTGTGTCTCCCTCTCTCTCTGCCTCTCCCCCGTTCATGCTCTGTCTCTCTCTGTCCCAAAAATAAATAAACGTTGAAAAAAATTTTTTTTTTTTTTGAGAGAGAACACATGCATACATGTGAGCTAGTGGGGGAAGGGAAGAAGAAAAGGAAGAGGGGGAGAGAGAGAGAGAATGAACCCAGGCAGGCTCTGCACTGTCAGCACATAGCCTGATGCAGGGCTCGAACTCATGAACCATGAAATCATGATCTGAGCCAAAGTCACACACTTAACTGAGCCACCTGGGCACCCCTGTTGAAATTTTCTACATCTTCCTGATTCAGTTTTGGGAAAATGTATGTTTCTTGGAATTCATCCATTTGTTCTAGATTGCCCAATTTGTTGACATACAATTTTTCAAATGTTCTCTCTAATCCTTTGTATTTCTGTGATGTCAATTACTATTTCTTCTCCTTCATTTTTTATTACATTCCTTATTTTTTCTTGATAAGTCTGGTTAAATGTCAATTTTGTTGATCTTTCCAAAAAATTAGCTCTATCATTGACCTTTTCTACTGTTATTTTTTTTTCTGTCTCTATTTCATTTATTTCTTCTGATCTTTATTATTTCCTTCCATCTACTAGCTCTGAGATTTGATCTTCTTTTTCTAGTTTAAGTGTTAGGTTAGGTTGTTTGAGATTTTTCTTATTTCTTGAGGTAGGCCTATAGGACTTTAAACCTCCCTCTTAGAAATGCTTTTGCCATGTCCTAAAGATTTTGGACTACAGTGTTTTTATTTTCATTTGTCTCCATGTATTTTTTTGACTTTCTCCTTGATTTCCTCCTGACTCACTTGTTGCTTAGTGTCATGTTGTTTAGGCTCCAAGTGTTTGTGTTTTTTCCAGATTTTTCTCTTGTAATTGATTTCTAGTCTCATACTGTTATGGTCAGAAAACATGTTTGATAGGATTTCAATCCTCTTACATTTACTGAGACTTGCTTTATGAACTTATATGTGATCTATCCTGGAGAATGTTCCATGTGTGCTTGAAAAGAATGTGTATTCTGTTTTCAGATGGAATGTTCTATATATATGTTAGGTCTGTCTAATGTGACAATCAAAGCCTCAGTTTCTTATTGATTTTCTGTCTGGCTGATCTATCCACTGAAATAAGTGAGGTGTGAAAGCTCCCTACTATTATTGTTTTACTGTCGATTTCTCCCTTTATATCTATTAATATTTGCTTTATGTACTTAGGTGCTCCTATGTTGGGTACATAAATATTTATAATTGTTATATCCTCTTGTAGGATTGATCCCTTTATCATTATGTAATGCCTTTTTTCTTTTTTTGTCTCTTGCTACAGTCTTTGTTTTAAAGTCTTTTTTTTTTTTAATTTTGGACATATGAACAAGTAATTACCTGTTATACCATCCAGATGGAAATATGTGATACTTGGAAATAATGTTCATAAACTTAGGAGACACGCAGGCATTTTTAGACCACTAAACCCAAAGGTATTAAAACAGACTTCAAGGAATGTCCAAATTATTTTTTAAAACACGATCTAAATTTTTTTCACATTTCTTTAAATGTCCAGTTTTCTTTGGAAAATTTATCCACAATCCTAAATTTTCATTTCATTTATTTTTTAAAGTTTATTTTGAGAGAGAGAAAGCACACGAGCAGTTGGGAGGGGCAGAGAGAGAGTAGAGAGAGAATCCTAAGTAGACTCCACGCTGTAAGCACGGACCCCAACACGGAGCTTAATCTCCCAAACCATGAACACAACCTGAGCTGAACTCAAGAGTCAGATACTTAACCAACTGAGCCACCAAAGTGCCCCCTAAATTTTCATTTTAGAGCCTACTTGTATTTATATAACAGAGTGCCCTAAACTGATGTTCATCGAGATACCTTTCTTTAAGCCCTAATGGTTTCTATCTTCCTTTTAAAATGTGTTAGGTATCTCTTAAATTGTTATTCTCAAAAATATCCTGGAGAAAAAATTATTAAACACTGACAAATTCTTCTTCATTTCTGTTACAGGGTAGCAATTGATCATCTAACCCACAGGGGTCTATCAGCTTTGTAAGGTTGGGTTTCTTGTTCTCCTCAGACATAGCTGACTGCAACTCATAAAGCCACAGCTGGCTCCAGCTTCTCCACTTCTGTATTAACTGTCACTGAGACATGTCAGTCTTTGATCTGTACATTTTGACCAGTTTTGGCCTCCAGAGAAGGTCTTCTTTCTTCTCAATTGGCTTCACCAATTTTGCTTTTTTCTTCACACTTAATCCTTGAGAAGATCCTCATCCACAACAATACTTCGCAGATCACTGCATGACTATCAATTTAGATTCACATGCACTGATGTTGTTTTGTTGTTTTTTTTTAAGATTTTATTTTGTTTAAAGTAATCCCTATACCCAACATGGGGCTCAAACTCACAAGCCCAAGATCAAGAGTCATATGCTCTACCAACTGAGACAGCCAGGCGCCCCTGAACTGATATTCTTGAAGGTATTTTTCAAATATGCGCTTTCTTCAAATTTATTGTCTATGTATTTAAATTTTTTTTTTTGAAATTCAAACAGTTTTCTTCTGTTGAAGATGTTGGTTTCTCTGAAGTCTGATCATTTTCTTCATTCTCTACTTTAAGATGTTTTACCAAACTGTAACAGGAATCAAATGAAGATCTAGTTTTCCTTAATCATTCTCTAAGTGTTACACTCATAGGTTGTTTATCTGAACTACTTGTATGTGGAGATGGTGGGCTGGCACAATCCTGTGGAGTGCTAGGGGTGGGCTCTCCATCTTGACAATGAAATCTTGGTTCACCACTCCCTCTGCCATCCCCACAGTGCAGAAAATGCACCTAAAGCATTGCTACCCTGGCTTTTTTTGTTTTGCACTTCTATTTGCACGGAATGTGTTTCTGCATCCCATCACCTTCAGTTTGTATACATCTTTAGGTCTTGACGTGAGTCTCTTGTACGCAGTGTACAGATGGGTCTTTTTTTTTAATCCACTCCACCATCCTGTATCTTTTGACTGGAGCATTTAGTCCACTCACATTTAAAGTAATTACTGATACATATGCAGTTATTAGCAGTTTGGCATGTCCTTATTGTTTTTGTAGTTTTTGTCTATTTTTTTTTCCTTCTTTTGTTCTTTTCGCTTGGGGTTTGAGGTCTTTCTTTAGTGTTATGCTTGGATTTTTGTCTCTATTTTTTGTGTATTTACTATAACTTCTTCATTTGTGGTTACCACAGGGTTATATATAACATCTTAAGTGTTTAACAGCCTGTATTATGTTGCTGTACCTTAAATTCAAACATACACTAAAAGCACTAAATTAACCCCATCCATGTTTTATGTATACGATGTTATATTTTACATCTTCTTATTTTGTTTATCCTTAGACTAATTTTTGTAGATAAAACTGATTTTTACTACTTTAGCATTTTAATTCCCATATTGGCTTCATAAGTGATTAACGTACTACTTCTAGTATGGTTGCCAATTTAACCAAGGAGGTGAAAAACCTATCCTCTGAAAACTGGAAGATACTGACGATGACACAAACAAATGGAAAGATATCCCATAGTCATGGATTAGAAGAATTAATATTGTTTAAATGTCCATACTACCCAAAGCAGTCTCTAGATTCAATGCAATCCCTATCAAAATACCAACAGTATTTTTCATAGAACTAAAACAAGTAATACAAAAGTTTGCTTAGAACCACACAAGACCCTGAATAGCCAAAGCAAACCGGAGAAACAACAAGGCTGGAGGTACCACAAACCCAGATTTCAAGATATACTACAAAGCTGTAACAATCAAACAGCATGGTATCGGCACGAAAACAGACACGCTAGGTCAATGGGATAGGACTAGAGAGCCCAGAAATAAATCCATGCTCATATGGTTAATTAATCTATAACAAGGAGATAAGGATGTACACAATGAGGAAAAGACAGTCTTTTCAATAAATGTGATTGGGAAAACTGAAGTGCTACCTGCCAAAGAATGAAAGTGGACCACATTCTTACACTCCACACAAAAATAAACTTGATATGGATTAAAGACCTAAATGTGAGAAACTGCAACCACGTAACTCCTAGAAAACATAGATAGTAATCTCTTGGACATTGGCTTTAGCAATATTTTTCTAGTTATATCTCCTCAGGCAAGAGAAACAAAAACACAATAAACTATTGGGACTATACCAAAATAAAAACCTTTTGTACATTAAAGGAAACCATCAACGAAACAAAAAGGCAGCCTACTGAATGAGAGAAGACATCTCCAAATACATCTGATAAGGGGTTAATATCCAAAAACATATAAAGAACTTATACAACTCAATACCAAAAAAGCAAATAATTCAGTTAAAAAATAGGCAGAAGACTTGAATAGACATTTTTTCAAAGAAGACATAGATGGCCAACAGACAAATAAAAAGATGCTCAACATCACTAACCATCAAAATCAAAACCACAATGAGACATTACCTTACAACTTTCAGAATGGGTAGAATTAAATAGTGGCATGGATATAGAGAAAAGGGAAATCTCCTGCAGTGGGAATGTAAATTGGTGCAGACACCGTGGGAAACAGTATGAAGTCTCCTCAAAAAATAAAAAATAGAAAACAGTACAACCTAGTAATCCACTACTGGGTATCTGTCCAAAGAAACAAAAACACTAATTTGAAACAATATATGCATCCCTACGATTATAGGATTATTTACAATAGTCAAGATATGTAAGCAACCCAAGTGTCCAATGATAGATGAATGGATAGAGAAGATGTGTATGTATACACAATGGGATATTACTCAGCCTTAAAAAGCAATGAGATCCTGCCATTCGTAACAATACAGATAGACTTACAGGTTATTATACTAAGTGAAATAAGTAAAACAGAAAGACAAATGCCATATGATTTCACTTATATGCGAAATCTAAAAAAACAATTGAACAAACTACTAAAATAGAAATTCACCCACAAAAATGAAAACCGGTGACTGTCAGAGGGCAGATATGTGGGTATCTGGGCAAAAGGGGTGAAGGAAAATAGAAAGAGCAGGCTTCGGTTATGGAATGAGTAAGTCACAGGGAGGAAAGGTACAGACTGCATAAGAATATAGTCAATGTATCATAAATAGCGTTATATGGTGGCAGATGGTAACTACACTAGTGGTGAGGATAGCAATGCATAGAGTTGTCAAATCACTAGGTTGTACACCTGAAACTAACAGAACAGTGTGCATGAGCTATACTTCAATTAAAGAACAAAAAAAGGAAAGTACAGCATGGGGAATACTGTCAATATTGCAATAATGTTGCATGGCGATTACACTTATGGCTGAGCATGATGTACAGAATTTTTGAATCAATGTGTTAGTTACCTGAAACTAATAACATTAAATGTTACTTTAATGTTATTTAAATGTTATTTTAAAATTAAAGGTATATACTTCCAGTTATAAAAGAAGTACATCACAGAGATAGGGAATATAGTCAAAATATTGTGTAACATTGTATGGTGACAATGACTATACTTATCATTATCATTGTACACAGAGTAATATACAGAATTAGCAAATCAAATATATATGTTGCACAGCTGAAAAAAAAACTATTTCCTAATCTCCAAGAGCTTGTGCATGTGTTGCCATTATGAAATATTTAGTGAATTCTATACACTGACAATTAAGTCAATGAATGGTAGATAGTATGTGCTATAAAGTGGACTGGAGGGGAGACGAGGCTGGAAGTCAAGTTTCGTGGAGGCTGTCCTAGAAGAGCTATGAATTATGTATGTATGTACGTACCTATCATATATATATACACTTATATACCTCTCCTTGTTCCCAAAAAAGATTTAAGTCAGTTTACAAATGAGGAAATTGGGGCACAGGGACAATGAGACAATAGTGTGCACTGTGAAAAGCCTGTAAGTCTGTTAGAGACAGACCTCTGGGACAGAAGTTTGATCTGTATGCTACTTGGTAGGCAACACAGAGCCAGGATCAGTTCCTACAATTCACAGAGTCCTTGAACAGCTATTGCTGGTTCTCATACCAGAGCCATTCCTTGGGGGGGGGGGGGGGGGGGGGGGTCTTCATAAATAACATCCTCCGCAACATCTTAAGTTTTTCTCAGAGGCCTCCTCTTACGACTCCCTAAATGTAAGCAAGTAGCTTAATGCCGTATGGTAAAAGCCGTAACCGAATGGTTCAGGACACTCAGTCTTCTGCTGATCTGGCTAATCTGGACAAGATTAAAAAGAATTAATGGTAATGAGTGGCCTGTATATTATTCAGCCAGCTTCTATAAGTATTTTTTTATTTTCCTCTGAGCTTTTGATAGTCTGAGTAGCCTTGAGTTTGAGTTCAGGTTCTCAACAAGACTCATGAATGTAGGTATGCTGTGTCACCAGCTAGGTGCAGGACCCATATGCTTCAGGAGGCCAAACACAGTTGGCATCCTCTTATTCAAGCTAAGGAGTAGGAGAAGAAAGTAAACCAGATGGAAAACCACCTCAGCACACAGAGGTGGGCAAAGGAGTTCAGAGAGGCAGGCACCCATTGCCCTGGGTGAGGAACAGCTTAGGCCACATATGAGGCACATGGCCTCAATCAGCACAGCCTCCCAATGCCTGGAGGTGTTGAAAGAGTGGGAAGAAGTAGGGGGGAGACCTTAGGCCAAAATAACTGTCCAATTTCTGTGTGATTACCATTCACCAGTACTTTCTAAGGATCATCTAATAAACAGTTAAAGGGCTAGTTAGGAATGAAAAGTTCTCTTTAATCTGAAATTCACCAGAATAACTTCAAGGGTATTAATTTATGTTGACTAGGAGAATTTGATCATATCCTCCAGAAATTATATTGTTACTAAGTTACAACAGTATCAACGGTGCTTTTTGAGAATGATCTTGTGGCACATTGGGACGCATCTTAATTAGCTCACCTGAAGATCTTTTGGCAAAATGGTATTCTTCCTGAGGGAATTGATTCGAAGCCTCTCATCTGCATACTCGTAGGCAATTTTTCGTCTCTTCACATCACGCAGCATTTTCCAGTCTACATAATAACCTCGAACTTGACCTGAAGCTGAGAAAGGAACCATCTAAAATACAAGGAACAAGGTGAAGGACAGTGAGACCCAGGCTCTGCCAGTGTCTCCCATTCTGTGATCCCTTTTACTATTTATGACCTAAAAGCTTTTTTCTAATAATTTTGGATCATTTTAATAACTTAGACTTAATTCAAAATAACTTTTACAAATGTACATTAGGCCAAAATGGTGGTAATTAATAATGCCAATAAGGTGTGTTGGAAAATGAAACATTTTCTTAGATTTTTATTATAATTGTTTGACCTTTACTTAGGCTAATAGTGGTTCAAAAACCAAAAAAATGTAAAAAGAAAAAACAGGGTGGACTCTCTCCTACCTCATCCCTTACCTGACCAATGATGACCCCTCCACTTCCAAAGGTATCCACTGTTACTAGATCCCGTATCCTTCCAGAGATCTTTGCCTATAGAAATACATATACACCCCCCCCCCCCATGTTTCATGCCCTTACTCTTTTCCTCATTTAACAGTGTATCTCGGAGATCTTTCATATCCATAAGTTAAAAAGCTTCTCCTTTTCTTTAGGTTGTATATTCCACTGCATGGATGTGACATGCACGTGTGGAGAGTCAGACGCTCAACCCACTGAGCGACCCAGGCACCTCTAATTTTTGTTCTTTTATCTTGTCAAAGGAGTCCCTAAAACTAGCCATTTCTACTAAAAAGGCAATTGAGAGCTCTTTATAATTTTTTTCCCCAAATGTAGCCAATTTAAAGGCTTCATTGTCTGGCCATTAACAAGTCAGGTCTTATTAATTTTAATATCGACTCCTATCAGTAAGCCTTTTTATGGCTTAACCAAAGATACTCTCACACGCACACTCTCTCTAAATAAACTTTAAAAAAAAACAAACAAAAATTAGGCTTAAGACAAATAAGTGTCCACATCCAATGAAAATACCCCCCCCCCCCTTTTTTAAGTTTATTTTGGAGCTTTCTGAGCAGGGGAAGAGCAGAGAGAGAGAGAGAGAGGAAGAGGGGGGTCGGGGAGGGGGAGGATCCTAAGCAAGCTCTGCACTATCAGCACAGAACCTGGTTCAGGGCTCAAACCCACGAAACTGTGAGATCATAACCTGAGCCGAAAACAAGAGTCAGATGCTTAACCAACTGAGCCACCTGGGCATCCCAAAATTTCCCCTTCTTAAAATCCAGCCCCGTCTGTTTTAACTTCCTCTTCCCTACAAGATTCAGAGAGAGTACTCCAGCCTAATCTCTAGGTTCAAAGTATATCAACTATTCTTGTAAACGCCGAAAGCAGAAAGTGATTTTAGCGGAAGCCTGAGAAACAAACCATAGGGCCTGGTTTACTATGATCAATCCCAGCCAGCCTCAGGCATTTTGATGCACGACCTTTGCAGGTGTATCCTAGACACCGCCCACCGCCCACCAGAGAATTCCTGTCCGTGGAACAGCAGCACACGTTTTAAAGTATAAAGCTAATACTTTATACTAACAGGATTATAGATGCCAAGGTTGAACCTTATAACCAGAAAGAAGGCTTCTGTTAAAATGCTTTATTTTATACAGACTTTACAACCATCTTTTCATTCTCATTTTCATTAAAAATCTCCCTGATATAAATAAGTAAATCTATTTAAAAACGTGAGCCAGTTCCTTGATATTCAGGCTGTAACCCAGTTCTCTGGAGAAAAACGGTCTTTGTCTTACAAATCTCTCCAAAACCAGAAAGTCAAAACCCACCTATCTTTAACAATCCTAAAACCTCGCCTATTCTCAAAATGTGCATTTTATAAAAGACCAGGATATTGAAACAAAACTGTCCTGTCCTTAAGAAAAAAGGTAAATTTTAAATTGCAATTATCCTGAAGCGCTCATAAAAATTTTTTTTTACATTCTTTCTCTGTCCCTTGAAATGATTAAATCTTATCACATCTCTGAAACGGAAGCGCAGCCCACAATCACCTGAGACTAAAGGAAAAAAAAAGTGGTGGAAAAAGGCCCTTCTATTTTTTTGTTTTTTTAAGTAGGCTTCACAAGCTCTACTGACTGAGCCAGCCAGGCGCCCCTTTTAAAATACAAGCTGCTGAAAGAGTTCTTAAGCCCAGACTCCAGCACCTTTGATAACAGACAGATATGCTCCAAATCTCCACCTTGAAGAAAACTTGGATACTTTTTCTGTAAATTTTCTACCCACCCTCTTCTCTAGGACCTAAGAGCCATTCTTTAAAATGCAAAACTTTAGGGGGAAGTTTTCATCTCCCCCCCCCCGCCCAAAATAAATAAATACAAGGAGGTATTTGGAAATATCAGTAAAAACAAAAGCTATAAATTTTTGTTTATATCTCATCTATGTATTCGTGTCCATCTATGTTGTAAATATGAGATATTTTCTCTAACTCCAAATGATACTGCTAAAGGAGCAGTAAAGGAGCTCTATTTAGTTGGTTTGAAGGCAAATGCTTGGAAAATTTGGGCATTCTAAAACTCTCAGAAAACTAGAATTTAACCCAAATGTTTTTCAAGTTCATGGGATCTGAAAACAGATGTGATATGAAAACTAGTTTAGGGGTGTCTGGGTGGCTCAGTCAGTTAAGCATCCGACTTCCCCTCAGGTCACGATCTCATGATTCTTGAGTTCAAGCCCCACATCAGACTCTTGAGTTCAAGCGCCTCATCTGTGCTGACAGCTCAGAGCCTGGACCCTGCTTCGGATTCTGTGTCTCCCTCTCTCTCTTTGCTCCTCCTCAAAAATAAACAAACATTAAAAAAAAAGTTTAAAAACAGACAAATCTTTAGAGTTACCACCATTAAATATAAAACTTTTATTCTACCTATCGCTTACAACATGGCCACCAAAAAATAATAGCTTAGGGATAATGGCAGACTTTGTCTAATGTTTAATCAAGTTTTGGTAGGTAATTTAAACCTAATTGCTTAACAAATAAAAAGTTTTAGGTAACCTTTTAAAATAGTGTCCAAATCTTTTTAGTAACTTGAAACCTTAAAGTTTTGCTAAGTTAAATGACGAGTTAAGATAAATTCATTAAATATCTAGATCCTTTCCAAATAGGACAAAATACTAAAACATTAAATACTAAACACAGGTTTATCTTTTGATTACAGAGAAACTAAAAGATATTTAGGTGTGTTAATGCTACATTAAAATATTTAGGTAAGTGGGTGGCTCAGTTGGTAAGTGTCCGACTTCAGCTCAGGTCATGATCTCACGGCTCATTTGTGAGTTTGAGCCCCGAATCAGACCCTGTGCTGTCAGCACAGAGCCTGCTTCAGATCCTCTGTCGCCTCTCTCTCTACCCCTCCCCACCCACTCTCCCTCTCTCAAATATTTTTAAAAATTTCAAAAACACATACATGTTTCTAGAAATTATAAAATGTATTCATAAATTTGCAAATTTAAGGAATGCTGGTTACCAGACCATTCACAATTGCTTACTTCTTACTTTTCACTAGAAATTAGTTTCTAAGTTAGAAATTCAAATTAATATATGTAATTAAAACTACTAAAAATAAGGGAAACATCTCCATATGCCAAGGAAGTAGGATATGTTTTCACTAAAAGTATGAGAATTAGAGATGAATTTTTGTTAAGGGGTAAACAAATTAAAAACACATGATAAAACAGAAATGTAGGGGAAAAAAGTTATAGGTTTGTTGAAGTCTTTGAAAAGGAATATTAATGTATGATCAAGCTGGTTAAGATTAAAATGAAATTATTTTATAAAATGAGTTTTAAGGGACACCTGGGTGGCTCAGTCTGTTAAGGGACTCTTGATTTTGGCTCAGGTCATGATCTCAGGGTTCCTGAGTTCGAGCCCCACCTAGGGCTGAGGTCAGTGGGGCTCTGCTCAGGATTCTCTCTCCCCCTGTCTCTGACCCTCCCCCTGTTCAAGTGCCCATGTACACACTCTCTCTCAAATAAATAAACTTTAAAAATAAACAAATGAAGTCTTTGACCTGGAATATTCTGAAAGATTTGCTAATTAATATATAAATCGGGGGGGGGGGGAGGAGGAGCTGGGGGAAAATATGTAAAAATAAGTAAAATATGGGAAGCATTGTCAAATAAGTTATACTAAGTCTTTACGTTGTATTTGTAAGAGTGTGGCACATGTAGATAAAGTGGCATTTTGGAAACATTCTTAGAGAAAAACAGTTCTTGAGCCCCACTGGAAAAGACCTTACCTAGTACTCCTGACCACTGACGCTACAGCAAAACTAAAACGTATTAAGTCTTGGGTACATAACACACAGCTTAAAAAAAAAAAAAAAAAAAAAAAAGCTCCACCTGACCCCTGGTCCCTACAGATGCTGCAGACCTCTAAATCAAATTGACAAGAAAGAGAAGTGGCTGGTATTGAGGTAGACTGCTTCAGTCCAAGATGACAGATCGACTTCATACTAAAAATCCATAATCCATTCTCCTTTTCCTTTACTCTGGCACTGGCCTGGAAAGATTAATGTCCCCAGCTGTATCTCCCACGCTGTTGCTAAGAGGGCACAACCTCTTTAACTTCAGGCTTAGCTAAAATCTAACTGGGCTCTTAACTTTTCACAAGCAAAATAAGACATCTCATCAGTCGATTCCCCTGAATTTACACTGTTGAGTTAAAAAGGGCCTATTCATGACTCAGAATTCATTCCTTTTGACAGGTCCCTATTTCTCTGGTTAGAGATATACATAAATGAGGCTGTGATCAAGAACTGCTCCTTAATTCTTAGAATTATTGCAAAATCTGTTGCTAAAGCAATAGCAGCCCAATAAAGATCCTTAGATTCTCGAGTCAAAGCTGCCCTTAATAATAAAATAGCTCTTGATTATCTTTTATCTGAGCAAGATGTCTGTGCTTATGGCCACCACCTGCTATGCTTAGATTAACGCTTCTGGGGAAGCTGATACTCAATTACATAAGATCACAGAACAAGTCACTTGGCTTAAAAAGGTAGCTCTTTGCATGGGGTCTTTGAATTAGTTAATTTTGATTGGTTTGGGTCTTGGGAACCATAGCTCTATAGTACACTCCATATATTGAAATTACCTTGCTTCTAGTAATCATAATAACTTCTGTGGTGCGTTGTATTCTCTTAAAAGCTTTAAATGCATGTTCACAGCTGTTAACCACCAAGCAAATGATTTCCCTAAGACCTGAAACATCTGGGGGCGCCTGGCTGGCTCAGTCGGTGGAGTGTGCGACTCTTGACCTTGGGGTGGTGAGTTTCAGCCCGTGTTGGGTATAGAGATTACCTTAAAAAATTTTTTTAAAGGACTTGAAACATCTAAGGAACAAAGAAAATGACATTTAAAAAATTGTGAACCTGAAGTCATGACTTGTGAATATCCCAGAGATTAAGCCATAACCATATGGACAGGCCACACAAGGGATTAACAAAAACTGCGAGAACTTGAGGTTGGTAACTGAGAGTGGCGTTAATGCCTTTAACTTTGATCACATTTCTGTTAAGCTGAGAATTAGATCAAAAGGGGGTAACTGTAAAATAGAAAACCACAGACCCAAAATGGCATCACTTAGCCCTAGTCTCTAATCTAATTGCAGTTTCAACCTCCCCCAGAAAAGCAGTCTTAACTAGTCAGTCAAGAATTTTCTGATGGGTGCCAATGAGTGCCACATGGGCCCTCCATCCCCACCCCAAAGGAAGATGACATTATCTGCACAAGGCCCAGTGCTCTTTCCCCCTAAGGGAAGGTGATCTTACCTTTTGCCGATAACTTTCTTGCCCCACCATCCTTCCTATAAAAAATCTTCATTTTGTACAAGTCCTAAGAGCTTCCCTGTACTTGTTAGATGGGATGGTGCCTGATTCAAGATTACTTAATAAAGTCAATTAGACCTTCAAATTTACTCGCCTACAGTTTGCTTAACATAGTGCAGGCATAGATTGTACAAGCCACTAGAAACTCAAGACTGTCCCAAACCAGAGTAAATGCTGTATGTTAATTAAATTTCAGCTACAGAAAGTAATGATGGCTTCCAATAAAAGCTGTTTATAGAAGAAATATATTGACAGAATAATAAAGAATATAAAAGTGAAAATGAGACTACTGGAAAACAAACATTTTTTCAATCTATTAATAAAAGATAAACTGAATGCCTTCAGTGCTGAAATTCTCATGGAGAAAGACAACAATTCTCCAATCACCTTTGGAAATAAACACAAATGGAATTTCAATATTGATTTGACATAACTGAATCAAACGAATACCATGGTCACTGGGGCTGGGCTGGAAACAAGTGTCCTGGAAAAGGGACCTTCAGTAAGGCTCTGAAGGGACAGAATTTTTATACAGCTGGGGGGTGGGGGGAAGGGAGAAAAGGTGAAGTTTGTCCAAACCAAAATAGAAAATGAATAAGATATATTCATAAGACAAGCGGAGATCATTTTGGCTGAAAGAAACAATTTATGTTGAGGGGCATCACAAAGTTTGCTTTTACCTATGAAACTGAAAGTTAAGGAGACTTAGAACTCAAAATTAAACATTCTCCTTCAATTCTTTTCCAAACTATTTCTAATCAACTTCCTCTCTACCATCTCCTAACAGGTTTCTATTTATTTTAAAACCTCTCATTTTTTTTAATTTTAATGTTTATTTTTGAGATAATGCAAGAGACAGAGGGGCAGACAGAGGGAGACACAGAATCTGAAGCGGGCTCCAGGCTCTGAGCTGTCAGCACAGAGCCCGACGTGGGGCTCGAACTCACGAACCCTGAGATCATGACCTGAGCCGAAGTCAGACACTTAACCAAGCCAATCAGATGCCCCTAAAACTTCTCTCATTTTAAAACCTGTCTCATTACTCATTGTATAATTTTTTTCTGACTAGAAATACACTCTTAAAACATTTATTGGTCAGTTACATTATTTCTTCTGTGAATGTTTTATGTCCTTTGCCTTACATTTCTATTATATTGTCAATATTTTCTTATTGGTTTCTAACAATGCTGTATATATGAAGACTGCAATCTATTCTGTTCTATACACTTTCCTGTCCCCTTCTCACCCCTTGTCACCTCCCAAAATGCCTCCACTGGGCCCTCTTCAATTCATGCTGTATGGTCATCAATATCTTCTAAATCCTCAACTTCTCTTACCATCTTCAGATTTTTGCTCTAGCTGAATCTTGAATCCCTCCTGATAGCCTCCCCTATAGTTTTTTTTTTTTTTTTTTCCTCTCCCACGACTGGGTGTAGAGGTGTGCAGGAAGTGTACTGCTCGCTCTTCAGGGCAGCTCCCAAACCTTCCTTCTTGAAAGGAAGCTATGACCTTAATGCTTTTGGGTTATACCTCCCACCACCCCTCACTCCTGCACTCAACTACCACTTTCATTTTTAAATGAATCTAGATCCTGGCTCACTGTTACTCTCTCCAATATTATTATTTTTAAAGTAGGCTCCAATGCGGGGCTTGAATTCATGACCCTGAGATCATGACCTGAGCTGAAATCAAGAATAAGATGCTCAGGGGCACCTGCGTGGCTCAGTCGGTTGAGCATCCAGCTTCCACTCCAGTCATGATCTCGCAGATGGTGAGTTTGAGCCCTGCATCAGGCTCTCTCTCCAGTCAGCACAGAGCCGGCTTCGGATCCTCTGTCCCCCGCCTCTCTCTGCCCCTCCCCTGCTCCTCTTTCTCTTAAAAATAAATAAACATTAAAAAAAAAAAAAGAATCAGATGCTCTCTGATATTCTTGTCCTAATTCCTGGTGAGCCAATATACATGAAATTATCCCCTGATCTGTTCCTCGAACCCCTCTCCTCCAGTGACTTTTGTACTAACTTCCTTGCCCTGAGTCTTTTATCACCATTAAGTGCAAGCCTTCTATCATCTCAGTTTTGTGTATCTCATTCTCTATTGCTTATTTCTAGCTTGTTCCTTCAAACACCCCAAAAACAATTCCTGTGAAGTTTTTAATTCACTGATCCTCCACCTTTTCTTTTTTATTAAAAAAAAATTTTTTTTAACATTTATTTTTGAGACAGAGAGAGACAGAGCATGAACGGGGGAGGGTCAGAGAGAGAGGGAGACACAGAATCTGACACGGGGCGGGAACTCACAGAGCCCAAGATCATGACCTGAGCCGAAGTTGGACGCTTAACCGACTGAGCCACCCAGGCGCCCCGAGCCTACCACCTTTTCACTGTCAGGTCTTGATTTCCTTTCTCCCCTTACCCAGCCTGAAGTCCATAGCGTGTTAATACAATGTTGTCTTTCATACGTCCTCAACTCTCTGGCCCCTAACATCACTATACTTGCTCCAATTTTTGTTACTAGTTTTCCTGTCTACTCCTATTTCACGCCATTTCTTCTTTCCTTAAATCCCTAACACCTGCTCCCACATCCTCACATGCTACTGATGACTTCTCTTTAATTATAGAATTAGAAGCAATCAGAAATATCCATAAATATCTGTTACATCTACCCACTTACCAGAATCTGTAATCATATGCTGTATGTTCCCTCCTGTTATTAAAGATCCATTCTAAGATAGTAGCCGCTAACCACATATTCTACCGAACACTTGAAATGCAGTAACTAGTGCACCTGGAGAACGTTAATTCCTAATTTAATTCATTAAACATTTAAACTGAAGCAGCTGTAAATATCAAACAACTTTATTGTTTTGGTAGGGCTACATTTTCCATGTTAATAGCGGAAGATTTGGCATCCAAACAGATGTGCCGGAAGTAAAATTCAAACTGGATTTTGAAGATCTGGTATGAAAAAGAATGCAAATATCTCATAAGTCACTTTCATAGATTACATATTGAAGTAATATTCTGGATACGCTGGCTTCAAATATTTTATTAAAATTTTCATGTTTCTTTTTGCCTTGTTAACATAGCTACTAGAATGTTTTAAGTTACACATGTAGTTAGCATTATATTTCTATTGGACAATGCTACCGCAGGTGATGAACTGTCCATGTTCCTTAGACCAAATAATGGAACAGGGACCCATCATCTTTTACCTACACAAGGGCACAGCTCCAGCAATTCTTCCCTCTCAATTTTTCCCAGGCTACAGGATCTTCCGCTTTAACACAAAAAACCGCAGTTAACTTCTGTCACGTGAAAAAACAGACACAAAACACTCTTAACCCACCTGTCCTTCCAGCTACTGACCCATTTTTCGGCTCCCCTTTGCGGCAAAACATCTGCAAAGGTTCGTCGATACTCGTAGTCTCCCAATTTCTTTCCTCATTCTCTCTTGAACGCTTTGGCCCCTACCACGCCATTAAAACTGCTATGATGGAGGCCCCAACCTCCACACTGCTAAAACCAATAGCCAGTTATCTCCCCCTTTTAATTGGTCTGGCAACTCTGAGCAGAGGGCTGACCACTCTGCTCCCAGAAATTCTGTCACCTGCCTCTGGGCCACGACACTCTCCAAGCGTTCCCTCTCCCTCGCTGAACGCCCAAGTCTTTGCTCGACTCTCCTTGCTTAACGTTGGGAATCCCTCGGTCCTCAATCCACGGACTCCTACTCTTCTCCACCTGCACTAACTTCTTACAAATCGGCGGCAACCTGCAGCTTTCAATGCCTGTCAGTTATAGGCTTACGAACACCAAATCTGCAGTTCGGACCTCCCCTGAGACGGGTCCACACTGGGCACTGCAGTTGGTAGAGTAGTAGGGGACCCATGGGTTTGGGGATTCAGTGGGAAGGAGGAGGCATGGGGTTAAGGGCGCAGGCCTGACCTGCCGGACCGTCCGCAGCAGAGAACCCAGCACGGAAGCCGCCATGTTACCGCCGCAAACGCCGAGACGCCGCAATTTTATTGACTACCGAATACGGCGTGGACGCGAGGGGCGGGGCGGGGGGGGCGTGTCTTTAGGCTACCTCTGGAGGGTTTATTGGCTTCGCGTTCTCGCGGTATTTCAAGGAACGTGGGGCAGATTAGAAACCGGGGAGGGAGCGCAGATTTGATACTGCTGGTGCAGTTCTGCGCTTCGGCCCCGTGGCAGTTTTTCCTTCAACTTTATATACTGTTGAGCTACCTTCGTTCTTACCCACCTACTTTCCTTCTGCTCCCCACACCCTCCAGCACATCGTCGTCAGTTTCTCTTCTGAATCTTTCCCTGTCTCGCTCAATCTGCTTCTCCTATATCCTCCATCCAGTTTAGGGTGCTATTTGCCATAAACCTGGAATTATTGCCAACTTCTCTGTCGTCCTTCCTGTAGATTTTGCAAATCTTTTCCGTCCACTATAATGGCGATAATTATCATATTAATGATGGCAATGATAAAAAGTGTTTCCATTTACACGTCTAGGATCTTTATTAAAACACTTGGGGTTTTTAGAGGGGAGGGAGGAGAATTGCCCTTTAGAAACTGCTGTTATCTGGGGTGCCTGGCTGGCTCAGTTGGAAGAGCAAGCGACTCTTGATCTGGGGGTTATGAGTTGGAGCCCCACATTTGGTGTAGAGATTACTTAAAATTAAAAGTTTTCAGTCTATATTACAGGGAACTTTTGGTCATCTTTATAGCAGATGTCCTTGGTCTGGAGTGAGCAATCTGAGGGGCCCCTTTCCTTTGTTTGTTTGTAAGGAGAGTACCACCTACCCACGATTCTGCTAGAAGTGTATCAAGGAGTGTATATCAGCATGGCAAAGACCTGTATCTTCGATGCGCTGATGGGTTAAGTGAGGATGCCCATATGCTATTTACATCTTCTGGGTAGGAAGCTGAATGCAGACTCCTTTAAAGGTTCCAGTTTATGGGAACATCTCTAATGGACTGGGGAGGAACTGACAGATCAGCTGGCAGCAGAGAACAACATGGGCTGCTGTCAAGGTAGAATCAGAAAATTCCAGGACCCGTGTCAAGTAGGCATCTATTCCTAATGTTAGCCCATGGGATGCCTTTCTCTCCCCACAACTGAGGGTCATCTGTAATCAGTTCATGAAATGAGTGAACCAGCTTTGTGTACTGTGGCCTTTTGCTTCCTTTATGTAAAAATAGTTCTAATAGCATTATTATTATTTTTTTTATTTTTATTTTTTTTTGGAGAGAGAGCAAGGGAGGGGCATCAGGAGAGAGAGAATCCTAAGCAGGCCCCACATCCAGCGTGGAGCCTGTTGTGGGGCTCCATCTCACAAGCCGTGAGATGATACCTGAGCCAAAATCAAGATGCTCAACTGACTGAGCCACCCAGGTGCCCCTTAAAGCATCTTTTTTAAAAAAATTATTTTATTAATTTTATTATTATTTTTTATTTTAGAGAGAATGTGTACAAGCAGGGTAGAGGTGCAGAGGGAGAGAGAGAATCTCAAGCAGCTCCACTCTCAGCGTGGAGCCTGATTCAGGGCTCAATCCCATGACCTTGGGGTCATAACCTGAGCTGTAATCAAGAGTCAGATGGTCAACTGACTGTGCCACCCAGGCACCCGGGAAAGCATCTTGAAACAGCATCAGTACCTTTTTAAAAAGTTGTGGTAAAATATATATAATATAAAACTTCACATCTTAATTATTTTTAAGTGTATAGTTCAGTGATATTAAGTACATTCACACTGTTGTACAACAACCTCCACCATCCATCTCCAGAACTTTTTAATCCTCCCAAACTGAAGCTGTACCCAGTAAGCAATAACTCTCGATTTCCCCCACCCCCATCCCCTGGCAACCACTATTCTGCTTTCTGCCTATTCAATGGACCTCATGTAAGTGGAAGCATGCAGTTGTCCTTTTGTGACTGGCTTCTTTCACTGAATGTCTTCAAGTTTTATCCATGTTGTAGTATGTGTCTGTACATCATTACTTTTTATGGCTGATTAATACTCCGATATGTGGATAGATCATATTTTGTGTCTCTATTCATCTGTCGGTGGACATTTGCTTTGCTTCCATGTGTTGGATATTGTGAATAATGCTAGTGGGAACATGTATGTATGGATATCTTAAACAGCATTAGTATCTCATTAGGCTGTTCTTCACTTTAAGAAGAGAGTAAAGTAATTCAGTGGCTAGTAACATAGGCAGCTCTCAGATACTAAGAGAAAATTCTAGGGTCTTCTTTAATTAATAGTGTTGGTTTTGTAAAATAGCCTAAGATTTTTCTCCAATGCACCCTCCTCCATTTGTGTGTGGGGAAGCTTGGCAAGGCCTAAAGAAGGCTCACTTTACTTGAGTTTTCCTAAGAAGTCTGTGACTCTCCCTGGCCATTTGACAGAGGTGGGGAAAGCTCTTGGCCTTACTGTCCTGGAATTCCAGGATTGGGAGAACGATCACCATTCATTCATTTATTTATTCAACAAATACATATTAAGTGCCTGTTATGTGTATGTGTGTGTGAGGTGGGGTGAGAGAAGGGAATCCCTGCCCTTCTGATGCTTATATTCAACTGGAGATTCCAGATTTACATATAGATGGTTGGAGATAGTCCCCATTGTCAGTTATACTGCCTTTGCTTTTTCCAGACAGTCTTTCCTTTGGAGGCTAGAAGGTACTTTTTGGATGGACAGATTAAAAATTTAATTGGTAATGTTTTGAGATTTGACTGAGATTTGACTCAGTCACCATGTTGGTTCTGGGCCTAATGAAACAACAAGAACCATTGTATGGATGATGAAATTGAGGCACAGAGAGGTTCTGGAACTTGCCAAACTCACAGAGCAAGGCCCCAGACCAAGGCCCAGTCTCTAAATCCTCACTCCACTCTGTCCTCTGGAGGAGCAATGGCTCAAGGAGAAAGTCCTGATTGCTGTCACGGAATCCGTGCTTACAAAATCCCTACTTATGTCAATTGGTTAATGCACAGATTTCACGCCATTTCAGTCAAAACTTCCAATGGGGGAGGGAGGGGACTTCCAATGGATTTTTTTCTTAAAAAAATAATTCTAAAATATATGTAAGAGAATAACTCATATGGGAATGAGGTAGAAAGCTACGCAATTTTTGAAAAGGAAAAATAATGAATAGCCTTGCTCTACCAGATATTGAAGTGGCATACATTATAAAGTCACAGTGATTGAATTAGTTGGAACTGGTGCCAAAATCAACAGACAGGTAAAGGAACTTAAAGCAGGTGGCCCGAAAGAGCCCCCAATGTAACTGCAATTTAGTTATTTATTAAAGAAAGCGTAACAGTCATTGAACAAATGGTAGAACAACTGGTTAAAGATTTAGGGAAAACGTTCTTTTGTTTCTTTTTTAAGGATTTTATTTTATTTTTGTAAGTGATCTCTACACCCAGTGTGGGTCTCAAATTCACAACCCCGAGATCAAGAGTCATATGCTCTATAGGGGCGACCAGGGTGGCTCAGTCGGTCGAGTGTCCGTCCGACTTCGGCTCAGGTCACGATCTCGCTGCTTGTGAGTTTGGGCCCCACGTCGGGCTCTGTGCTGACGGCTTGGAGCCTGGAGCCTGCTTCAGATTCTGTGTCCCTCTCTCGCTCTGCTCCTCCCCCACTCATGCTCTCTCTATCAAGAATAAAAAATAAAAAAAAAAAGTCATATGCTCTACCAACTGAGCCAGCCAGGTGCTCCAGGAAAAAATTTTTAATTATACCTTTGCCTCTTACCATAGATACATTAAAGAGTTAAATGCTAACAAAGCTTAAAAAAAAAAATAGAAGAAAACATAGATGAATATCTTTTTAAACTTAAGCCTAGTAGACAATCCTCAGAATATCTAATAACACGACAGATATTCAACCTCACTAATTTCCAAGAGAAAGCAAATTAAAACAATGACAATTTAATCTAGCAAATTGCCAAAGGTTAAAAGGAAGTTCAGGGTTATTGTGGGTGTGGGGAAATGGGTAATTTCCTATCCTAGTGGTAGCAATATAAATTGGCATAACTTGTCTACAAAACAGTTTGGCAAGAGTGTTTTCAAGATTTTTATCTATTGACCTAGGTATACCACTTTAAGGAAACTATTCCAAGGAAATACTGAGAAACTCTTAAGTTTATTTATAAGGAGATGTGCCATGGGATTATTTAGAATAAAAACAAATAACTTAAAAGTCTAACAGTAGAGGGAGAGTTAAATGAATTAAGAAATAACATGTTGTAATTCTAGTTTATAAAATCTGATGGGTTCCAAATTTTGAAAAATGAGTGGTTAAAGAGAGAGGTATAGTTATAGGATAGATAGAAATAAAAATATTAAGAAGGAAATAACTGAAATATTAAGTAATAGGTGAGTGACCAGATTACTGATTATATTTATGTTTTTAGAATTTTTTCAGCTTCCCTATAATTTATGTTTTGCTTTAAGACTTCCAAAAATGTTCACATTGATTTAAAAATATTAATCAGTCCTTCTCTTTTTAAGCCTCCATTGTCTCACCCAAGATATCTGGAACATGTGTTTCTCCAAGGCCATGATGAAGGGGTCATGCTCTGGTCCCAGTCAATCTTCTCTGCTAATCCTTGGGGACACATGGGGTCAGAGCCCTGGACAAAGCAGGAGGAAATGAAGAAATCAGGGATGCTTGCTTCATTCACATTTAATACGAAGCCATTCGCTGTCCCCTTGGGCTTCGTTTCTCTGTCTCCTCTGTGTCTACCATCAAATAAGTTGTTCCTTTAGTGTCTAGTCTATAGCTAGTAAGGGAACTATCATTTCCTTAGGATCCCTGTTTTGGGGGAGGAAGAATTATTCCTCTTCACTATTTTGTAAGTGGTAAATACCAGGGCTCCTTGGTTGCAGCTCCTGGCATCACAGAGTAAGAATATTAACTTGGCATGCGTCTGTCCCTAGAGACCCTGTCGGCCCAGCAGTCCAGGCTGACTCAGGAAACCTGACTCAGCAGCCTCCCAGGGCCTGAATACCCTCCCTGCTTCACCCCTGCAGTGCTTCACAACCCTGGTGTTCACCAGGAGGGACCTCAAGGGCCAGGCCGCCCACGTATGGATATGGTTTGACTTATGCAGGGACAGCTATGAGAGGGGGAAAAAGAAGAGGAAAGTAGGAGTGAAGGAAAAGATGGTGTGGAAGGAGAAAGGCACAGGGATATACACACACACACACACACACACACACACACACACAAACACACAGGTATTTTCAGCCCAGGCTCTAAAATGGTTTGTACCGGTGGTCTGCCTTCATTAAACACCACCAGCTGAATAGTAACCCTACTGGTGTACCAGCTTGGCTCTGGAGTGTGGGTGGCCTTAGCACTTACCTGTGGAAGCAGCTGCCTGGGAGTCTCCTCCTGGAACTATATGCTGTGCACGGATTGAACACAAGGTGGCAGTAATACCACATCCCAGCTCCCATGCCCGCGTCACCCTGTTCGCGCACACCACAAGGGGCCTGATGCAAGCTAGAAACGTGCGCACGCACACCCACACGCCCACACCCACATATACACACCTATCCTCTAAATAAAATGATGACATAATATCCTCAGGTGGGACCTGTGTGTTCCATTGAGTTTGCCTCTTTAGTAGGAATTACCGGCAAGACAGGCTACATGATTTGTAGGACCCCATGCAAAATGAAAACGTAGGGCTCCTTTTTCAAAAAGCAGGAGAAAGGTGCTATGAAAGGTAGTAAAATATACAACTGAGCTCCAGTGCAGTGAGACAGTCCCTCAAGCTGACCTCAAGCACCTCTTGCTTATTGCTCTGTGGCTTCTGTGAGGTCCACATGTGACACCTAAGGAACCAGGGGCCCGCTTAACACACATACAGGGCTACCAACTGCAGGGCCGTGGACACCCGCGGGGACACCCTGAACCAATAGGGGACAGAAGTCTATGGAGAACACGTCTCCTGTGACTCCTTGAAGGCTCAGAGATACGGAACTCCAGTCATGAATACAGTGACACATCCTGACATTGCCTTTTCCTCTTTGCTCATTCCACCGCCCTGATCCCCTCACTCCTGCTCCCCAGGCTGGCTGCCCACAGCTATTACTTGCACATAAGCCTCTGTCTTGGATTCTGTTTTGGGGGGTGTTGGGCAAGTAGCAGGGGAATTCAGGCTAAGACAGAAATATCCCATCCAAACAGATCAGCCAAATCTTGTTGATTCTACTTCTAATTGTCTTTTAAATCGTCTCCATTCCTACTGGCTCCTGTAGGCCAGACCCTCTTCATCTCTTGCCTGAATTAGCATCAGCGGGATTCCGAATTGCTCTTTTTCCATACTCCCCTTTTTTCAACTTAACCTGACTTTTCTCACAAAAGCATCCCCCTTTTTCTGCTGCCAGAGTGAACTTTCTAAACTCTACAACTACTCATTTTTGGTAGTTCTCCAATGCCTGCAGAATAAAGCCCAAACCCCTTATCTCAATCTGTGGTCATACTAGCTGTCTACAGCACGGATTCCCGTTCCTGCTAAGCACCTCTAACCAGGTTAGATTCCCCAATTTACAAGGTTCCCCTCGGAGGCTCTTCCTCGTGAAGCCTTTATTTCGGGTAACCTCTCCACTGGGTTCAGTTTAGTGTATCAAATGCATAATTAAACCCCAGGCACATAGTCATTTGAGTCACTCATGGGGGCGAGGAGTAGGCGATGAGGTGGGTGGACCCACTCATTCTTCCAGGCCTGGCTCCCTGGCTCATAGCTGCATTGCTGTATTTTTTTAAACAATTTAAAAATATTTATTTATTTTTGAGAGAGAGAGAGAGAGAGAGAGAGAGAGAGTGCTAGCAGGGGAGGGGCAGAGAGAGAGGGAGACACAGAATCTGAAACAGGCTCTAGGCTCTGAGCTGTCAGCACAGAGCCCAACGTGGGACTTGAACTCACAAACCATGAGATCATGACCTGAGCTGAAGTTGGTTGCCTAACCGACTGAACCACCTAAGCAGCCCTTATTATTATTATTATTATTTTATTTTTTTTTTAATTTTTTTTCAACGTTTATTTATTTTTGGGACAGAGAGAGACAGAGCATGAACGGGCGAGGGGCAGAGAGAGGGGGAGACACAGAATCGGAAACAGGCTCCAGGCTCTGAGCCATCAGCCCAGAGCCCGACGCGGGGCTCGAACTCACGGACCGTGAGATCGTGACCTGGCTGAAGTTGGACGCTCAACCGACTGCGCCACCCAGGCGCCCCTATTATTATTATTATTTTAGAGAGAGTGTGTGTGTGAGCAGGTGAGACAAGCAGTAGGGGGAGAGAGAGAGAGAGAGAGAGAGAGAGAGAGAGAGAGAAAGAGAGTATCTTAAGCAGACTCCACATCCCATAATACAGGGATCATGACCTGAGCTGAAATCAAGAGTCAGACGCTTAACCGACTGAGCCACCCTGCATTACTGTTTTTTAATTCTGCTGTGATTCAGAGACGCCAAGTAAATTGGTGCTTGACACAGAAATGGCTGAGGATAAGCGTATTTATAAGAATCTGAACACAAAGACATGAGGCACAGATCTGCAGGTAATTCTCAACTCTTCTATCCAGCTCCCAGTGCTCATGATCTCAGACATGGCTGTGGTTTGGTCATCAGCCAGAACCCCTGAACTCAGGAAACTTCTAGAAGCCTCTGCCCAACTATCATTTTCATCTTTTAGAAACTAACGAATTGTGGGGGTAGAAAAACATTTTGAGTAGGACCCCTAGCATGACGCCTGCCCAGATGAATCATCACTCCGCCCTGGGAAGACCGTAAGCTCCATCAGCATGAGATACAAAGTATGCACAGGCATGTTTCTGAGAGTGCAGGTGCAGCTCTATGCCTGCACATGACATGCCACCTCTGAACATCCACCTGCAGCCCTAATAAAAGGAGCCTGCTCACCCCTGTTCCGCGAGACACAGCTTTGGAAGTAGTTCCCCGTGTTCTCCTTATTTGCTGCAAATAAAGACAACTCTGTGAGGCGGCTCCACCTGCTGTAGTCTGTAATTCACCAAGGAACGGACCCACATTGGTTCCGCAACAGTATCTGTGCAGAAGCCCAGCTATCAACTCCACTCTCAATCCTCCCTTCCTAACGCCCTCTCCTCCAAGGCCACTTCCCAGTTCAGGGGCCTGGTTTACTTTCCCTCGCTGTATTCATTACCTGTGGCTGCTTTAACAAGTTGCCACCAACTGGGTGACTTAAAACAACAGAAATGTATTCTTTCAGGGCTCTGGAGGCCAGCAGTCCAAAATCAAGGTATTGGCAGGGTCACACTCCCTCCAGGGGCTCTAGGGGAGGATCCGCCCTTGCCTCTTCCAGCTTCTGCTGGCTCCTAGCATTCCTCAGCTTCTTGTGATATCACACTGCAGTCCCTGCCTTCGTCTTCCCCTGGCCTTCTTCCCCGTGTGTCTCTTTGTGTTCAGACTCTTACAAGCACACCCTCATTTGCATTTAGGCCATTCTAAGCCAGTATGATGTCATCTCAATCCTTACCTTAATTATATCTGCAAACGTCCTACCTTCAAATAAAGTCACACTCTGAGGTTGTAGGAGGCCATGAATTTGGGGGGAGCTCTATTCAACCCACTACACTTGTCTACTTTAACTGTATCGAGAACTCAGTGCCAGCACTTCTGCTTTTTTGTTTATTCATTTTTGAGAGAGAGAGAAAGAGAGAGCGCATGTGCACACATGGGGGGGGCGCGGGCAGAGAGAAAGAGACAGAAGATCCGGAGCGGGCTCTGCACCAACAACACAGAGCCCGATGCGGGGCTCACACTCATGAACCGTGAGATCACGCCCTGAGCCGAAGTCAAACACTTAACCGACTAAGCCATCCAGGTGCCCCAGCACCTCTGTTTCTTTACCTCCTTTTTCCTCTTCTCACCTCCAAGTTCTTCTTTTCCTATTTGACTCCATTAGGATGACTCATAATCCGTGTGCTCAGGACTCGGCCATCCTCTTTCTAAACAAATATACAAAGGTTAAGTATGTATTTCTTACAATTCTCATAGGGGAAGTCAGAGTCAGGGAGGGCGGGACTTATACATTCATGCACACATTCTTCAATATCATACTTGTTTGACATGTTCCCCACGCTGTCAATATATGTAATTATATATTATTATATACTGTAGACATTATACATATATATTATAATATACATATTATTTGTATTAATTTCCCCAGCTCATTTGAAAGTTCCTTAAGGCAATGTGTTGTTTTCAACTTGATACCCAAGTTCTTTGTGGAGTGTCTGCTGTATAAATATTTATTGGATTGTGATCATTCAGAATTTACCTTTGACTGTGTCCTAACCAGACACTGCTGGGAAGGGACTAGATTGGCACAGAATTCTCTCTTCATCACTCATGGACTTTTCTTTCAAATTCAGCCTCCATAGATACAAGCTGCTGGCCTAGTATTTGAGGAAAAAGGTACCCTCTGTCTCTCCCTTCCCAGGCACGACAAAGACCACACCCACAATGCAGACGGGAATAATCTAAGCATCTTGTCTTTCCCGGAGGAAAGGAGCCAGAGTTGCCTCAAGAGGATCCTGAGGGAGCAAAGGGCTTCCTGGGCCTCTCTGAAACACAGGTGTGAAGCATGTGTCACGTACTCCTGGAAAGAAAGTAAAGTCCATGAGGATGGAGATGAGGCTTGGCCTCTGTACCCCTAGGATCCAGTATGCTGCCCTGCACAGAGCCAGACCCAGCAAACCCCTGATGATAATGACGATACTTACTCATCTGCTGAAACCCAAGCAGATATGGTCATTCCACTCTCCCCTGGAATGCCTGGGAGAGCTTGCCTGCTCCCTGAAGAGACAAGGACCCCCAGAGCTACCTGGCCTTCGAGCGTTCCAGGCCTTCTGCCTCGGCAGGGTTCCAGGAGAGCCACGGCACTCTCTGCACGGGGCTTCTGTGCCCAAGGCCATGGTCCCCTTGGTCGTCAAGCTGATTCAGTTGCTGGCTCCTGCCTCCGCAGCTGTGTGGTTGCCTCCCTCTCCTCTAACGAGAGGGAAGACCACACTTATTCTGAGGGTTTGGATCTGACTCTGTGCTATCCCAGGCCCCCTCCTCCAGCTGCTTGTGGCCCAGGCTGAAAACAAAATGTTTCGTGTGGTTTTGGGGCTGAGGTCACACCCGTTTTCTTTTGCAATGTCCCTAACAGATTTTCATTTGGGGGAATACACGGTTGAGAGGAAAACAGCTTCTTCTTTCTTTGACATCATTTCTCCTTTTTCTTTCTTCTTTCCCCTCTTCCTAGTTTTTCCAAATTCCGAATGCTGGTGAAAAGGCAAAATGTTAGCATTTAATGGAAGTGCATTGCTTTTAGTAGCTATGGGGACAGAAATATCAAAGAGCTAGAAGTTAATGGGATTCAAGGGTAGGCAACCTCTGCAAAGCCACAGGGTGAGTCCTGATGATGCCAGCACAAGGCAGAGGTGGGCTTTTCTGGAGAAGACACATGGTCAGGTGATCCTGCAGGCTGCCCAGCAGCCCTGGAGCAGCAAAAAATGTGTACCCTGTCCTTTTGTCCAAAGTCCATGCTGGAGCTTGGGAAGGAGCAAGAGCAGAGCATTCATTTTACTCTCACTTTACATTCTCTGTCTGCCCGAGACCCTTCTCCATGGCTTTCTCCCAGAAATCGAAGGATCCTTAAGTTCTACCCCATCGCTCCCTCCCTGCCCCCGCACCCCGCCAGGCTAACTTACGTTAAAGAAAAATATTCCTGGATGCACCTTGTCTCCTGCTGAGTTTATTAGTTGTCAGCCAAAGCAGGGGAATCCGAATTTTGTCCTGATTTATTGCGGAAAAGGAAATTAAAATTGTTTCTAGATCTTTTTCATCCCGTTCTTTGCTGTCACAAACAGCTAATACACTCTTTTATGTTATTCACTAATTGCTTTCATGTCTCATATCCAAGGGCAGGACTCAAAACTTTCTCAGATTTCTCACAACGTACAGCACACAGTAGGCATTCAGTCCTCAGTAAACATCTTTTCATCAGCTAATTAAGTTACTGGATTGAGTTTGATTTGCTGAACATCTGCTTTCAGGGATCCATTTGTTTTTGTTTTTGTTTTTGTTTTTTCCCTTGGATGTAATTCCCAGTGAACAGCGCCCTGGACTTCTCTGCTCAAGGAAAAGGAAAGGGAACAGAAGTACAATGGTAACTACCTAAATCACTACACCACCGTAGAATGCAAGCTGTAGGGTTGGTAGTGTCCTGTACAGCCCTGGGAAATGTTGTGTGTATTCCCTGAAAGATACATGAAGAATACGGACTACTATTAATTCATTTACTTCTTTCACAGAACCACAGGGCAATACTTCATTAATATTGGTTCCCTCCTACTACAGGGAATGCCAGTCCGTCTTTCCCTCTAGAAATATAAACTCCAGTGATGATGCTGATGATAATTAGTCTATTTTGTTCAACTTTACATCCTCATCTCATAGAGCGGTGTCTGTCCCATGGTATACATTCAATAAGTATATATTTTTTAAGTCAGCAGAGATTACTTGAAATGTTTATTTATTTATTTTTGAGAGAGAGCAAGGGAGGGGCAGAGAGAGGAAGAGAGAGAATCGCAAGCACGCCCCACACTGTCAGTGCAGAGCCAGATGCGGGACTTGAATCCACAAACCGTGAGATCAGGAGCTGAGCTAAAATCAAGAGTCAGACGCTTAACCGAGTGTCTGAGCCACCCAGGCACCTCAACATTCACTAAGTATTTAAAGGGAGTTCAGGTTATCTTCTGTGTAACCTTACAGATTGTGGTAATCAGCCAAGTAGAGATTAGACTTGTCCTCTCATACATTTGAAGTCTGTCCCCGAGCTTTGATGTCAGACCAAGTGTCTCCCAGTCTGATTTGATCTGGGATTCTGTAAAAAAAAAAAAAACAAAACCAAAACCTCAGCCTCTTGCTTTCAATAACCACGAATGGTCTGCTTCTGGAAGATGAGGAACATTTGCAGTAGTGAGGGGAATGGCAACCCAGTAGGAAAAGATGATGTAATGAAGGCGAGAGAACAGGCCCACACAGGCGGGCGTTTCAATGCAGACTACTTGCGTCTGTGGGGGATGTCCATAGCGACCACCCAGGTCTTTTACAGGAGTCTTTTTCCCTCTTGTTTCATTTAATCATCCTTTATCCTTCTATGGTAATAGGTCGGGTTCTGATGAATGTTGATTTTAATACTGGGGAAGAATTAGAGAGGACTGGCCCAAACTGGCCCTCTGTGATGGTATTATTTGGAATAATAAATCTTGAGAATCACTGTTTCCTTTGAGAAGACCCCGACTTCTCAGATACAGACGGGAGTCTCTTAATCTTGCAGTGCGCTCACGAGGCCCAAAGATCATTTGCTCCATTTTTCAGATGGAGAGACCACAGCATGGGCATTGACCTGAGGCCAAGCATGCCAGACCTGCCGTGGAGGTTTTTCTCATCCTGGCCTTGTATTGCCAGAGAGCAATGGGACTTTGACCTGTTGCTACTCTCCGACGGAGAGAATGATGTGCTCCATGGTTCCAACACTGTCGTGTTTTTTCTGGCTTATGTCTCTTACCACCGCAATGAAGGCCCAGACGGAAGTGATCATCTACAAAGCTCTTTGAATTTAGGATCTGTTCCTACAGGGGAATGGGGCATTAGGGGAAAATGAACTGGTGGGGATTACGTAACTAAAAATTTTGAAATAATTAGTGGTTTCTGGCCTGTACACTGGGGGGGTAACCCCAAGATGCTTTTGCCCTCAGTTTTTGGTCCCAAGGGTGAGACTCAGTAGGAGCTGAAGACGGTGTTGGCCCCACCGTGTACTGGCTCTGGGAGCTTGAGCGAGTTACATCACTCGAACTTCTCACCTGTAATAGTATCCATTTCATTGGGTTATTATGAGGATCAAATGATTTAGATTTGGAAACTTTAAGAATGTTCCATAATTAGAGCCCTTAAAATAGCACATGACACACAGTATGTGTTCAATAAATGCTCTCTGATGATTAAGATGATGGTGATTTTCTTTCTAACCAGAGGCCACAGGTACCCTTGGCTCCAAAACTGGCTCATGTCATGAAATGACAATTTCTATATCTGACTGACATCTGGTTTATTGGACCTTACCCTAAAATGAAAGTCTACTGGGCATTTCCAGCAAAGGAAAAAAAAAAAAGTAAGATTTAGGACGTAAGCAGAGGAATGGTTAGAGAAATGCAGATAGAAAAAGTAATTAATTTTTGTACTCACTCAACAATCTTTATTGTGTATCTGCCATATTCAAAATACCATACAGGACTGTGGGGGGAATATTAGTACATGCATCTGTACATGTGTGTGCACATACACACATGGGACTGTTTCTGCTCTCAGAGCATCTATTCCCCTCTTCTTCGGGAGGTTTCCCTGGGACCCCAGGCAGGGGTAGGGCTGTTCCTCTGCACTCTGTACCTCTGGCACTCATCGTGTTAGCAGACTTAAAAAAAATTTTTTTTAATGTTTATTTATTTTTGAGAGAGAGACAGACTGTGAGTGAGGAGGGGCAGAGAGAGAGGGAGACACAGAATCAGAAGCAGGCTCCAGGCTCTGAGCTACCACCCTAGAGCCCAACTCAGGGCTTGAACTCACGAACCGTGAGATCATGACCTGAGCCAAAGTCAGACACTTAACCGACTGAGCCACCCAGGTGCCCCATGTTAGTGGACTTCTAATAGCCTGCTTGCCTAGAAAACTATGTGCTTCATGAGCGCAGGAGGCTTGTCTTTTTTAGCATTTGTAGCACTGAGCAGGGTGCTTGGTGCTCAGTATGCTTGTGGGACAGGACAGGGCTGGATGGAATGAGCAGAGGTGGCCTCTTCGGTGTCTCCCTCCCCACCCCCTTGCTTTGATGCCATACCTTAGCCTCAGCCCTCAACTTTAAGTCCAATTGTCATCCTTGGTCTCTTCTTAATCCCTCCTCACCTATGACTTTACTTCAGGCTTTTTGCCTCCTTGAACCCCCCTGGACATGTTGGGTCTTACCAGTGAGCCAAGAGAAATAAGGGGTCTGTCTTCTCCAACAAGGTGCATCTTGAGGCAAGTTAGAGGGAGCAGCCATAAGCTCCTTGTGCTTCACGGCATCAGCTTCTCGAGCTCTGGCTTTTGCATCCCTCAGAGGTGACATCTCTTTTCCAAGGACCTCTCTGCTCATTCACCCACCTTTCACCAGAAGAGGAGCCTGGCATGGAGGGAAACTGGGGTCTGGGGGTAGAGATGGCCAAAGCTTAGATCAAAGAACCTCACATCCAACTGGGTTTACCTGACTCTTTCCTTCCATATTCTCCCCAGCCAGGCTCCCGAGCACAGAGTTCTCAGGGCCAGCCCATTCCCCTGAGGGCACCACCCTTGTCCAACTCATCTCCAGTCTCTGCAGCTTCTGGATTCTGTCAGTGGCTGGAAACTGAGGGCTTTCTGAAAGTAACCGCAAAATGTGTCTCTGCAAAGTGTTTATGCCGAGTGAAGTCTCATGCAGACATCAATAAACACGCTGCTAGCTACCAACCATCCCTGGTATTTTTTTTTTTTTTTGAGATTTTTATTTTTATTTTTTTTAAGTAATCTCTATACCCAACATGGGGCTCAAACCCACAACCCCGAGATCAAGAGTTGCATGCTCTACTGACTGAGCCGGTCAGGTGCCCCATCCCTGGTACACTTGTCATCAGTCTGAATGGCTGTTCATCTGTCCAGTCCACCCGAGAGGCTCACCCTCTTGTGACACGCATGCCCCCCGACACACGCCACCCACCAAGGCATCTGTTGAGGTGCCTTTCTGGACATTCAGGTTCACAGACTCACGTGCACCCCAATGACTTCTGCAAAGACACAGTTCATCTCCCTCTCCCTCTGTGATCGTGTTTAGCCATGTTTAGCCATTTGCAATGATTCTGGAAGCTTAGCTTTAAACCTCTCTTCAAACCACAGTGGTGGAAGGTAAGGCTGCCAGGGTTTAAAAGTCATAATGCCTGTCTTTCCCCTTTTGCCTCAGGCCATTTTCTTCTTCTTCTGGAACACTGTAATGGAAAGGAGGACAGACATTTTCCTGCAATTGTCTGGTAACTCCTTCTGGAACATAAACTAACACATGGCCCTTGTGGCTCCGAAGCTCTGCCACTGAGGCTCATCAGAGAGGCTATTGGATGAGCTGCACTTGGTTTTGGAGTTGGCTAAACTGGGAGGATTCCTGGGGAATGTTTTTTTGTCCTTTGTTATTGCTGAGGGACTATGAGAGCAAAGCAAAAGTAATGACAGCATTTGAAATTCTAGGTTTTACTCTCCAGCTTCTTCAAGTCAGTAGTGACTTGGGCTAGACAACATATTTTTTGATGAGAAATATATTCTCCCCCCCCCCCCCATTTTTATCTAAATTCTAGTCGGTTAACATATAGTGTAATATTGGTTTCAGTAGAATTTAGTGACTCATCACTTACATACAACACCCAGTGCTCATCCCAACAGGTGTCCTCTAATGCCCATCACCCATCTAGCCCATCCCTCACCCAACTCCCTCCATCAACCCTCAGTCTGTTCTCTATCCTTAAGGCTCTTATGATTTTCTTCTCTCATTCTCTCTCTCTCTCTCTCTCTCTCTCTCTCTCTCTGCCCTTCCCATATGTTCATCTGTTTTGTTTCCTAAATTCCACATATGAGTGAAATCATGTGTTATTTGTCTTTCTCTGACTTATTTCGCTTAGCATAATACATTCTAGTTCCATCCATGTCATTGCAAATGGCAAGATTTTATTCTTTTTGATGGCTGATGTGAAATATATTCTTTTTTAAAAGTTTTTATTTATTTTGAGAAAGAGAGAAAAAGCGCTAGTGGGGGAAGGGCAGAGAGAGGGAGGGAGAGAGAGAATCCCAAGCAGGCTCTGTGCCATCATTAGAGCCCCATGTGGGGGCTCAAACTTAAAAACTGAGAGATCATGACCTGAGCTGAAGTCAGACACTTAACCAGCTGAGCCACCCAGGCATCCCAAGAAATATATTCTTTTTTAGGCCTTCTTGATAGCTCTCTTTCCATCATTCCCACATTTCATCCATCAGCAAGTTCTATTAGCTCTGCCTCCAAAATATTCCCCCAACCTCTGTTTCTTGTTGAATGTATCCAAGTCACCGGGTTCTGCAGATTTAATAGCATAACTTCTCCCCTTCATCACTCTGCCCTTTCCCTTGGTACTCACCCTCCTTTGTCTAGGCTTTCATACTTCCCTCCTTATTAATCTGCCAGTCTTCAATCTTACATCCTTTAAAACTATGGCTGATTCATTGCAGCAGGATTTATGGAGTGGCCAATGTGCTTGGGCATCAGCTGTGAGCAGACAGACATGATACCTGCTCTGTGGGGCTTACATTCTGGTGCGAAAGACAGACACCCAATGAGTATGACCAGTAGTAGGAGAACCCCAGGGGCTGAGGGTATAGAATGTGGAGACCTAACCTAACTTTAGGGCTCAGGCAAGTCTTTTCGGGGAAGGAAAGTTTCAACTGAAAACAGAGGAAGGAATGGAACAGGAGGCAATTAAGTGAAGGGGAAGAAGGTGAGGGGAAAGGAAAGGTATCCTGGTCACAAAAAAACCAGGCACCCCCTATCTCCTTCCTTCCTTTTTCTCTTTCTTTCTCTTTCTTTCTTTCTTTTTCTTTTTTCTTCCTTCCTTCCTTTTTTTAAATGTTTATTTATTTTTGAGAGAGTGACAGAGAAAGAGAGTGAGCAGGGGAGGGGCAGAGAGAGAGAGGAAGACACAGAATCTGAAGCAGGCTCCGGGCTCTGAGCTGTCAGCACAAAGCCAGAAGTGGGGCTCAAACCCACAAACCAGGAGTTCATGACCTGAGCTGAAGTCAGACATTTAACCGACTGAGCCACCCAGGCGCTCCCCCCACCAAATTCTTTCTTAAAACTTTTTTTTTTCTGATAAAAAGCAATATACATTCACTGCAGGATATTTGGAAAATACTGAAAGATTTAGAAAAGAAAATAGCCTTTATTCACAGTCTCACCATCCAGGGACAAGCACTGTTTACCCTGAGGCACCTGCCCTTTTCAATCGGTCTATGCTCACATGCATTTCCAAAGTGATCTCCTCTCACTAAAACTCTCATCATATTATTCCCTTTCTGAAAAACAATTGGTGGGTACTCACAGCTCAGGAGCCCAAGAGCCTAGCTCAGGACTTAGCAATAAATGTTCGCTGCATGGATGACCAAATGCATGAGCGAGTGAGTAAGTGTGGGTGCACTCACCTCCTTGTGCTCTCCCTTTCCCCATTATCTGTGTGACAAAGTCTTGTCTTAGGGTATGACTCTAGCCAAAGCCTCCTTTAAAGGCTCCAACTCTCATGGCAATGCTTGCCTCCAAGCACAGATTGTGTTGCTTCTCAGATCCTTCGCAAAGGTTAAGGATGCCTTTGAATGTTGTTTTTCTAAATTTACACTTAGAAGCTTTTCATGCTGAACTGTCTGCTGAGAACTCAACGCCATCCCATCCCTGCTATATTCCACCCGTACCCCAGGGGTTGAAAGCCTGAGAAGACACTTCCCAGCGTTCTTTGCTGGCAGCATTCCCAGCTAGATTCCGTCTAAGAAAGGCATTTGCCTGAAATATGGCACGAGGAAGAGAGGCAGAAGTGTTTTCATCGCTTCCCTGGCTGTGGAGGCACACGCGGCTGCGTAGGCCTCTGCAAATGTCTGACCTTGGTGCTTGACGCAGCTGGGATCAGCAGGAGCGGTTTACGGAAGCTCTGAAGCTCCTGATTTTCTAAAAGGCAAACCTGAGAGCCTGCCTTTGCACCTCTGTCCCGCCCCGTCTCCTTCCGCTTCAGTGCTTCTGTTTTCCTGACCAAAGCCTCGCTGAGCTCCCTTGTCGGCCAGGCTGGCGGCCTGTGACTCTTTGCACCTTCGACCTGCACAGTGCCTTGCGGGTTTAATTCCATAATATGTGTTTGCTGCCGCTAAGAATAACAGTGACACCGGATACTTCATCACTGTGCGTGAAACATCTTACTTAGTAGCTAGAGCTGTGTTTGTCTAGTGACTTCTCCTTTCTTCTCATTCCTCGAGGACGTGTGCACTTATGCAAATATAACAGAAGAGTCTTACAAGACAAGGTAAAGGTAGGGACCCAGGTCACTGAGGCCAGCACTGATTTTGAAGCACAGGGACCACTTGGAGCACCCGGCAATGTTCATTAACTATCTGTTGTGCGTCCAGAGCCTGCATTAAACCTGACTAGGGTTGGGTACCAGGGAAAATTACCTGGTACCATGTCTATTTGTTGACCGCTTAGTGTGGCCCAGGCATGGTGCTGGGTATTGGGATTTTATGTTGAACAGGAGGGGAAGCCCTCTGCCCCACCACAGACGACAGCCTAGCCATCTCATTGCTCGATGGGCATTACTGAGAAGAAAGGAGGCCACTCATTCGCTGTTCCCACCCTACTCCCTAAGACCCCAGCATGAATGTCTTCAAGTTCACCAGGCCCACTGACCCCCAGGATAGCACCGGACTTTTTAGCAGATGAGGCTATAAACCAGGGGTTCCCCCAGCATGCCGGCATATCTATGGTCAGGCTCAGCTTGGTCATTTCAAGATTGCTTGCTTCTTGTTCAGCATTCCATTCCTTGTGGAAAGCTGGCCTGGAAACCAGTGGCATCTGACCCTAAATGCTGGAAAAAAGGCAAGGCGGGCGGTAGTGTGATTGTCGACAGGCCGGGTTGGATAAACTTGTGCAAATGAACTAGAGACGTATTGTGTGCCAGGCCGCCGGGTGGAACATATGGGGGATACAGTAACATTTAAGCAGCGTATTTTGAGATTTTAAGGAAAAATTAAAGCGATGTAAAAACCCAGTAAGTAGCCGAAAGGCAGTGCAAAGGTGGGCATCCCGTGGACTTCATTAGTATTTATCGAGTGTTTACTGTGTTACCGTGTGCCAGGTGCTATTCCCAATGAGTTACGTGAATGAGTCACTTAATCCCACACATGAGTAGGTGCTACCAGAATCCTTATTTGACAGGTCAGACGACGGAGGCCAGAGAGGAGAAGCACCTCGCCCAAGGCCATATAGGTAACGCATAACTGGGGTGTGAACCGAAGTGGTTTGATGAAAATAAGGGGACATATCAAGTCCCCATCCTTTGGAATTTCTCCTGCTTCCATCTGAGTTAGTCTGATCTGAACACTCAGAGAGTAAGTGCCAGAAGTGCTATTTTTAAGAGGGAGCTGGAAAGGAGGCCCATGGATGTTTTCCATTACTGCTGGGATCTGAGGAGATGTTAACACTCTAGCCTCAACAGTCACGTTTCTTCCTCTGGGCTAGACTTTTGTCCCGACACGTGAATGTGCCATCTGATCACCGATCACCCTCAGCATCTCCGGGTAAATCGCCACATTATTTCACTTTATTTTCAAGACACGGGGCTCCGAATAGACAGCCAGGTGGCAAACCTTTCAGAAACACGGACATCTCTGAAACCGTAGAAGCATCCCCTTGAAGATTCTGACGTCCTGCGTGTAAGCATTTCAACATATAAGTTTGGAGGGTACACTATTCACACCCATAACATTCCCTAAATTAATGTATAAATTGAGGACTCCCCCAATCAAATCCCAGGAAGGATTTTCATGGAATTTAATAATCTGAATCCAAGTTTATATGAAAGAGCCACGGTCAAATATAAACTAAACATTGTTGAGAAGAAGAACGAGATGGTAGGGTATGCCTGTTTGCATATTAAAACTTATCATAAAATTATAATAATTAAGGCAGAACGTATTAGTATAGGAATGAGCAAAGAGATGTGGGAATAGAATAGAGAATCCAGAAGCAAAACTATACATATGTGAAAACTTGGTGAATGAGTGATGACATGGCATATTAGAAAGGTCAACATGGCTTATTCAATAACTGGTGCTAAAAACCTAGATATCTATATAGAAATAGAAAATAAAATTGGATGCTTTGTTTATGCTATGGACAAAAATAAGTATCAGGTATATTATAAAACTAACTGTGTTAAAATAACACTTTATTTTATTTTAAGTTTTAAACTTTTTTTTATGTTTATTTTCTTTATTTTGAGAGAGAGAAATGGAGAGAGAGAGAGAGATCGAGCACCAGCGGGGGAGGGGCAGAGAGAGAGAGAGAGGGAGAGAGAAAATTCCAGGCAGCCTCCATGCTATCAGTGCAGAGCCTGATGCAGGGCTCAATCTCATGAATCATGAGATCATGCCCTGAGCTACAATCAAGAGTCAGACACTTAACTGACCCAGCCACCCAGGTGTCCCTAAAGCAACACTTTAAAACCTTTATACAAACATATAGGTGACTATGTTTTGGGCCTCAGGATTTGGCCTCAGGATAGAAAAATATTTCTTAAATAAGTCATAAAAGAAATAAATCATAAAGGGAAAGACTGATAAATTTGACCAAATTAAAGTTTAAAAGTTCTGCATGTAAAAATAAAAGGTAGAAGGTTGGTAGAGAAACACAAGAAGAAAATACCAGTAGTGCAATAATACAAAGACTTAGGAACAAAGACACATAAAGGACTATAAATAGACAAGAAAAACAAAGAAGAAACAAACAAAAGAGAGAAATAGACAAACAGTCCAGGGCAGTTCCCAGAAAGAAACAAAATAAGGTATGAAAAGGCACTCATTACCTTTTACTCACCTCATTAGTAATTCCAAAACTAAAAATTAGAACCAAGAGATACCATTTCACAGCTCTCAGACTGCCCATAAAATAAAGATATAAAAATAATTCTTTCAATTTCGAGAGTAGGAGACTATGTGGAATTGCAGAAGTCACATACTTCCCGGTAGCATGGACATAGGCCGTAACTGCTCTGGAGAGTAATTTGACCATTACTAGTAAAGTCGGAGACTTTTGGTGTGCTTTAGGGCCTAGAAACTTTCTCATATGTACAGAAAAAATCTGTTAAGACTATTAAGTATGACATTGTTTATAATAGAAGAAATTGGCATCACACTAACATAATCATTAACAGCAAAATGGGGAGACTTCCTAGGCCAAAGAACAGATCCCAATAATTCCCATCGACGGGTGGGTGTTGGTACCTTTGTGAAATTCTCTCCCTTGAGTGCAGGGACACTCAAAATTGATGGATAAATCTGAAACATTGTATAACCTCATTTTAGAGGACTAGAATGAGGGATTCTGCTGGCCTTACAGAAGGGAGCTGCTATGATGGAAGCTGCCTGGAGAGCCAGTGGGGGCGGGGAGCCGGGGAGAGGGCCGCAGGGCAAGTGGTGCGTGTCCTCTAGGAACTAGGGTTCTCAGCTGTACAAACTCAGGGAAATGAGTTATGCCAACAACCTGAATAAGCTCGGAAGCAGATGCTTCACCGGTCAGGCCTACACAGGAGAATGCATTCTGCCCAATACTTACATGGGAGCCTGTCGGACTCTGAGCAGAGCACCCAGTTAAGTCCCACCTAGACCTTGATCCACAGAAATTATGAGATAATAAATGTGTGTTATTTCAAACCACTGCAGCAACAGAAAACTAATACAAACATTAATAAAAACAAAATATTGATAGAAAGAAAGCAAGCTGCAGCAAGAGACATGCAATAGATATAGCATTTACATAAAGCTTAAAAGCTTTTGTACCAATTCTACATACTGTTCAGGCTTATATGTAGACATATGTAGTCAAATGATAAAGACATGCACCAGGATGATAGTCCCAATTTCCGGAAACTGTTTCTCTCTTGAAGGAAGGGGAATAGCATCAGAGAGGCATATGCAAGGACTTTAGTAGTGTTCATGATGCTTTATTTCCTAAGCAGGGTAGAGATTCAAGAGTGTTTATGATACTCTTCTCTGTGCCTTTTGGTATATCTAAAATATTCCATAATTTTTCCCAGACTTGCAATTGACAAGAGGGAGGGGGAGAAAGAAGAGCCTGTAAAGCCTGGCTGGTTATGGGCTGTGGGCTACAGGCTATGGGATAATAGAGGTGGAAGGAGACGGGAGCCCAGATGGCCAGAGGGATGGCAGTCTGCAGAAGTACCTTGTAGGAGCCCTGCCCCACAGTCACTCAGGGAGCCGCCCATAGATTCATGTCCAGATACCACAGATGGCCTCAGCCGGGCGACCTCAGCAGTTCTACAGTAAGACCTTGTCATTACCGTGGCTTTACCCTTGCATGCAATGGAAGAGTTACCACACACCAGCCTTGCTGTAACCCTACACTCTGAAAAAAACAACAATTAAAAAAAAAAAAACCACTAAAACCCCAAATCTTTGCAGTTAGCTTCTTAGGAAGATTCAAAGTTGTGCATTTTTCTTCCTTCCCCCTCTCCCTTCCTTCCTTCCTTCCTTCCTTCCTTCCTTCCTTCCTTCCTAAAAAACAAAAAACCAAAAGCCTGAACAGCCTGGAAATTTGAGATGGGAGGCTGTGACTCAGTTTGTAAAAAAAAAAAAAAAAAAAAAAGACTGTATTTTCCTGTCATGTTTTAGCAGTCAGTCATCTTCAGTGAAGGACAGTGGGGTCTTTTTTCTCTTTGATTTACAGCCATGAAGTGTGGCAGATGTCATGATACCTTGGTTGTATAAGAATGACCAAGAGAGGAATCTCCAGTGGTGTGCTAGTACCATTGAAGAGCTGGCTTTCCAGAGAGAAAAAGCTCTTTCCTCATTTCCACGGCATAACTGCTCTCACAATGGCTGATTTTTAAGCTACGCGTGTGACGTCGCTGAGTGCGGGGCTGGGAAGAGCTAGGGAGAGATGCACGTAATTGGCTCTCCCAAACCCATCCATGCTGGCTTCCACATACAACTGAAATTCCCCTCCTATCGAGGTGGTGAGCAGCTCTGGCTGAAGTTCTCCATCATAGGAAGGGTGACTAGTGTCAGGGAGGAGACTCCTACATCTATGGCCTCTCCTGGCTCCGTCTCAATCCCAAGATGTTGAGATTACATCATTCCACTTAGAATGTAAAAGCACTTCCTCCAGATCCAAAGATTTTTGGAGGATAAGAATATATGAAATACATCAATACTAAAACTCTATTCCTTTTATAGAAAAGCAATAGAGATGAGTTGTTCTCTCTGAAGAAGCCAGGGACTTAGTGTTGGTGATGGAGTTCAACTTACATACCATACCTTTTCCATCATCATCAGCCTTGAGGGCAGGTCTCCTTGCAGATGTGAAGGAAACGTCATCTGGGGCTAAGTTTGGAAAAATCTCTTTGGAGAATTTCAAATCTCTGGATTACCATGCTGAGTCTTACAGTACCCTTAACGTTTTTCAGTCTGAACGGCATTTTCTGTGGAAAGTTAGGAGGCCTCTATTGTTTAGGATAATCTGAGTACAAGTAACAAAGCACTCAAACTGTCTTGGGTAATGAGAAGTCCCAAGGTAGGAAAGCAACAAGGTTAGTTAGTTTAGGGGTTCAAGAATGTCATTAAGGACCCAGAAACCTCCCATATTTCTGCACTGTCATCCTTTATCTTCTCTGTTTAGCTTCCCTCATGGTTATAATATGGCTGTCAAATTCCAGGCAGGCATGGCAACAGTCACTGGAAAGAAAAGGACCAACTCTTCTGATAAAAGAAAACTTTTCCGGAATCCGCATTTGACAAAGGTCATATATCCTTTCCTAAATCAAACCATGTCAAAGAGACTGGAATACCATGATTAGTTTAGAATAAATCAGGATTCAACCATGAGTCACATAGGGGAGAGGTAAACATCCAGACAGAATTGTGGTCTTGGTTAATAGGCAACTGTCGTCACCCCAAGGATTCTTACACCATTCTGACTATTGATTTGTACAGGTTAGTTTGGTTGTTTTGGATGATCAGAGAGATCCACTTGAAGCAGACCAATCAATTTGATCAATTCTGCTATGTTTACTAAATTGATTAACCTCAAGAATAACATCAAAAAGTACTTGTTAAGGACCTAGCAGTAGGAACTGACACTTAAAGGTCACAACTATTAGGCACTGGGCCTACTGATGTGTAGACATGGACTTTTGGACTTAGAGCTGCTAATCAGCTGAGAGAATGAGTAAAAATTTCTTCCAGCTGAGCATAGATTAAAAAAAAACAAAACACCTGACTATGAATTTCAACAAGGGTGCCAAGACTACTCAATGAGGATAAGAGTCTTTCTAATAAGTGGTGCTAGGAAAACTGGATATCCTCATGCAAAAGAGTGGAGTTGGACCCTTACCCCACACCATATACCAAGACAAACTCAAAATGGATCATTGATGTAAATGTAAGTGCTAAAACTATAAAAGACTTAGAAAGAACCTTGTAAATCTTGTGACTTGGATTAGTCAATGGTTTCTTACATATTACACCTAAAGCACAAGCAACAAAAGAAAAAACATAAATTGGATTCATCAAAATAAAAAATTTTGTGTTTCAAAGGATGCTTTCTAGAAACTTAAAAGACAATCTGAAGAATGGGAAAAATATTTGTAAATCCTGTGTTTATTAAGAGTTTAGTATCCAGAATATATAAAGAACGCTTACAACTCAACCATGAAAATGCAAATAATCCAATTAAAAAGAGCAAAGCATTTGAATAGACATTTCTCCCAAGAAGACATACAAATGGACGATTAGCACACGAAAAGATGGTCAACATCATTAATCATTAATGAAGTACACATCAAAACCTCAAGATTATTACTTCACCCCTACTAGCATGATTGTGACAAGAAAAGTCGGGAAATAACTGGTGCTGGAGAAGACATAGAGAAATTGGAGCACTTATACATCGCTGGTGGGAAAATAGTGTAGCCACTCCTCAAAAAGTAAAATATGAAGTTACCACATGGTCCAGCAATCAATTATACTCCTAGGTAAATACCAAGAAAAAGGAGAACATATATGCACAGAAAAAACTTGTCCACAAGTGCTCATAGCAGCATTTATAATAGACAAAAGGGGGAAACATCCAGGTATCCAACAACGGATGAATGGATAAACAAAATTGTGGTATATCTGTGTGATAAAATATTTGGCCATGGAAAGGAATGAAATACTGATACATGCTACCACATGGAGGAACCTCAAAAACACTGCATTAAGTGAAGGAAGCCAGTCATTAAAGGTCATGTATTGTATGATTCCATACGATGAATATGAATTATATGAAATACCCAGAACGGGCAAATTCATATAGACAGCAAGTAGATCAGTGGTTTTCACAGGCTGCAGGCGGGGGGAATCGGATGTGACTATTAACAGGCACGGGGTTTGTTCTTAGATTGAAAAAAATGTTCTCAAAGTAAATAATAGTGATGGCTGTATAACCTTGTGAATATATTAAGAACCACTGAATTGTTGACTTTAAAAGGATGAGTTCTATGTTACGTGAATTATGTTGCAATAAAAATATTTATATGACTATCTCATATAAATATCTCAAGGGGGGAAATAGGACAAAAAATCAATGGGCTAATAAATGTTTAGTTTGCAAAATTTATAAAACCCTTTTATGATTCTGAAATGTACACATCCCTTTTTATCACCTCCTGCCTCCTTGGTCCAGATGACTTATTGTGCAAATCAGTGGTTCTCGACCCTGGTTGCACATTTTAGAGTCATCATGGGAGCTTTCAGAAAATAGGAGGCCTTGGCCCGACACCATGGCCAATTAAATCAGAGTCTCTGGTGCCCCTCCCCCACCAATCCTGGCCTCTTATTTTATTAAACGCTCCCAGGTGATTTCCGTGTGTTGTCAAGCCTCAGAAATTAAATAGTAGATCAAGATCTGGGCAGCACCGGGTCATATTAGAAGGCGATTCTTGAGCTAAGTATTTACCCCCCGCTTTAGTCAGGTTTATTGAGATATAATTTGTATACATTAAAATTTACCCCTCTGAAGTATACAGTTCACTGAATTTTGACAAATGCATAAGCCCCTATGACAGCCACCACAATCCAGATATAGAACGTTTCTGTTATTCCCGCAATGCCTTTGTGTCCCTTTGTAATGAATCCCTTCCCCCGTGTATTAGATGCATAGACTAAAATACTATACAACATTAAAAATTAAGTCCTTGAAAGAACATGTAAGAAAATGGAGGGAAAAAAGTCTCTCTATAAAGTTAAGAGCAAAGAGCAGGGAAAAAATCTCTATGTAGTATGATCCTAATCGTTTCATCTTTTTTTATACATGTGCGCAGATACATACATCTCCCCATATACGTATTCGTTTGTAGAAAAAAATCAATAGTTATCTCCGGTTGTGGGAATTACGGGAAATGTTAATTTCCTTCTTTGTATTTTTCTGCATGTTGCAGTTAGTCTACAATAATAAGTAACTTTTAAAATGGAAATATTACTGATTACCTACAAAACAGTGATTTATGGACAAGTGATGTATGAAGAACGTCCTAAAGACTGAACTGCTGCCCCTACAAGGTTCCAGGTCCCTAGCAGCAAATCCAGCCTTCTGATCCCACACACACTTCAGGTCATTGGTTCATAGCAACTGTTATTGCCCAAAGAGATTAATAAGAAGATATTGACTTCTACGGAGATGGATCTCAAAAAATATTGACCCAAGAAAAGAAAATATTGATGGAAGAAGAATCAAGGTCTTTCAATGCCTTGAAGGAAGTAATAATTTTTGCTTCGCTGAAAGCCTTTTGCTAATGCTGTATTCTGTTGCCTATTTTTGCAGGCACTTGCACATTTGAAGTCAAATATGGCAAATCCTTACAAGCACTAACAGAGAATCTACCACAGTACCTACCATACGGGGAGACGACCCTATGGGCACAGAATGTATAGTTTATAGCAGAATGAGTGAGCAAATGGAGACAAGATGGTGACAGTGGAGGGCTGCTTAGGTTTGGTTTCAGTTCCTTTAGATTCAGCAGAATCCTAATTAAAAATACTAAGACATATCTTCCAAACAGCTCAGACAGACCCAAACCAGCTGAAGTCAGCTCCAGATCTCCAAACTAGACACGACTGATTCAGGCTCCCTCAGAGCCAGCACATGGGGTTTTGGGTAATTTCTTGGGACAAATCGAATTGGAGATGACCGCAGTTGGAATGCTTTTTCCTACATTTTTCTCGAATAGAAGAAGATGATATAATAACATGTTGACTGAATCATTATTTGAACCAGTAGCTTTGTTTTTTTCCAGGTTGTTCTGGAATGAGTTACAGTATTTGGGCAAAATAATGAGTTGAAATTAGTTTCAAGTTAAATTATTCCCCTCGTTTGGGAATAGTTCTGTGTCATTTTTCCATTGTTGCATAGCAAGCCTCTCCAAAATATGGTGACTTAAAACAATTAGTTATTTGCTCAAAATTCTGTGGGTTGGTAGTTTGGGCTTGACTAGACTGGGGTGTCTCACATAACATTGGCTGGACTCATTCATGTGTCTGGGGCTTCAGCTAGGATGGCCAGGCTTCTTTCTTCTTGCACTCCTTTATCCTCCAGAAGCCACTTATATTCCAAGAGGGTGATAGCAGAAACTGTAAGGCCACTTGAGGACCAAGCTCAGAACCATAATGTCACTGAGCCACATTCTACTGGGTAAAGGAAATCACAAAGGTAGGCCAGGTTCACGTAGGGGGGAAACAGACTCAGCCTCTCCTGGGGAGGAGCTGAAAAGAATCTGTGGCTATTTTAAGTCTACCACAAACTCCCAACCTCAAGGCAACACAGTGGAGCTAATAGAACCGAAAGCTTTGGAAACTGATTTCGCAGTCTCCAAGCCATGGCCTGTGCTGGCTGTGACTGTTTCCTCGTAGGAGTTCCCTACATATACCTCTTGCTGTGTTCTCAGCTGAATGTCAATAAATTACTTGGCTACTAAGACATTCACTGAGCAGTGTTGAATTCCTTAGATGCTTTTTGCTGTAAGAAATAAAGCCCTGACTCAAGAAAGTTCTGAAGGAGTAAATTGTGAGGGGTTGTTAATCCAGCAGCTTTAGCACAATAGCCAAAACTCCAGATTCCTTCCATCTTTCTGTCCTGCCATCCTTGATAGGTTTGATCTTTGGCTAGTATCCCTTATGTTTGGTTGCAAGGTGTTTGACACAATATCAGCCCTTATATAAAAATGTGACAATATCTGCCACTTCCTTGGATCGCTTATTTATCTTTTGAGTGAAGGAAACTTTCTCTGAAGCCCTGCCAGCAGCCTCTCCCTACATCTCACTGACCCTAAACATATTGCCTGATCTTGTCTGGATCAGTCAGTGGCAGTGGGATTACCTGGGTTGGCTTAGATCAGTCAGAACCCAACTTATGGAGCAGGGAATGGGCTCAGACTCTGCTGAAGTCCAAGATCAGGAGGAGGTGAGTGGATATCTAAATAAAATTGGGTCTCTCTTGGGAAAGAGGAAGGATGAGGCTGTTGGGAGCCGGACATAATAGTCCTGCCAACATGGTCTAGACCTGATATGTTTGGGGTATTTGCTTTGTTCTTGGGTGTTTTGAGGAATAATTCTGTCAGGATGGAATTTCAGGTAATGTACTATGTACTTTGCTTTACCATAGGTGGTAAGAGGAAAAAGGAAAACAAAGTACTCATTCTCCAGAAGTTCATACTGAACTTAAGGAGACTTTGTGTGGACGCATGGAAAGCCAACCAGCACTACTGGTCTCAAAATGAGGGATCTGGGGAAGTATCCTGTAACTCAGGTGCTGGATAGTTAAGTATAATCAACTCCAACCTCCAACCTCTGACCTGTGGGAAGTCCAAAGCATTCCTGTTCCCATCACCAGTTTCTCTGAATTCTGTCCTGGGCACGGTGCAGAGGCTCATGGCCAACAGACATGTCTGGTTCTGGATTCTTGCTTCCTCTGAACTCTGTTGCATGGTGTCTTAATCCTCTGGCTGTTTCCTTCTCTTTGTGTGGTGCTGACCCAGATGTGTGACCCATACATCTTTGGTTTTTCCTTTGTTTTTTCTTCTTGCCTTTGAAGCCAGTCAAAAAAATGCACTTATGGGTGTGGAAGACTCAATCTTAAGTTGACTCTTGGGGGGGGGGCATGAATGGGAGTTTATATAAAGCAAAGCGAACTCTTTAATATATATATTAATATATATAATAATAAATATTTACTATCTTTTTTGAATGTTTCTTTTTTTTTTTTTTTTTTGAGAGAGAGAGACAGACAAACAGAGTGGAAGCAGGGCAGGGGCAGAGAGAGAGGGAGACACAGAATCTGAAGCAGGCTCCAGGCTCTGAGCTGTCAGCACAGAGCCCGAGGCGGGGCTCGAACTCACAAACCGTGAGATCATGACCTGAGCCGAAGTTGGATGCTCAACCGACTGAGCCACCCAGGTGTCCCCTTTAATATATATTTTTTAAGTTTATTTACTTATCTTGGTGGATGAGGGGCAGAGAGAAAGAGAGAGAGAATCCCAAACAGCTCTGCACTGCCAGCACAGAGATCGATGCGGGGCTTGAACTCACAAACCATGAGATCATGACCTGAGCTGAAATCAAGAATTGGATGCTTAATGGATTGAGCCACGCTGGTGCCCTGCAAACTCTTTAATAGTGAATGGACATTCTCATTCTTAAAAGTAATTCATATTCTAAGGATTATCTCACTGGCCTCAGTCCTCTGTAGGCCCCAGCCTCAGCCCTCATGCCTCACCACCTCCGTAACCTTTTCTGTTTTCTCCTTGCTGATTCCTATTCATTCCAGGCAGAGCAGTTTGGCCTTTATTGGTTTGTTTCTTAGTTTCCTTGCAAGTCTGCCTTTAGGATCCCAAGTGTTTTCCTACAAGAAGAGGGTTACCTCTGGGGCTGGCTGTTAAAAAAGTAAGGATTTCACCTTGGTTCAGGTGATTGTAGTAGGAAAATCAGAGAAGACCCCATGGGGTGCAGATGTGCCTGACCTCAAAAAGAGGGGGCATGGATGAGAGGAGCGTCATGTGGACCAGGACCGGGGAAGGCTGTGGTCAAAGCTGACCATTTGTTGGGACAGGAGAAGTGCAAGATGAGCCTGACCATTTTGCAATCCAGAAAGTAAGGAAATGCTCTAAGAGTGGCAGGGCATGTTAAAAGGGTGCAGGAACCAGCCAAAGGGGCTCCCTCTGGCCAAATCTGGGAATATTTGCAGAATGAAATAAATAATGAGAGTAAAGGAAATATAACTCATAGAATAAAATATAAGAATACATGAACCAGTTTGAATGTAGATAAATAAAATAATAAAGTGGGAGGAGGGAAAGGAAAATCTCTACTTTATAGTAGAATCCCATCTGTCAACGCATAAGGAGTAATGCAATTAGAAAAATCACCACTTGGGGGTGCCTGGGTGGCTCAGTTGATTGTTCAACTCTTGATGTCAGCTCAGGTCATGACCTCGTGGTTCCTGGGATCGAGCCTAGCGTCTCACTCAGAGCTGTAGGTGTGGAGCCTGCTTGGGGTTCTCTCTCTCCCCCTCTCTTTGCCTCTCCACTGCTCACTCACACTACCTCTTTCTCAAAATGAATAAATAAACTTAAAAAAAAAAAAATCACCATTTGATGGCCACCATCTTAGTAACTGTTTGAATAATGGGTACTAAACTAGCTGGTGAAAGTAGAACACCAAGCAGGACAGTTACATGATCTCAAAACATTTTCTCACAAGACACCTATCAGTTACAAAGGGGGCACCTATTTACCGTGGAGAAACCTGGCAGACCCCAACTTAACCAAATGATCCAAGGTCACATCACCAACACTGGGACAGTTGCATATCAAGTGCCTCCTGATAAGATGCACTGAGGACACACCACTTCTATGGTATTCCTGCCCAAAATGCATAACCTAAATCTAGTCATGAAGAAGCATCATTACATTATTACATAATGTAATAATTCCAAACTGGAATGTTCTACAAAATAACTGACCTTCATTTTTCAAAAATATCAGGGTCATGAACGACAAAGACTGAAGAGGTGCTGTAGGTTTAAAGAGACTCAAGGGGCACCTGAGTGGCTCAGTTGGTTAAGCGTCCAACTTCGGCTCAGCTCATGAGCTCACGGTTCGTGGGTTCAAGCCCCACATCAGGCTCTGTGCTGACAACATGGAGCCTACTTGGGATTCTCTCTCTCTCTCTCTCTCTCTGCCCCTCCCCATTCATGCTCTCTCTCTCTCCTTCTCTCTCAAATATAAGTGAATAAACATGAAAAAATAAAATAAAGAGACTCGAAAGACAGGACAATTAGATGCAATGAGTTATCCTGAATTGGATCCTGGATCAGGAAAACAGTTTTTATTTTACTACAAAACACATTAGAGAGACAACTGATGGAATTTGAATATAGTCCATGAATTAGATAATAGTATTGTGCCAATGTTAATTTCCTTATTTTGATCATTGTGTAGAGGTTATATAAGAATATGTTCCAGTTTGGGGGAAATATTATACAGGGAAGTCATTGAATCATGTCTTTGACTCTCAAATGTTTTAGAAAAAAAACATAGGAAGAATGAACGATAAAGCCAACATAGCAAAATGTCAACATTTGGAAAATGTGGGTGAAGATTGATTGTGGATTCTTTGTAATATTTTTTTTGCAAATTTTTGGCAAGCCTGAAACAATTACAGAGTGAAAAGGGTTTGTTTTTGTTTTTGAGGAATGGGCATGCACTTCCTCTGCCCTAATTTCTTTACTCTTCCCTCTGGCTGGGAGATAGTGCTGGGAGGGAAGTGGCCATGTGCTATGGACGGTGGTGCTGCCCTATTCGTCCTGGGCAGCCTTCTACTGTTATGTGAGGCGGAAATCATCTTCCATCTTGTTGAGCTATTTGCATTGAGTGTGAGGGCTCTTTGTTATAGCTACGTGTCCTGCACCTAACTCATACAGGCTGGAGGAGGGAAAGCCTGGATGAAGGTGGCCTCTTAGGAGCCCGTTGCATTGGTTTTGTTATTCTTATTTAGGGCATGAAAGATGGGATAACAGAGTGAGTTGGAGAAGATCACCCATTTGAGGAGAATTAGCAAAAGGAAATTAAGAACTGGAGAGCAATGTGAAGGGACAGCAGGGTCCTAGGAGACTCTAGGGGAGACTTTCCTATTTAAGAAGCAGAGAAAAAATATCCAGGGAGAAGAGAAATGTTTTGGGACAGTGGGATTTTCTGGTGACCTTAACTGTCACCACAGTGAATACACTGCTTCTGTGTATAGCTGGCCTCAATTCCAGGACTCTTGGTGGTTTTGATAAAGAAGGGAAGAGAACTATGAACCTATCTAGATTGAGGTGGGGATTATCAAAGACTACTTGGTAGTCTTTAAGAATCCTTAAAATGATAATAATTACAACAATAGTAACAGCTAACATTTACTGAGTCCTCATTGTGTCCCCAGGACTTAATCAAAATTCTTTTTTTTTTAAATTAAAAAAAACAATTTATTTTTATTTTTAACTTCTTTGATTACATAATTATTAAATAATTATTAATTATGTAATAATTATTACATAATTATTTGCTTCACAGTGTGAATGCTTGAAATATGTATATATATATTAATATATACAATTATTTTTTTTTAATCTATACTTTGTTATAGCTAAATAGCGAAATCTCATAGGTTCTGATTTGGAGTGAGAACAGAAGTATTAGTCTGTATGTGCTGGAACCAGATGGTATTTTCCTATTGTGAATATACTGCTGTGTATGGGAGAATAATTCTGGAGTTAAGTAGCGTCTTCTCTTTTGAGCTCAAATTAATCTTGTTTCTTCATTTCCAACTGTGTGGATATGTTTATTTCATTGAATGACCATCACATGAAACTCTCGTTCCAATTTCAGTGACAAACCCTACTAATCACAATAGGATTTATCTGTTGCTTGAAAATGATTAACTTCCTGTTTTGGGGTTTGTTTCCTTGGGTGGTCCCTGGCTGTGGCAGACACCAGAGCCTTCTTTGATGCTTCCTCGTAGAACAGGCAGATTTCATGGTATGAACAACACAGGACGGGAGATGAAGGAGAATGTAGGGGTTCATATTACTTTCATTATCATCACTTAAAACTTTATATGCAATTTGGCTGTTTTTCATTTAGATCCAAAATTATTTGAAAGGTTTTCATTTTCATTTCCAGGTGGGAGGATTAAAAAAAAATATTTTTTCCATACTTCTAGTAGTATTATGTTGGTTGAGAGAAAATGACCCATACTATTTGTAAATTTTGAAATGAATTTAGGTTTTCTTGGTCCTATAAGATTTATTTCATTTTTATGAAAGATCCATAGGTACTTAAAAAGAAGATATATTCTCTGTTTTAAGATACGGCATTTCACAGACTTTTGCATAACTCTGCCCTGGACTACAGTGTTAAAAGATAAACTGAGGCATATTAAAAATTTTAATAATTTATTTTAGCAAAAATTAATTTGAATTGGGCAGGCGTGAACCAGAAATGGTTAGAAGGGCACCTCTGAGAGGAGCTAGTGGAACTACTTACAGTGAGAAGGTATGGAAGCAAAGAAAGGAAATGATTGACTCTAGCTTAAAGCCCACTAGCCGTTTTGCAATTGGTTGTCCTTAGGTTTCCATTTCCAAACCTGGAGGCATTTGTAGGTTTAGATCTTGGTTTGCTTATGAAGGCCACCATGGCATTAGAGTCACCTCCCTCTAATGGCCTCCTCGTTTAATTAATTGAGCCTTGGAGACATGGGTTTGTTCTTGTCATCCTCTCACCACCTTCAGTACAAAAGTTACTTGTTTTGATAGTTTCATTAAAGGTGGAGTTTTAGTCTCTGTTTTTCATTGTGCTGTTTTAGGGCAGGAGTGGCTAGTTTTTGTTTTTTTAGTGTTTATTTATTTTTGAGAGAGACAGAGAGAGAGAGTGGAGGAGGGGCAGAGGGGGGTGGTACAAAGGATCTGAAGGCTCAGACTCACGAACAGTGAGATGATCATTACCCAGCCCAAGTGGTTCGCTCAACTGATAGAGTCACCAGGCGCCCAGGAGCGGTTAGTTTTATAGAGGAGAGTTGAGTAGAAAAACGTTTTCATTATTATCTTTGATTGGAAATGCCCCTAATAAATACTTTAAAGTACAGTTAGAAAATAATAATGATAATGAAGCCCAAGTTAAATATCTAGAGCTCAAGAATTCATTTGCTTTAAATGACAGCAGAGAGCCTGTGTTGTACTCATGTTCAACAGCAAAAATCCTTTAAAATACTTCCTAGGACTCCTCCAATTCTCTCTCTATACTGAAATTTTATTGTACTGAGGATTTTCCGATTCTTGGAATCTTCTTAGGGGATTGTTAGAATAAAACATGATATCTTTTATTTTTATTTTTTATTTGTTCATCTTTTAAATATAATTTGTTGTCAAATTGGGTTATATACAACACCCAGTGCTCATCCCAACAAATGCCCTCCTCCATGCCCATCACCCACTTTCCCCTTTCCCATACCCCTTCCATCCACCCTCAGTTTGTTCTCTGTATTTAAGAGTCTCTTGTGGTTTGCCTCCCTCTCTGTTTGAAACTATTTTTTCCCCTTCCCTTCCCCCAGAGTCTTCTGTTAAGTTTCTCAATTTCCACATATGAGTGAAAACATATGATATCTGCCTTTCTCTGACTGACTTATTTCACTTACTGTAATACCCTCCAGTTCCATCCACGTTGCTGCAAATGGCCAGATTTTATTCTTTCTCATTACCAAGTAGTATCCCACTGTATATATAAACCACATCTTCTTTATCCATTCATCAGTTGATAGACATTTAGGCTCCTTTCATAATTTGGTTATTGTTGAAAGTGCTGCTATAAACATTGGGGTGCATGTGCCCCTATGAATCAGCACTCCTGTATCCCTTGGGTAAATTCCTAGCAGTGCTAGCTTATAGGGTAGTTCTATTTTTAATTTTTTGGAGGCACCTCCACACTGTTTTCTAGAGTGACTGCACCAGTTTGCATTCCCACCAACAGTGCAAGACGGTTCCTGTTTCTCCACATCCTCGCCAGCATGTATAGTTTCCTGAGTTGTTCATTTTAGAGACTCTGACCGGTGTGAGGTGTTATCTTAGCGTGACTTTGATTTGTATTTACCAGATGATGAGTGATGTTGAGCATCTTTTCATGTGTCTGTTGGCCATCTGTATGTCTTCATTGGAAAAGTGTCTATTCATGTCTTCTGCCTGTTTCTTCACTGGATTATTTGTTTTTCAGGTATGGATATTGTTAACTTCTTTATAGATTTTGGAGACTAACCCTTTATCAGATATGTCATTTGCAAATATCTTTTCCCATCCTGTCAGTTGCCTTTTAGTTTTGTTGTTTCTTATGCCATGCAGAAGCTTTTTATCTTGATGAGGTCCCAATAGTTCATTTTTGCTTTTAGTTCCCTTGCCTTTGGACATGTGTTGAGCAAGAAATTGCTGCAACTGAGGTCAAAGAGGTTGTTGCCTGCTTTCTCCTCTAGGGTTTTGATGGTTTCCTGTCTCACATTTAGGTCTTTCATCCATTTTGAGTTTATATTTGTGTGTGGTGTAAGAAGGTAGTCTAGTTTCATTCTTATGCATGTTGCTTTCCATTTCTCCCAGCACCATTTGCTAAAGAGACTGTCTTTTTTCCATTGGATACTCTTTCCTGCTTTGTCAAAGATTAGTTGGCCGTCCATTTGTGGGTCCAATTCTGGGTTCTCTATTCCATTGGTCTATGTGTCTGTTTTTGTGCCAATACCATACTGTCTTGACGATTACAGCTTTGTAGTAGAGGCTAAAGTCTGGGATTGTCATGCCTCCCTCTTTGGTTTTCTTTTTCAACATTACTTTGGGTATTCAGGGTCTTCTGTGGTTCCATACAAATTTTAGGATTGTTTGTTCTAGCTTTGAGAAGAATGCTGGTGCAATTTTGATTGGGACTGCATTGAATGTGTAGATTGCTTTGGGTAGTATTGACATTTTAACAATATTTAACAATATTAACAATATTTGTTAAATATTCCATGAGCATGGAATGTTTTTCCATTTCTTTGTGTCTTCTTCAATTTCCTTCATAAGTTTTCTATAGTTTTCAGCATACAGATCTTTTACATCTTTGGTTAGGTTTATTCCTAGGTATTTTATGGTTGTTGGTGGAATTGTAAATGGGATGGTTTTCTTGATTTCTCTTTCTGTTGCTTCATTATTGGTGTATAGAAATGCAACCGATATCTGTACATTGATTTTGTACCCTGAGACTTTGCTGAATTCATGTATCAGTTCTGGCAGACTTTTGGTGGAGTCTTTGGGTTTTCCATGTTGTCTGTGAAAAGTGAAAGTTTGACTTCTTCTTTGCCAGTTTTGATGCCTTTATTTCATTTTGTTTTCTGACTGCTGATGCTAGGACTTCCAACAGTATGTTAAACAACACTGGTGAGAGTGGACATCCCTGTTGTGTTCCTGATCTTAGGGGGAAACCTCTTAGTTTTTTCCCAGTGAGGATGATATTAGCTGTGGGCTTTTCATATACGGCTTTTATGATGTTTGTTCTATCCCAACTTTCTTGAGGGTTTTTATTAAGAAAGGATGTTGTAAGGGGCACCTGGGTGGCTCAGTTGGTTAAGCGTCCAACTTCAGCTCACGTCTGATCTCACTGTTCGTGAGTTCAAGCCCCACATCCGGCTCTGTGCTGACAGCTCAGAGCCTGGAGTCCACTTCAGATTCTGTGTCTCCTTCTCTCTGTGACCCTTTCCCGCTCACACTCTGTTTCTCTGTCTCTCTCTCAAAAATAAACATTAAAAAAATTAAAGAAAGGATGTTGTATTTTGTCAAATGCTTTTTCTGCATCTATTAACAGATCATATGGTTCTTATCCTTTCTTTTACTAATGTGATCTATCACACTGATTGATTTGCAAATATTGAACCAGCCCTGCAGCTCAGGAATGAATCCCACTTAATCATGGTGAATAATTCTTTTTATATGCTGTTGAATTCAATTTGATAGTATCTTGTTGAGATTTTTTTTGTGTCCATGTTCATCAGGGATATTGGCCTGTACTCCTTTTTTGTGGGGTCTCTATCTGGTTTGGGAATCAAGGTAATGCTGGCTTCATAGAATGAATCCGGAAGTTTTCCTTCCATTTCTATTTTTTGGAACAGCTTGAGAAGGATACATATTAACTCTGCTTTAAATGTCTGGTAGATTTACCCTGGGAAGCCATCTGGCCCAGGACTCTTATTTGTTGGGAGATTTTTGATAATTGATTCAATTTCTTCACTAGTTATGGGTCTGTTCAAATTTTCTATTTCTTCCCATTTGAGTTTTGGAAGTGTGTGGGTGTCTAGGAATTTGTCTATTTCTTCCAGGTTGTCCAGTTTGTTGGCATATAATTTTTCATAGTATTCTCTGATAATTACTTGTAATTCTGAGGGATTGGTTGTAATAAATCCATTTTCACTCGTGATTTTATCTATTTGGGTCCTCTCTCTTTTCTTTTTGAGAAGTCTGGCTAGGGGTTTATCAATTTTGTTTATTTTTTCAAAAAACCAACTCTTAGTTTCATTGATCTGTTCTTTTTTTTTTTTTTTTTTGATTCTATATTGTTTATTTCTGCTCTGGTCTTTATTATTTATCTTCTTCTGGATTTGGGTTTTCTTTGTTGTTCTGCTTCTAGTTCTTTTAGGCGTACTGTTAGATTTTGTATTTGGGATTTTTCTTGTTTCTTGAGATAGGCCTGGATTCCAATGTATTTTCCTCTCAGGACTGCCTTTGCTGCATCCCAAAGGGTTTGGATTGTTGTGTTTTCATTTTCATTTGTTTCCATATATTTTAAAATTTCTTCTTTAATTGACTGGTTGACCCATTCATTCTTTAACCTCCATGGATTTGGAGGTTTTCCAAACTTTTTCCTGTGGTTGATTTCAAGTTTCATAGCATTGTGATCTGAAAGTGTGTGTGGTATTATTTCAATTCTTTTATATTTACTGAGGGCTGTTTTGTGGCCCAGTATGTGATTTATCTTGGAGAATGTTCCATGTGCACTCGAGAAGAATGTATATTGTGCTGCTTCAGGATGAAAAGCTCTAAATATATCTGTCAAGTCCATCTGGTCCAGTGTACCATTCAGGGCCATTGTTTATTGATTTTCTGTCTAGATGATCTGTACATTGTTGTAAGTGGAGTATTAAAGTCCTCTGCAATTACCACATTCTTACCAATAAGATTGCTTATGTTTGTAATTGTTTTATATATTTGGGTGCTTCCGAATTCAGTGCATAGAAATTTATAATTGTTAGCTCTTCTTGATGGATAGACCCCATAATTATGGTGTAATGTCCTTCTTCATCTCTTGTTACAGCCTTTAGTTTAAAATCTAGTTTGTCTGATATAAGTATGACTACTCCAGCTTTCTTTTGACTTCCAGTAACATGATAGATTGTTCTCTATCCCTTTACTTTCAATATGAAGGTGTCCTCAGGTCTAAAATAAGTCTCTTGTAGACAGCAAATAGATGGGTCTTGTTTTTTTGTATCCATTCTGATACCCTATGTCTTTTTATTGGTGCATTTAGTCCATTTACATTCAGTGTTATTATTGAAAGATACGGGTTTAGCCTCATTGTGTTATCTGTAGGTTTCATGCTTGTAGTGATGTCTCTGGTCCTTTTTGGTCCTTGCAACATTTCACTCACAGAGTCCCCCTTAGGATCTCTTGTAGGGCTGGTTTAGTGGTGATGAAGTCCTTCAGTAGTTGTTTGTTTGGGAAAACCTTTATCTCTCCTTCTATTCTGAATGACAGGCTTGCTGGATAAAGGATTCTTGGCTGCATATTTTTCCTGTTCATCACATTGAAAATTTCCTGCCACTCCTTTCTGGCCTGCCATTTCAGTAGATAGGTCTGCTACTATCCATATGTATTTGCCCTTGTATGTTAAGGCCTGTTTTTCCCAACTGCTTTCAGAATTCTCTCTTTATCTTTGTATTTTTCCAGTTTCACTATGATATGTTGTGCAGAAGATCGATTAAGTTATGTCTGAAGGGAGTTCTCTGTGCCTCCTGGATTTCAATGTCTGCTTCCTTCTCCAGATTGGGGAGGTCCTCAGCTATGATTTGTTCATGTATACCTTCAGCCCCTTTCTCTCTCTTCTTTTTCTGGAACTCCTACAATATGGATATTATTCCGTTTCATTGATTCACTTAGTTCTCTAATTCTCCCCTCGTGATCCAGAATTTTTTTTATATATTTTTGTCAGCTTCCTCTTTTTCCATTATTTTCTCTTCTATTCCACTTATTCTCCCCTCTGCCTCTTCAGTCCTCACTGTGACTGCTTCTAGTTTATTTTTCACCTAATTTATAGAATTTTTAATTCATCATTATTATTTTTTAGTTCCTTGATCTCTGCAGCAATAGATTCTGCTGTCTTCTATGCTTTTTTCAAGCCCAGCGATTAATCTTATGACGATTATTCTAAATTATTTTTCAGTTATATTGTTTATATCTGTTTTGATCAATTCTTTAGCTGTCATTTCTTCCTGGAATTTCTTTTGAGGAGAATTCTTCCGTTTCATCATTTTGCCTAGTTTTCTGTACCTTATGTGTTTTAAAAGCTTGTTATGTGCCCTGAACCTGTGAGCACTACTGTATTAAAGAGGGGCCATTCACTGTCCAGGGCCTGGCCCTTCAGGAGGTGTTTTTTGGGGAGTGTTATTTGCTGTCTCTTGTGACTTTGGTTAATTTATCTGCCTACTCCTAGTAATGTTTTGGACCCTCCACCAGGTGTGCTTTGATTTGTTTGTTGAAGTAGCCCTGGAAAGGAAAACAAACAACCAAAAAACAAACAGAAAACAAAAACATGCAAGCACACAGACAAATAAAACAAAAACAAAAAACCAGAACACCAGCTACAAGTAAACAACAGGGTGGAAGCAGTGCTGATGGAAGAGGCCTATCCCATACAAAGAGAGAAATGACAGGGGCGGGGAAAAAGAAAAAATAAAAATCGACCAGGCAGAGAAACTATATGACTTAATCCAGAGACAGAGAAGGGAAAATAAAGAAGGAGGAGGGGAAAAAGAAAAGAAGATAAAGTTGTCCAGACAGAGAAACTATATGGCTTAATTAATCCAGAGAGAGAGAGAGAGTAAGGAAAATAAAGAAGGAGGTGTAGAATAGGTATCAGGAGTATGGATTAAATATGCCTGCTTAAACAAACCAACAACCAGAGTAACTAGACTAGAGGAGGGAAGAGATAAGAAGGAGAAAAGGAAGAATATATCTACATAATTAGAACTGTCTGAGAATTAAATCAGGCAATGCAGCAGTGCAGGTCTGGAGGAAGGGCTGTCTGGTTGTCTATCCTGTTCTAGTAGATAGACAGTTACCAGGTGTGCAGGGGTGTGGTTTGGTGCAGGCAGGTCCCACCTCCACTGTGCACCCTGTTGACTGTTCCCTGAAGCCTCACCTCGGTGGTGATGGGGAGAAAAATGGCGACACCCCAGTCTCTCCTCCACGGACTGGTGTCCCAAGCTACTCTGTTCGAGCTGTGCTCACTGTGCCACGGTGCAAATGAGGCACTTTGTCTCGCTCCCCTGACTCTGGTGCCTGGTGCTGGGCTGGGATTCAAACTCTCCCTCCGTGCACCGGTACTGGGGGAGTGACTCCCCGTGCCATCCGATATGTGGTCCTTGGCTGGCAGGTGCAGGCAGGCTTTGTCCTGTCCCACAGCACTCCAGGGAGGGGATCGCTCTCTCCCACTCTGGACTGCGCCCCTGACCTAGCCACTGAACCCGGGGCTGGCTCCCCTCCTCCCCAGGTGTGCAATCCGGGCAGCCGGCCCCAGTCTGGAGAAAGCCCGGCAGTTGGATATTGGATCTTTCTCTGTTCCAGTTCATGGTTTTTCTCTTATCCAGATACAGTCCTATGCTTCCCCAGCCTCTTTCTCTTCCCTTTGTCACTCCACAGAAAGGGATCCCTCCCCTCCATTTGTTTTCTCTCCTCCAGTTCACAATCACACACCTATGGCCTGCCAGGTTGTCCGGGTGGGTCCCTGGAAGCGACTCTCTTTGCTTCTTGGGGTTCAAAGTCCTTTGGTTTCAACACCGCTTTGTTTGAGAGATGAGGGAACTTCGGATCCCCCCACTTCTCTGCCATGTGGGCCCCTCCCCGAATTTCTTTACGTGTACGAGCTCCTTTAATCCTTACCGTAACCACATTATTCTTCTAGAGATGAGTAACCTGAGGCACAGCGAGGTTAGGTCAAAGGTCACTTGCAAGTAGCAGACACAAACTTCAGATACAGCAATCTGGCTCTGGATGCACCTTCATGCTTCTGGGGCAACTCCTCCACCCCCCATCTCTTTGGTCCTTCTTCCCTTCCAACAACATTCAATGCCTACATTTCGAAGTTGAAGCATATGGACTCCTTCCAGTGCATTATAGTTCTGCACTCTGGAACCTACTTCAGGCAGGGCAGAGGTGGGGTGGAGGGCAGAAGGAACACTGAGTGTCAGCAGTGACCCATTGGAATAATTCTGTTTCATGGAAAGAATTAAGGTCTGTCCGTCCGATGGCAAAAAAGGAAGGACAGCACCAAAGGGCGCCCATGGTGCTTTCCTGGTGATGGAGCTCTCCTGTGACTTGTGTATAGGAGGCTCTGGGAAGGGGTGGGACAGGGGGGCACTGGAGTAGAATGCCCTAGATCTGCTATTCTTGCTCTCGGTGTCCTCAGAACCCTGCCACTCAGAGCTGCAAACTGATGGTGGGAGGAGGCTAGAGGTTGGCAGGGGGATCTGTCCCTGAGGGTCTCTGCTCATTTCTTCCTATGCCAAGGGTCTTCTCTTATTTTAAAAAATGGTAGGCAATTAAGTCCCATGTTGCTTGAAACAGAAAAAAAAGAGAGACTTTAGAAAATCTCTTGCAAATCCAAAAAGCCAGCTCCTGGCCAGGAGACATACAAACTCTTTTAATAACCTTTTTCTGGATCTACTTAAATGGAAACAGTCACCAGTATTTTTAGCTGCTGTGTAACGGATGTAAAAAAGAAGGGGGAAATGTGTACGTTTTTTCTTCCCTAGTTAGAATAAGAAGGAATTGCTCATTATCTCTTAACCGAGTCACTGCCGGGAAGACAGGGAAACACCCAGGAGTCCTCATTGGCTCCTCCTCTGGCCTGGATGGGATTTAAATCCAGGGAGGGAAGCTGAGGAGGGGAGACAAGGAGGGAGAGAGAAGCACCAAGCTCTGCAGCCCGAGGGGCCCAGTCCCTGGGGGAAGTGTTGGAAGTGGTGCCCAGCAGCCTCTGAGGTAAGAGGTCCTGAGGGCTTTACCTGTGAGCGGGAGGGTGATGGCCAGCTGGGCATGAGGTCCTGAGCTGAAAATCCCAGGCAATGTCATTGCCTAAACCTAATTAGGAAATATTTGCCAGGACCCAAGTAACGTGTCCTTAGTCAGCAGTATACTGGATACCCGACAGGGACTGAGTACAATCACCTTCCTACCTGGCCACATGCAGTCTGTGTTGTAGGGGAATTTCTGCCTGGAGTAACAGATTTTTACATACGATATTTCCTTTAAGTTTTTCGTGGCCTCCTCATCTCTTGTTTCTTTGCGGGCTTTTTTTTTTTTTTTTCTTTATTACAATGTCAAAGCCCTCATTTTTTGGTAAGTTTTCTTACATCTCACTTTTTAATAAAAACCTGAAACAAAGCTTTCATTTTCGATGTGATCAGGAAACTGTCCTAACATTCCCCTTTTTTTGAAATTTGGATATGCCAAGTAAGATGATGTTTGCAAATGCACTTAAGAGCTTTGAAGTTTTTTCAAACATTTAATTTTATAGGTTTTATTCCTTATTTGTATTTATTTCTTATTTTATAGGTTTTATTTCTTATTTATAACTTTCCCCCAAATTCCCATGCCATGACCCTTGAAATGCCTTGAAAACACCCATATTAAAGCATTTCAAGAAACTATGTGCTGGACTAGTTCTCGGGGTCTTTTTATTTATGTACCTATTTATTTATTTTTGTGGTCAGGAGATACCTGAGGAAATGGAGAAGGAATGAGTGAGAACAGTCACCTAAAAACACAAAACTGGAGTTGCTGACATGAGCATTTAAAAAAGAACAAATCCTAACATAAAAATAACAAACTAGGTTAGCCACAGTGTCTAATGCCCATAGGCTCCTCCAGGAGCCAGAGTACCACTGAGGTAGCAGGTGACACGTGCTTAGCCACGGCCATAGACAGGTGGCTGCCGAAACACAGGATCTGCATGGGAAGAATTGGTGTTTTTTGGCATTTAGATGTTTGTTGGAGACTCAGAGTCAAGGTGACAATGCTGGGAGACAATCTCCGGAAGAAATAGAAAGTATTAACATCAGTTACCATTTTTTTTCCTAGGGGTACTCCCCTGCTCTCCCAAACCAGACATTCTTTCATGCAACTTTGAATCCTGCTATGTCCCCAAATTTGTGGCTGCAGCTGACTGCTAAAGGAGGGAAAATTACACAGGATGACTTCAGATCGTCTTGTGGCTTCTGGTTTCTATTCCAGCACCGTTCTGTGGTTTGAAATATAGGGTAGACTGAGGTCTGCTCCTGAGAAGGGGCCTGTAGAAATCATGCCCAGATCCAGTGGAAACTCTTGTCCATCCACCACTCATTCCAGAGCCTTGGCTCCTGTAGGATCTGGATACAGATATGAGATCATGGTTTAGGTTCCATAGCAGCATCTGGGGCCACCAGTCAGCAAGCTGGTGATGCTAAGATCTCAAGCCTGATCCCCGAATAGGCTTTGCAGGGTCTCACCACAGTAGACTCGCTGTTAATGTCAACCAGCCACTGTCTGAATAAGTGCTGTTGGTCTCAAGGAGAGACCCAGAGCGTGCGGATGGAACTCACCTTCTTTGGAAGAAGGCTGGAACTTTAAAATTATTTCAATCTGTGGAAAACCACACGTTAAACCAAAGATAGGAAAAGCAATATTTTCATCATACGCCTCTCTTCATTATCATTCAGCTGAAACAGAGTTTGTCATGTGAAGCCCTCTACACCTGTGTGTCTAACGTGATGCTTAGGCATTCTGGAGACTGGGTGTATGGTTGGATGTGGGGGAGGCAGGTCTCCGAATTTATGCCCTTGTGCCCATTTTATCTTCTCACTATGCACGAGCCTGTGCATTCCAGTGAAAGTAAAAGGAAGGGCTTTATATGAGGAAGGAATTCATTCCCATGGTGTCAACGGACATCTTTGCCTTTGCCTGATGCTTAGGAAAAGCTTTAGAAGAGCTTAGCACAGAGCCTGGCACATCATAAGAACTTAGAAAGTGGTAACTACCATTGTCACCACCCCATTTGAGCTCCCGTAAGGTAGACTAATATTCGGTTGATGGAATAAAACAACCACGGCAGCTTGTGACCACCTGTGAAAAGGTGATTGAATGTTGAAGCTGAATCAGAGACACCATGTGTCAGCTTTTCTAGCTTGTGGTGTATGGGAAGATTTGGTGGAAAGAGCTCTTCAGGAAAAGAGGTCTTGTGTGGCAGTGAGAGTCATCTACAAGGACTTCTTGGGCACTCGCCGGTTGTGGTCCACTGACCCGGAGGAGTGGGCACACCTAATGATGCCTGAAATGCCACCATATTAAGCCTTATCCCATGAAACCAATTTTTCATTCTCACCCACACTTGGTATCTTCTATCCTGTATAGAATACCTCTGCAGAGGGTTCAGGGTCACAGGGCCTCGAAATAAGTGTTCACATGTATTTGGTTTGTCTGTAGTATGACCTAGCCGAAAGAGTACTGTCTTGTGCATCTCACATGCTCACATTACTAAAAGAGAAAAAGATCCAGAGGTGAAATCGGTAGGCTGAGGATGAGTTGAGCCAGGCACCCAAGAACTTGCTCTCCTGGACTGAGTACTGGGTCAGAAGACCTTGGGGTCACCCAAGGCCCAGGTTGTAGATCACTGGCAGAATATGCCCAAGAGAGTTTGGGGAAGGAGTAACAAATGCCAGGTGACATTTATGACATCAGTGCATCCCTAGCCACCATCTCCTTCACTTTCCTTCATGGTTCAATGATGTCCACCCTGTCATTTGGGGACAGAATATCTTTTTAAGTGACTCTACTGGAAATGGATGATACGATTTTTCTAAAACCCAAAGCGGTGCTCTCATTTGCTTGTGGTTAATTGTAAAAGCAGGATGAGGTAATAAGGGAACCAAAGAAAGCCCTGAATTTAAGTATAAAGATCTGTAATGGTGGCTAGAAATTGGCTGCCACTCTCTTCGTTGTAAGTCGTATATTTTATTTCCGGCCAGGATGTGTGTGCTTCTTTGGAGACAATGAGGTGACATGGAGACCATCAGCCTTAGGATAGGAGAGGACTATCTGGGACTGAGGGTCCATCCTTCTCCTCTGGCCAAGCCTTGGTTGACATCTGCCCCTACAGACAGAAGTCTTGGTCTGCTTTGTGTTTCTTGGGAAGGAAGTTCTCCAGAATTTCATGAGAAGTGATCATGATTTAACCTCCTTGTGGGGGGGAAAACGAATTGTTCTTCTAGGAGATCATCCTTGGTACTGCTCAGAGGGAGTACAGGCATAGGATTTAGTTACTGGGCAGTTCATTTTGAAATGAGCACCTGGTAAGCCCTGAGTCTCTTCTCTCTTTCTTTCTTCCTTCCTTCCTTCCTTCCTTCCTTCCTCTCTCTCTCTCTCTTCCTTCCTTCCTTCCTTCCTCTCTCTCTCTCTCTCTCTTCCTTCCTTCCTTCCTTCCTTCCTTCCTTTTTCTTTCTTTCTTTCTTTCTTTCTTTCTTTCTTTCTTTCTTTCTTTCCAGCAGAAGAACCCCTCTCTTAAATATGATAGGCAAGAGGACATTGGTTTATTTTTCACAGTTGGTATTCTTCTCACTGGATTTTTTTGAGGGGCAGGCAGTACATATAGCAGAAAGATGAAGAACACAGGGAGAGTGGACAGACCTGGTGTTTGATCTCAGCTCTGCTGCTTATTAGCTCTGTGCCCTTGGGAAAGCTAGTTAACCTCTCTGAACACCTGTTACAAAGAATGGTATCAATTGACTCCCAGGATTTTGAGGACTAAGCGAGAATAATATTTATAAAGTACTTGGCAGTCACCACCATCTAATAAACCCATACACAAAAAACCTAGGGGCGGATTACTACTTGATACACAAAATATTACCTTCGTCAGGACTGTGCTGAAAATACAGAGGGAGTCAACACATTCATGGTCACTACCATGCCCGAGATTTACAAGGATGTCCGGCTGAAGAACTCACATATAGATTTTGGGGCTATCTGTGGTTGGTTGGAAATTGAAGTCACAAGGGTGGATGTGGCCATCAAGAGAGAATGAATAGAGCACAGATGTAGAGCCCTGTGACATCAGTGTGTCTTTCAGGGCAGAACCAGGACTGTCCATCCAGCTGATGGTAGCAGCACACTCCTTAAAGAGCCTTTCTCGAAAAAGCAATGCCAGGAAGCATTTGTCTTGAGTCTTAGTATGCCTCTGCCTGCCACTTCCCCACACCCCTCCCACCCCTTCTGCAGCCAGAATTAAAGACAAGATTGGAGTCAATGAGACTGATTCTTGTGGACACCTGGTTTCCCGTGGTTTCCTGCAGGCACATTCCTCGCATGTAAACCCCCTTTATCGCAGACATTCCTACAGCATTTACCAAATGATTCCTCAACAGAAAAATCATCCCCATTCGGCAACTTACCCTGCATTTTCCTTGGTGACATTTGCTGCCCTGTCCGCCCCCTCCCCACTCTGACGGAGCTCTGTCTGTGGTCAGCTGTGCATGCTAGCAGCCTTGGTGAGGTCATCCCTTCCTTCTGCTCTTACACAAGGCAAGTCTCTCCTGCCACGTGCTGGAAGGAGAGACAGCAGGCTTCTCCTCTCGCTCATTACACTTGACAGAAGTGCTAGGTCGCAGATCCCTCCCTCCCATCTTCTTTCCAACAATTACCCTGCCCAGGGAAATCTGAGCTCAACTGGGGGAATCCAAGAGGCTGCAATTAGCGAGGACATCTTGTTACAAGCGACAGGCGGCAGAAGGACGGGCGACACGGAGGGCTCATACGAGGGCTTCTGGGGTTTCTCATATTCCAGGCTTCCCAAAACAAACACAGTGAGACTGGGCTTTGCACAGCCTTGCTGCGGTTTATGGCAAGAGTCTGTAGCTATTTTGCATTCGTGCAGAACTTCTTCAAAAACCCATCTGCGCTCCATTTGCGTCTCAGAAAATAGTGAGCCATGGGGTGGGGGAGGGGTTTGGATGGCAGGAGTGGGCAGAGAAGTCTCAGTCTGCTTTTCTAGCTCCACTGTTGCCTGGGAAGGGGATCTGGGACAGCGAAAACTCCATTCAAAGAAGTTGCTTTGAGATCAATGTGTGTGGTTATTGGGGTTGACAGAGGTGCTCAGGGCTTAAGCTCAGTTAGTGGACACTGTGTAGACCGGTTTGAATCTGCAGCCTTGCACTTCTGCTGCATAATCAAGGGCACATTGCTTGATGTCCCTGAGCCTCGGTCCCCATTTCGGGGAGTGAACACACAGCTATGCGTGTAACTGTGCTACCATTGGGTTGAACTTTTGAAGATAGCAATTGTGAAATATCTTATCTTTTTTGAGTTTTTGCTTATTTATTGAGAGAGAGAGAGAGAGAGAGAGAGAGAGAGCACGAGCAGGGGAGGGGCAGAGAGAGAGGGAGAGGCAGAAAGAATCCCAGCAGGCTCTGTGCTGCCAGTGCAGAGTCCAATGTGGGGCTTGAACTCACAAACTGAGAGATCTCGACCTGAACCGAAACCAAGAATCTGACGCTTAACTGAGCCACCCAGTTAATAATAATAAACTAAATAATAACTAAATAAAATAAACTAAATAATAAAAAAAATAATAATTATTATTATTTTTATCCTATACCTGCCTTCCGATTTGCTCTCCTGGCCCTCCTCACCCCCCCCCCCCCCATCCTCTGATAAAAATCTCAAGCAGATTCCAGAGCTTTTCTGGTTATTTTTGGTATTGGAAGAAAACCCTTTTGTGAAGGGCATGTCCGTCCAATATGAGAGCTTCAATCTCCTATCCAGGCCACATGTTTTCTTTTCACCCAGCTTGGGCCTGAGTCCACAGACACGCCAGGGGGCAGGTGGTGAGCCTGGTGGCTTCCTTCCTCCACTGCCTCCCCCAACTTGCCCGGCTGTTTCTGCCTTCTCCAGGTCAGCAGCAGGGAGGGGAGTCAGAGAGAAGGGAAAAGGGATTTTTACCTAGTTAGAGCCATCGTAGTTCCTTCCGATGCCCTTGTGGCAGCTGCTCCCAGGGCTGGCTCCATCAGCTCCCTCTTGTGCGACTCTGTCCTGGGTTTTTTAGACGGTCTTCATTCTACCTCCTGGGAACCTCCTCCTGTGGTTTGTCCACTGGGGAAGCATACTCCTGCTGAGCCAGGGGGCTGCCCCTCAGCTCTGCCCCCCCCCCCATGGTAAGTTGCATAGATTTACACAGGACTATGACCTACGGCAGGACTTAACATAGTCTTGTCTCCCCAAACTCTGGGGTGCAGGTCTCTCCTACTGTAGCCTACCTCCAGTCTCTGCTATGCAGGCTGTTCTAGGCAACCCCCGCCTCTGAATTCCTCTGGGCAAGGGGCAGGCGCTGGTCTTTTTTGCCCCCCACCTCCTATTCAGACCAACCTGCCTGAAGAAGAGATCCAATAGAAGGTCACTCTTTAAAATGTGTGGGCACTGGGGTGTCTGGGTAGCTCAGTTGGTAAAGCATCTGACTTCTGCTAAGATCATGATCTCACGGTTTGTGAGTTTGAGCCCTGCGCCGGGCTCTGTGCTGACAGCTCAGAGCCTGGAGCCTGCTTCGGATTCTGTGTCTCCTGCTCGCTCTGCCCCTCACCCGTACACACCCTCTCTCTCTCTCAAAAATAAACATAAAAAATTTAAACAAATGTGTGGGCACTTACCACCCACTGTCCAAATCCCACGCCAACAAGAAATGTCCCACTGACCATTATGTCTGCAGGGTGTTGAGTCCAGTTCCTGGGACATAGTAAGTGCTCAGAAAAGGTGAGCTACGATGATTATGATTAGCAATAACGCATGCTTTGGATTATAGGAAGAGCCAAGAAGGAGTGAGGGGGGCTAAGGGGTGATATAAAGAAGAACTCTCCTTTGGGGCTGCTCTGTTTAGTTCAGAGTGGTAGCACATCCCTTGGGCCCAACACACAGGGTGTCAGGCCAAAGGAGGGAATTGCATAGGGAAGGTACATCCTGAGCTCACGTGTTACTAGTGTCAGAATGTTGTATTGACGTAGAGCAAGTGCAGGCTTGCAATCAGATGGACCTAGTGTTGAATCCTGACTGGGCCACTTACTAGTTGGACACCCCCCGGTAAGTGACTTTGCCTTTCACATCTGGCTCCTCACCCAGGGTAGGCAGACTGGCCCTGACCTTATTTAGCAGCTGTGGAGTTTAATTATGAGGATTAATGCACCTGGCCAATGCCTGGCACCAAGCAGCAACTTGACAAATAACATATAGTATTCTTGTAATGTTTTTATTGTCACTTCTAATAATAATGCTGCCAGGGACCTTCATCCTCCACTTCTTCATACTAAATAAATGAGGACTCTTAGAAAAGATGACTCATACAAAGTATGAGAATTTGGCTCAACGAGGCTTTCTTCCTTTTCTGGCCAACAGAGTTACCTGCCCAGGTCAACTCTTTTGATGGTTGACTCTGACTACTGATAGGGAAAAGAGGCAGGATCAGATGAGGGCCTGTGGGGGGCTTCCGGAGGCTCGCGACGTTCTAGGTCTTAAGCTGGGTGGTGGTTCCCCGGCTGTTGCCTTTGTAACAATTCACTAAAAATGACACCATTTTTGTTGCATGCTCTTTTCAGGATAGATATCACCCTTCACAATAGAAAAGATGAGAAAGAAAAGGAAGTCATACTCGGTAGTTGATTAAAACCCAAACGTCATTTATTGAGCACTTACCGTGTGCTTGGCATGGCGCAAACCGCTCTCCACATACAATGCAGGAAGCAGGTGTTATCATTCCCACTTTACCAGAGGATGATGGTTAACAGGAGGATAAGGAGCCTTCGCGAGGCTACACACCTAGGACCTGATTTGTTTTTCCAGCACATTGTCACTGCCTCTTATAATGGGGAGGGAGAGCCTGGGCTTGACTGGGACATCACCTCCAGGAAAGGACAAGGCTTCCTGACTTCAGTCTCGGTACAAACGCTTATGAGTCGTGAGTTGGTCACAGAAGCCCATTGGCCGGAGGCAGCCCTGCAGCTCGGTTTCTAGCAAAGGGGGGCCGTGACAGCCCAGCTGAGAGGTGTTCTGGTGAGTGAGTGCCCCTGAGCGAATGTGAGGCACTGGCTAGGTCTCCTGTGTCTGCCCGGCCTCAGTCTGATAGTGGTCAAGAACGTGCCATCCTGGATAGGAGCTGGAGACAGAGGTCCTTCTCCACACTGATGGAGGAAGGCTCACACCTCCTGGGGGCCAAACCAGAGGCGAAACCTAATCGCCTGCTCCTGCCAGGGTGGCCCGGCCTGACTGACAAACCAGGCCACTGAGCACGGATTTGAGGGTGACTGAACCCCTTGGCTTGGGTGGCTCTTTGCTCCTGCCTTGGGAGGGCTCCGGGAGGGACCAGCCTTGGGTCCTGTCCTTAAGAGGCTGACAGCCTCACAGGGAGACAAACGGCATACAAGAGTAACTGTAACATAAGGTAGGCCGTGAAGAGACTCACAGAGGAACTAATACATTTCTCCGAATGCTCAGCAGGAGAGCCAGTAGTTTCCTGCTGTAGTGAGATGGGCGGGGGGGGGGGGGGGGGGGGATGAGAGAAGACTTCATGGAAAAATTATTTGTATTAGAAGTTCTCATCTTTTCATCTTTTGCTGGCTCGCAGGCAGAGGTGGTGAGCAGGACCCTGGCCTGGGGTCTGAGGACAGGCTCTGCCCTTCCTGGCCGTGGCACCTGGGACAACTTGCTCAGTCCCTTGAACCTTGGTTTCCTCACGTGTGCAAAGCAGTGTGACAAAGTGGGGATGAGCATGGTCTCTGGATTCAAATTCGGCCATCTTGGCTGTTTGCCTGTGGGCAAGTCACTTTAGGGAGCCGAGTCTCAGTTTCTGTATCTGCAAAATGGGGTAGTAATAGTATATTCCACGAAGCATTGTTGTGAGGCTCGAATAAGGTAATCAACGCAGAACATTTAGGACAGCGCCTGGCACACAGCATGCTCTCTAGGTGCGGCTGTTCTGTAGGTGGTGTTAATGGGGAGGGTATTACTCGGTGTGTGGTTTAGATCAGGGATGGGGAGATCAAAGCCTGGTCGCAATCGTTTTCCTTGTCACTATTCGTCAGGTGAGTATTGAATTAGAGGTGAAGAGGAGGGTCTCCCAGGGAGTGAACGGTGTAAGCAAAGACAGGAAGCAGGAGAAAGAACACAAAATTTAGTTTGGATCCTTAGGAGATATAGGATGTAGTTCTGCTGGGTTCTCAGCTTCCTGTGGACTCTTCGAATCCACTATGAAGGGCAATTTCCACCAGCAAATCTTCATGGCTTTCATTTGCATCTTTTCTGGATACAGGTCTCCGAGAGGATCTGCTCCCTGTCTCCCCAAGGATGGGTCTCTGGGGGATGTTCTGCTTCCCCCTGGGGCTCCTCTTTGGCTCTGTGCTTTTGGTGGCCTCAGCCCCGGCCACCCTCGAGCCTCAGGGCTGCAGCGACAAGGAGCCGCAGGTTACTGTCAGCCACACCTACAAGATTGATGTGCCCAAGTCCGCTCTGGTCCAGATTGAGACTGACCCCCAGCCCCTTAGTGACGATGGAGCCTCGCTCCTGGCCTCAGGGGAGGCTGAGGAACAGAACATCATCTTCAGGCACAACATCCGCCTGCAGACGCCACAGAAGGACTGTGAGCTGGCAGGCAGCATCCAAGCCCTCCTGGCCCGAGTGAAGAAGCTGGAGGAAGAGATGGCGGAGGTGAAGGAGCGGTGTGATGTTCAGCGCTGCTGCCGAGGAGTTGCCGGTGAGCTTTTACCATCTGGTATTCATTCAACAAACAACTAACGGGCGCCTTCCACATGCCAGGTGTCCTGTGGGGGTCTGGTGTGCTCCCACCTCCCTCTGGGTTTTCTGAGGGTGGGGTGGGGGTCTCATCTTCGACACTAGCTCCAGGAAGCATCTGCAAGCCTCAGTAGAGAGGGACCAGCAACTCTTTGTAGAAAAAATGTTTAACGTTTATTCATTTCTGAGAGACAGAGTGTGAGCGGGGGAGGGGCAGAAAGAGAGGGAGACCCAGCATCTGAAGCAGGCTCCAGGCTCAGAGCTGCCAGCAGAGCCCAACGCGGGGCTTGAACTCACGAACTGTGAGATTAGGACCTGAGCCAAAGTCGCTCCCTTAACCAACTGAGCTACCCAGGTGCTGAGGGACCAGCAACCCTGAAAGGGAGTCTGGACTCCTGAGTTTACACTTCTGGGTGCTGTTTGACCTGTGGATCCAATCTCTACTGGAAGGGGAAGCCAGTGGGAAAGACAGGAAGGACGGTCAGCCTTGGAGCTAGACAGGACTGGGTACAGATGGGTTTCACTGCTTTTTAGTTGTGTGACTCTGGGTCAGTTCCTGAAGTTTTCTAAACTGCCCAGTTAGGAAAACTCTATCCACTAGTCTAGTTCTGAGGACCCTAGATGCCGTACATAAGTTCCCTGGCCCATAGCTGATAATTACGAAAGCTGATCCGAGTATCCAGTGGTATGTTGGCGTACCTGTTCATGCTGGAGGAAGTGCTACCGTTGAGAGCGCCTCCTATGTACCAGACACAGAACTAGGCACCAGGGACACTGCCGAGAATGAAACAGCACGGGATTGCCGAGGAGCCTGCACGTCCAAAGTTTCTAGGAAGGAGAGAGGGTGTTCTGAGAAGCAGGAGCCGGGCTGTTGAAGGGCCAGGGCCTCCAACTGCCTCTTGCTGCCTGGGGTCAGAGAGGGGAGCCTGGGTGATCCCTTCTCCCGTCCCTCACCCCCGTAGTGAGACGCGGCCGGTTTGTCGCTTCTGGAGGCCCCCTTTGCCAGGATTCAGTTTGGGCTCATCTCCCAAGGACCCGGCCTTGCTAGGTCCAGCAACCTCCAGCCAAGACAAGACAAGCTTCTGCGCCGGCGCGAGGACGCCCAGGCTGCGGACGTGAACGCGCCCCCATTCTTAAACGTCCTAAGTAATTTCTGCCGTTTAGAGCAGAGGGAACCCGAATTCACCTGAGCACTTGGATGAGAAGGGGAGGGGAAGGGGACTTCCCGTGGCTTTGGGGGCATAAAAGGAGGGCACAGTTTGTGGATGTCACAGGTCAGAGTCTGGCCGGTCGGGGAGAGAGGGGGCGGAAAGGGCGGACCCCAGTCTTCTGCAGGGGCCCTGCCCTCCTTCAAAGACAGTGCCCAGGGCCCACCAGCCCGCTCTTACCGGAGCTCCAGGGAAGGGAGAGGCCCGCTCGCCGGCCCGCACCCCCTCCAGCCTACCTTCCTCTCGCCGGCAGGTGCCAACGGCCACTGCAGCGGCCACGGGACCTTCTCCCCCGAGACCTGCGGCTGCCGCTGCGAGCAGGGCTGGGAGGGCGCCGCATGCGAGCGGCCCGCCTGCCCCGGGGCGTGCAGCGGCCACGGGCGCTGCGTGGACGGCCGCTGCGAGTGCGACGCGCCCTACGTGGGCTCCGACTGCGCCTACCCCGCCTGCCCCGAGAACTGCAGCGGCCACGGTGTGTGCGTGCGCGGCGCGTGCCAGTGCCACGAGGACTTCACGTCCGAGGACTGCAGCGAGCGCCGCTGCCCCGGCGACTGCAGCGGCCACGGCTTCTGCGACACGGGCGAGTGTTACTGCGAGGAGGGCTTCAGCGGCCCGGACTGCGCCCAGGGTGAGAGCGCCGACGCCCGACTCTCTCCTTTCCCTGCTGGGGGCGGGCACCCTCAGACCCTGTTACACTTGGTGCTCGTGGCGGGGGGGGGGGGGGGGGGGGGGGGACTCGACGTCCAGCCCACGCACGCCAGAGCCCCCAGAGGGCTTATTAAACACAGATTGCTGGCTCGGCCTGCGTGTCTGATTCGGCGGGCCTGGGGTGGGGCCCTGGGGTGGGCATTCATTAATAAGTTCTAGGTTGCGGGACCACTGATCATATGTGATCTGATGGTGCTGTGTGTGTGTGGGGGGGGCGATGACGGGATCAGGGAACTCCCCCTCACGTAACTTCCGGCGGGTGTGTGGGGAGGGGTGTCCAGAGGGGTGCTCAGCACGGCTTCTTTGTGCTCTCATACCTGCCACCACAGTGTTAAGTGTATAGTAGGTGCTCAGTGAATGCACACTGGCTATGCATCCCCCCTCCCCTCGCTTGCTTCACCCTCTGCACACCTGTTCCTGTTCTGCATACAGTGGTGGCCCCTCAGGGCCTGCAGCTGCTCAAGAGCACAGAGGATTCCCTGCTGGTGAGCTGGGAGCCAGCCAGCGAGGTGGACCACTACCTCCTCAGCTACTACCCCCTGGGAGAGGAGCTCTCTGGGAAGCAGATCCAAGTGCCGAAGGAGCAGCACAGCTATGAGATCCTCGGTTTGCTGCCTGGCACCAAGTACATGGTTACCCTGCGCAACGTGAAGAAGGAGGTTTCCAGCCGCCCACAGCATCTGCTTGCCACCACGGGTGAGGAAGCGGCCAGGTTTCCCAGGAAAGGCCCCATTTTAAATGCTTTCTTCCATCGTCCCTGCAAATACCCTTCAACTACTCAGAACATTGCCCTGATTTGGGGTTGAAAAGCGTAGCTGCTGCAATCCTAGTTTCTGGAGAAAAATCTCAGTTCTTGCTCCCCTCTCTCTGCTCCTCCAAGTCAGTGATAGAGCCTTACTGGGTTGGGGCTCAAGGGCACTTCTCTGCCCCCCTGAGAATAGTAAGGTCTGATTGCCCTGCACCACACACAAGCAGCCAAGGAGTACATCTGCACACCCAAGCCCTCGTTGAGCCTTTGAAGCCATTCAGCAAGTTCAAGCTGGGATGGGTGAAGATTTGCTGAAGCGCCCTGCATCAGATTTATCTTAGCAGGAAAGAGAGAGAACAAACAGTGTAATTGAAGACAGCTAGCGAAGAGGCTTGGGTGGGATTTGGCTGGCGAAACACTATAGGACTGGCATCAGTGGGGATCGCCTCATTCTGAAGGGTCAGGGATGGAGGTTGGTACTGGAACCCAAAAAGAGCTGTGGGAGAGGGCTGCCTGAGGAGGCGCTTTGGGTAGAGATGCAGGCGGTCCACCTGGAGGGAAGGAGAAGGAAGGGAGGGAGGGAAGGGGAGGAGAACAGTTGCCTGAACTCTCTATCCTGCCCTCTGATCTCCTGGTGACTCACTGGCTGAACTTAACTAGAATCCAGAGGGCAAGAGAATCTGACTAACACAATTCATAGAGGTCATAATCTGGGAGACAGGAGGATAGAGGATGGATCTGGAGGGACAGAGGTTCCAGCACACCACCTAATGTTACCACAGTGTTTGGAAGGACAAACATCACTGCTTACTATTTAGAATTTCTTGTTTTCTTGTGAAAGTTCTTAGATCTTCAAGGACTTGGAGAAACCTATTATTTGAGTGAGTCTGATCCATATATGCACTCATCATGTTTTACTGAACATCTACTATGTACCAGGCATAGTGTTTTGGATGCTGATAAAAATCATCAGCCTCCACCCTTTGCTAAACTCCTGGGGAAAGATCCAGGAAGACTTGATGGATGGGGTTTGGGGCACATGTCTTTGCAGAAACATTTCAGTTGCCTATCCTGTTTGGCGGTGGAGATAGGGATGGCTCTGTGTTGGAAAGGGCCATGAAGGACCTGTCCTCCTGGGAGCACAATTTGCAATTGCTTTTGTCACCCCCCTCCAGCCATAGACCCCTTGGAACACTTCTGGAGTTGAGCAGGTTGGGTTTATTGACTGTTGGGGGTGGGAGAGCTCACTGCAGGGGCTGTGAGCATCTCTGTAAGAGCTTTAGAAAGGACTGGGATACAATTGGGACTTGTATTTAGGTGATTTGGGGGAAGTCAAAGCCAGCAGGGGTTTGCTTTGGCTTGCATGCTGTCGGGAAGGGGAGTTAATTCTATGGTAACTTAGTGAACCTTATCTAGAAAGAACAGACTAGAGGGAGGCTAAAGCCATCATCAATAAAGAAAGGGTAGTCACTCATATCAGGAGAGAGAATATTTAGTCGTTTTTGTGGTTTGGACCATTGTTCACATTTTTGTCTGTGTTCAGACACGATCACAGAATGGTCCTGTTTTGTCTTGATCTGTCATGGCCACACAGTGGCTTGTCTGATGTTGATGTTCTGTGCAACCATTTATGTTCAATGGGAGCACACCCAAGCCAACCCAGTGAGAACCAGGCCAGCCCTCCACTGTTGGGCTGCTTTTCTCTTTCTCCCGTTTTTGTCTGTGGCTGCCTCCGCCTTCAGACAGGCCAGTGCCCCAAGCTTCCCCATGAAGAGCAGAGACATCTGTTCTGAAAGTCTTAGTAACCCCTCTTGGCTTCTGCTCTAGGGACTTGTAAAATCTTGTAACTGCGAAGCTTGTCTTTCTGTCTAATCTGATTCATGTTAAACCCATTCTTATTTGCTCCTCAGGGGAGCCTCAGTCCGAGAGATACTTATCCCCAAAATAATCTTGAATATTTTCATTAAGTCTCCGCTTTTTCATTTGTGAGCTGATTAGGACCCTTCTGTGATTCTTGAGTCACTTCCATTACTCACGTCTTGACCTGTTCCCTCAAGGAATTCCCACCTTCGAAGGAAGAGCCTGGAGGCTGGCAGGTAGAAGCCAGTAGGTGGGAAGAAATTCTTCAGAGAAAAGGTTCTGTGAGCTTCTTTGTTCATAACAGTGAATCAGGAACATTCAGAGCTGAGGGACCTTGAGAACACCATGTTCACCCCCTTCCTGATGCACAGATTCTCTGTCCCATGTCCTTGACAAGTGGTCAGTAGGCCTAGGTGGGAGCACCGCCAAGGTGGTGAAGGTGGGCATGTGACCGAGGAGAAGGGCAAGGCTGGGGAGTCTAGGGACTTGTCTTCCCTGTTCCAGACTTCAGGTCAGACCACATCCACCTGGGATACGGCCTTTGGAGTGCAAAGTGCTCCCAGAGAATGGGTCCCCTCCCCAGCCACCACTCAAAAGTTCTTCCCTTGGAGCCACACCAGGAATCCATTCTTTTGTATTCATCATTATAATTCCATTGTTTTCTTAGGGGAGGGGGGAAACATTGAGCCATTAATACTTGCTGTGAACAAATGGGCCCAATAACTCTCCTTTGCAGGCTGGACAGGTTGGGCAGCTGAGGGCGCCAGGTCTAAACTGTGGTAGAAAGTGCAAGAAGGATCCTCAGAAGGACCAAGTTAAAGTTCACCAAACTACTATAGAGTTTGGCTTAGCGTTAGTCCTCATAGGAGAATCTGAGAGGTGAGGAAGGAGCTATAATTTGGGAGACAGAGGACGAGAAAATTTTAAAATTTCAAACGTGTTTCCCACACTTTACATGGGAGGGCCTGAGTGCCTCATGCTGGGGTGCAGTCTTTGAGGGACCCTTCTGTGATTCTTGAGTCACTTTTGCTAAAGGGGGTGTTTCATTCAGAGCAGTCTGCCCCCAGGGCCTGGTGGTTTGGATGACTGGTTGGATCCGGGATCTGGAGGTTCTGGAGGTTTGGATGGCTGGTTGGAGAGGTGTGGCCCAGGACTTGGCCCACGGTAGCTTGGGCAGGGGGGCAGCCTGGCATCTGATGGGAAGGGATGGGAGACAGGAGGCTTTCCCAGAAGATAGTCTTCCCTCCATGGATAATGTGAGGACCAATAGTTTATTTGCTACTTTGGTAGTCTTGAGACACCTGTTAAGGACTGTGTCCTGGGCTGAAGCACGTTCTCAACGTGTCAAGAAAGGGCACTGACCTGGTAGCCAATGGCCTGTTACAGGCCTGCTGGACCTCTGCTCTTCACTGCTTTCTCCTGCCTTCCTTGACCCCTGCCCTAGATCCGGCTGTGCTTGGCACCGCGTGGGTGACAGAGGAGACTGAGAGCTCCCTGGATGTGGAGTGGGAGAACCCCCCGACCGAGGTGGACTACTACAAGCTTCAGTATGGCCCTCTGACAGGGCAGGAGGTGGCTGAGGTCACCGTGCCCAGGAGCGGTGACCCCAAGAGCCGATATGACATCACTGGTAAGAGCCAACACTGGGCATGTGAGATGTTCGCCATGGATGCCAAGGTGGGGACAGTGTGCACAGAGGGTCCTGGGGCCCTAGGAATCACTTGAACTCTGACCCTGGAAACTACGAGATGTGAGCCCATTCTGTAGGCCTGCAGACTGTGCTCCAGCATCCCAGAGCTGACTGGAATCTCAGAGCACCTGGTCAACAGATCATAGGCCCAATGTGCTCTTGAAAACTGCCTGTGTCTCAGGGTGGATATAGTGGCACAGATGTTCCTTTTGGAAGAGCTGTGTGTGTGTGTGTGTGTGTGTGTGTGTGAGAGAGAGAGAGAGAGAGAGAAAGAGAGAGAGAGAGAGAATGAGAGAAAGAGACTGGGTTGTTTGGCATGTTGCATGGGGAGTCATACTGGGAGGCCTGGGTGGGGATGTCCTGTCCCAACTGACCAAGTGAATCTGCTGAGTGCTGAAAATCTGATGGTTGCTAAGGAAATGGGACCTGCAGGGCTGGATCATGTTTTGTGGCTCCTGAAGCTTATAGAGTTCTCAGGGCTCTCTTTAGGGAAAATAATACACAATCATGAATACCCGTGTGAATACCCTTGGAAGTGGCCTATGCAGGGGAGGGGGCCCTGAGGCTTCTTAGCGCTGTGGTTCAGTTCTCCTCTGGGGCCTCATTCTGCTGTCCGCTCTGTGAGTTGCATCTTGAAAGGACATCTTTGAGGTTCCCAGCATTTGTAGAGCGGAGAACAGTGGGTGTGTCTCACACGTGCCACTATTTGTCTGCACTTTGCCCCAGTCTGGATATCGGTGCCAGTGCCGTGAACAACAGTCATTCAGATTTGCTGCTACAGAGAAATAACAAGCAACAACGACAGCAAAAGGCAGAGCAAAGAAGAAAATAATGGAATACAATGAGGCTAATTAGAAAAGAAACTTTTGAGGGAAAAGGATTGCTGGGGGCAGAAAAACATTCGGGCTGTAAATAAAACTGGGAGATCTGTGCTTGGTGGCCCAAGGAAGGAGCTCCATCAGGCCCTCATCCGCTCTGGCCCCCTGCTCCCCCATAAGCCTTTCGACGATGCCTCGTATCCCACTGGTCCTGCCGCCCTTTCTCTGCCTTAGATTAGCCTTCAGGTGAGGAGCATAACCCCTCAGCTCCCTCACAAGAGAGACCGTGGGGGAGAGCAGGGCTGGGGGCGAGGTTCTGGAGCTGGAACTCATCGTGCACCGGCTGCTCGTTTGCAGGTCTACAGCCCGGAACAGAGTATAGGATCACTGTCATCCCCATGAAAGGAGAACTGGAGGGCAAGCCGATTCTCCTGAATGGCCGCACAGGTAGGAGCGATTTGGAGGCACTGTGAACATTTCTCAAGTTTTCTTCCTGATGTTTTTCTTGGCTGAGTCCTCCCTGGATAAAAACCCTGGGATGTAGAGAGAGTCTCTTTGTGTACTGACATCTATTTTGTGGGGCAGGGGAAGGGAAGTAAACACTTCCATTTGAAATGTTTCTTACTGTTGAAAGTCTCCCCCAGGGTCTTGGAGTCCAGGGGAAAGGCCATTTTTGACACCTTTCTGCTTATTTCATTAGCTTTAATCACTGGGTTATTTTATTCATTATCTTGGACTTAGACACACAACTCCGTATTACCGAAGAAAGTTGTTCTAAAATTTTTTTCTTGTCATTCCTGTGTTTTTTCCTGATGATCACACTCATGCACTCTGCTTTAAAGTGTCGAAAGAAGGGCACCTGGGTGGCTCAGTCGGTTAAGTGTCCGACTTCGGCTCAGGTCATGACCTCGCAGTTTGTGGGTTCAAGCCCTTCATTGGGCTCTGAGCCTGGATCCTGCTTCGGATTCTGTGTCTCCCTCTCTCTCTGTCCCTCCCCTGCTCTCTCTCTCTCTCAAAAATAAGCATTAAAAATATTTTTTAAAATGTCAAAAGATGTTAAAAGCTCTCACATGGGAATAGTGGTATATTTAGCATCTGTGGATCGAGATAACAGATAATGACAAACGTTATAAATCAGTAACATTTGACACTGTGATTTATTAATCATAAAAGAATTTGCAATCCTTGTAGTCATACATGCAAGATAGTCCGTGTAATTTTCAGTTTTTAGCTGATGCTTGAGTCCATATGAAATGGTGCGTTTCCTGCAAAGCTGTGGTTCTGCCAGCCCACGTTGGGAACTGGTGAGCTGGAGTCTAATGCCACTTGGGGAAGGCTGATCCTTGAAGCTGGCCAAGAAGGGATTTTTGAATTCTGAGACTTCCCTGAAAAGTGTTTTAGTTCTTTTCAGTGCAGTCCTGGCAGGAGCTGGTCGGGCTGGTGAGATGGTGCAAGAATTGAGTTCGCTATTTCGGTTGCCTAACAGATTGCATATCAGTAGTGTGAAAGTTCTAGTCGGCCAGTCGTGAAAGAGAAGATAGAACCTAATTTATGAACTACACAGTACAGACTGTGGAGCTGGCCCGAATGGTGGACTCGTGGAAAACTTGTAGGGGCTGGGAAATGGCAAGGAGGTCCTTGTTTCCAGGGGCTTTCTCGTCAGCTCTGAATTACTTGAGAGCCCGCGATGCATCAGGCATTATACTAACAATTACTTCTGGAAAATTGTCTCATTTAGTTCTCCCTGTGGCCATGTGGTAGGTCCTATTATTGTTTCTAAGTCACATATGAAAAACCACAAGAACCGAGAAGCTAAGTGTAGGATCGCCCAGCCAAGAAATGACAGAGCTGGGATTTGAACCCAGGATGGGTTCCTCTTGGGTGGACACAAAACTAAAGTGCATCCCACTTTCACCTTTTCACCCATTGTTTCTGGTTAATTCTTATACTTTTTACCTCCTAACTAGAAAACTTTCTGTGACTCCTCATTGCCTTAGGATAATGCAGAAACCCTTCTATCTTGGCCTCAAGGGACCCAACCAAACTGGGTCATTGTTCTTACCACTTCTGAACGGGAAGCCTTCTTGCTGCTGGACTGTTCTTGGGGTTTCCTAACACAGAAAGCTTATCTCTACATCATGATGGGTTTGTTCATGTTGTTACCCCAGCCTAGGAAGCCCTCCACGGTTATCTCTAGCTATCCATTAATTCGGTGGGGAATTCAATTAATACAAGCCATCAGTTGATTCAACAAACACGAATTGCAGAGTAGAGCTGGGCACTAGAGACGTGGTCCCTTTAGATACTTCCACAGCTGGAAAGTCCTGGTCCTTGCCCTTCAGGGACTCATAGCAATAAGATCACTCATCCTTCCAGACCCAGCTCCAACCTTAGCCTCTCCACTGAGGCCTTGTAGGACCACATTAAATAGCAGCCATTTTTGCCTCTGAGTTTTTGGAGCATTTAATCACACATGGCCTTGAATTGATGCTTAACCTTTCAAGTATATTATCCCAACTAGAATGTGAACACTCAAGAAGTGTTTTTATTGTCAATTATATTCTAAACACAGGATGGGATATTTTATTGGATAGCAAGTAAATGTGTGTCATGTGCCCTATGAACATAAAAAAAAAAAGAGGCAATAATGTCTGAGGTCAGGAAACACTCTCAAACCTGGCTAGACTGTTCATTAATTTAAGGGGGAAAAAAATGTTTTGCATTTCATGAGCTAGAAGAAGACCCTGGAATGTAAGAACAGCATAGCCGTGCGCAGGGAGGAAATGACACAGTTCAGGTATTTTCCATTTAACAAGTCACTCGGTGGAACTAATCCACGAAAGGGAAGGGTCAATTGAAAATCCTCACCCTGTTAAGACACTTGGAGTGCACTGAAGCGTCTCCCACAAAGGCCAGGCTTCAGAAGCAGGTCAACTTCAGAGTAGCAGACACCAGCCAGGCCAGCATCTTCAGCGGCGAGTGTCCCTGACTTCTCTGCCGGACCCTCCACAGCCACCTCACGTCACATGACAAGACGAGCAGGCCACTAACTGGGAAGCGATGCTGTCCCTTTGTCCTCAGTTTCTCCATCTGTAAAATTAAAGGTTAGACTAAATAAATTTAAAGTCCCTCTTTTTCACGTCATTATGAGTCTTAATAACTTCTTCGATGCGTGCGTTTTGCAATGGTGAGTACGGAACAAAGGACTGCTTGCTTTGTTGTAATTTCACAAGCTGCCACGCGCAGTGGAACATACAGCCTGGCATATTCACGTGTTAACAGTTTTCTTCGAACTTTTCCCTTTGATGATGCTACAAAATAACAATTTTGCTTTACTGAGGACCTTGTTCACTTTTTACTGCTTTCCAAACACACTGCTCTGTTTGAAATGGCCCAGCCCTAAAACTTGCCTTCTTAAATTCCTTCATGTTTCAAGATGAACTCCTGCCAACATTCAGAGCTCCTGCCTCACACAGCCACCCATGCACACCCGGTGGCTGAAAAATAATGATTTTTGTCATTTGAGTACCCACTGTTATTCTAGGTGCTGCAGGGCTTGATAAACGTTACCTTTAGTCCTTATAATAGCATTGTAAACATTATTATTCCCATTTTACAGGCGAGAAAATGGAAGACTACAGAATTTAGGAGAGTCAGGGTGAACCAGTGAATGGCATTTGAACTTAAGTTTGCTTGAGGTCAAATCACCACCTTTCCAGAAGCAAAGCTAGAGGAGAGCAGGAAAAGGAGTTCATCTTTGGCACATTCTCTACAAGTAATGCTTGTGGAATAATTTTATTGCCACAGTGAAGGCAGTAGGGGAGGCTTGAGAAAACAAGATCATGGGACGCATGGCCACGGTAGTCGGGAGGAAAGCCTCACCTTCCAGGAACTCACTATCAAACTAGGGGCGTAGGCCCTTTCCCCCATCTTTGCCCCCAAGCTCATATGCCCATAGATTTTAGATTCTGGCTGTGCCATTTTCCACTATGCCAAAGGGATGATTCAGAAGTAGCCATTGTGAATGGAAAAAGCTGTTCCTAATGCCTGTGGCCATGGGCTGGGCAGGGACACATGAGGTTGGTGTTCCAGCACAGACTGAGGACAGCCATGTCCTACCCAAACCGGTGGTGAATCTCATTATAAAGTGGAATAAACTTTCCTGCTGTGCCTAGAGCTCTTAATTAGCTGCTTCTGTATACTTAGTTTTGTAGATTAGATCTTCTGGAGTGGGGCTCCTCTTTATTCTAACACATGCAACTTAAAAGTCTGTCTACCAAGTCTTGTCTTAAATCTCTCTGACCTTGCACGACCCTGAGAAAGGTCCCATCAGGGCTGCTAGCATCCCGTAGGTGGGCAGGGAGTTGGGGGCTGGGTGGGAGAGCCAGTCTCCTCACTGAGGCTCCCACCATGACTCATCTATGACTCAGCCAGCGTCTGCAGCTGCTGGAGGGCTTTGTTCCATGAAAAAACTGCTTATGATCCTCACATCCCTTCTTGGCAGAGAGGGAGGCTTTGGTACTGCTAAGCTGGACCAGGAGTGTGGCCTCCCATCGGGGTCCCAACACCAGGGCTGTCCTCCTGCTTCTTTGTCGTGGCATCTGGTTCCCATCCTTAGATTTATCATATAGAGGAGCAGCCCCACGAAGCCCCTCCGTCTGACTCAGGGTGTTGTTAGGGGATCGAGAGAAAGGGCAGAGTCCTGAGTTCGAGGCTGGCCAGTCTTCTTAGCTGGCTTCATGACCTTGGAGAAGTCACATCTCCTCTCTGGGCTACATCTCTGACCCTGGCACGGGAGGATTCTGTTTTTCTTTCCCACCTTCGTACTCTTCACAGTCAAGATGCGTTTCCTGGCACTCGAGGAGAAGTCCACTCCTCGAGTGCCCCGGGACTGTTGAGGGAACCAGATGCACCAGGCTGGTTACACTCACATGGGCATGATGGCTCTTGAGAGGGCTGCGCACAAGGCAGCCCTGACCCCCCAAAGCATAGGCCTGTGCCCTGGGTCCCGCATCTCTGGGGCCAAGCACTGGTCTGGGGCAGGGAGGGGTGGTGGGAGGCACCACTGGGACCTTGGGTTGTGCAGATGTGGGTCACTTTGGAGAGGATGAGGACCAGGAACTTTAAGAGGCAGGACTGTCAGGGTGTCCTAGCTCTTTTCCCCCGTCCTCACTTTCCATTCTAAATGTCCCCATTCCTGAGTCAGTGCTAATGCCTGTTGCCGTGGGCTGGAGCAGGGACATGTGAGGTTGGTGTTTGAGCAGAGACTGAGCATGCCATGCCCTACCCCAAGTGGAATAAACTTTCCTGCTGAGCCTAGAGCTCTTAATTAGCTTCTTCTGTTTACTCAGTTTTGTAGATTAGATCTTCTGGAGTGGGGCTCCCCATTTTTATTTTTATTTTTATTTTTAATTTTTATTAAACTTTTTATGTTTATTTTTGAGAGAGAGAGAGCACAAGCAGGGGAGGGGCAGAGGGAGGGAGACACAGAATCCTAAGCAGGCTCCAGGCTCTGTGCTCTCCACACAGAGCCCGACTTGGGGCTCGAACTCACAAACTGTGAGATCATGACCTGAGCCGAAGTCGGATGCCTAACTGACTAAGCCACCCAGGCAACCCCAAAGTGGGGCTCCCCTTTATTCTAACACATGCAAGTGAAAGGTCGACCTACCAAGATTTTCCCAGATGGAGGGGTTGCCTTCGGAGGCTCTTTTCATTCCTTCCCTGTCATGTGCAGAATCATGCTTTGCACAGAAAAGGGGGTCCAGGGTGGGGACCGAGTTCTCTCTCTTGTGCTCACTTTCCCTTGAGCATCCTCTTAGAACCTGCTCAAGTCTGCAGAGGCCCGGGACAAGGCCCTGTCACTGTCTGCTCCTGACTTCACCGCCCTCTGCCGTGACGTCTGCCCAGCCAGTCTCCCAAGAGCAACCGTAGGAGACTGTTTCCAGCTGTCACTGCAAGCTCCAGTCCCCTGCTGCGTATGGATTCAGATGGCAGGAACCTTTCAGATCACACTGGATGCTATTTATTTATTGTGATTATTTCCATGAGAAAAGGCTGATGATAATGCTGCTGAGACACAGTGGTATCAGGCAGGGTCTTCGGCAGGTAGGAATGGTTCACAGCTGGGCTCTCCCACTTAAAGTGTCCGGGTGCAGATGCCTGGTCCCTTTGTTCCCGCCCTCTCCCGAAAACCCTGCCCTCCCTCAGATCTGTCCATCTCTGTAAATGGTCACCCCATTCTGCAAATTGTTCGGGTCTCAAATCAACATGGATGGATGGAAGGGTGGATTTGTATCCCACATCAGCCCCATCGGCAGATTCTGACAGGTTTACATTTGAAATCTCCCGAGTGCAGCCTTTCTCGTGACTTCATCCCTGCCACACTGGTTCACATTCCTGTCTTCTCTCGCACTGTTGGGACAGCCTCCCAGGTGACCTCTACTCTTGACCTACTATAGCCTGTACTCTCTCTGGCAGCCAGAGGGACCCTTTGGTAATTTAGGTCAGATCATGCCATTCTTCTGTGCAAAACCCCAGGGGCTTCTTATCTCATTCAGTGCAAAAGCCACAGTCATTATAGTGGCCTTGGACGCCATCCACGGTCCACTCCCCCCTTACCTCCCTGGACTCACCTCCAGCCACTCAGCCCCTCACTGACTCTGTCCTGTTGCTTTTCCCTGGCTATGTGGAGCAGGGGCTTTGGACTTGCTCCTTCTGTGTGGAATGAGGTGCCCAGACAGCACGTGCCCGCTGCCTCATTTCGTTTAGGTCTTTGTTCAGATGTTACCTTCCCAGTGAGATGGCTCTTTCCTGACCTCCCTGTCTAAACTCACAAACCGCTTTTGCTCGGCATTTTCTAACCCTATATCTTGCCTCATTAGGCTTCCTAATACTATCACATCTTGTTTATCGTCTGTCTCCTTGAGGAAAATGTAAGTTCCATAGCAGAGAGTCTTTATTCTGTTCATTGCTTAGACAGTTGGCCCTTAACATGGATTTGAACTGCACCAGTCCACTTATGTGCAGCTTTTTTTCAATAAATATACTGGAAAAGTTTTTTGAGATTCGTGACACTTTGGAAAAACTCAGACCAAGTTTAGAAATATAGCCTAGAAATCCTGAAAAAATTAAGGGAAAGTAGGTATCATTGGAAGAATACAGTATATGATACAACATACAAAATATGTGTTACTTGAATCTTTGTGTTATCAGTAAGGCTTCTGGTCAACAGCAGGCTATTAAGTTTTTCATGAGTCAAAAGTTACACGTGGATTTTTGACTGAGCAGAAGAGAATTGAGGTGCCTGATTCCTGCATTGTTCAGGGGTCAACGGTATTCGTATCCTAGGGCCGCTGTAGCAAAGTACCAAAGACTGGGTGGTTTAAAACAATAGAAATTTATTGTCTCCCTGCTGTGGAGGCTGCAAAGTCTGAGATCAAGGTGCCTGCAGGGCTCCGCTCTCTCTTGGAAAGCTGTAGGGGAGAGTCCTTCCTTACCTCTCTAGCTTCAGCTGTTTGTTGGCAATCCTTGTCAATCTGTGACTTACAGATGCGGCATTCTAGGCACATGGTGGGCTTCTTCATATCATCTTCCCTGTGTGTGTGTGTGTGTGTGTGTGTGTGTGTGTGTGTCCAAACTCCCCCTTTCATAAGGACACCAGTCATACTGGATTAGGCTCACTCTAAAGACCTCATTTTGACCTGATTATCTCTAGAAAGACCCTATTTCCAAGTAAGGTCACATGCTGAGGTACGGAGGGTTAGCACGTTGACTAAGCTTTTGGTGGGGGAGGGGCACACTTAAAAAATTTTTTTTAATGTTTATTTATTTTTGAGAGACAGAGTGCGAGCAGGGGAGGGGCGGAGAGACAGGGGACACAGAATCCGAAGCAGACTCCAGGCAGGCTCACTTTAATTTAAAACTGAGTTAAACCGGGGTGCCTGGGTGGCTCAGTCAGTTAAGCATCCGACTTTGGCTCAGGTCATGATCTCAAGGTTTGTGGGTTCGAGCCCCTTGTCTGGCTCTGTGCTGACAGCTCCGTGTCTCTGTCTCTCTCTGCCCCTCCCCTGCTCGTGCTCTGTCTCTCTCAAAAAATAAATAAACATTACAAAAAATTTAAAAAAATAGAAAATGAATAACTGAGTTAAACTGAATTCCCAGCTCCAGCTAGGCACTCAGGGAACGTTTGTAGAATGTGTGACTACCATTTACTAGCTGAGTGACCTTGGCTAAGTTATCTAACCTCTCTGAGCCTGGTATGTATGGTTAGTGCTCTAAAAATGGTAACCATTATTAATGTTCAAAATTAGTACATGGGGAATCTGATATAACCTTGAGTTGTTAGTATGAGGTTTGATAGGGTAATGTGTGAAGAGCACCTTACATTTAGTATACACTCAATTGATGACAGTTGGTTTATTAAATATGCACTGTCTCTGGTGACAGAACATATTTCATTTCCTTGCACACAAAGAAGACGCTGCCATTGTGCTCAAGAAAGGTGATCCTAGTTGATGTGAAAAAAATGCAGCTTTGTAGCGTCGGAACTTCTCTGCCGGAGGACCCTTGGCCAAGAGAACCAGGGCAGGATGGGGAGGAAGGAAAGCTGCTTAAATTTCTGAGAGGAGGAACCTGTTTCGTGTGTCTTTCCCCAAAAGGGTATAGATCCGCAGGTGAGGAGGGTTCTTGGCACCAAATGTCAGCTTTGTTCTGTGCAGCGCCCTTATCAGTGACCTTGAACGGATGCTGCACTCGGATGCTTACCTATTAGGTTTGTAAATGATAAGCTAGAAAGGAAAATCAGCATGTTGAGTGAAAGACTAAATTATAAATGAAGTCCATAAGGTGAAATATAACAAGAATAAACATTGGAGATGTATTTTATATGCATCTTAAATGGGGAAGATGTGGCTCAATGTGGGATTCTCAGCCTTGGCTGTGCATCAGAATTACCTGCGGAGTCTTGCTTATTTGTTTTTTCAGCAGAGATGTCAGCGCATATCTGAGACTTGAAATGAGCTCTCTGCAGGTGATACTGAGGAGGTGCCCAATGTTGACAACCCCTGGGTCAGCAGGGACACGTGTTGAAAAGCGTTGGGATTTTCTGAGGCTGTGGGCTGAAGATATGTTATTGAGGGAACAGTGTCTAGGACATGGAGGGGTATGTTGTTCTTGGTTCGTCCTTCGAGAACATCAACCTTGCATAGGTAGGGATTTCTGATTGTTTTGTTCATTGGTGACTCCTGAGTGCCATTATATTCCCTGGCATGAAATGGATGGTCAGTGAATTGTTGAATGAACGGACTGAATTTTGGGGATTTTTCTTTGATTAAGGGAAAGAAAGCATGTCCAGATGTAAGTACCAGGTCTAGAAACTGTAATTTGAAAGTATAATATGATATGATATGGTATGGCATGATATGACATGATATAATGATATAAAAGTTAATAACCTATAAATACAGACATTGGAGAGGTGAAGCTGTTTTGACTTGAGGAGAGTTAGGAAGGAGAATGGTTACTATTCTTGAACACCTGCTGGAGGGTCTCCCAGAAGAAGCATTAGGTGTATTCCATATGCCTCTTGAAGGAGTTCCATTTCATGTGACTACATTTGCAGGAGTCTTGTCTAATGTGCTCATTGGTCTCAAAATGGAAGGGATTGTTTTGTCCATCAGGGAGCCCTTTCTCAGCCTACAGTTCAAGTAGAGCTCTGCCAGCTGTCCACCTGTCACAGATGATGGAGAGACCCTCTTGCATTGTATGGACCATGGAACTGGGTCACCTGGATGAACTAGATCTTGAAGCCCCTGTGATTTTGGCCAGCCAAACATCTTCTCTAACTTTTCTTTCTCGTATATTTTTATGAAGAAATCGATAGCCCAACCAACGTGGTCACCGACCGAGTGACAGAAGACACAGCGGTAGTCTCCTGGACCCCAGTCCAGGCTGTCGTAGACAAGTACGTGGTGCGCTACACCTCTGCTGATGGGGACACCAGGGACATGGCGGTGCCCAGGGAGCAGAGCAGCACCGTACTGACGGGCCTGAAGCCGGGAGAGGCGTACAGAGTCTACGTGTGGGCCGAGAGGGGCAGCCAGGAGAGCAAGAAGGCCGACACCAAGGCCCTCACAGGTAACAGAGGAACGGGAGCCTAAACAGATTTCCTCACAGCAGGGAGGAGGCTGATTTTTGAATCAGGAGTCCGATGCCCACCTAGCATCAGCTCTTTTGCTTGCGGGGGTGGGGAAGGGGGTTGCAAAAGCAATTTCAAATTTCACAATTATGATTTCTCCCCTTTAAACTTCAAACAAAAGAGACCAGCCTTTTTACGTTACACAGAAGGTCATACTTATTTGGGTTAGAATTCCATATGCAACTCAGAGAAGAGTAACACTTCCTAATTTTCATTTTTTTGGACGTTAAAACTCAAAACATTTGGCTGACAGTGAATTTGAATGCTTATCTCAGTTTGCAGTGGCTGTACAGGCACTTTGCTTATAATCTGGAGCTCTCTTTCAGACCATGGAAATGGTTTGCATCCTGAGTCAACAGTCACCGAGTGTACCGATTCTGCCTTTAAGCTTTCAGAAACCATACGGGTCCTTATATTTCACCCAGCTGTGAAATATAGCCCGCCTTCAGCCCAGCTTGGGTTTGCAGATGTCCTGAGGCTGCAGGGGAGCGAATCCCACACCTGCTTTGTGTTTTTGTTTTTTTTAAAAAAAATTTTTTTTCAACGTTTATTTATTTTTGGGACAGAGAGAGACAGAGCATGAACGGGGGAGGGGCAGAGAGAGAGAGGGAGACACAGAATGTGAAGCAGGCTCCAGGCTCTGAGCCATCAGCCCAGAGCCCGATGAGGGGCTCAAACTCACGGACCGTGAGATCGTGACCTGGCTGAAGTCGGACGCTTAACCGACTGCGCCACCCAGGTGCCCCTACCTGCTTTGTGTTTAAACCCTCCGCTGGTACTGTCCCCGAGTCCAGAGCAGTCTAATCCTGGAGGCTGCTTGAGGTTGCAGACACTTGACAGGAATCCTAGCAAAGGATTTGCTTATTCACTGGGCTCTGTTCTGGACAGTCACTTAGTACAGAGGTGCCCAGAGAAGCCATTAATTAGTTAGGAATGTGGATTCAGAAGCTTGACTGTCCAAGTTTTAATCCCAGCTCTGCCATTTAGTAGCTGAGGGACTTTGGGCAAGTCAGCTGACCTCTGTTCCTCACATTCTTGTCTGTAAAATGGGGCATATGAGTATTTACATCAAAGAGTTGTTGTGAGGGTTGCATGAGTGAATTCATGTAAGTGCCTGACATATAGCAAGGGCTACGTGAGCGGTAATAGTGATTATTTCTTAGAACGTGTCTTAGTCTGCTCTGGCTGCTATAACAGAATATCATAGACTGGGGGCTTAAACAAAAGAGGTTTATTTCTCACAATCTTGGAGCCTGGAAAGCTCCATGATCTGGGCACTGGCTGATTCAGTTCCTGGTGAGAACCCTCTTCTTGGCTAATAGATGGCTACCTTCTTCCTACACCTTTATAGGGCAGAGAGAAGAAACTCAGGTCTCTTCTTGTGAGGCACTGATGCCACCATAGGGAACCCACCCCCACGACCTCACCTAAACCTAATTACCTCCAAATACCAGCAAATTGGTGGTTAGGGCTTCAACCTGGGAGTTGGAGGGGAGCACAAATATTCAGTCCATAGCAAATGCTAATCAGCAAACAGCCCTTGAAGTTTTGGGTTATTTTTTCATTTATTTGTTTGTTTGTTTGTTTAAAGTTTATTTTGAGAGAGACAGAGACAGTGTGAGTGAAGGAGGGGCAAAGAGAGGGAGAGAGAGAATCCCAAGCAGGCTCTGTGCTGGCAGCGGTGGGGGCTGGGAGGGGTGGCCCGGACCTATGAACTGTGGGATCATGAACTGAGCTGAAACCAAGAATCGTATGCTGAATGGACTGAGCCACCCAGGTGCCCCTAGCCCTTGAAGTATTTAATGGGATGTAGCCTCCTGGGTCCAGGTGGGCCTTATCTCCTCCAGGGGAAGGAGAAGTTGCCAGTAAGGAGGGTGAGATCTAGATTTGTTTAAACTAGCAGACTTTCTGTGAGGGGCCAGATAGTCCATGTTTTCAGCTTTGGGGACCATGCTGTCTCTGATACAACTATTCAGCTCTGCCATTGAAATGTGAAAACAGCCATGGAAAGTATGTAAATGACCTGGTATGACTGTGTTCAATGAAACTTTATAAAAATAGGCAGTGGGTCAGATTTGGCCCATGCGTTGTAAATTGCCAACTCCTGGTTTATATTACACAAGGCTTTCTGTTTTCTAGGATTTTGAGGGTTGTGAAAGGGAGGCCTGTGGGTCAGTTTTTTTAAGATGGTGGAAGTTGGAATAGAGAAGAATCTTCCCCGCTCTCAGGTGGCAGTGGTGTGAGTTAGCACCTCAGCTGCTGGGCGGGGGGGGGGGGGGGTGCAGCATAAGGCATAAGATGTAAGGATAGGATGGGCTGGTTGTGTCTTATTTTTAATATGCAAGTCTCTTAACAATCTTAAGTGGTGTTGGTGGTGGACAGAAGGGAGTCATGAAGGATGGGGCGGCAGCATCAAAGCCAGCTCAGAATCCCAGAACGAAACTCCCCCTTGTATGTCTTTGCTCCTCAAGGCAAGTTGTCTCCTTGGCTGTGTGCTCCATCCCGCTGGCCTGGCCATGCGTGTTGAGCAATGGGGCACGGGCTTGAGATGCAGTTGCTGTTACGGAAAGCTCAGCCATTTTGAGGAAGTGGTTTTTGAAACAGGATCCTAAAGGCATTGCTAATCATGTACCCAACTACTTGGATTTCTGACTCAGAGGTTCACATTTCAAGGAGAAAGGGGGGAATTTCGTGCCTCGAATGACACTTGTAATAACAAAGAGCTTATATTCAAGCATTTTTCCATGTGAATATCTCATCTGTGATTTGTCATAACCTGTGAGGTAGGTACTGGTATTTCCTTCTTTGTGGAGATGAGGAGACGGAGACTTAAATTTGGAGTCCGTCCAAAGTCAGCAACAAGAAACGGTGCCCAGATTCCAACCCAGTTTAATTGTATTGAAACCCAGACAGATTCCTACCCAAGTAGGATTATTTTTTTTTTTTATCAGCCCAGACCTCAAAGACCATCAGTTGAAGTCTTCTGGTGCTTTGGCTGTAGGCATAATGTTTTATATGGAAAGAACTAACAGCTCCTACTTTCAGGATATTTTTATTCCCAAATAAAATATTAGAGCCACTGCAGAGATTTACTGAAGTATAATTGCTTTCAGGTACAGGGAATCAGAACTCAAAGAGTGTATTATATAAACCCAGGGTAATGGAGAAATTTGTATATGAAGACCAATTTTTTTAAAATCCAGAGTCTACTTATGGGTAAAGTTTATAGAGCTGAGACTGTTTTGGCTTTGTCTGAAAACCCTACGTCTCCTTACATGCTATTAGCTCCTTCTTGGAATTTCAGACCACTTGCTTAATTAAACCCTTAAGTTATCCCAATCACTGGCACATAACAGATTCTGAAATTTGTTGAGATCATCATTTTGTCTGTGTATGTGCTGGCCTCTCTGGAACCAGAGAGTTGGTAAATGTTACATTTCTTTCATCTCTCTTAAAGACATTGACAGCCCCCAAAACCTGGTGACCGACCGGGTGACGGAGAACACGGCCACCGTCTCCTGGGACCCGGTGCAGGCCATCATCGACAGGTACATGGTGCGCTACACGTCTGCCGATGGAGACACCGGGGAGGTGCCGGTGGGGAAGGAGCAGAGCAGCGCCGTGCTGACGGGCCTGAGGCCGGGCGTGGAGTACACGGTCCAGGTGTGGGCCCAGAAGGGGACCCGAGAGGGCAAGAAGGCCGACACCACGGCCCCGACAGGTAACGGAGCGTGCATCATCCCTGTGTCACTGCTAAACTCATGTCTGTTTCAGTTGGTTTTCCTTCTGTGACCTTGGCAGAAAGGGAGGTTTTACAGAGTGCAATGGTGTGCTTATAGAGTTCATTGTATGCCTTACTTCTACTTGATGGCTTCTCGTAGAATGCACAGCTCATCTTGCGGCCTTCAAACTTTGGTCTTTAAAGATTGATGTGATTGCTTGTGGTCCTTTGTTCTCTGCCTGTGCATCTTCTGTGTTGTGAACACACGAAGTGCCTCACCTGATACGGACTAAACGGGATGAAAGCACAAGTGCCTTCCATGTGGGGGGAGCCGGACTGTGATCCCAAACCAACTTTGTTTTCCCTCTTCACCTGTTTAAACCCTTTCTTGGAGCTTGTTTTTTATTTCTGCCCTTCAGATGAATGTTTTAGGCAGAGATAATAATAATGCTCTATTAGCTAAAAATAAGCAAGTATCTAGTCATTTTTAGTCCTCAACACATATCATTTTAGTAATTAAAATGTCTGTATCAATACTTCATTTAAAGTTAAGTCTTCTCCTCTCCACTGGCGTGGGCCATTTGCGGGCTAACTATCTGCCATGGGAAGGGGGGTCTGCTCGACTGCTCTTGTATTTCCTTTCTTATACTTCAGACACCCTCCTTCTAGCATGCTAACTGTAGTTTCTGGCCCATTTATGTTTGGTACAGCTTGGAGAGAGGCCAGGGGTCAGGAGAAGGAGAGGTAAGGGGTCCTGCTTTACTATAACCTTCACAGCTGTCATGGGGCCTGACCAGTGTTAAAGCTAATGTTTCCCTCGTGGAGCACTTCTGTGCGTTCTTCAGGGACCCTCTTACACTCTGAGCTGTCATCATAGTGATCCTGTGACAGATGCATCTCTCCTGCTGGTCACCTACTCCCCTTCCTCTGCCTATACATGTGGGGTGCACTCCAGTGCCTTTCTGGTGGCATCACCTCACCCCTCTGGCTGAGTGTCTTGGACAGCTTCTAAAATAATCCCAGGTGGTCTCCTCTTTCCTTGGTCCATGTCTGGTCTACAGGGCATATGCAGGCATCCTTTAATCCATTCAACTAGATACATGGTTCTTTTGCAATGCTCTCTATCAGAGCAAACAGCCATTTTCTCACCCCTTAGGTGTTTTAGATACATGTCAGACACCAGCCTATGGTGTTCCCCAAGTGTTGGGCAGAGTTTCTCAGTCTCGGCACTAGTGAAATATTTGGCTGGAGAAATCTTTGTTGCAGGGGTTGGTCTCAGGCACCGTATGCTGTTTAACAGCATCCCTGGCCTCTACCCATTAGACTCCAGTAGCCTCTGCATCCCACACCGAATTGTGACAACCAAGTAGGTCTCCAGATATTGCCAATCATCCCTGATTGAGAACATTTGCTCATTTGAGGTTTGGGTCTTACCCATGAAACTCAGTGTAACTCTGCCCAAAGAAATCCACTCTTGAAGTCCCATCCCTTTGGCCTCTCCAACCTCTTTCATTGTCTGGAGATGGTTTGGCCAGCCAAGGGCCACGGGACTGTTGGTCCTACTTTGACTGTGGGCTTTCAGATTGGAATGTAGATACCAGTTTTCTTGGAGTCACAGCCCAAACCAAGATAAGAGGAGTCCTGCTTGAACATACCATTGCACATATGTGACACGACCTAGAGGCAAAGACTTTAGGGAAATGACTTTTGCAATAAACTATTTGGAACAAAGACATGTTGTTATTTTCTTGGTGACTGCATTTTTGAATACCTTCTCTGTGTATAGTTTGGAGGAGCATAATCTTCTTCACTCATAAAATATCAGCAAGGTGATATCAATAATAGCTTATGGTCATTGGGTATCTACTCTGTGCCAAGAGTTGTCACAAAGGGCGTATTGTTAACTCATTTAATACAGCTAGTTTCCAGGCTATACACTAATATCTTGTCCTGATTTTTTTATTCTGCAGACACTGTAATACTTCAGTATTTTCAAGGCCCCTTTTTACATAGTATTTTTTGTCTTGGTTTTCAGAGCCATCCAGTGAAATATTTACAATAACTATTAACAGTCCTATTTTATCCATGCATAGAGGTGAGGTGAGCCGTCCAAGGTCATGAAACAAGTTAGTAATTTATGAAATTAGATGTATGCATGGAACATTAGTGGTCAAAAGAACATTAAAGTGTATCCGACCTGAACCCCAGATTTGCAGGTGATGAGGCTGAGGCCCAGCCAGAGACCGTTGAGATGTGCAGGACCACAGCTTTTCTGACTTGGATCTAGTGCTTATCCTGCTGTTGTGTGCTGCCTCTTTGAGGATCCAAGAGGCCAGCTGTGGAGAGAAGGTCTATGTCCCTGAAACAATTGAAAACTGACATAGGACATGGGAAAACCACAAGACCAGGAAACTGCCTGCCTTCAAGCAACACGGTCTCCCTCTTCGGTGCTTGTTAATGGTGCGCTTTAACTTTCCTTTCAGACATTGACAGCCCAACAAACCTGGTGACCAACCGGGTGACAGAGAACACGGCCACTGTCTCCTGGGACCCAGTGCACGCCGTCATCGACAGGTACATGGTGCGCTACACGTCCGCCGATGGAGACACCGGGGAGGTGCCGGTGGGGAAGGAGCAGAGCAACGCCGTGCTGACGGGCCTGAGGCCAGGCGTGGAGTACACGGTCCAGGTGTGGGCCCAGAAGGGGGCCCGGGAGAGCAAGAAAGCCAACACGACGGCCCCAACAGGTAATAAGAAAAAGATCAATCAGAATTGAATTTTGAGCATGCGGATTTGAGTGTGCATGATACCCAAGAGGCAGCCTGAGATGAGAGACTTTGCAGAGAAAGTCACAGAGACCAAAAAGGACAGTGAGTCCTAGTAGTGACCTCAGCGAGGTGGTAGTTGGTAGCTCTCTCTGCCTGGTCATGGTGAGCTGCTCACGACACCACTCAGCCCACAGGAAGGGAGAAACATGGCGGTGGCCATGTTTTCAGCGGACTCAGCAAAGATGTTTATAGGCTCTGATCGTTGCAATGCTTGTGATAATACTTTTAGAATGACTGTCCGTGAAGCAGCCCATGATAAAATGATAAACTAGGTACCCTGAACGTCATGGCAGATGTTTAATGATTGTTGTGACGTGACATAATGTTGTTAAGAAGACGTCGTTCCTCATATATTTTAGGGAGCTAAAAGCCAAAAGAGTATGTTAAGCTTACAATGTGTAGTCTTTTGAAATTGGGAACTGGGGTTCCTTTCTCCCTTGACTCCCAGCAGATTCTGGATGGGAATACCATTGCCTTGTGCTAAGAGAGTTCTAGAAGATGAAATGAGAGTGGTGGGTGGTGGGTATCTCTTCCATGGCTTCCAAGCTTAGGCTTTCCAAATATCTTTTTTAAAGACATTGACAGCCCCCAAAACCTGGTGACCGACCGGGTGACAGAGAACACGGCCACCGTCTCCTGGGACCCGGTGCAGGCCGTCATCGACAGGTACATGGTGCGCTACACGTCTGCCGATGGAGACACCGGGGAGGTGCCGGTGGGGAAGGAGCAGAGCAGTGCTGTGCTGACGGGCCTGAGGCCGGGCGTGGAGTACACGGTCCAGGTGTGGGCCCAGAAGGGGGCCCGGGAGAGCAAGAAGGCAGACACCATGGCCCCGACAGGTAATGGAGCCTTGTTCTTTGAGAATGTAAGACCTCAACCTATGGCTAATCAAGTTTTGTTTTCCTGCTTTGACACTGGTGGACTAGATGATTTATGGAAGAGCAGGATAGTGTTCCTTTGTAGGAGATCACACACACCATCCCTCACCTTCCTTTTGCACGTTACCTCCAAATAAGGAGCTCATACTGGCCTCATACTTTGGTCTTATAAAGATAGATGGTGATCGGTCCCATCTACCCACTGTTCCTCTGATTTGTACTCAATCATTGAAATGTTTTGTCTTAAGAGGGAAAAGATATAAAGAAACCGTATATGTTAGGATCTGCGAACCTAGTACTTTAGGGAAGTGTTTTTTTCACTCTGATCTTTTTGAAGCAAGGAAGGGTTATTGTTTTCTTAGGGGATAAATCCTCTCTGAAGCACTGTGTGCTCCGTTCTCAGGATCCTAAAGTTGCACTTACATCCTGTAACAGTTCATAATTTTTAAAGCTCATTCATCTCTGTGTCCTCATTTTTTAAGAACAGACTTATTGAGATATGATTTACTTTCTATACAATGTACTCTTAAAGCATATAGTTCAGTGGTTTTTAGTGTATTTACAGAGTTCTACAACCATCACTATTATCTAATCAGAATATTGTCATCACTCCAGAAAGAAACCCCATGTCCGTTAATAGTGCCTCCTGCCTCCACTCCCCCCAGCCCTAGGAAACTATTACTTTCTGTCTCTATAGAGACAGAAGGTCCTTATTCTGGACATTTCATATAAATGGATTCACACAGCATGTGGTCTTTCGTGACTGGCTTTATTAACTACACATAATATTTTCAAATTTCATCCATGTTGGAGCATGTATGGGTACTTTATTTTCTTGCCAAATAATATTCCATTGTATGGATGTAACACATTGTTTATCCATTTGTCACTTGATAAGCATTTGTGCTTTTTCCACTTTTTGGCTATTGTGAGTAGGGTTACTATGAGCGTTTATGGTACAACTTTTTGTGTGGACATATGCTTTCAGTTCATTTGAGTATATACCTAGGATTGGAATTGCTGGGTCATATGATAACTCTATGTTTCACTTTTTGAGGAATGGCCAAGTTATTCCCAGAATGGTGGCAGTATTTTATATACCCACCAGCAATGAATGAGGGTTATATTCTTCAATTGCTTCGTCCTCAGAGGTATTTGGTGAGATGGGTAGAGCAGGAATCAATATCCCCATTTTATAGTTAAGAAACCTCAAATACAAAGAAGTGAATGATTTTTACAAGTCACAAAGTCAGCTGATGATTCGTGGAGTCAGATTTGTGGCATATTCATTGCATATTATGGTACCTTCGTATCTATTTAGTAAGGCCCATATTTTACAAAGAAGGAACTGAGGTTCAGCTGGGGACAGCAGTGCTAGCTGTCCAGGGCCATGGCTGGCTGATGGCAGAGCTGGGCCTATATCCCCAGTCTGTTGGCTCTGCTCAGGGCTTTTCCTGCCCCTCTGCTCTGCATCTCTGGGCTGAAACTGCAAACTAGCTCTTCTGACTCTGGATACTCCTGCTCATTCCATTATCCTGTGCTGCCTTCTTGAGGATCCAAGAGTCTAGCTGTGGAGAGAAGTTCGGTCTTGGTGACACACCTGAAAACTGACAGGACATGGGAAAACCACAAGACCGGGAAACTGCCTCCCTTCAAGCAACACGGTCTCCCTCTTCAGTGCTTATTAATGGTGTGCTTTAACTTTCCTTTCAGACATTGACAGCCCAACAAACCTGGTGACCAACCGGGTGACAGAGAACACGGCCACTGTCTCCTGGGACCCAGTGCACGCCGTCATCGACAGGTACATGGTGCGCTACACGTCCGCCGATGGAGACACCGGGGAGGTGCCGGTGGGGAAGGAGCAGAGCAACGCCGTGCTGACGGGCCTGAGGCCAGGCGTGGAGTACACGGTCCAGGTGTGGGCCCAGAAGGGGGCCCGGGAGAGCAAGAAAGCCAACACGACGGCCCCAACAGGTAATAAGAAAAAGATCAATCAGAATTGAATTTTGAGCATGCAGATTTGAGTGTGCATGATACCCAAGAGGCAGCCTGAGATGAGAGACTTTGCAGAGAAAGTCACAGAGACCAAAAAGGACAGTGAGTCCTAGTAGTGACCTCAGCGAGGTGGTAGTTGGTAGCTCTCTCTGCCTGGTCATGGTGAGCTGCTCACGACACCACTCAGCCCACAGGAAGGGAGAAACATGGCGGTGGCCATGTTTTCAGCGGACTCAGCAAAGATGTTTATAGGCTCTGATCGTTGCAATGCTTGTGATAATACTTTTAGAATGACTGTCCGTGAAGCAGCCCATGATAAAATGATAAACTAGGTACCCTGAACGTCATGGCAGATGTTTAATGATTGTTGTGATGTGACATAATGTTGCTAAGAAGATGTCGTTCTCATATATTTTAGGGAGCTAAAAGCCAAAAGAGTATGTTAAGCTTACAATGTGTAGTCTTTTGAAATTGGGAACTGGGGTTCCTTTCTCCCTTGACTCCCAGCAGATTCTGGATGGGAATACCATTGCCTTGTGCTAAGAGAGTTCTAGAAGATGAAATGAGAGTGGTGGGTGGTGGGTATTTCTTCCATGGCTTCCAAGCTTAGGCTTTCCAAATATCTTTTTTAAAGACATTGACAGCCCCCAAAACCTGGTGACCGACCGGGTGACAGAGAACACGGCCACCGTCTCCTGGGACCCGGTGCAGGCCGTCATCGACAGGTACATGGTGCGCTACACGTCTGCCGATGGAGACACCGGGGAGGTGCCGGTGGGGAAGGAGCAGAGCAGCGCCGTGCTGACGGGCCTGAGGCCGGGCGTGGAGTACACGGTCCAGGTGTGGGCCCAGAAGGGGGCCCGGGAGAGCAAGAAGGCAGACACCATGGCCCCGACAGGTAATGGAGCCTTGTTCTTTGAGAATGTAAGGCCTAAGCCTGTGGCTGGTCAAGAGTTGTTTTCCTGTTTGACCCTGGAAGAATCAATGACTTATAGAAGAGCAGAATAATGTCCTTTCATAAGAGACTGCACACACCGCCTCTCACGTCCCTTTAACTGGTTTCCTTACAAGTCAGTCCCCTGTGGCAGTTTCCAAAGTGCAGTTTTGCCGTGACTGGATGGTCGTGTCCAGCTGCTCCTGGTCTGAGTGCGTGGATATTTCACTGTGGACAGCATTAAGGGTCTGTCCTTGTGTTTTGAGTGGGAGGAGAAAATGAAAATCAAATGTTGTTAATATTATTAAATAATATGTTGATAACTCAAGTTTATAAAATAGACTTTACATCTACCAGAGCAAGTTGATCTATGTGGTGTGCTTTAGCATGAATGAATCATGATAATCTGGTTTTGAGGATAAGGGTAACTTATATGTTATATTTTAATTTTATTGGGAAAGAGATGTTTGGCAGTATTTCTGTAGTGATTTAACCAGCCAACCAGCGTTACAAGTGCATCTATGATGTGTAAAGCATATTAAAACTGGTCTTCATTTGGCTGATCCACTCAGCAATGTGTGTTGAGCATTTACCATGTGCTGTGTTCTCTACGAAGCTGTGGCAACCCAGAGGAGATATGGTCGCTGCCCTCTTCCTCTAGGAGCCGACATTTGCATCTAGTTATTAGAATCATCTTGGATGAGATCAGAAGTCTCCATTGACATGATGCTAGAAACAAAATGATTACTGCTTGTGAGCATGGACTGTGTCTTCAACTGAACCCTGAACGCCACATAACACCATGCCTTGCACATAGTGGGAGTTTGATATACGCTTCCCAAATCAATAATGAGATTTGTTTTGTTACACTCTTGGTAAAGGTAATAGTGTAGATTTGCAGATTTTGGTTTACTGTGCTTTCTGCTTGAGGAGCCCAACTCTGTCTGGGGAGAGAAGACATACGTTAGTGAAGCAGTTAGAGCGTAGGTGACAGAAAGACCACGTAACATGAAAGGGCCTCACTCCAAGCAAAACGATGTGAGTTTCTGCACTCTGTGGCCTATAACTAGTGCACGTTGATGAGTACTTTTCCTTTTAGACATCGACAGCCCCCAAAACCTGGTGACCGACCGGGTGACAGAGAACACGGCCACCGTCTCCTGGGACCCGGTGCAGGCCGTCATCGACAGGTACATGGTGCGCTACACGTCTGCCGATGGAGACACCGGGGAGGTGCCGGTGGGGAAGGAGCAGAGCAGCGCCGTGCTGACGGGCCTGAGGCCGGGCGTGGAGTACACGGTGCTGGTGTGGGCCCAGAAGGGGGCCCGGGAGAGCAAGAAGGCGGACACCACGGCCCCCACAGGTAACAGGAGGGAGGAGAACAGAAACTGGGGTCATCACTAGGGGTTGATGCTGCTGCTGAATTATGCCACTGCTGCCTTTTGGGTCTGTGACTCAGGGACTGTTTTAGGCAGGTTTGTTGGAAAAAAACCTCATTCCCGTACCAAAAAAAAAAAAAAAAAAAAATCAAAGCATAGTTATGGGGTACATACCGAACAGTCCTGTGAAGGTCTTAAAACTCTTTCCCCAGGCTTGTGTTTTAACAGCTCTGCTTCTCAGTGATAAAAAATTATAGAATGGTAAAAACAACATAAAATTCCGAAAAAGCACTAGATTAGAGAACTGTTTTGTGGCAAAGCTGTTTTCTGTGGGTTTGCCTTAATAGATGGTGTGTAGTTTAGTGTTTCCTTGGAGGTTGGAGCTCTGTGTTCATTTCGGCCTACGCTAAGTTTTGGTGAGCATTTTCCAAAGGCCAGGCCTGCGATCCAGTGGCACCAAAACAAATGTGATTCCTGCTGTCTTGCAGTCCAGTGGGAAAGACAATCAACAAGGAAACCAACTTGTAACTATAATTATGATAAGTTCTATGAAGGAGATGTACCTGGCACAGGTATAAAGAATAGCAGGGTAGGGGTGTTTCTTAGACGGGATGGAACGAATCCTGGTTAAGATACATATAGACAGAAACATCCAAATAACATATCCTTAAACAAGAAAGAAGCTTACTCTTCTCTTGTGGAGTGGGCAGAGTAGAAGTGGCCCAGGGCTGATGAGGTAGCCCCACGGCATAGGAGACCCCGGCTCCTTCGGTATTGTGTTCAGTCATCCCTAGGGGGTTGCCTTCGTCTGTGTGGTCATCTGTCCTCATTCCAGAAGTGGAAAGGGACCTGGGAAAGGGAAGGACATGACTGGAACACTGCACGCGTCCTTTAGTTCTTCTCGTGTTCCACTGGCCAGACCCAAGACACGGTGCCAGACCTCACTACAGGAAAGGGTGGGAAACGGAGTCTTCAGCTGGGTGATCACGTGCCCACCTTACCCTTCTGTTAGACCGTCCTCTCCAATTCAGTAGCCCCTGGCTGCCTGTGGCAGCTTAAATTTTAATTAATTAAAAGCAACTAAATTATTTTCAAAGTTGGACTCCCCACATTTCAGATGGTCCAGAGGCACGTTTCTAATGGCCACTGTATTGGACAGGGCAGAGTACTTCCATCATTACAGAGAGATCCACTGGACAGCATGCTTACGGAAGAAGAGGAGGATGGGTATTGGAGAAAACTAGCCGCTTCTGGCTGAGGGAAGAGTGCCCCTGATGGCCCTAAGCTGCAGCAGCTGAGATGGACACAGGACCGCAAGGGGGCTGGTGTTGCTGGAGCGCAGAGGGCGAGAGAGGAGGTGACGTGGGGCGGGTGGGAAGGAGGCAGGGCCACTCACACAGGACCCCACGTGCCTGAAGGAAGGTTACATTTGTTAGAAGAAGAGCAACACGATGTCATATTTGTTTAAAACAGTTTATTCAGGCCGCGGTGAAGAGAATAAACAGAGGACATGACAAGGGTAGCGTTAGGAGGGTTAATGAAGACTCTAGTGTAAAATCCGGGCAAGAGGTGATGATGGCCATTGGGAAAGAGGAGAGGGGGTATCTGAGCACATATTTTGGAGTTATAAATGGCAGTATTTGTTGATGGATGAGGTGTGGGGCGGGAAGAAAACGAATCAGGTAAGACCGGGGTTTCTGGCTTGAGCAACATGGAAGGTTGGGGCATCATTTTCGGAGAGGGGAGGCTCAGAGATAAATAGGCTCGGTGTGGGGGGGGGATGTTAAGACTTTCAGACATTTAAGCTGGAGAAACTTGTGCGATTCCTTGGCTAATTGATTTATTCATTGATCCTACAAATATTGGTCGAGCGTCCAACATAGGCTAGGTGCTGTGCTGGGTATATGGTTGCGGATGCAAGCCAGGGGCTCGTGTATCAGGGAGCCGAGAGCATTGGTTGGCATTCAGAGCCACGGACATGGATGGGTTCGCTTAGGGAGAGGTGTAGAGAGGAAGACGGGGGCCTTGGTGCCCCACATTTCCAGGTTGCCGACAAAGGAGATGGAGAAGGGGTCGGGCAGTTAGGAGAAAACCAGAGGAGGGTGTAGTCACGCCAGTCAAGAGCCGAGAGCATTTTAAGACAAAGGGAGTGGATCAGCTCTGCCAAACGCCTCTGGGGCTGGCGAGCGTCCATCGGATCTGGCAGTGCAGAGTCGGTGGTGACCTATACTGGCGGGGTCGGTGACGTGGTGTCAAAAAGTGCCAAACTTCACTGCTCGAGGAGTGGATGTGAGGGGCGGACTGATAGTGGAGGCATGGAGACTGCTCTCCCGAGAAGTCCGTGGGCTGAGGCGTGCAGAGGGGTGGGAGAGTGGGAGAGGCTGATGGTGCTGGAGAGAGGGCAGATGAAAAGGAGCAGAGTCCTTTAGAAGGCGGGAGGCTTCAAAGTTCAGAGCAGAGAGGGGTTTGTCTGCGTTTTAACACAGGGAAGTGGCAGGATCTTGGGCGAGCCTTTTCATTCCTTTGGACCTCCATTCTCTTCCCCTTTTGTAAGAGACAAGAAGGTGGGAAGATCTGACCTCTCAGCTCTGAGACTCTGTAAAACAAAACCACCACATAATGTGGAGATAACAAGAAGAGGTTGTTCGAACAGCAGTTTGGGTGGCTTGTCTTGTTGTTCGGGAGACTTTTGTTATTTTTGTGGAAGCTAGGGAGAAAATTTCCATATTAATGTCCAGTGGTTTGTTTCCCTGGAAAATGGAAACCAGGGGCCTTTCACTCCTGGTTAAATGGAATTGGATCATTATTAAAGATAACTTGAATGGAGAGCTCCTAGAGACAGGGTCGGGAGGTAGGATGGTCTCCCTTGGCTCTAAAATGCAGCCTTTCCTTTTTCAAAAGACATTGACAGCCCCCAAAACCTGGTGACCAACCGGGTGACAGAGAACACGGCCACCGTCTCCTGGGACCCGGTGCAGGCCGTCATTGACAGGTACATGGTGCGCTACACGTCTGCCGATGGAGACACCGGGGAGGTGCCGGTGGGGAAGGAGCAGAGCAGCGCCGTGCTGATGGGCCTGAGGCCGGGCGTGGAGTACACGGTCCAGGTGTGGGCCCAGAAGGGGGCCCGGGAGAGCAAGAAGGCGGATACCACGGCCCTGACAGGTACGGTACCATAAAGGCCTGGGACCGGGGACCCTGCACACCCATCAGAGCAGTCGTCTGTACCTAGGGGTGCAGAGGGGAGTAGGGAAGACCGTTGTTTCACCTGAGGACATGCCTCAGAGTGGTTCCTTCTTTACCTTACGCGGATACGAGGGCTCTGATTGAGAAGAGTGTAGAGGACAGGTGCCTGGGTGGCTCAGTGGGTTAAGTGTCCGACTCATGATTTAGGCTCAGGTCATGATCTTGTGGTTCAGGAGTTCAAGCCACGTTGGGCTCTGTGCTGGGAGTGCGGAGCCTGCTTGGGATTCTCTCCCTCTCTCTGTTCCTTCCTTCCACTGGTGTGCACTCTCTCTCTCTCTCTTTCAAAATAAATGAACTTCAAAAAAAAAAAAAAGAAGAGTGTAGAGGAGGCAGTGTGAAAGTGGAAGTATGTGGCTTTTCCGGGTGGTTGTGCGGGGCCTCCGTCAGCTTGTCCTCCACCCTGCCCAGCTCCCAGGCTCTCCACTTGGATGTTAGAACCTGGAGGGCCTCGGCTCCAGTTTGGAGAAGAGGGAGGCAACGTAGCGCTTCTGTGTCCACGTCCCGGGTTGGGGGCGGTGGTGGAGTGTCTTTCTCCCTCGCTGTCCCTTTCCAGTTAGTGATCAGAGGGGCCTGGGCTGTTGTGTTTTGCATGTGTGGTGGGGCCTCACAGGGACCGAGAGGCTCCCTGTGCCCACCCTGACGTCCTCGGGTCTCTTTGGACATCTGGGCAAGGGCTGGCCATCCCCTTTATGGCGGGGGACACCATGTGTGGCCACTGGAGTTAGAGGTGCCTTGAATTTCCTTATAAGTTACAATTAGCAGGATTTTTTAATTAAAAGAGTAAAGTACACTTACAGTAAAAAAAAAATTCAAACTATTCAAAGGAACACGTAGAAAGAAAAACTCTTGTATAGCCCAGACTCCTTAATAGTCAATGCTGTTCCCCAGAGGCAGCCAGTCCCTCCCTCCTTCCTTCTTTCCTTTACCCTCCCTGCCTCTCTCCTCTCTCTGTCGCCCTCGTTCCTTTCTCCCTCTGTTCCTTCATTATCTTCTCTTTGCTTCACTGTTCCCATAAAAAAAATTGTTTATTTTTGAGAGAGAGATAGACAAAGCATGAGTGGAAGAGGGGCAGAGAGAGAGACAGGGGGGAGAGAGAATCTGAAGCAGGCTCCAGGCTCTCAGTTGTCAGCACAGAGCCCGACACGGGGCTCGAACTCACGAGCCATGAGATCATGACCCGAGCTGAAGTTGGACACCTAACCCACTGAGCCGCCCAAGTGCCTCTCACTCTTCCCATTTTTAAAGACAATAAGGGGTGCCTTAGTGGCTCAGGGGGTTGAGTGTCCAACTCTTGATTTTGGCTCAGGTCATGATCCCAGGGTTGTGGGATCGAGAGCCCTGCTCCAGGCTCTGAGCTGACAGCACAGAGCTTGCTTTGGATTCTCTCTCTCCCTCTGCCCCTCCTGTGCTTGCATGCTCTCTCTCTCTCTTAAATAATAATTAAAAAAGACAACAATATTACCATCTTTGTACTTCACAGAAATGTGGAAGTCATTAAGATATCTCAAGTCCATAACCAGGGGATTGGTGGGCAGTCAAAGACGTAGCAGAGGCCAGCTTAAGATATTTAAATAGTTAAGGTTTTGCTTTGATGTTTGGAAGCAGGAAATTTAGTTCTGTAGTGTGATGGAAAGAATAAAATCCATGCCAGATGTTACACTTTAGAAAGTCAAACCGAGCTGATATTACAGAAACTCAAAATTTGTCAAAACATCCTAATTCAAAACAACAGCTGCCTGATTTCTATTAAAACATTGCAATTCCATTCTCGGCCGAAATGCTACTGAGGAGAAAATAGCCTGGAGACATCTTTTTTGGGAACTTCTAAATTAAAATCACCCTCTATGATGATTTTTCAAAATGGAAATTTTTCATTCAGTATCTTATTGGGTTTAAAAAAATGAGCCATCTGACCAATTAATATGGTTTTGACTAGAATTCTTGCTGAGTTTTGGTTTCCCGTCTCCAGAGTGTGTACTCCTCCCCCTCCTCTCCCTCCCCATCGCACGTTCAGAGCCACGAGGAAGGCTCTGCTTTTTCTCTGCCTCTTCTTCCCTCTCTCTCTTCCTCTCCTTTGCACAAGACCACCACCATCACGCCTTCCCCACGCTTTCTGTACAGGGTGTGCATCTAAGGCCATATGTTTAGTTAGGTAGGAAATAGAACTTTAAATCTCTACGCCAACTTAATGTTTGTCGCAAGCCCCCGTTCTGCTGGTGGGTTGGTATCTCTGATTTAGGGGGCATGCTCCTTCTTCAGGGCTGTGTGTAAAGTCTTGGGTGGTTTCCCAGTGCCAGCCGTGGGGTGGGAGCGGGCAGCTCTGTGGTCATCTTTCCAGGTGGGTGTTTGCCGGGACACGTGGTTTCTGTGCACAGGTTCCTCTCAGATCCGCACTCCGGGTCACTTCGGGAGCCCTGCCATCGCTGGGAATCTGCCTGCTGATCTGGATGATCTGGATTGTCCATACCTGCCACTCTTGGAGAATCTGTGGGGAACCTGGGAGCACAGATGCACTGTCTCGGCCCTACCCACTCCCCTCTTCCTTAGTCCCCTTGTCCTCAGTGGGTGTGGAATGTGCTTTTATTAAAAAAAGTTTTTTAAACATTTATTCATTTTTGAGAGACACGGCGTGAGCAGGGGAGGGGCGGAGAGAGAGGGAGATACAGAGTGCGAAGCAGGTTCCAGGCTCCCAGCTGTCAGCACAGAGCCCAACGCGGGGCTCAAACTCACGGATTGCAAGATCGTGACCTGAGCTGAAGTCAGATGCTCAACCAACTGCGCCACCCAGGTGCCCCTGGAGTGTGCTTTTAGAAACCAAGGTCATAAGGGGCTGGTGGCAAGGAAGAGCAGAGACCATGCCTGCTGCTGGGGAGGAACTGCCTGGGAACTGCCTGCTGCCATGGGAAGGATAAGTTGGTAGAAAATATGTTAACACATCAAAAATGATCTTGCCTCGGTTGCAGAAATACCGACTAATAATAATTACCTGACTTTCTGTATACAGACATCGACCCTCCCAAAAACCTTCGTCCATCTGCTGTTACACAGTCCGGGGGGGTGTTGACCTGGACGCCCCCCTCTGCTCAGATCGATGGCTACATTCTGACCTACCAACTCCCAGATGGCACCGTTAAGGTACTGGATACTTCTTGCTTTTTCTCTTGGTACCCATGCCCAGCCTCCAAATGAAGCAACTGACCCGGGCCCACCAGCTTGATTGCTGGTGTCATGGCCACCGGCTAAGAAATGAGTTGAGCCTTACTGATCATCTGCTGTGTTAGCGAAGCTGCTGCACACAGTTAGTTGTCTGCCGACATCGTACGTGTGGCCTTGTTTTAGAGGACTAACTTTTGTGCCTTCTCCTCGCTATCCATTGAGTATTTGCGGGCTGCACATCCGCCCCATGTTATTTTGTTCTGTTGTCTTTCTCAGGAAACGTTCGCTCCAAGGACAGTTTGTCTGTTGTATCTATCATTGTATCTAACATGCTTACAACCTGGCACACAAGACGTGCTCACTAAATATTTATTGAATGGGTTGATTAAACCTTCTTTCAGGAGTTATCCCTCCCACCTGGAATCTGAAGGCCAGCAAGTTTTTGTAGCTTGTTCCAATGGAAAATTCTTCCCCTTTCTTGTTGGCAAGAGAGAAGGGACAAAGAGGGAAAGGAAGGGCACTTTGATTTATTCATTATCTTAATGGTTGCTTATGACAGTGCTTCAAGAAAAGTTAGCCCTATGTCTGTAGAGGAAATAAGATAGGTTCAGAAGGACGTTTCCTGAAAGGCCAACAGTGGCCCTGCTGCACAGTTATCAGCAGTCACTTTTATCGCCCTTATTAGCTCCTCAGCCCAGCACCGCTGGCCTTGGTGGCTGTAGTTGGTGTTCCAGCATGTACCTGGAGGCAGAGGGTCCCAGGAGACCTGGTGGGTGCTCCTCCAGGGAGGTCCGTGGTGCCAGTTCTGTGCTAGCACTCCAGCAGGGCTGAATCTCCATGGCGCCGCCCCCCAGGGAAGCTGCTGGGATCCACCCGTATTCTGGGCGCCACTAAGCCCTGAAAGAAACCAAACACTGTGCTCTCAGAGAGCTCCTGTCATTAGCACCGGGGAAAGCCGTTGACAGCTAGGGTGCTGGGGGTGACACACTGAGTGACTGTCTACTGTCTCCTTTGTTTGGTAGGAGGTACAGCTTGGAAGAGGAAACGAGAGACTTGAGTTGCAAGGCCTTGAGCAGGGCATCGCCTACCCAGTCTCCTTGGTTGCCTTTAAGGGTGATCGCCGGAGCAGGAGTGTATCTACCACCCTTTCCACAGGTAATGTTCTCTGAACGAGAATGTGGTAGAGGACAAGCATTGGACAGCCAAGAAAGCTGTTCAAGGAGGAGCGAGTGGACAGAGTGAAGGATTTCTCTGGAAACGGGGCAATAGGGTTATGGGTTCAAACAAAATTGATCTCATGGTAGAAAGACTGAAGAGGGAAGCACAACAGAATGTTATTTTGAGGGCATCAGGGTAGGAAGTGATGTAAACTTGACCTTATTTCTACTACATTTGAAGGGTTTGATGAGAGCAGGGTGAATGAGAAAAATAAGATATTTGCGAAGGGTCGGAAGAAGCAAAGTAGTAGGAGGTTATGAAATAATTTCTGAACAAAATAAATTATCTGGAAAAAAGGGACTAGCCCCCCTACTTCTTCCTTGCCCTTCGCCTAATGATGCTATCTTTCTGCTTGACTCCCAGTTGGTGCCCGTTTTCCACATCCTTCCGACTGCAGTCAAGTTCAGCAGAACAGCAATGTCGCCAGCGGTCTATATACCATCTACCTGCATGGTGATGCCAGCCGGCCCCTGCAGGTGTACTGTGATATGGACACGGACGGAGGTGGCTGGATTGTGAGTCTTTATCCACGGGAGGGAGGGGCTGGGTGGCTTGTTTTTGTTCTCTGATTCCCCCAGCCCCTGGCTGTAAGGATAGAGCCTGAAGGGGGCGCCTGGGTGGCTCAGTCACTGAAGCCTCCAACTGTTTTTTTGTAATTTTTCCTAAATGTTTATTTATTTTTGAGAGAGAGAGAGAGAGAGAGAGAGAGAGAGAGAGATCGAGCTGGGGAGGGGCAGAGAGAGAGGGAGAGACAATTCGAAGCAGGTTCCAGGCTCTGAACTGTCAGCACAGGACCTGATGTGGGGCTCAAACTCAGGAACTGTGAGATCATGACCTGAATGGAAGTTGGAGGCTTAATTGACTGAGCCACTCAGGTGCCTCTAGCCTCCGACTCTTGACTTCGGCTCAAGTCATGATCTCACGGTTGGTAAGTTCGAGGCTCACATCAGGCTCCACGCTGACAGTGTGGGCCGTGCTTGAGATTCTCTCTCTCTCTCTCTCTCTCTCTCTCTCTCTCTGTCTCTGTCTGTCTGTCTCTCTGTCTCTCTCCCTCTTTCTCCCTCTCCTTGGCCCTCCCCTCTCACTTTCTCTCTCAAAATACATTAATTAATTAAAAAAAAAAAAAAGAATAGAGCCTGAAGTACTTCATGGCCAGGATAGAGCAGGCTTAGTTAAACTAAGGTTAACGATTGTGGGCGCTCGTGGGTTTATCAGCATCTAATAATGCCCTCTATGTTTGTATAATTCTACATTTTATTCTCTTCAAAGCACTCTCATAAACGAGACTCTCACACAAAATCTTTCAAGTAAGTGACAGCGGTTATTATTTCTAGTTTATAGATAGGTAAATTGAGGCCACAAGGAGAAGTATCTTGGCCCTTCATAAGAATTAATGACAAAAGTTGGGGCCAGATTTCAGGACTCCAGCCTTCCAGATCATTGGCCTTCCCTGTGGGTCCTCTAAGGCCATCCGCCATGGAAACGCATGACCTCCCTGGGCCTTGGCCCTCTGGATTGAAGCCTTTCGTCCAGGCTCTGCATCCTGCTGTGCAGGTCAGAAGCGAGGCCTTGGGGTTTGCTTTGAAGGCTAAAGCCTGAAAGAGGGCAACTTGGCAACGTGCTGATGGTCCTTCTGTGTGGAGGTTTATTCCCTCCGGCCGTTGTCTGCTCCCACCACATGGCACCTACTTTGATTACATCAGCCTGATCCAATTATATGATGAGCTGTCTCTGAGGGTTTTGATCTGATCCTTCCTTCTCCCCCCACCCCCTTCTCCCGGTGCCTGAACAGCTAGAGGCTCTCACCACTCCAGACCAGCATGCGGCCTTAACCTGCTGTGCATCCGGAGCTCACTCTGGGAAGGAGAAAGCATGATCTCCTAGTGCTCAGACTATATTCATTTACACGTTCGCTCAGGGGCCTGAAAGACCAAAGACACTTGAGCAGCCACGGGTAAAATGATACCATCCGCTAAGCAGCAGTGAAGAAAACTTATTATCTGCACAGCTGCATCTGATGGCTGAAAGGCAGGAACTGGATTGGATGGGAGAAATTCCTGATTGATTTGTAAAAATAACCGAACACCTTGTAGCACGGGAGGGTTTTCTACCTGAGCAGAGCCATTGAGCTGTCCCTGCTGCTTTGCATCAGCACGGTTGTAAGCGTCAGGTCTCTTCAGGCTTGAAGCCAGTATCCTGCGTCTGTGTCCGTAACTGATCATCGGCAGAATGTTTGTGTTGTCTAGTGTGTCCTTTTTGAAAGCCAGCCTCCCATCGGGAAGGAGACGTTTGTCTAGGGCAACCTCTAGAAAGATACCTGCCGGTGTGTCCACCTGGGAATCCCCAAGATTTTTTCCAAAATTACTTATTGTGTGCCTATTGTGTGTCAAGCACTGTTTTATATACTCAAGAACCAGTAGTGAATCGCTGCTCTCAAGGAGCTTGCCTTCTGGGGCCTGCTCACGCCAAGGACCCTTACCAGGAAACTGAGGTCAATTCCAGAAGTAATAAAATCCCTCTATGTTCTAACCAATACCGGTCCTTCACCCCCTCCCAAGTCTTGTGTTCTGACCCAGACTCCTGAAGATAATACATGAACTGAGATTCTGTAGGGCCCTCCTCAAAGCGATCACAGTCCAGAAAACATGTGGAGTCCTGAGCACTTCTGCACCAAATCTTTTACTGGCGTTGTCCCTGATTTGGGGTTCAAGGATCTTTTGTTACTGAGAGATGACCTCAGTATGTGGCTCTTTTAAATTGAGCTCCTAAAATCCTTTTAAGGAAATTTTCCTCCATGGGGCAGCAGGAACTCCTTATGTTTAAGAGGCCTGAAGAACTCTACCCCGTGGTAGCTGATACCACAGGAGGCAGGCCAGGATGAAGACAATCCAGGAGCACTTAGGTGCCTCAGGTATTTCTGTCTTTGTTCTCCATCTTGCAAGTCTTAAGGACTACATGAGAAGCTATTTCCACAGGCAATTAAATGAGATTTTCATTTTTTTCTCCCAATTGAGTCAGGACGTTGAGTAAGTTCTAGAGTGCAGTGACAGTTCTGTTTTGAGACGTATTGCCTGCCTCGAGACTTCTTTGCTGAGTGGCTCTTGTTATCCCAGACAGTCCATCATCAGGTGTTTTCACCTCATAGAAGGGGAATGGACTAGATTCTCTGGGAGTCCAGTCACACTGCCTGATCAAGATGTGCAAATGCTCATGGCGGTCAGTTCATTTGGAATCTGACACAATAAAATGCAAACTAACATTTATTGAGATATAATAATAACTTGTATCAGTATGTGCCAGTCTCTGGCCTTCACACTTTCATGATTTATCATGATTAATGATCTTGCTACAGCCTCAGTTTAAGAGAAGGACAAATGGGCTATTAACATCTTGATCTAATAGTTTAGAAAAGTGAGGCTTGTCAAGGTTCACTAAGTTGCCGAAGGGCACAGGTAGTAAGGGCAGAGCTGGGTCTAAATGGCGATGGAGAGAGCATCAGAACCGTTTTTTTGGAGTTTCCTCACTAAGCTGAAACATTATTAAATATATATGTATATATATTTACATTAGTAACATTATTTACATTATTAACATTATTAAACATATATGTATATACATATATATATCAGTGGGAAAAACCCCTGTCATGTTTAGGTACTGTATTCATTGGAGAATGTCTTTGTAATGCATCTCTCCTAGGAAGACAGAATCAAATTTGAGCCTGATCTTGTACCATAACTAATTATGTTAGTGGGAATGTAATTTGACCCGGTGTACAAGGAACCAAACATTGGTAACACTTCTGTCCTGGGATTCCACTGTCCATGGTATAGGAAGTGTCCCCGGGAAGGTATTGGAACAGGCACCATGCTAGGAAATGACCAGTTAGCTCCCCAGAATCTTAAGAAATGATTTTTGGAAAATAGACTCAGTAAAAGCTGGTATTTTCAAACGTTCTTATAAAAGATGAGATCAATGTTTTATCCTTGCATCAGCCATTACATAATAAGCTGATTATTATTTAATCTGGCTAATTGCTTTTCTGAACTTTCACATCTGTAAAATGGCATCATATACACTCGCCCTGTATCCAGCCCTTAACAAAATGCTCAGTAAATGGTAGTTACACAAGTGGGTCAGTAAGTAAAGAAATGAAGGAAGCCAAGAGAGGAGTGACAGTCTCTAAAATAAGGACAAAAGGGGACAGGAACAACAGTGTTAATGCAGTATGTAATTATGGGCCCGATCGTTCCCTAAGTCCTGCTCAGCACCTGGGTATTGTAGAATGTTTTTACACTTGCCATTTCATTGAGTTCTCCTAGCACCTGTGAGATAAACACTTCCTTCCCGCTTCTAACCCTGTTTGTCACCAAGCTGACGGACCGGGGCTCAGTGATAGAGATGACTGACTCACCAGCCCCCGGCCAGGCAGTAGCCATGGTCTGCCTCAGAGCCCAGGGCTCTCCCGCCATTTGATGCCCTAGTTCAGGGCTTCCTGGGCCAGCAGAGGTGGGTTGGTGCTTCAGAAGGAGTTAAACGTGAGCTCCCATGAGGAGATTTCAGCACTGTTGCTGGACCCCTGTTCTGTTCTCCCTCCCTCCCAGAAAAAATGTAAAGAACACAGAAATATTAGGAGGTGTACCTTACCAAATTCAAAATAATTGTGTTTCACGTCAAGGCACCCGCTATGAAGCATGGTGGAAAGGAGGGAGATGGGGTTTTGTGTTGGGGCTTCTGTATTCGAATGACTACAGAGGAAAGTAGGTGGAGACAAAGATGCCATTCCAGCCTTTCAGAATTCCAGAAATTCCAGAATTTCTGAGGTTAGCTAGGATGGCGGTTAGCATGGCTGTCTTTCAAGGTCACGAGGAATGACATCAATTAGTATCGCTTCTTGTAGGATATACAGGTGTGTTTAGCTTGTAGCTCCTTTTCAGGTTTACCTCATATAAACGAGTCCAGTTTACTCTGACAGGAACTGCCTTCCTTCCCCCAAGAGAGGAGTTTTTGGAAAGAAGGCAGCACATATTTTCATGAAATAGTACCCAAGTCTGTCTCCATTTTCTCACTTCCCACTCAGTCTTCAGCCCACTCCATTCTGGCTTCTGCCCTTGTCTGTCTCCAGGGCAGCCTTTTCTAGAGTCACTCACGACTTCTGTCTCACTAAATTCTATGGACGTGTTCCTTAGGCCACGTGTCCCTTGACTGCTTACCTGCCGTTGACACTATCGGCCACACTTTTCTCTCTGTGGTCTTTGTGGTTCCATGCTTTCCTAATTGTCCTTCATGAACGTTCTCCTTAATGAACACATCCTTCTGCACCTGGCTGCTGCGTATTGGTGGTCCCCGAGTCTTGATTCTAGGCCCTTTTCTCTTTTTAGGTACTCTTTCTTCCCAGGTGATCTCATCCTCTCCAGTGGCTCCACTTTACAATCTGTGTCCCCGTGGCTTTCTGTATTCATTAGGATAGAGCAGGCCTTGCTGCAGTAAACACCACCACCAGATTCCAATGATTTGAGACATAAAAAGTTTCTTCCCATGTGTGCAATCTTCTGGGGGTTTGGCAGTCACTTCTAAGTGGTGACTCAGGGATTCAGGCTGATTCCAGCTCATGGCTCTGCTCTGTGGTCATGTGGCGTTCACCAAGGCCCCGTGACGCATGGCAATGGAAGAGGGAGCATGGAGAGCCCTCCTGGCCTCCTGCACTCCCACTTACGGCCCTTTGGCTAGAATGAGTCACATGGCTCCAGCTTAACTGCAAGGGAGCCTGGAGAAGGAAGATTCCCTGTGTTTCTGGGGAGAGGAAAGTGAAATGGGTCTTGGTGGGCACTTAGCATCATCTGAGACACATGCTTACCTTTGTAAGTCTGGCCTAGATCTCTCTTCAGAACCCTAGTCCTTCACTCATCTGCCACTATGGCCTCCCCATTTGCCAGGGCACCTTGGGGGTGACCCTCACTTACCTTGTCCCAAGTGAGCTCGTGATGCACCCGCAGAACCTGTCTTCTCTCAGAGCCCCCATCTCTGCCAATAGCTGAGTGAACAGCCACCCAGTGTCGCAAGCCCAAACCACAAGAATCACTCCTGACTTCTCTTTCAGTTCCACTTTCAATCTGTCACCACATCCGTCAGTGTGACCTTCTCTCTGCTTCTGTCTGACCTCGGGGCAGCCCCAGTCCAAGCTGCTGCCCTCCTTCACTCAGTGACATCTGTCCAAGTGCGTCAGAGTGAAAGGTCCATCTCCCTTTGCAGGTCTTCCAAAGGCGCAACACTGGACAGCTGGATTTCTTCAAGCGCTGGCGGACCTACGTGGAAGGCTTTGGGGACCCCATGAAGGAGTTCTGGCTTGGTATGAACTCTGAGATTCCGGAAGGGCTGTGCTGTGGAAGGGACATCTCCCTTCAGAAGCTGCTTGGGTGGCTTGTGAAGGCTCCCCACGTTCAGGAAGATGTCCCAGTGACAGGGACAGGATACCCTGAGGAACCTACCCACCAAGGTGTTGGTGGGGACATGTTGCTAGGAAGGTTCTCATGTGCTGGGATTGTGAGAGGGTGTGGCTGTCACAGGTGGTCTTTATGCTGTATCTGAGCTCCACAGGATCTGCCTGGAGCCTGCACATCTTAGAAACCATAGTAGAAAAATAGTTGACCGATTGGGATTCTGGGCTATTATTGGGAGGTCATACCAGTAGTCCCTGAAATTCTACTAGTAATGCCCATCATTATGGGGATTGTTTTTTCCCTTTCCCTTCTGCTCTTTTCTGGAGCAAATGCTCATAGAGAGTGAACTAGCCAAAAGCACCCACTGGGAAATGGAGAATGAAAAAATCATAATCTGGAGACCCAGTGTCAGGTAGAGTAGATGATGATGTGGTTTTCTTGGTGCAGAATTCCTCCAGAGACCTTACGGTGGCATCTGATGCCCTCTTCTGCTTGGTGAGATAAGGGGATGATAAGTAGAAGTGCATCTACTTTAGAGAGAAGGGGTGTGGGGGAAGGTTCACCAGTGATTACCCTCCACCGCTCTTTCTCACAGGACGTGGTTTCCACACTCGTTAATATGGCTGTGCCAGAGAGATAACAGGATGAGAAAATGGGTCCCCCAAAAGAGATAGCGTGAGGAAGTGCCCATTAGCAGAGGTGGTGAAGGCTAAGGTGACTTTTGGTGCCGAACATCTCAGCTGCTGGTAGGCGGGCACTTGCACACGTAGGTTGATTGGTTATTGGGATTGCCTGCTTTATTTTTAGGACTCGACCAGCTGCACAACCTCACCACTGGCACTGCCACCCGGTATGAGGTGAGAGTGGACCTACAGACAGCCAACGAGTCCGCCTATGCCGTGTATGATTTCTTCCAGGTGGCCTCCAGCAAGGAGCGGTACAAGCTCTCAGTCGGGAAATACAGAGGCACGGCCGGTAAGCAAACGCATCTCCCTCCTGCTAGGGTCTCGGGCTCGAGTCCGTGGGTCTGAGGATCGTTTTGCCACGGGCCATGGATCTGGGGGATGCGGTACTGCTCTGTGAAGGTGACTTGTCCTCATTGATCATTGATGATCGAGGCCCCTCAGGCATGATGACCCTACAGGGGGTGAGCAGTAAACAGGTATGTTAAAGCAATCCTTGACCATCTGAAAGTTGGGAATTTTGTACATTACACATTGATCCCCCCACCAGTAAAAACCCTCCTCTTACGCTCCCCTGGTTCAGGCTGCTGTGCATTGGCCAATGAACCCGCATCCTGAGTGATCCATGGTGCCTGCCCACCTTGCACTGGGCTTCAGCGGTATGGCTGCTGTCCTTGCACAGAAGAGTGTGTGTGTGTGTGTGTGTGTGTGTGTGTGTGTGTGTGTGCGCGTGTGTGTGTGTGTGTGTGCGTGTGTGTTATTTGAATATTTTGCAATACTTTACCCTAAGTAAAGAGAAAAATGACAGGGCTGATTCAAACAAGAAGAAGGAAGGCCTCATTAACCTCGTAGAACTGTGACAACCCAGAAATTAGCAGTTCAGCCGAAAGCAGGGAATCTCTAACCTTGATTAGCTGCTCATTGGATGCAAGCCAGTCGATGGTGTGGTCGGTTGTGAAGGAAAAGAACAGCATAAGCAACATGACTGAAATACTGGGATTTTACCGTTGAGTTTTCTATTTAAGAGGGGAAGGTGGTGGTTGTTTTAATATATTTTAAACTTACATTTATAGTTTTTAAAAATTCCCTAACAAGTCGTTTGATTTTGCACGTTTTTGACTTTGGTGTGACTCTGTAGGGATGTGTTACCAGCTGGATCCACTGACTCTATAGGACCTGGTTGCTCCCCTTAGGCGGTCATGTAAATAGATAAGTAATAATATAAAGTAACTTTTGCCAAGTGTCACCTAGTGGTGAGGAGAATAAGGAGCTACAGGATGCGACAAGGTGGGTACGCGCCGAGGCTGTTGAAGGGAGCTTCCCCCAGGGCAGGAGGCAGGAGCTGGGTCTGAGAGGGTGGGACTTAGATGGGAAACAAAGAAGGGCCCCCCGGCCCAGGGGAGTCCATGGCGAGCAAGGACCGAGCAGAAGCAAGGGTACTGGGTGTGTCCTTGAAGCCTGAGGCCACTCAGGCCACTCCTCCTCCCCTCACGGTGGAGGACTGGGTGGAGGACTGTGAACAGATGCCTCTGGAGTGTGATCCGAAGTGGCCAGTAGCTAATGCAAAGTTACTTTTAGGTCTTATAATTTAATTGTTTTGTTTTTTTTTTTAATCACAAGAATTTTGCATTTGCTAAAATGTGATGTTGCTAGCAAGATCTTTCAGTGTGATGTTATGGATGTCTCATGGTGTAGGGGATAGTCCCCGAGACCCAGGGAGTTTGCACAGGGGCCGGTGAAGGGGTGGGTCTACTGACATGGGCACATGGGAGGAGACAAAGAGGGAGGGGTAGGCACCTACTAGCGCATGAAGAGTTTGGGTGACAGACACGGCAGAATTGTTCAAGCGTTCCGAGGGGGTGGGTGGGGGGAGCGTGCAAAGATAAGTGCGGTGTTTCAGGGAAAATCCTTGAAGAAAAAACGGACCATTGCTGGAAGAGCTGTCACTTCTCTCTGGGGGTCTGGGGTCTCCACAGGTGAAACAGGCTGGGCAACCCTTTTCTACTTGCTATACAGTTTCTGGATGTTGGGTACGCTGCACTTCATCTGCTCACAGTACAGTACGAAACGTGAAAGGCAGGCATAGGAACGAGGCAGTTAAAATAGTTGGGAAACACAGATGGACCTTCCTGGGGTTGTGACGATAAAACCGAATCGGGGGGTGGGGGGGGGGTGGGGAGGGATGGAGAGATGCTGTTTTGACCACTCAGCACTCTGCCTACCTTTTCCCCAGTTCTGGATGAAATCAGACCACATTGCTGATGGCTCATTCCTGGATCTCCAACCATTAGGTGTGAGGGGTGCACACATCACAGGCTCCCTGAGACCCCTCGGGCCCCTCCTGTCCTGCTCAGTCCACATGGAGGATAGCTGGTCTTCCTTCTTCTTGCCGTTCACTACTGACCGTGGAGATCAAGTCGGTCTGCCGGGCTAAAGATTCCCAGCCTCCGGAGACTCCACTCATGGGATCTTCCTTGGACAAGATGCGGAGTTCCTACATCTCTCCCGGAATCCCAGTGCCCCCAGCTCCCAACTGGGGACATCACTCAGGCCTGTCCACGAGGGCCGCCCATCCTCCTCTCTTCTACCGCACACCTTTTCCAACGCCTGCCCTAAAATAACCGGGAAATGAACTGATGCTAATGGGGAAAGGAGTGAAAAGGAGTCAATATATTCGTGAATTAATGTGATCCTCCTCCCAGGGACTCTATTTGCATTTTAAGTGTGATTAGGGGATAATTGCCATTCTGAGGTTGTTCAGGCCCACAGTGCTGGTCAGCGGAAGATGCCTTTTCTAATAGGAGGCCTCGGGAGACTTTCAGATCACACCACATTTTGGCAGCACTCTGGTCTCCCCATACGTGCCATTCCTAGTTGGACACTCTGAAATTGAGTGGTGGGCTTAGTGGAGTTTTAGCTTTCCTTGTATAGGCTGATTTGTCCCCAGGAGAGTTTTGAAATTTAGGAAGCTTCTGACCACTCACATCCTAAATGATGAGGTGCTGTTTAGAGGACATAGCACTCAAATAGAAGGTGAAGGGTTTGATGTCTCTGTGCATGTGCTGGCTGTCCCCATTGGAGCTCTGATTAGGATTGGGCATGTGGGACCCTGGGGGAAACGTGTCAGTCAGGACCACTCTGACTCACACTGTGCAGGTGGGCCCCCGACTTCTGCTTCCCTGAAGTCCTGTCAGAGAGCCCGTTATTCCCCCGTGAAGGAGAGCCCAGCAAGGAAGTGCCAGGTGAATATAGTTTCCGATTCTGGATCTTGGAGCAGGGCCAGGAGGACATCTAATGAGCTCTGCCTATAAGACGCTGTTCGTCTCTGGAGAGGTGATGGTGAAAACACAGACATTTGGAGTGGCGCAGAGCGACTTCTATGGGCTGACCCGTCATTTACAGCTGGGTTCAATCCCATCGACACGAGACTTGGGGATGTCCAACCAGGGATGATGGGTTCACACCCTGGGGGCACTTGGAAGCGTGGCTAAGGAATGCCACCAGCATTCAGTGGGCCCGGGCCAGGGATGCTGACTGTCCACGGTGAGGAGTTGTTCTACACAAATGCCAGTGCCTTTCTTGCTTTGAAACAGATTCTTTAACACTGGTACTTAGATTTTTTTTAACTGTTTATTTATTTTTGAGAGAAAGAGAGAATGTGAATGGACGAGGGGCAGAGAGAGAAGGAGACACAGAATCCGAAGCAGGCTCCAGGCTCTGAGCTGTCAGCACAGAGCCCAGTGCAGGGCTCGAACCCATGAACCGTGAGATGGTGACCTGAGCCAATGTCAGACACTTAACTGACTGAGCCACCCAGGCGCCCCTTAAATACTGGTACTTAAAGGCGAAACAAGTGTTGGGTTCGTGGACACAAGGGAAAGCTAGAAATGGCACACATCCACTTCCATGGGCCCATTCCTGTTCCCAGGGTTCAAGGTCCAGACAGTCTTGTGTGACTTAAAAGGGATGTGATGTCGATGGCTTCTTGGGGTCTGAGGTGGCTCAGCTGCCTGGGTCATCCTTCCCGACTCAGGAGGTGCAGGAGGAGAGCTGATCTTGGAGTGATGTTTTGACAAGATGGGTGATAACCAGCTCAGCGGCCCCACCCAGGGCTCTTATGGGGTCGCCACTGAAACGCCCAGAGTCTAAGGGACCCCCAAAAACGAACCACCAGAGTCCAGAGTCAAAGCTAAGCAGCAAGGGTCATTTATTGCAGGTTCGAACCTGGACCTCCGCGCACTCGTTGCCGGTGACGACGAGAGGTCCTGAGAGAAGTTTTTACACCCCTTTTATAGACAGGTACAAACAAGTCATGGGGAAATCAGGAATACACGGATGTGCCAAGCAACAATGATTGATCAGAAATACACGGATGTGCCAAGTCACAATGGTTGATCAGAAATACACAGTTGTGCCAAGTCACAATGGTTGATCAGAAATACACAGTTGTGCCAAGTCACAATGGTTGATCAGAAATACACAGTTGTGCCAGGCAACTATGATTGATCAGAAATACACGGATGTGCCAAGTAACAATGGTTGATCAAGAATATACGGTTGTGCCAGGCAACTATGATTGATCAGAAATACATGGGAGCGCCAAGCAATTGTACAGAAGCGGAACAAGCTGGTTAAGCTTGGTTAGGTTTCAGTTTTCCCGTAACTTAAGCTTTTAAGTTTTAATTTTCTCAGGCCTTTAAGTTTTAACTTTCTCAGGCCTCTCATTCCCCCCTTTCTCAAGTACCTGAGGACCCAATCTTGGGTCCTACAGTGCTACCTAATTAAGCTCACTTTCCATGTCAAGAAGCTGATATTGTGGCCTAAGGACCATAACCTGAATGGTGTTTAATCTATCTCTGATAAAGTTCATTATTTTGTTGAATATAATAGGGCCGACGGTAAAGAGGAGGAGGAGGCCTAGTAGGGGGCCCAAAAGGGGGAGAAGGTAAGGGAGAAACCCATGGAGTGCTGACCACAGTGGGTTCTCGGCTAGTTCTTTTCGTCGGCGTGCGAGGTCCTCTTGGAGCTGTTTGATTTTGGTCCGAACTATTCCTGATTTATTGGCATAAAAGCAACATTTTTCTTGTAGGGCTAAGCAGATGCCGCCTTGTTCTGCGGTTAGCAGATCTAACCCTCTTCTATTTTGTAACACCACTTCTGCTAGGGAATCTAGCTGATCTTGCAGATCCTGGATTGTCCCTGACAAGGCTTCGACATCGTTAATTAGCTGCCGAGATAGTCGCAGATAGGAGTGTATAGAGACTCCTAATCCTGCTGTCCCGGTAGTCAATGCGCTTGTAATTCCTAGGCCTGCCAGAAGGGGGATAACAGCCACAGCTCGTTTGGACCTGCCAGCTACAAAATCTAGACTAGGAATGGGCATGGGGGTTTTTCCTGCAACCAAATCAATATCTGGCAGTAAGGTGGCCAGGATACATACTCCAGTCCAACTCTGAGGTAGATAAGTGTAGGCTTGGTTATTTCCACAGACAAAAACGGTGGTGTTGGTACTGCATAGCGAGGAGTTAATAATGACATACTGATGGCATTGGGCAAGGGATACGACTCCTACATCTATGTTATTATTTTGGGAGGTTAGGTTATTTATAAAGCACGAGGCATTGAATGGGCTAATGAATTGAACGGGGAAGGGGTCAAGTAGGGAAGAAGGTAAGCAGTCATTGGTTATGCTGATATTAATTTCAGTGGGGATGGCGATGGGTCGGAGAGTCCGCCGGGGTAGGCAAAGCCAACAATCTTGGGCTAGACTCGGGTTAGAGATGTTTAAGAGTAAGAAAGTGGCTTCTAGAATAGACATTGTCTGAGGGTCTAACTCATAAGGATCGTGCCTAGGGAGAATTAGGGGGTGGTAATTAAGCTGTGGATACATGTGTTTTGCAATTTCTTTAAGTTTCGCTTGTGTTTCTATCTGTCTGACAGTATCTTGGGGTCCTCCGCCGTCAGACACATGTATAGGGGCTCGAGGGTTCCAGCAGACAGCTTCTCCAACTAAGCCACGGCAGCCAGCTTGAAGTTGCATATTATTATCATTAGCTTTTGCGGCCCTGGTACTCTGTAAGATAGCTGTAAAGTAAGTTGTGGAATTGTCTGGCCCCATACATTGCTGATAGGAGTCATAACAAGAGCTATGCATCGACTCCTGGAAAGTAGAGCAAGGGCATTCTGCTGTGGGGGGAAGGGGTTTAGGTTTGTCAACACATAACCACTGCTGTTTTTGGGGTCCTGTGATGTCATAGGTCTGGGTTAAGTGAGCAATTGTGGTCCCACAGTCTTGGGTTTGAGTGTATATTCGCTGATAGTGACCACCCCTTCCTATAGAGCCGGCTATTAGTCTTTTACCATGTGGCAGGGTAAGGGTTTTAACTATGCCACCTCTGCAATCACAGGGCCTTCCATACAGAACTTCATATAATTTCCGTTTGTCAACGGGGGCATTTAGTCCTCCCTCTAGGCGTTTAAGGTTGAGGGCTAGTAGGACAAGGGTTACTATCCTGAACATGTCTAGGGGAGGCACGGCGCAAGGTTAGTTTGAAGGGGTTTTTCTTACTCCGGTTTACAGTCCAAGTAGTATTCTTATCAGTGTGTCCCACGAGGTCAGACAGCGGGTCGACAGGTTTTACGTGGGTGTGGTGAATCCAGGTGGGGAGGTTATCTACCTTGATGGCGGTGGGAGTCGTCAGGATGATTTGGTGAGGTCCTTTCCACCTGGGTTCAAGGTTCTCCTGCCGGTGTCGCTTGACGAGGACCCAGTCTCCTGGATGATACTGATGAGGAGTGGGTGGGAGTTCTGCCTCATACAGTTCTTTTAGTTTAGGCCACACGGCCTCATGAACCCGCTGTAGAGCCCTGAGAGAAGACAAGAGGCTGTTATCTTGGTCTAATTGAATGAGGTTTGACTTAAGATCAGGTATAATAGGTGTGGGTCTGCCAAACATGATTTCATAGGGTGTAAGACCCAACTTGTATGGGGAGTTGCGAACCCTGTACAGAGCGTAGGGGAGTAACTCTACCCAATTAGCGCCAGTCTCCATAGTCAATTTAGTAAGGGTCTCTTTTAATGTTCTATTCATTCTTTCTACTTGTCCTGAGCTTTGGGGCCGGTAAGCACAATGTAATTTCCAATCTGCCCCAAGTATGGAAGCCAATCCCTGACTTACCTTAGAGACGAATGCAGGCCCATTGTCTGACCCTATCATGACTGGAAAACCATACCTGGGCAGGATTTCCTCTAGGATCTTTTTGGCTACTATCTGCGCCGTTTCCTTCTTGGTTGGAAAGGCTTCAGTCCATCCTGAAAAAGTGTCTATGAACACTAGTAAGTATTTATAGCCATATTTGCCGGGCTTTACCTCGGTGAAGTCCACTTCCCAGTGGGCTCCTGGTATGGTTCCTCTTTTCCGGTGGCCATGAGCTGTGACGTGTGGGTGCGCGTTTTGGAGTTGACATGTGGAACAGGCTGTCACAACCCTTTCCGTCTGGTCAGAGATGTTTCTTAATACCAGTTTGGATTGTCTGAGGAGATCCTGAAGTCTTCGGGGCCCCAAATGGGTAGAGTGGTGTATTTTTGTAAGGATGGCATGGCCCAATTTTTCGGGAAGGATAAGGCGGTCTCTAGAGTCCCTCCACCATCCATCTGTAACTTGGGTCATGGGGAGCTTGCGCATCCAGATAAGATCATCCTCTGAGTATTCAGGCTGTGGGGGTAAATCCCGGGGCCCTGGGTCTGGTAGCTGCGCAGGGAGTACTTGAATGGGGTTTTGTGCTACCTGGCGTGCAGTCTGGTCAGCAAGGTTATTTCCTCGAGAGACTGGATCAGTTATTTTTTGGTGACCCGGGCAATGTACTATGGCCAATTTTTTAGGGGCCCAAATAGCGGCCAATAGGGCTAGAATTTCATCTTTATTTTTGATGTCTTTGCCTTCAGCAGTGAGTAGTCCCCTCTCACGGTATATTGCCCCATGTATGTGGGCCGTAGCAAAGGCATACCGGCTGTCTGTATATATAGTCACTTTGCGGTCCTGCCCCATTTTTAATGCTTGGGTTAATGCAATTAGTTCTGCCCTTTGGGCAGAAGTCCCTGGGGGCAGAGCCTCTGCCCATATCACTTCAGTCTCAGATGTCACTGCTGCCCCTGCATACCTCTGCCCTTGATGGACGAAGCTGCTTCCGTCAGTAAACCAGGTGACCTCAGCATCAGGTAATGGCTGGTCCTGTAGGTCTTCCCTTGTTCCATGAATCTGTGCTAGGATGTCTGCACAGTCATGGAGCGGGGAGTCCATGTCAGGGTCGGGTAGCAGCGAGGCTGGGTTTAAAGTTCGGGGAGGGGTGTATGTGATCCGCAAAGGATTTAACAGGAGTCCCTGATAGTGGACCATCCGAGCATTGCTCATCCACCTATCGGGGGGCTGCTTGAGTACTCCTTCAATGGCGTGGGGTGTGGTGACATGTAACTCTTGACCCAGGGACAGCTTATCGGCATCTTTAACCATTAGGGCTGTAGCCGCTATTATTCGGAGACAAGGGGGCCATCCTGCGGCTACAGGGTCCAGTTTCTTTGAGAGATAGGCCACTGGTCTGGGCCATGGACCTAAATGCTGGGTCAGCACTGCCTTAGCTATGCCCTTGTGCTCATCCACATATAAGTGGAAAGGTTTAGAGATATCGGGCAGTCCTAGAGCTGGGGCCGATAGGAGGGCTCTTTTTATCTGTTGGAATGCCTGCTCAGCTTCCGCAGACCATTCAAACGATGGTTGGTTTTTAGAAACTGCGTACAGGGGTTTGGCCATTTCAGCAAAACCTGGGATCCACAATCGGCAAAATCCCGCAGACCCTAGGAATTCTCTCACCTGGCGAGGCGTGTTGGGTCGCGGGATGCGGAGGACAGTCTCTTTCCGAGCATCAGTGAGCCATCTTTGTCCTCCTTTTAGTAAGTACCCCAGATATATTACCTCAGACTTGCAGATTTGGGCCTTCTTAGCGGACGCGCGGTACCCTAGGCTCTCCAGCGTCTGTAGGAGGTTTTTTGTCCCCACGAGGCAGGCTTCTCGGGTCTCAGCTGCAACAAGGAGGTCGTCTACATATTGTAGGAGAGACACATTTGGGTTTAATTTCCGGTACTCACTTAAATCTTCGTGGAGGGCTTCATCAAATAGGGTAGGGGAGTTTTTAAATCCTTGTGGAAGTCGGGTCCAGGTGAGTTGTCCATTTATGCCTCTTTCCGGGTCCGCCCACTCGAATGCAAAGATATCTTGGCTCTTGGGGGCCAAGGGCAGGCTGAAGAAGGCATCCTTTAAATCAAGAACAGTATACCATCGTTTGTCTGGGCTGAGGGTACTGAGAAGAGTATAAGGGTTGGGCACGGTAGGGTGTATGTCCATAACCCGTTTGTTGACCTCTCTTAGGTCTTGTACTGGCCGATAATCTCCACCATTAGGCTTGCGCACAGGCAACAATGGGGTATTCCATGCCGAATGGCATGGCTTAAGGATACCGGCGTCAAGGAGGCGGCAGATGTGTGGGGTAATGCCCAGCCTGGCTTCTGCTGACATGGGGTACTGCTTGACCCTCACGGGGTCAGCCCCTGGCTTAACTTCTATGAATAGAGCGGGACGATGTTTTGCCAGCCCTATTCCCCCGGTTTCTGCCCAGGCTCCGGGACACCAGTGGAGCCAGTAGCTAATATCCTGTTCCGGGAAGGGTGGAGTTTGGTGAAGCCGATATTCATCTTCCAGTCGTATGGTGAGGACCGAGGTAGGTTGGTCCTGGGAGTCAGTTACTTTAGGCCCTCCGGGCTGAAAGTGAATTTGAACTCCCATTTTTGTGAGGAGATCTCTTCCCAGTAAGGGGCAGGGACTATCTGGGATGACCAAAAAGGAATGGGTTACCCTTCCTGTCCCTAGATCCACTGTTCGTTGGGTGGTCCAAGGATATTTTTTTGTCCCTGTAGCTCCTTGGACCCAGGACGACTTATCAGAGATTTTTCCGTGAGGGTCAGTGAGTACTGAATGCTGTGCTCCTGTATCCACAAGGAATTGCACAGGAGTCCCCTCCACTTGTAGGATTACCCTGGGCTCGGGGAGGGGGTCCGAACCCCGTCCCCCCTATTCTGAGTTCTGGGTAAATAGGATGGGGGCCGCGCTGGTTTGCCATTGCTTTGACCCTGAGCGCAGTTGCTTCTTTTTGGGACAGTCACGAATCCAATGTCCTTTTTCTTTACAGTAGGCGCATTGGTCTTTGTCTAGGGGGAGCCTAGGAGGGCGAGTTTTTTGTTCTCCTGTGGGCCCTTGATCCTTTTGAACTATGGCGGCTAAAACTTTAGTCATTTCCCTGGTAGCTTTGAGCTGCTTGTCCTCTGGAGCGTCCCGATTATTATATACTCGGTGAGCAATGCGGAGTAAATCCTGGATCTGTTTTCCCTCTAAATCCTCTAATTTTTGGAGTTTCTTTTTGATATCAGGGGCAGCCTGGTTTACAAACGACATTACAACAGCAGCCTGATTTTCAGGAGCCTCAGGGTCCATGGGAGTATACTGCCTAAAGGCTTCCATTAATCTCTCTAAAAAGGTGACAGGGCTCTCTGTCTTACCTTGTACTACCGAGTATACTTTGGCCAAATTGGTGGGCTTGCGTGCTGCAGCCCGGAGACCCGCCATTAGAGTCTGGCGATAAATGAGCAGTCGTCCCCTACCTTCTGCCGCGTTGTGGTTCCAATCAGGCCGAGTTAGGGGAAATGCTGCATTAATGAGGTCAGGGTTAACAGTGGGTTGACCATCTTCCCCGGGGACCAGCTTCCGTGCTTCAAGTTGAATTCTCTCTCTCTCCTCTGTGGTAAACAGGATTCGCAAAAGCTGTTGGCAGTCATCCCAGGTAGGCTGGTGGGTAAACATTATGCTCTCTAGGAGGGCTATAAGATCTTTAGGGTTATCAGAAAACCGAGCGTTTTGAATTTTCCAATTATAAAGGTCACTGGTGGAAAAGGGCCAATACTGGAGTCGGGGATTGCCCGTTTCATCGGGGGGTCCTATTTCCCGCAGGGGTAAGGCTACAGTGGAGTCGGGGATGTGAGGGCTTGGCTCACGCTGGGTGCGCCCTCGGGTTCGGCCGGCTGGCCCTTCATGGTTGATTACATTTGCAATAGGGCTAGGTGCTGCCGCTGCCTGTAGCCTCCCCGGTTCTGGCACAACTGCCGCTTCCCGCCCCCCCGGTTCCCCTTGAGGGGCGACCAGCGGGGCAGCTGGTGGGGCGGCCGCTGCGGGTAGGGCCTGGGGTGCAAGGGGAGGGGGTAGATAGGGTGGGGGGTCCAGGGATAGTAGGTCCTGGCTATCAGGCAATATGGGATGTAGGGGTGCTGAGGGGGTTCGCGGCTTGGTTGGGTCAGTGGAGCGTGCCGCGAGAATCTTACAGGACCCTGAGGAAAGGAAGGGGGACATCCAGGGTGGAGGGTTCTCAATAAGGTCTTGCCAGACGAGGATGTAGGGAACCTGGTCTGGGTGGCCCTCCTCTCCTGGCCGGAGGGTTTTGGCCCTTACCTTGGCAACTATAGGCAAATAAAAAGTGCCCTCAGTAGGCCAGCCCACCCCGAAAGTGGGCCACTCAGACCGGCAGAAAGTGATGAGTCTCGGCCGGCGGATGTCCAGGCTTAGGTTATGGCCTCTAGCCTGAACATCTTTGAAATTAGCTAGAAGGAGGGAGAGAGGTGTACTCTGGTTTTGTCCCATAGCCTGTATAGGTAAAGAATAAATGGGCTAAATTAGTTTAGGTTCCGGAAGCGAGTTGGATATTCCTGCAGGGGAGAGGAGACAAGTTAAATCGCAAGCGCGGCGGCAAACAAAAGGTGCCTTAGAGTAGAGACCAGATACAGAACGGGTGTCCTTAACCCGAACAAAGAGTTCTGATGGGCCAAAATAGTGCCCCAGACGGGAGCCAGAGGACGTCTCCTACTGGTCCCGACTGACTTCCCTATAGCGCGTCCGCCAGGGCTAGGTCAGTCACTGATACAGATCCCGCGCGGGAGAGCCAGAAATGAACAGACAACAGACTCAGACACAGACGGAGCCAGCTCACTTACTGATCGGTCTCAGAAATGACCCGTTGACTTGGGGTCTGGTGGGTTTGGGGGGGGGGCCTTCCCGGCCAATGCACCAAATGAAACGCCCAGAGTCTAAGGGACCCCCAAAAACGAACCACCAGAGTCCAGAGTCAAAGCTAAGCAGCAAGGGTCATTTATTGCAGGTTCGAACCTGGACCTCCGCGCACTCGTTGCCGGTGACGACGAGAGGTCCTGAGAGAAGTTTTTACACCCCTTTTATAGACAGGTACAAACAAGTCATGGGGAAATCAGGAATACACGGATGTGCCAAGCAACAATGATTGATCAGAAATACACGGATGTGCCAAGTCACAATGGTTGATCAGAAATACACAGTTGTGCCAAGTCACAATGGTTGATCAGAAATACACAGTTGTGCCAAGTCACAATGGTTGATCAGAAATACACAGTTGTGCCAGGCAACTATGATTGATCAGAAATACACGGATGTGCCAAGTAACAATGGTTGATCAAGAATATACGGTTGTGCCAGGCAACTATGATTGATCAGAAATACATGGGAGCGCCAAGCAATTGTACAGAAGCGGAACAAGCTGGTTAAGCTTGGTTAGGTTTCAGTTTTCCCGTAACTTAAGCTTTTAAGTTTTAATTTTCTCAGGCCTTTAAGTTTTAACTTTCTCAGGCCTCTCACCACCAACCCCACACGCACCTCCTGAGGGGAGCCAGCCGCCCACCCAAAGCCATTGTACTAGAAGTTAAGGCTGCTTATTTCTCATCCAATGTTTTCTCCTCAAACTCTGATAGAAGAGAGAGGGTCTGACGACCACTGGCTTTTCTACTTTATCTTACTTAGGGAGATAAGCTTAATAGATCAGAACACCGTGTTGGCTGGGGCCTGACGACCAGAGCAAAGCAATTTCTTGATTCATGACTATCCTCGCTGTCCATGCTCTGAACATCAGCATGGCTTCATTTTCTGGAAGGGAGCAAATCCATCCTGGAATAAACTGCCACACTTAGTCCGAAACCTGCTTCGCTTTCCTTGATCCCAGTGCCTAAGGTTCGATAACTGTGAACAAATCGTTAAGAAACAGCCTCCGCACAGATTCTTAGGAAACAGCTCTAGGAACTTTAGACGCGCGTTCGGTAAGCTGAGCTCATTAAAAGAGTGTCACCAAGGGAGCCATCGCGTGTTATTTTAAGCTGTAGTTAACTGTCTGCTAGAGAGCTGAAGGGGAGAGAGATGTGTACGACTCCAGCGACTACACGCCTTTCCTCAGTTGGAGGAAACTCTTGGGGGCAGGGGCCCTTCCGCTGTCTTAGCAGGAATGGCCTGTGTCCCCTGCTCTCACTCCCCTGCTTTCGCTGGGGAAGCCATCAAGGAGCCATTGTTCAAGCTGCAAAGTCAGACGGACAATCTGGGACAATCTGGGACCTTCCCTTTTCATAATGTGTTGTTAACTCTTCACATACATCTGCCCCCTTCCTCCCCCAACTAAGTTCTTGAGGGCGGGGACCTCCTCCATCTGTTTTCCCAGAGCTGAGCTTGGTGCTGGGCCCAGCAGGTGTTCTCATGGTTCCTGAATAAATGAAGGAAGTTGCAGACCGACGTTCTGAAGGGCTTGTTGTCCTCAGAAGAGCTTGTTAAAATGCAGACTGCAGGCGGGTACTGCCTCGGAGTTTCTGGTTCTGTGGATCCGGGGTGGGGGTGGAGCTGAGAATGTGCCTTTCTAACAAATTCCCAGGTGCTGCTGATGCTGCTGGTCCAGGGGCCACACCGGGAGAACCAGAGACGGCCTGCTCTGGTTCGAGTAATTAAAGGTCTCTACTGAAATAAGGCAGCCGCAGGCAAGTTGGTGTGTCAGGGAGGACCCTGGACTGGGAATCTGAGGACTGAGGTTTGAGTCCCGGCCCTACTATCTGGGGACAGTGGGACCTTGACAAGTCCCCAGAGTCTAACCTCTGTGAGTCTGTCTCCTCATGGGACTGCCGGCTGCCTGGCCCACCTTGTAGGCTGGCGTGGGGACAGAGGGGGAGGATACGGATGTGAAGGTGGTCGGTGGCTCAGGGGTCAGATGAAAACCTAAGTGTTGTCATGATAGGAACACAACTTAGGATTGATTCAGGCCCTTGTCACCTTTTATGAGCTGAATTAAGAATTAAACTGATACAAAGATGATACATACCATGGGGGAAATGGTAGAAATACAAGTCAGATGATTCAAGCGGATTTCCAGACAGGATGTAATGAAGCACCGAACTGTATATATGTGCCAGGAGGGCCTGGGAAACTCGGGAGTGTGTGCTGGGAGGGGGTGTGGGAGGATTATTAAGGAGACCGACCCTTCCTCAGGAGTGGGGTCCAGCTGGGCTTTGAGGGGCGTTTAGGAGTTGGACCGGGGAGGGCAGAGGTGTGGAGGGCAGACCTGTCTGCTGCACAAGCCGTGTGTGCCTGTGGGGACAGCGGGCCAGGAGATGGTGCGAAGGGTACAAGCCAAATTACAGGCTGCAAAGCAAAGCAAGGAGGAGCGGCTCCTTCCCTGTCGTGGGTGGTGGGAAGGACATTGACCTGAGAGCATGAAAGTGGACACTTAATGCTTCAGGAAGGCCGGGAGGGCTGTCGTGTTGATGCAGGCCCGAGGAGAGGAGAGCAGGCCGTGTGGCAGCCCCGGGAGTGAGGCCATCTGTGAGTGATCCTCAGGAAGAAGGGCTCCGTAGAGGGGTACATGGGATTGGCAAATGTGGCTCGGAGTTCGAGACTGGGGTGGCTAAGAGGATGGCCGAGTGAGGGCAGGGAATATGGGAGAGGGGTGGTCAGGTGCTGGGAGGAGAGCCGACAAGTTTGGTTTCAGATGTTTGGTTATTTTACGTGACTGTGTAGCCTCTGAGTGAAAATGCTGGAAGGGAGCAAGCTGTTGGAAGCTATTGGAGAAACAGGCCTGAAGTTTGGGTGACAGGCCAGGAAGGAGAATCTCTTCATCTGTATCATGTCCTCACCTTGGCCGTTTTCAGAGACAAGTGATTTACCTGTGACATAAATGGCCAGATCTTTGGCGTTTTCATGCCCAGAGATTGTCCTGCTGAGCCCAGAGTTCCATCACCATCTCAGCGGCCGAACTTCACCGTTCACCCATTATCTCTCCTCTCCCACAGGGGATGCTCTTACTTACCACAACGGATGGAAGTTTACAACTTTTGACAGAGACAACGATATTGCCCTCAGCAACTGTGCCCTGACACATCATGGTGGCTGGTGGTATAAGAACTGCCACTTGGCCAACCCCAACGGCAGATACGGGGAGACCAAACACAGTGAGGTAGGCGACAGGTGCACTTTTTTTGTTCCAAGCTCTGCCCAAAGCTTTGCATTCCCAAAGCGACACTCTCCACGCTGGTTTGGCTACCTCTCTCCTTCTGATGCTCTCAGTCGGGGCAGTGGGGCTTCTTCTCCAGGCTCTATGGCCTGGAGGCCAAGGCCTCCCCTGCCCACCCGCTGTAGCCCTTCCCCACTCTGCATTCCCACCAGAGCTGCAAACTTAGTGTAGGTGGGTGGGAGCTCAGGCTGCCCACTGCTGGACAGAGACAGGTGACATGGATTATGCACCATCTGTTTCCGGGCCACCCATGGACACCGTCTTCGTAACAAAATACCATGGGCTGGGTGGCTGGAACGAGACACATTTGTTTCTCAGTTCTGGAGGCTAGGAAGTCCACGATCAAGTTGCCTGCTAGCCGATTCGGTTCCTGGTGAAAGCTCTCTTTCTGTCTTGAGGATGGTGGCCTTTTCACTGTGTCCTCCTATGGTGGAGAGAGAGAGAGAGAGAGAGAGAGAGAGAGAGAGAGAGAGAGAGAGAGACAGAGCTCTCATCTCTCTTCCTTTTCTTACAAGGGCACTAATCCCATCATGGGGGACCCACCCTCATGATCTCATCAACCCTGATTACCTCCCCAAGGTCCCACCTCCAGAGACTACCACTTTGGGGGTTAGGACTTCAACATATGCCTTGGGGGCAGGTGGGAACTAACATTCTATTCATAACTTCAGAATTCTTTCTAGTTGTTCTCCCAGTGAAACCACAACTATTTGCCTTAAGTCCTTTGATCACCAGGAAAACAAGTTTTTTCTGTCTTTGATCTGACCCACTTTTGGGTCCACTTCATCCAGAGCCACTCAGAGTCTACCCAGAGTGTTGTGCTAAACTTCTCTCTCCATTTCAGGAGGTGCACCCAGGACTGAGAGTTCTTGATGGCTCCTCTCCCCTTCCTTGCTCTGAAACTTTCCTACCAGTGATTTCTCAAACCTCCATGACCCGTGGACATCATCTCGACTCCTTGCCAGGCATCTCCTGACTGCTCCCACACATCTTCTTGAAAATGGCGTCTTGTTGCCATGAGCTCCTCCCCACCTTGGGTTTCTAACTTCCCACCCTGGGTCTATTCTAGCCTTCAGGAAGCCACCGCTCCCCAGAACTTACCTTATAACCGGTGTCACTGTAAATATTAGCTCATCTCAAGTCCAGGTACAGTTTGATTACTTTGGCCCTGACCAGACAGGCAGGGGGGGCTCCCAATCCTTGTGTGATTTTTCAAAGGGAAGAAGAAATGTTCCCCCAGGGAGGCCAAGGAGGGTGGGTCCATGAATCATGGTGGCAGCATGTGGGCTGACTCAGGAAAGCCTGTGATCAGAGATCAAATATTTGAAATGAGCAGCCAGCATGCCCTAAACCATCCCCATATTTGCTAATAAAAGACATTCATCTGGTTAATGTGCTTTTCACAGTCTGCAAGGCATTTAGCTTCTTGTTTATTATTTACCTCACAAATTAAAATACATAAAATTGGTCACTTGGGCTCTTTATTGGCCAGGTTGCAAGGTTATTAAGTGAATTAAATATTATTACGCTCACCAGTCAAAAGACATAAAATGAAATTTAGTTTTCAGCAGGCTATTCGTTACCCCAGAGCTAGTATCTAAACAGTTTAAATTGAAAATGATTTTACACGATTGGCCAATTAATATGTTTATTTTTGCCTTTAATTTTTTGGAAAGGAAAAGAGTGAGGCAAAGATATTGTGCCTGTTGCTGGCCAGGTTGACCCTGTGTTAGCTTTGCTGCCTCGGGCTCCCCGGCCCCCTGGGCTCACACCCTATCCTCACACCCTATCCAACCACCAGGTGGAGGTGGTGGGGGCTTCTGAGTCATCAGCCTAACTTCAGCTGCCCAGCAGAGGGCATACATTTCTATTTTTTTTTATTAGTTTTTAATTTTTTATATTAAATATAATTTATCAAGTCAGTTTCCATACAACAATACCCAGTGCTCATCCCAACAGGGAGGGCACATGTTTCTAGATTCAGCTGTACTTCCCTTATCATAACTACCCCAGTAACCACCTGTCTTCCTTAAGCAGAGAGGGTGTGGTCCTCCCCTCCCCTCCCCTCCCTGCAAAGAAGCGTTCCTTTGTACCTTGTACCTTAACCCATCCCACCCTCCTCCCTAGTGCCTTTTCTTGATGTTGGCTTTTTTTCTTTCTTTCTTTCTTTCTTTCTTTCTTTCTTTCTTTCTTTCTTTCTTTCTTTCTTTCTTTCTTTCTTTCTTCCTATGTAGGGGGTGAACTGGGAGCCATGGAAAGGACATGAATTCTCCATTCCTTATGTGGAGTTGAAAATCCGCCCTCATGGCTACAGTGGAGAGCACGTCCTGGACAGAAAGAAGCGGACACTAGGAGAAAATTCGAGAATGTTCTGATGGCCTATTTGAACAGTCATCACACGAGACAAGACCAGCCCAGGGTTGGGGCTATGTAGGCTTGGGGCAAGGTGGGTAGTGGTGACTGGTTAATGGAAGTTTGAGGGATACTCCTGGCCTCTGGTTTCTGAGATGGCTGGGTAACCTCCAGGACAAAGTGTGTGACCAAACTTCAGACCACACAGGTCTCTGTCACCTGCATTTCTGCCCATCTGTATTGGGGACCTGCAAATCAACACAATAGTATATATGAGAAAGAACACCGGACTGCAAGTTCGTCAGTCTGTCTTCAGTAGCAAATATATGGGATTGGGGAGTAGGGGGAAGGGAAAAGAATCATCTAGCACTTCACCAGTTGGTGTGTGTGTGTGTGTGTGTGTGTGTGTGTGTGTGTGTGTATCTTTTCTCTAGAAAGCTGTACCAAGGAGGGGTTCTATTTGATGACCAAGGAGCTTAACGTAATCTGATGCTTGTTACCTCCCATGACCACTGGGATTTGAGGAAAAAGGTATAAATCTTCACCTGTTTAAAAAATGCTAGATCAGGAGAAAGAACAAAGGGACCAAGACTGATTCACATCGAGCTAAGTTGTGACCAGTATCCAGCAGGCTGGGAACCAAGCTTCCATGTTACCCCCCTTTTCAAGTTCCCCCTTCCCACATATTTGCATAATCACTTTCAGAGATCTGCATATGTTGTGAATAAATTCTCACTCGTTTCAGCTTTAAATAACTGGACTCTTTGGTGATTGGTCCCTCCCAAAGACTCTTCAGTGACTCTCTTTCATGCCCTCAAGTCTTCAGCCCTGCCCCTTTCCTTGGGCCCCCACACTGTTGGGCCTGTAGGTGTTCTGAAGGTGCCCAGCAGAAGCTTCTTGTTTGCTCAGGCACTTGACAGGTCGGGTCCTTTGGGTTTACTTTCCTACCCCTTTGGAAAGTTTCTCTGTAGCGAAGTCAGTGATCATTATTAAAAGTAACTTACATTCTGAGTCAAGAAAAAAAACAACACCTGGTTTTTAAAAAATTTGCCTTGTGTTATTTAACTCACATCAGTGCGCTTGAATTCTAAATTCAACCCAAGTGCATGTGAAGGTACAACTTGTGCATCACCACGGAATGCGGTCGGCCTGCCGTTTCATACTTGCGAGACGGCGAATCGTGTATTTGGAACCTGGAGAGATGAGATGAGTGGGAGCGGAGGCATGTGCCCTAAAAGCTTCAGCGCCGCCCCAGGCCCGGGGAGTTGTTCACTGCCTCAGGTTGTCCAGGGTTTAACCTCCGGCCGAAGGCCAAGCTGTATGCCCCAAACGGGTTATGTCCCCCTTGTAGGCTTTCAGCACTGCCCGCGCCCCCCCATACGCACAATGCCGCAGTGCTGCTAGATCTGGTGAGGGCGGTCTAAACAGGAATTCGGTGAGAGTGTGTGTCTGCCTGCTTCTCGCCAGGGTGTGTGCTGTGCCCTGGGCGGGAGGGGGACACAGGTGAGACACAGAGGTGAGCAAGCCAGACGGCGTGTGGACTGTCATTCATTCGTTCACTCTCATTGGTTCCACAAAAGCTGACGGAGACCCGTTACGAACCAGCTTCTGCTGTAAGTACTGGTGCCGCGGAAGCGAAGAAACGGCACTAGTCCCGCCCTCACCTTGGCGATTCAGGAGCCTGGCGCTCAACCCAGTGGACGCAGTGGACCGAACCTCGGGGTGACTCAGAGCTGGGGCTGGTGCGTGGCGGGCAAAAATTCCCCACGTGGGTTGGTGAATGCTTGGTAAACGTGCTGGGTAGAGCGCAGGTTGCTGGGCCTCATCCTTAGGTCTTGTGACTCAGTAGGTCTGGGCTGGGGCTGCCGCCAGATTGACCACTCTTGGAGTAAGCTCTGGCGTAGGGGTCGCCTGCTGCTGGTCTCTCTGCTCTGGACGTGTGATGCCCCCCCCCCCCCCCCCAACCTCTGTGTCCCCTGACCGCAGCATTTCTCCACCACTGGCCAAGATGAGGACTTGCCGGGACCTGGAAACTGCCGTGGGAGCCGTGCTGCCCGGAGGACTGGCAGGGGAAACCTCAGCTGACCCTTAAGGGTTCTCCATGGGGCAGAGAAGAAGTCGGGATGAGCTCATTTTTAAAGGCTGTTCATCTGACCGAGGAGAACGTTCTAGCCCTAAATGTCTGTGCCTGGCCTCACTGGAATGAGACCAGCTCTGGCAGCCCCCGCCCCTGGGAATGGGTTCCTGCACAAACCTGCTCTGCAGAGGCCATTTTCCTCAGAGTCAGATTATGAGCCATCAGGGTTTTGAATCTTCAGGGGCAATCCCTGCCCTTTGGGACAAACCAGAGAAGACAAAGTCTGTCACCGCAGGGCCAGGCTGCAAACCAGGCAGGAGGGCAGAAGCAAGGACGGAAGTACCAAGCACGTGCTAAAGCTCCCAAGCTGTCTTCTGTCCCACGCAAACTGCTAGCTAAGCGGTCATGGACAGAGCACAGGCCCTGCCCTCCAGCAGCCCGTGGCATGGTGCTGATGGTTGGACAGCTGTGGGGACAAACCAGGGCAGCCGGTAGCACGTCGGGGTGAATGAGTCAACAGGGGTATGGACTGTCACTGTGGAGCAAGTGTCAAGGACGTGACATCAGCATTAGGTCAGGTAGGAAGAAGTCTGAGTGTGTCAGGGAGGGAAGAGAGGCCCGAGGGGGGCAGGACACCTCGGGAAAAGGGAACTTGGTGGCAAGGATGGGAATGGGTGGGGTGTGGCATGGGTGAGGGAGGGAGAGGAGTGATTGATGGGGAGGCTAGAGAGATGGCAGGGACACTTGGCCGCGTGAGTGCTGGTTCTCAGCTCGGTGCCCGCTTAACCTCCAGGGACTCTGCCTCAGTGGGTCTCAGCTGAGCCCTGTGCCTGGAGCCTTTCAAAGCTAACATGCAACCAGTCCTGACAACCTCTGCTAGGATGAACGAGTCGGACAGCAGAGGTCGCTCAGCGGTGTTTGAATCTTGCAGTCACACTGACAGTTAAGCTTGCATTTTGAAAATATCTGTCTGGAGGCAGGATAGAGAATGGTGGGGAGCTGTTGAGGGAAGCTCCTAGGAGAGGGTGGAGAATCACAGACAGGTTACGGCTATTGCAGTAGAAAACAGGTAATGGCTCTCTTGGTCTGTGGCAGAAATGGTGGGACGGGGGAGAGGGCACAGATTAAAGAGATATTTAGGAGGAAGAATCAGCAGGAACTGAGGGGGCTGGGTGGTAAAGGCAAGGGAAGAATCCTGTCATGGCTGAGTTTAGAGCTGGTTTTTTCTCTGGGAACAGGGCCCCAGAGTTTGTTTGTCACAAGGCATCACAAGCTCTGCCTTTTAACTTAGAACTCTCAGGGATTCAAGGATCAGTAAAGCCAGAAAATGCTGAATGAGCCAGGGAGAAGGACTAAGAATGACTCAAGGGATTCTGAGCAAGGGGATGTCAGGAAGAACAAGGACCAGGTGTGGTGCATGAAAAGAGAATTCGTGGACGAGGAGACAAACAGCAGAGCAGGAGGCAAAACAAGTATAAATAACGGAAAGCTCTAGGCAAAACGCAGTCATTTGCTGGAAGAAATCCTCTGCTAAAAAAAATTTCCAAATCCTTCCCTTAAGCCTTCCACCAGGGCAGTGAAAAGGATCAGGAAGGAGTTTCTGTCAATAAAGAGTGCAGATCAACCCGGTCAGGGCCCGCAGCCCTCTGCAGCAGACATGCTGTACCCAGTCAGGCCAGCAGATGGCAGTGTTGTCCCATTGGGAGCATCTCCCTTCAAGGCCATTTTCCAATCCTCTCTGAAGGGGTGTTCTGAGGTTCTTCCTTTTCTTCCTTCCTGGGTAACATGGCCTGAGGAATCAGCTTATGGGGTACGGCTCAGCATCCAGCCCGTGCTTGGTGGTTGTGCAGGTAGTGTTGCTGTTGGCCTAATGCAAAAAACAGGTAACTGGGAAACACCCTGAAGAGGTTACCTACTGAAACCTAGACTCTGTCCCCTGACCTGGTCTACCCGGCCGGTTGCTGAGACAAGAAGATGGATCCATTGGCACGATGAAAGGTGAAGGGGGCACCCCTGGAAGAGATTTAGGCAGTTCCTAGTGTGTAATTAAATCCACTTCCCAAAGTCCTTCTGTTAGTCGGTTGTTTCTGTGGGGGAAATGTGGAGTGGGTTGAATTCCACTTGCCACGTTATATAAAGAAGTTAGTTCCCAGGTTAGCCCATAAATGCCTGTTTATTCCATAGTGCAGACCAATTTCAGGGCATGTATGATGACAGAAATAGAAACCACTGGTATTGCAGTGTTGTTATTTAAACAAGGGAAGGAAACAAAATGGAGTGGAAACGGTTCTTTATTTGTGTAAGTGAAAAAAATCAGGTTTAATTAGACAAGGCTAAGGAGGCAGGTGAGGCTTGCTGTGGAGCACCTGAAGGAGACATCTGGGTGCTCTACAGCCTTGTGGGCATAGCTCTTGATTGTGTTCAAAAGGTTTCTGACTCAAAGTAGGTATCGCAAGTTAACAAGTCTTTGAGGAACCCAAATCCGATTAGGCTGGATCATGATGGCTGGTGTGTGAAGGGTCACTAGGATGGGATTCTGAAGACTTTGGTTTCCATCTCGGGTCTGGGTGAGTTACTTACCTTCTGTGGGCCTCATATTCTTCGTTTATAAAATGGAAATGACATCAGTCCCCGAGGTACTCCCTGCAAGAATCAAATGAGATACCGAAAGCACTCTTACATAATATATAACACTCTGGAATGGTAAGAGGGCTTGGATCTCTAGTCTTGATAACTTCAATCAAAACGTTTGGATTTTCTTTCTTCTCTCTCTCCCTCCCTCTCTCCCCTCGCCCCCCTCTCTTTTCCCCCCCGATAGAGGTGTATCCCTAGCCAGCTCTAAGGTGTATGTGCTATGGATAGCCACCAATGGGATTATTACAGCTAACCAACGGACAAAGGAGAAAAGGCAGAGTGGGAAAGAAAAGCTTAATGAAGGTAAAGGGGGATCCGTCTATGTTTTGGAAAGGGTTTCCTTGGGGATGATATGAATTGAGCTGTACGTGAACCCTCCATGGCAGCATTTCCAAAATGATATTCCTCAGAATCCTTGCTCCTCCAGATCTCCTAAAAGAAGAGGTTTAGTGGTCAAATAAACTTGGGAAAACTCTGAGGTAAGTGGAGTTATACTAGTTTCTTTACTAAAGTACCCGTTAGAACCCTTAATGTGATACGTGATTACAGATCTCAAGGAGGCAGAGAGGGGAAGTCATGGGCTGCAGTAGTTTGCAATCTTGTTTGAACGTAGGATTTTCTTGTGTTCTGAGTAGCTAATATTTCTCAAGGTGTGGGTCAGGGACCGCTGGCAATTACATAGAGTGCTTGTTAGAAGTGCGGGTTGTCTGGACTCACCCTTGACTTAACAAATCTGTCAGAAGGGCAGAGGGACTGGGAATCTGCACTTGTAAGAAACCCCCCAGTGATCTCTTTTCCTTTCCCTTTTCCCCCAGTCAACGCATTATTGAGCATATAGGATGCACTAGTTATTGGAGATAGGGTGGTGAGTGACGTAGTTACTCTTCAGGCCTCACAAAGGCTTATTCTAATGAGGGGATGGCAGGGAAGTGTGGGAAGATGGGAACACCCACAGTGCAACATAGTCTGATCTTACTGTGATCCAGAAGACTTGTGTGGTTAGGGAAGCTTTCTTAGAGGCAGTGATGTAACACACGGAACATTTCACCCCAAATTTGTTTGTAATGACAATTAAGACTTAGAGTTATGAAAATCCCTCATCTGTCAAATGGGCATGACGATTTTGACCCTGACATATTTGTCAGCGTCACATAAAACCCAGTGAGTCCTGAGCCCATTTAGTTGGAAGACCAGTAAGGAAACACTCCCAGGAAGGTGGGAAGATGTTGATTCAAAGTCTTTCTTGATTTGGCCACCAGGGGGCGCTGTCACGCAGGGTGGCTTGGTGTGGAGAAGAGGCTGAGGCAAGGGTGAGTACCTACCCCATCCATCACAATTGCAAATTGGGAGTTTTGGTAATACTGTAGACCGTGCAGTGTATGATGAAATTATGGACCACATCACACAAGGAGGAATAGAAAATGCACAGTATTGGGGCACCTGGGTGGCTCAGTTGGTTAAGTATCTGACTTCGGCTCAGGTCGTGATCTCATGGTCTGTGGGTTTGAGCCCATGTCGTGCTCTGTGCTGACAGCTCGGAGCCTGGAGCCTCCTTGGGATTCTGTGTCTCCCTCTCTCTCTCTGTCCCTCCCCCACTTGTGCTCTGTCTCTCTCACTCTCAAAAATAAATAAACATTAAAAAAATTTTTTTAATAAAAAAATAGAAAATGCACAGTATTTTCAATCCCTATCTCATTTGATCTGTCTGTATCATTTGACTCTATTGACTCTTCTTGAAAGTTTCTTCTCCTTTGGCTTCAAGGACACAACACTCTCATTATCTTCCTTCTACCCTTAATTACAACAACTAACATTTACTGAGCATGTACTATAAGCCAGGCCTGATGCTGAATGCTTTTTATGCTTTATCTCGTTACTGCTGTGTCCCTGTGAGACAGGGATGGTCATTAACTCTATCATACTGGTAAGTCTTTACGGAGATTAGGTCGTCGGCCTGAATTCTCTAACCAGTGGGTACTGGAGTTAGCATCGGAATCGGGAAGCCCTTAGCCCTGAGTCCTGACCTGTCACACTCATGGTGGCCTTCACCAGGCTGTCCTCTGCATCACTGCTGCAGCCTGCACCCTCTGGGTGGAGGCAATACAAACGGGGTCCTCCTGTCCTTATTTCTTCCCTTGTAAGTCTCTAGATGGCTCCTGGGTGATACCCCATGGGCTGTCCAGATGCCAGCTTTGCAGCCCCTCTGGGACAACTCTGTGTTGCTGGCACCTAGTGTGCTTGGCAAATGGTAAAGAGTCAAAAATATTAATGGAATAAGTAGCCTCAAAGAGGGAGTTAGATGCATGCATGCAGGGCCAGTCCCGAAGGAACGATCACAGGTATTTGAAAACATCCTTTTGAACCCATGACAGGGACAGACAGCCGTGTTGAAGGGACTCTTCCCCGCCCTCCCCCCCCAGTTCTGTAATCCTGTGACTTTGAATTTGGGAAAGATACTAAAATCAAAGGGCAAGGAGCCAGCGCAGAGTGTTGTGGTGACTTGAGAATGCACATAGCACTGTCCAGGTCCACAGGCACACCGCCACGGGCAGGGCTGAGCCTGAGCAGGTGCAGCTGGTGGCTTTGGCTCTGGCACCCACCCCCCAACCAAGATGGGCAGCAGCTGCCCCTGCCTTTGGTTGCTGGACAACTGTTCCTGGTCGACACTGGAAAGTTTTGGAAGTCCTGGAAAGAACAGAGACCTGAATGAAGAGTCTCTTCTTGGGCTGTCATGGAGTGTGTGGCAATGGGGAAGGGAGCCCAGGAACCAACTAAGACTACAGAAATGTCAGCCTACCTTGGGGTAAACAAGACGAAGGGGGGGCGTCTGCCATAGGCCTGTCTTCCTAAGCCCTAGCTGAAATGGAGTCAACACGGTGTTTTAGCAGCCTGTTTGACCACTTCCCCCATGAGCCTCTAGATCTGTGCTCTGCAGGATGGTAGCTGCTAGCCACGTGTAGCTACTGAGCACTTGAACTATGGCTGGTGTGACTCAGCTACTGCACCTTTAATTTTATTTAATTTTAATTAATTTAAATAGCTACATGTGGCTAATGGTACCATGTTAGATAGAGACATTTCCATCTTATCTACTCTATCGGACAGCCCTGTTCTACAGGGCTTCTGCTTAACGGCCAGCTGAGCATCAAGGGAGGACTCTGGAGCATCTGAATCATTCCATTTCACAACCAATGCAAAGCCGTGGTCCACTTGAAAAGAAGATATGCGTTTTACACATACATACTATACAGACATACGTGTGTGTGTGTGTGTGTGTGTGTGTGTGTGTGTGTGTGTCTTCCTATCTGGCTATCCATCTATGTATCTAATAATGTAAATACATATCTTTGTATCCATGTATGTATCTAACAATGTGTGTATATACACGTATGTATGTATCTATGTGTGTGTGTGTGTGTGTGTGTGTATGTAAGTACCTACATATTTAACAATGAATGTACCTAACTATGTATGTATCTATCCCCCCAGCAGCTACTATAGAGACTTCTGATCTCTCCCCTTCCCAATACTAGATTTAACTTAGAGGTCTATTTCTACTTAGTTTTTGCTATTTTCCCTTTTCCTTTAAGAAGACATTGGCCTCATCGAAGGGAACGCTCTCTAAGAGTTGCCAAGGAGCGTCAGTGCAGCCAGCACCTCCGAGGATGTCTAGTCTCTGAGGTGTCCTCTCTGGAGGCAGTGATGTGAGAGCCTGGTCCTGGTCCTTTGACCTATGACTCTGTCAGGGGGAAGACAGTGTCCAGGGACAGCTAGGCCTTTTGTGTCCTAGCGGGAGTCCATGCCTCTGTCATTTCTGAGTGATGTCTGGGAGAGGGAAATATTTACTGTCAAGAAAGTAACTGATGCCAGCAGGTAAGGAGGCCAGGCGCTGCTGTCTTCCAAATATTTTATTTAAATAAATTTTTCTTTTGCATGTGTTTGAATTTTCTAGAAAAAAAGTTCTGACAAACACTATACCGCTTGGACCATTTATACTCTTCTTGAGAAGGTGACTGCCCTTTCTCTACATTCCCCACTCCCCTGCCCTCCCCCCCCCCCCCCCCCCAAGAAACAAAAAGGCCACCAGAATACATTGAGCAGCAGGGAGGAGGCCTTCTCTGATGACGGTGGATGAGTTTGGCTGGAGTTGTTCAGATCTAGGCCCGGGGACTCCTCTCCAAGCCTGTGCTGGTTGGGGAGAAGGAGTAAAAGTGAAGAGGAATAAGGGGTGGACCCGGGGTGGGGGTGCCGGGAGAAGCAGGAATGAGACGAGAAGGAAACATGGGAGAGGAAGATAAGGATGATGGGAGGAACAGGGAGTGACTCCAGTGACTTCACGGGGCTCCTTTCATGGACCCACTTACTCCACAGAAGTTTGGGGGCCTATGGCACCCTGGATGGTGTTGGGGGGACCCTGGTGAAGGCTATCAGGGAGGCGGCGGGGGTGGGGAGAACATAAGCCTCGTTCAGCATCTGGGTCTCCTAAGTCCTGGGCTATGGAAACAAGTGAGAAGAGAGCTTCTGGGTGTTTCGCGCCTGGAGGTAGTTCAAATCCATTTGATTAGGGGACAGTGGGGTGCTGCACCTGGAGACAGAGGCCTCGTCCCGGCAATGACAACTGACTGACTGCCGTCTTAATTCAAGCTAGCAGCCAGTTGCCATGGCAACCATGTTACTTGTGTGGTCCCGGATCCGAGCGATCCTTTCTCCTAGATCGCATCTGACACCCAGCCTCAGCCGTCAGCTCCGTGTCTCCCCAAGGTCATCCGTCTTAGGGGGGCAGGAAGGGCGTGGGGAGGCATGTGCATTTGGTGTGGGGCGATGAGCAATCGTCCTGTGATGGGAAGGGGACAGCTAGCTGCTCCATGACGAGCCGTCCGTGTACAAGGGGACAGCCAGCCAGAGAGTGCTTCTTTCTCTGCTAGAAGGGGCTTATGACTAGGGGGTCTGAGCAGCCAGGGCATTTGGGGGCACCTGGTGTGAGAAGGTGGATGTGACTGGTTTTAAAACACGGGAAGGCCTGAATTCTGCCTCACAGGGTCGCCGTTAGAAGACGGATGCAGCAGTCACCGTGAGATGCCTGCCCCCACAGGCCCGGAGAATACCTGGAGGGCAGGTGAGTACCAGGCAGCCCAAGAGAGCAAACGGAGGACATTTTGCCATGAACACAATCCTGCAGAATTTAGCTTCTTGCTACTATAGATATCATAGTTTAGCTACATTGTTAATTAAATTGCAATTTTACTGCCTCCTAGAACAGCTTCTGTGGGAAAATATTTCAAGAGAGCTACCCAGCAGATTTGCAAGTGACCTTTCAGAGCACAACCCACTTCCAATTTGGGAATTATCCATCTTTGTCATATAGTCACAATACAATCAAAATACCAACCATCTCCTCACGTATGTGGATTAACCCGGCCTCCCAACCTCAGCCTGGTGGGGAGACACTCGCCTCAACTCAGTCGTGGATCTCGGGGCGCACAGGCCAATCGGACTGTCGGTTCTGCGCATGCCTGTGAGGCACTCAATACCCAACTTCCATCTGTTGGAGCAATTAGTGGGCTCAGAACAGAAGGTCACTCGGGGGGATTGGCGAGGTATTACACGTTGACCCTCAACATCATCACGTATCCAACAGCATCCACAGACAGTTCTGAGTACCTACTGTGTGCAAGGCACTTGCCTGAGCTTCAAGATAAATATTAATAAACCTCTATATAGCTTCGCTCTACTTTCACTTAAAGTCTGTAACTTCTGTATCCCATCTGCAACATGCCACACATCCATTACAACCTTATTGAAATTGTTTCCAGTGTGCCTTCCGCGAGACTGTACCGGATATTGCCTCAATTCCTTCCCTGCTGAGAAGCTTTGGTTACATAGGAAATCCCTAGGTCAGGTGTCTGTCAGATGTAGCATCTCCTTCCGGTCTGTAAAACATTGCACAGGCTCACAACTGCAGTTCACGGAAGTGAATGGAGTATCCTTGGTTTCCAGAACATTCTAGAAGTCACCACCAAGAGCTGTTAGTTTGTGCTTGGAGAAGGGCACCTTGCTGAGTGGTTCTGGGGGTAGCGTCTCAAAAAGAGGTCTTAGACAGCATTCGATACTGATCCGTGGTGATGGGGACCTTGTCATGAGTTGCAAGATACAGCTTTCAATGGATTTTGATCCACCTCACTTGAAACTTTTTCTCCCATGTGAGAAACACAGGAACTTGGCGTGTCTGTGTCGATGCACAACCTGATACAGTTGTATATTGCTGGAGTGCCCAAACACGAGGATTTCCAGTAAAAGGTTGTGTGGGGATAGGAATAGGAAAACACATATCTCTAACCTGAGTGGCGTATGGAGTAGACAGTGGACAGGTACCTTATCTGGGTATGTAATTGTGCACGTGTGCCCGAATCCGGCCAGGCCTTCCTATGAGAAATTTTTGGGAGAGAAGATGATGTACTTGTACAAAGTAGGTCGTCAATGACCATTTGATGAACAGAATATATTTGCCCAGGTACCTGTTGCCTGAATTCACACGCGTGTGTATATGTGTGTGCGTGTGGGCACTATTGTGTGCATGGTGGGCATGTGTGTGCATTTGGGAGACGTGTCAAGATGTATGGGCAAATGTTCCTTGTACTTTTGTGGATGGAGCTTGCGGGATGCAGGTGGAAAGGATGCCTGAGTCTGTGGTAAAGAGCATTGTTATCGGACACATAGCTGCCAAGACAGTGCCCAAGAACTGTCCATATTCTTTCTGGGGTGTCCTCCACGGGGACGCTCAGCCTGAGGTTCGTCCCTTGGTTAGTTCCTCTGTGGACACGAGTGCATCACTTTGGGCATTGCTGCTCTCTCGCCCGTGTGTGTTTGGAAGGTGGCTTAGTCCCTGAGGAAGGACGCCTCTGCTCCCTGCCTAACTAGACAGGCAGTGATGGCCTCTTTTCCATCTGGAGAAGCTTGGGCTGAGCAGAGATCCAGAGGTCTTCCTCGGCCTTCCTCTTCTTCTTTTTCTTCTTCCCTTTGTTTCGCTCTGGCTGTGGGCCACTCTTGCCTGGCCGGCTCCAGCAGCAGTGGCAACAGATGAAGATGAATGTCATGACCACTAGTAGTGGCAGCCCTAGCAGGATGCCCAGGCAGATGGTGTTAAAGAGGCCCTGTTGGTGTTTGGTCAAGATGGTGTCCCAAATGATGCTGAAGAAAGAGCTGATCTTCTCCATGGCGCCGGGCTAGGCTGGGGCCACAGCAAACTCGTAGCTCACTAGAAAGTCCTGGGCTCAAGCTGAGACAGCCTTGTCCACTTGCAATTTCTTCCTCTTCGAGCCCTGGGCTTGGGCATGCACCTGTTACCAGCTGAAGAGAGCAAAACAGACAATTCAAGAGAAACGCAATGGTAATGGTCTACAATTTTTAACAACGACGTATTTTTGAGGCTTAGGAAAAGGGACAGAATTGAAGATTTCCAGAGTTCGCTGAAATTGTATTGAAACCCAGTAAACAAAATAAAAGCACACATTTAAGTAAGTACTCACTATTCTTGTACACGCTCTATTGGGGATAAGAATTGATAGTGTATCAGACCTGGCTCATCGAGGGTGCTCAGCATTTGGTGGATACGTGAATCAACGTGCGGATTCAGGGTTCCGGGTAGGGGTTGGCGCCTCTGTAGGAGCGGTTCTCCATCTTTTCTCCCTGCAGCTCATCTGATGGGCGTTGAACCCATACTCCTCACAGGACAGCTGTGTCTCACTTTCTGTGAACACACGTGCCATTTTCCACACATACTGAAGCTTAAGCACAGGACGGAATATCTGAGTCTTGCCGCCTGTCACAGGGGCCTGGACCTTCCCCAGGCTATGAGGTCAGCAGTCCTTGTCCTGCCTCAGCCCTGACTTCTTTACTGTCCCTTCACGCTCTCTTCCCAGCTCCGTCTCCTCCCTCTTCACATCCCGCTCCTGTGCCCAAAGAGGACTCACCGAGCTTTGCGGTGGGGGACCATGTGCTGGTTCCCTCTGTTTCTCTCCTCGTCTCCCTCATCGCTCTCATCTCTGCTTCCTGTCCCCCAGCTGAATATTCCCAAGACTCCTGCCCTGCCTGTGCCTGTTCTTGGCATTGGAAAAGGAGTCCCGCAGGCTGCTCAGCAATGGTGTTTAGAAACTGGGATGGGGGTCCATACTTCCACCCTCAGCTCAACTATAGCCGGGACTGTTCTGGTGCTTATACAGAGTGGCCCTTCTTCCACCGGTACCCTCTCCACCTTTCCACGTGTATCTTAGGCCTCAGCTCTCAAGTGTAAGGTCTTACAGGCTCCTTCAGTTCTGGAATCTACAGGTTCCTATGTCTAAACAAGACTTGGAGGGTAACATGGTTCAAGGCAATTCAAGAGGCCTTCTGGTACAAGACATTGTCTGGGACCCAAAGATCAAAGACCCGTTGATTTTCAGCTGGAGAACTTAGAGATCATCGCAACCAATGCTCTCACTGAAAGGTTAAGACTCTGAGGCCCAGAGTGGGGAAGGGACATGCCTAAGGCCACACAGAGGTACCACAAACACCCAGAGTTGGGGATAATGGGTCAGTTTCTCTTCCAAGGCTGCTGGGCAATCAGAAAAACCAGGATGATGTTACTTTATATTTGTGTTTTACTTGATACTTTTCTAACCACTTTCACATGAGTTATGTTTTTAAAGAGAGAACAGGATGTTTATGGAGAAAACCGCTGGGGACCCAGGTTCACAATCATTATGAAGTCCAGGTTTCATTCTGTTGTATTTCACTGGGGCATGAATGTGTGGCCCCTCCTGAGGAGTGTGTTATACTCAGGGGTTGTCCACAGAAGTCTAATTCCTTAGAGAGCACTCTGTAAGTTCCACACGTACCTGTGTGTTCACTCAAACTCCACCCGAACTCAGTCCTAGCCTGCCGGCATTTGGGCTCATGCCCTGAGCACATAATCTACACACTTTATGCAGTTGTATAAACGGGTGCCTACTGCTGAAATGCTTGGTCCTTGAAAGTGAAGTAATGCTATATAATGGCCCTGATATGCCGGTCACCATCCCGGGCACTCTACACCTATTGACCCATTTTGTTTCATTACAACCTTAGGAAGTAGGTACAGGTATTTTCCTCATCTTTACAGCTGGACAGACAGAGGCAGAGGTCACACAGTGAGTGAGTGGCAGAGCTGACCTGACTGATTCTGGGGCGTTTGGCTCCAGATCCCCAGGTTGCGAGCCCTTCATAGGTGTCGCTCTGAGCCTCCTATTCTTTTGTGTAGAATTAACCCGTTTTGGCAAGTAGCCCAGGATTTATAGAATCTTACAATACTTGGCTATTCCCTAGATTGACTTAAAAACGTTTATCCCAATCTGTTGTGGAAGAAGACTGCACAGTGATTTATTTCCCATTGTTAGATACTTCACAAATGCATGAAGATACATACAGTAAAAATCCAGTCCTGCTCAAGGGGAGGTTTATAGAAAGCATATGACTGCCTGAATATAAACTCAACTCGCAACAAAGAAAAACATTCTGAGAAGTCACACCCCTTTGCCAGAGGCTCCGTGTGAGCCCCTCAGAAGCCCTGGAACATCATGTGCCATGGATATGCTCACACGCCATCAAGCCCACAGGCTCTTTGTCGAGAAAAAGCACCCTTGGGTATCCTCCCCGCCCCCTGCCATCAAGGCCAATCCACTGACTTGCTCCTTCTCACACACTTGGGTCTCTGGATTTCCCTTCTTACTTTGCCGTCACCTTTGCTTTTACTTCAGCCCTTGTTTGGCCCCATATATATATATATTTTTTGGCCTATCTGGAGGGATTTCCATGCTCTCTTGAAGGAAGACTTTGGGGGCTTTTCACTAATTTGATCCACACATATATTTTCCTGGGACTAAATGCTCCTCATACCATATTTCTAGGACTCAAATTAGATACCACCACCACATTTGTTGACAAACTACTCTGTGTCAGATGTCATGCTGGTCCCTGCAGGGAACATAAATGCATTAGGAGCCCACTTTTGGGTTCATCTAGGGAAAGAGAGGAAGGGCTTTGAACCCTTGGAGAATATTAGGGCAGTTTTCATGAAGGTAGAGCCACCTGAGGAGGACCTTGAAAGATGAGCAGGACCTTGACAGGGAAACATGGGTAAAAGGATGTTCAAAGATTCTAGGCAGAGAAACTTCGAGAATATGGCAGGAGAACAGGCTGTCTTCTGGTGAGCCTGGGGTTCAGGGTGGGAGAGGGGAGGACTGTAGATTGTGGCCAAGGTAGAGAGGGCCTCCATAGGGTGTGTATTTATTTGGGGTCTTTATTTATTTTTATTTAAAAAAAATTTTTAAAAATTTACATCCAGATTAGTTAGCATATAGTGCAACAATGATTTCAGGAGTAGATTCCTTAGTGCCCCTTACCCATTTAGTCCATACCCCCCTCCCACAACCCCTTCAGTAACCCTCTGTTCTCCATATTTAATAGTCTCTTATGTTTTGTCCTCCTCCCTGTTTTTATATCATTTTTGCTTCCCTTCCCTTATGTTCATCTGTTCTGTGTCTTAAAGTCCTCATAGGAGTGAAGTCATATGATATTTGTCTTTCTCTGACTAATTTCTCTTAGCATAATACCTTCTAGTTCCATCCACATAGTTGCAAATGGCAAAATTTCATTCTTTTTGATTGCCGAGGAATACTCCATTGTATATATACACCACATCTTCTTTATCCGTTCATCCATCAATGGACATTTGGGCTCTTTCCATACTTTGGCTATTGTTGATAGTGCTGCTATAAACATTGGGGTGCACGTGTCCCTTCAAAACAGCACACCTGTATCCCTTGGGTAAATGCCTAGTAGTGCAATTGCTGGGTCGTAGGGTAGTTCTATTTTTAATTTTTTGAGGAAACTCCAAACTGTTTTCCAGGGTGGCTGCACCAGCTTGCATTCCCACCAGAAATGCAAAAGAGATCCTCTTTCTCCGCATCCTTGCCAACATCTGTTGTTTCCTGAGTTGTTAATTGTAACCATTCTGACAGGGGTGAGGTGGTATCTCATTGTGGTTTTGATTTGTATTTCCCTGATGATGAGTGATGTGGAGCATTTTTTCATGTGTCGGTTGGCCATCTAGATGTCTTCTTTGGAGAAGTGTCTATTCATGTCTTTTGCCCATTTCTTCACTGGATTATTTGTTTTTTTGGGTGTTGAGTTTGTTAAGTTCTTTATAGATTTTGGATACTAACCCTTTATCTGATATGTTGTTTGCAAATAGCTTCTCCCATTCTGTTGGTTGCCTTTTAGTTTTGCTGATTGTTTCCTTCACTGTGCAGGGACCTTTTGATGAGGTCCCAGTAGTTCATTTTTGCTTTTGTTTCCTTTGCCTCTGGAGACACGTTGAGTAAGAAGTTGCTGCGGCCAAGATCAAGGAGGTTTTGCCTGCTTTCTCCTCGAGGATTTTGATGGCTTCCTGTCTTACATTTAGGTCTTTCATCCACTTTGAGTTTATTTTTGTGTATGATGTAAGAAAGTGGTCAAGGTTAGTTTTTCTGCATGTCGCTGTCCAGTTTTCCCAGCAACACCTGCTGAAGAGATTGTCTTTATTCCATTGGATATTTTTTCCTACTTTGTGAAAGATTAGGTGGCCATACATCTGTGGGACCATTTCTGGGTTCTCTATTCTGTTTCATTGATCTGAGTGTCTGTTTTGTGACAGTACCATACTGTCTTGATGATTACTGCTTTGTAGTGTAGCTTGAAGTCTGGGATTGTGATGCCTCCTGCTTTGGTTTTCTTTTTCAAGATCGCTTTGGCTATTCGAGGTCTTTTCTGGTTCCATACAAATTTTAGGATTATTTGTTCTAGCTCTGTGAAGAATGCTGGTGTTGTTTTGATAGGGATTACACTGAATATGTAGATTGCTTTGGGTAGTATTGACATTTTAACAATATTTGTTCTTCCTATCCAGGAGCATAGAATCTTTTTTCCATTTTTTTTTTTGTGTCTTCTTCAATTTCTTTCATTAGCTTTCTATAGTTATCAGTGTATATATTTTTCACCTCTTTGGTTAGATTGATTCCTAGGTATTTTATGGTTTTTGGTGCAATTGTAAATGGGATCGATTCCTTGATTTCTTTTTCTGTTGCTTCATTGTTGGTGTATAGGAATGCAACTGATTTCTATGTATTGATTTTATATCCTGCGACTTTGCTGAATAAATGAATACGTTCTAGCAGTTTTTTGGTGGAATATTTTAGGTTTTTATATAGAGTACCATGTCATCTGTGAAGAGTGAACGTTTGACCTCCTCCTAGCTGATTTGGATGCCTTTTATTTCTTTGTGTTGTCTGATTGAAGAGGCTAAGACTTCCAATATTATATTGAATAACACTGGTGAGAGTGGACTTCCCTGTCTTGTTCCTGACCTTAGGGAAAATCTCTGTTTTTCTCTATTGAGGATGATATTAGCATTGGGTCTTTCATATATGGCTTTTATGATCTTGAGGTATGATCTTTCTATCCCTACTTTCTTGAAGGTTTTTATCAAGAAAGGATGCTGTATTTTGTCAAATGCTTTCTCTGCATCTATCAAGAGATCATATGGTTCTTGTCCTTTCTTTTATTGATGTGATGAATCACATTGATTATTTTGCAGATATTGAACCAGCCCTGCATCCCAGGTATAAATCCCACTTGATCGTGGTGAATAATTTTTTTAATGTATTGTTGGATCCAGTTCACTAATATCTTGTTGAGGATTTTTGCATTCGTGTTCATCAGGGAAATTGATCTGTAGTTCTCCTTTTTAGTGGGGTCTCTGTCTGGTTTTGGAATCAAGGTAATAGTGGCTTCATAGAGTTTGGAAGTTTTCCTTCCATTTCTATTTTTTGGAACAGCTTCAAGAGAATAGGTGTTAACTCTTCCTTAAATGTTTGGAAGAATTCCCCTGGAAAGCCATCTGGCCCTAGACTCTTGTTTTTTGGGAGATTTTTGATTACTAATTCAATTTCTTTACTGGTTATGGGTCTGTTCAAATTTTCTATTTTTTCCTGTTTCAGTTTTGGTAGTATATATGTTTCTAGGAATTTGTCCATTTCTTCCAGATTGCCCATTTTATTGGCATATAATTGCTCATAATATTCTCTTATTATTGTTTTTATTTCTGCTGTGTTGGTTGTGATCTCTCCTCTTTCATTCTTGATTTCATTTATTTGTGTCCTTTCCTTTTTCTTTTTGATCAAACTGGCTAGTGGTTTATCAATTTTGTTAATTCTTTCAAAGAACCAGCTTCTGGTTTCATTGATCTGTTCTACTGGTTTTTGTTTGTTTGTTTGTTTGTTTTGGTTTTGATAGCATTAATTTCTGCTCTAATCTTTGTTATTTCCTGTCTTCTGCTGGTTTTTGGTTTTATTTGCTGTTTTTTTTCCAGCTCTTTAAGGTGTAAGGTTGGGTTGTATATCTGAGATCTTTCTTCCTTCTTTAGGAAGGCCTGGATTGCTATATACCTTCCTCTTATGACTGCCTTTGCTGCATCCCAGAGGTTTTGGGTTGTGGTGTTATCATTTTCATTGGCTTCCATGAACTTTTTAATTTCCTCTTTAACTCCTTGGTTAGCCTATTCATTCTTTAGTGGGATGTTCTTTAGTCTCTAAGTATTTGTTACCTTTCCAAATTTTTTCTGTGGTTGATTTTGAGTTTCATAGCGTTGTGGTCTGAAAATATACACGGTATGATCTCAATCTTTTTGTACTTTCTGAGGGCTGATTTGTGTCCCGGTATGTGGTCTATTCTGGAGAATGTTCCATGTGCACTGGAGAAGAATGTATATTCCTCTGCTTTAGGATGAAATGTTCTGAAGATATCTGTTAAGTCCATCTGGTCCAGTGTGTCATTCAAAGCCATTCTTTCCTTGTTGATCTTTTGATTAGATTATCTGTCCATTGCTGTGAGTGGGGTGTTGAAGTCCCCTACTATTATGGTATTACTGTCAATGAGTTTCTTTATGTTTGTGATTAATTGATTTGTGTATTTGGGTGCTTTCACATTTGGCACATAAATGTTTACCATTGTTATGTATTCTTGGTGGACAGACCCCTTAATTATGATATAGTGCCCTTCTTCATTTCTTGATACAGTCTTTAAAGTCTAGATGGTCTGATATAAGTATGGCTACTCTGGCTTTCTTTTGCTGACCATTAGCATGATAGATGGTTCTCCATCCCCTTACTTTCAATCTGAAGGTGTCTTTAGGTCTAATGTGGGTCTCTTGTAAACAGCATATAGATGGATCTTATTTTCTTATCCTTTCTGTTACCCTATGCCTTTTGATTGGAGCATTTAGTCCATTGACGTTTAGAATGAGTACTGAAAGATATGAATTTATTGTCATTATGTTGTTTGTAGAGTTGGAGTTTTGGGTGGTGTTCTCTGGTCCTTTCTAATCTTTGTTGCTTTTGTTGTTATATTTATTTATTTATTTATTTATTTAATCATTTCTCCCCTCAGAGAGTCCCTTTAACATTTGTTGTAGGGCTGGTTTAGTGGTCACAGACTCCTTTAATTTTTGTTTGGCTGGGAAACTTTTAATCTCTCCTTCTATTTTGAATGACAGCCTTACTGGATAAAGAATTATTGGCTGCATATTTTTCTGATTCAGCACATTGAATAAATATATCCTGCCACTCCTTTCTGGCCTGCCAAGTTTCTGTGGATAGGTCTGTTGCAAACCTGGTCTGTCTTCTCTTGTAGGTTAAGGGCTTTTTTCCCCTTGCTGCTTTCATGATTCTTTCCTTCCCTGAGTATTTTGTGAATTTGACTCTGATATGCCTTGTTGATGGTCAGTTTTTGTTGAATCTAATGGGAGTCCTCTGTGCTTCTTGGATTTTGATGTCTTTGTCTTTCCCCAGGTTAGGAAAGTTTTCTGTTATGATTTGCTCACATAACCCTTCTACCCCTATTTCTCTCTCTTCATCTTCTGGGACCCCTAGGATTCTGATGTTGTTCCTTTTTAGTGAGTCACTGATTTCTCTAATTCTTGAATTTTTTTTTAACATTTATTTTTGAGACAGAGAGAGACAGAGCATGAATGGGGGAGGGTCAGAGAGGGAGACACAGAATCTGAAACAGGCTCCAGGCTCTGAGCCATCCGCCCAGAGCCCGACGCGGGGCTCGAACTCACGGACTGCGAGATCATGACCTGAGCCGAAGTCGGGCGCTTAACCAACCGAGCCACCCAGGTGCCCCTCATTTCTCTAATTTTTAAATCGTGCTCTTTTGCCTTAATCTCCCCTTTTTTTCTGTTTCATTATTCTCTATAAGTTTGTCTTCTATATTGCTGATTCTCTTCTGCATCATCCATCCTTGCCACCGTGGCATCTATTCGAGATTGCAGCTCAGTTATAGCCTTTTTTGTTTCATCTTGACTAGTTTTTACTTCTTTTATCTCCACAGAAAGGGATTCTAATCTATTTTCGACTCCAGCTAGTATTCTTATTATCGTGATTCTAAATTCTGGTTCAGACATCTTGCTTGTATCTGTGTTGGTTAAGTGCCTGGCTGTCGTTTCTTCCTGCTCTTTCTTTTGTGGTGAATTCCTTCACTTCGTCATTTTGAAGGGAGAAAAGGAATTAATGAGGTAAAAAAATTAAAATAAAAAATATTGAAAGAAAAAAGGAAAAAAAACTCAAACGCAAAAAAAAAAAAATCAAATAAATGATGCTAGATCCTAGGTGTGTTTTGGTCTCGGTGTTGAAAGTGGCTTGATGGATTAGAAAAAAAAGGGGAAAGAAAAGAAAAAAAAAGGAAATCGTTAGAAAATTTGAAAAAATGAATACACTGAAGTAGACTAAAATGAAATGATAGAAGTAAAATAGAAATGAAAAATTTACACAAGAGTAAACAATAAGTAGAAAAAAATTAAAGAAAAATATTTTTAATAAAAATTGAAAATAAAAATGAGTTTTTTCTTTTTCTGTATTAAAGAAAAAGAAGAAGAGAAAAAAGAAAAAAGAAAAAGAAAGAAAACTGAATAGATGGACCAGCGAACAGACTGAAATAAGACTCAAATTACTTTGTTTTCCCCTAGAAGTCGAACTATGAAGCACCTTATAGTCCATAAAATAAGTAGGTGGAGAGCCGTGTTCCTGAAGAGCGAGGTTGGCCCAGATGGGCGGGGCTTAGGGTAACGGCTCCGTTCTCCATTAGATGGCGCTGCTTAGCTTCCTGGGGTGGGTTGTTGTGGCGCTTGTAGGCGCGTATGCGCATGCGCAGGGATGGTGACAATGGAGTCACCCAGCTACCCGGTCTCGTGTCGGAATCCTGCTCTCCCCGGTCGGCAATCACGCACCTGTCCTTTGTCTTCGGCTTCTGTCTACTCCCCGCTTTTACACTGTCTGTGACCAAACGGCACCTCCCTCCTGGGTTTTGTCTCAGATGCGGCCGTTTTTCCCAACCCGTTATTTCTGAGGGACTGTGGCTTTGGTCCGTTCTGCCCGTCTGCAGGAGGGTCTCACTGAGCCATGTCTGGGTGCTGGCCGCACCCGGGAACGTTCGCAGGACCGTGCTGCTGCCGACGCCCAGAGACTGAGGCCGGGTGCCAGCCCACCCCAGAGAAAGTTCGCGAGCTAGTGTAGCAGCAGCGTTTCGGGGATTATGGAAAATCACAACAGGCATCTGGCACCAGGCTTCACCCTTAATGACATTGTTCCAGCACCAGCGAATGTGATTGTTCTCCCAGGTCCACTGGCGCCTTGCCTTTGGGGACCCACACAGCTTCTACCAGGTGTCCTCCCAGCAGGGGAACCGCCTCTCCCGTGTGGCCCGAAGACCCCCGGACTCCACTCTGCTCCTGGGGATTTGCCCTTCCCGCCCGAGCACCGCCAGGTATGGAGCTGTGGTATTTCAGCCTCTGCGCTCCCTCTGTTTACAGTCTTAATGGAATTTAAACCCTCTCCTCTCTCCTTTCTCCTTTTTGCCTTTTTAATTCAGTCCCTGTGGCTGTTTCCACTTTTCCACTTTCTCTCCAGCTGCTTTTGGGGGGGGTGCTTTGCCTGTATCCCCCCGCCCCCGTCTCCGTCCTCTCTCCACACACAACAGTGGCCCCCTGCCCTCCGCAGGTTCTGTCTCCCCCAGTTCACCTTTCCGCGCTGCGTACCTGCTGAGTTCTGTGGTTCAGGTTGTGCAGATTGTTGTGTTAATCCTCAGATCCGTTTTCTAGGTGTGCAGGACGGTTTAGTGTTGGTCTGGCTGTATTTCATGGACGTGAGACACACAAAAAACTTCCATGCTATTCTGCCATCTTGGCTCCTCCTCCTTTTTAAAAAAGTTTTTAAATGTTTATTTCTGAGAGAGAGAAAGAGCACAAGCGGGGGAGGAGCAGAGACAGAAAGAGGGAGATACCAAATCCAGAGCAGGCTCCAGACTCTGTGCTGTCAGCACAGAGCCTGATGTGGGGCTCAAACTCATGAACCGTGAGATCATGACCTGAGAAGTCAGAAGCTTAACCGACTGAGCCACCCAGGCACCCTTGGTGTCTTTATAATAGTAGGATGCCCTTCAAGAAAAGATAAGGGCCTGAGAAGCGCTGGAAAATGTTTTAAGAGAGCTCTTCATCCATTTAACAAACATTTATTGAGCACCTAATACATGCCCCACACTGTGTTAGGTATTAGGATTCAGTGAGGAAAGCTAAAGACATGGTTTCGGTAACACGGGGCCTTGTATATTCCAAGGAAGTTGTTATTATTGAGGGATCATGTCATAAAGGACAAATAAGCAAATTTCAACTTAGGTTGCTTAGTTGGCTGAAATAGGAGCATGCATTTGAATTATGTTTATCCCAATGTCTCAGGCCCTCCTACCCCTCCCAACCTTTGTCTCAAGCTCGTCCATCCTATGACACCTAAAATAGCCTTTGAATAAATAGATTTTTTTTCCAGCGAAAGCTAATTCGATAATTCACTTTTGGATTCCTGAAGGTACTTATTTGAGTCTACTCTCCATATAGCCAAAAAGAGTATTCATTAACATTTGGGAGCCCAGTCTGGGGAAAATTCAATTAAAAAGGTATTCTTTATATTTTTTAATCTAAGAATTCTCTTCTAGGCCCCCCAGGTTACTTGCTGAGCTCTGCTAATCTATACTGTTTCATTAGTATTTATGAGCCTCTCATTGTTAGCATTTCCAGGAAACAATCAAATATCTCCTTGGTGGTATGAATTAAAAGTTTGAGCTTCCACAGAATGTTTTGTAAAAGGAGCCAGACTTCGGGCCTTAGAAATGCTCTCTGGGAGGCACCATTATTTTGTTGGATCTCAAGTATTGCTGACACTGTTTGAAAGATAATTCATCCATTCTTATAAAACCAACAACAGGCATTAACCAAACACGATTGTTTGATGATTGTTGTTATGAGGGTTGGTGAGAGGAAAAAGAAGGGGGGAAAGTTACTTTCAGTTTCCTTAAAACCAAAAATTATTCATCTTTATATCCTCCATAGTATCTCACTGGAGAGAGAGTCATTCATTCATTCTTTCTCCCAAGAAGCTTCGATCTGTCCATGTTGATGGCTAACAATGATCCCAGAGCCAGGAGACCTGGGTTTGAGCCCTGGGTCAATGTGTGTAACCTTGGTGAGTTACCGAACCTTAGCTACAAAATGAAGTTAATGAGCTTCCCTCGTAATGATGTGGTGAGGATTAAAAGAGCTCAATATATTTAATGCATTTTGTAAACTGTAAAATACTATAGAACATAATGTATGAAATAGTGAGTTATCTCCAGATAGCAATGGATTAATTCTAGCCTTGAGCTTTCCTTTTCCCCCCCCTTACCTCCATACCCAATCCTCATCACCAAAGAACCATAGGCCCCCACCCCATCCAGATGAAGAGAACTTCACAGGTAACCTTGCTGCTTATGGCGGTCAGCAGGTCTGCAGCTGTAATTCTAGACTCTGGCATCTGTCAAGAGGGATGGAGAAGGGTTCTTTGAGGGAATCTGTTGGTGTCTAGAGGATTATTGATCTCATAAAGTAAGGCCTGGGGAAAATACCTAGCCCTCGGTGGGCCCAACCCCTCTCCCTGTCTTTGGAGTCCCTGGAAGTGTACAGGGATGGGTCTTTCCACAGAGAGATCTGATCCATCCCTGAGAGCCAAGAGCCTGGTTTTCCTTCTGGAGCTCCCCAGCAGGGGGCAGAGCATGCTACTTTGCATTTAGTCTCTCTTTGTTCCTGATTGTTAGATGACATAATACATGTAAAGCTGTAGAATAGTGTCTGTGGGGTAGTAGATGCTTTCTAGAAATGTTAATGATAAAGATCATGATAGTACCCAGTTAAAATCCCTAAGAGCAACTCCACAGTGACCTCCAAATGGTCCAATTTTTTTGCCTCCTTTAAGGGGTAGGGTGAGGTGGGAGGTTCAGGTTTCTCTCAGAACCTTAAAAGATTCCTCTGCTCAGCTGCTGACTCCAGGGTGTGCATGGCGGGGGGGAGGGGGGCGTCTTATAATTGAAAGTTGGCAGCAAAGACCTCTCCTTGGCCTTTCCTCAAATGCTTCCATTGACTTTTCTACCTCATGCTGTGGATATCACTGTGTTGCTTTAACTCTTCACCCAAGGATGGACTTCTAGCCAGGCTGTCTGCTTAAGAGTCACCTAGGGCATTAGTTAAGTGCAGATTCCTGAGCCCTGCTCCTGGAGACACTGACGCAATAGATCTAGGGTGAGCCCTGGAATTTATGCTTGTAACAAATAGCCCAACAGTTTCTGGACAATTGTCAGGTTTAAAAGCTGTTGTATAAGCAAGTTGTTGCATCAGCATAGGAGCCTTGTGTTGAATGAAGGAATGGGTCATGGGTGAGAGGAGGTGGAGGCGAGGTTTATGTTTGTGCACAGCAGCACGGTGGGTCTGCTGTGGGGGGCCTCTTTAGGCATTACCTCTTGCTCTCGTGTATTCAGAGCATCTGGGCCAAGACTGCTTTCCCAGAGGTCACAATTCAATGCGGTAAACATTCATTGAACACCCACTATGTCACCAGCCCTGAGCGCTTTCCAGTTGAGCAAAGAGGAGAGAGAAAAATAGCAGAAGTATAATGTGATGAATCCTGTGGTCAAGTTCTGTGTAAAGGGACATGAAGACAGCCCAGGGGAAGGAGTAAACAATTTGGTCTAGAGAGGGTTACAGGAAAGAAATGAAAAGGAAATTATAATCAGGGCAGGTGTCTGCTCAGTGATTCCTTCAACGACTATGTATGGAGCATCTGTTTCATGCCGAGAACTGTGTTGGGTCCTGGGTGACCGGGAATAAGCGAACTGGGTCCCTGTTCGGGTGCTCAAATCTAGTGTGGGAAGCAAACACTCATCAAAAAACCCCACATACAGGTGTGAAAATAGCATACGGGAAGTGTGACAGAGTAGAAGCCCATGATGCTTTCAAGGAGGTGGGGCAGGCTCTGGGTGGGGAGGATTCAACCATGATCTGAGCAAAAACATGGTCAATTACAAGCGCAACACATGGTCAGGGTGTCTATAAAGTCTTGAAACAGAGTAAACTCATTTAAAGCATCTTCAAGTAATATGCTTGCTAGGTTTTTCTTCAACCCTCAGCTACCTTTGCAGGTGAAGTGTCTCTAAATTGGAAGCCATGAGTTCAGTTGCTAATGAGTTATAAAGTGTCCCCCAAAAGTCTAGAAGTATGTGTATTTCTAGGGAAATATGTGTTTTGTGCCTTTTCTCAGTCAAACAGTTGGAGCCACTGCTTCTTCTGAAAAGGACGCTAAATGACAGTGTGGCTAAGTCAGCAGCAGTGAGTGGGGGTGACAGTGGGGTGATGTGAGGCCCACGAAGGCAGGCGGCCCCACACCCACAGGGCTTGTAAGCTGTGTTAGTGGCTGGTGTATGCTGCAAGAGCCTTGGGGGGTAAGCAAACGAGGGGACATAATCCATATGTGTTCTGCAAAGAAGAGTATTGCTGAGGTGAGAGGGGACAGGCTGGCAGGGACAAGAGTGGGAGGCAAGATTACAGTTGTTCAGGGAAAATGGCAGCAGGGATGAGGGCGAGGGTGGTGGCGGAGGGAGGGACAGGTGGCCTGACTGGGGCATTCTCCTATGGACGGTGGGAGAACTCTTGGGCAGAGGGGCATGAGGAGGTGTCCCAGGCCGTGCTCTGCTTTTCCACGCCCACCCCTAGTCCCTGGTCAGGTCTCCGAGTCTGCCGCGTTTTATTGTTTTCAATATGGGAACCTCATCGGTCTCTGCCTGACTCCCTGCCATTTCTCCTGGAGGTTTAGAACATCTTATTAAGTCCCAGCCTCTCCAACCCTGCCTGCCCAAACCTTGCCCTGCAGTTCTTGCAAAAGCCCTATGGTTACAATAATGTCACACACTTCAGAAACCAAGGTGTGCTGGCAGCGAGGGCACTGAGTAGAACCTCAGTCAGTAGTTATTAACTCTGCTGCTCTGGGTACAGATTTTCTTGACGGTTCTCCCCATGCTCACCTGGCATGCTCAGATGCCTTCTAATAGATTTAAGTACTGTTTTGTACAAAAATGGTCAGATCACAGCAATAATCTGCTAGTGGAGAATTGCGCTTATAACTTAAACGTGGTTCCAGGCATGATGAAACAGATATCTGTATTTTCCCCAGTGTAATTAATGGCTTCAAGTACCTAGTTCTGATGCAAAGTTGGAGGCTCTTTTCTTCCCCCAACATATACATTTATGGTATGTAACTAGATATTAAGTATTAGAAGAAAATAGATAGTATTTTTCCTCAGAATCAATGTTATAATTATGGGTGCAATTTTGAACAAGGGCACACATAGGTCATCAATATAAAAATGATTAAGGCACTATGATTATTAGAAATGATAAAATCATGCTTTATCATATAGACATTCTGAACTGGAAGAATCCAGATATGGGTCATTTGGTTGGGTATCCTCACTTTATTGGTAAGGCATGTGGGACCAAAAGGGGCTGTGATTTGCTGGAGGTCACACAGCTGACAACTGGTGGAATCAGGGCCCGATCAATGTCTTCTGACTCCCAGCATCACCTCCTGCCAAGGTCTCCCTTACAAAAGTCTTCACGAATAAGCATTAAGGCAGCTCTTGGCAACATGCCCACCATATCCTCGTCCTGGGCTGAGGCTAGACTACCCTTCTCATCCCCCTTAAATAGTCGTGGGACCAGGTGACTGAGTTGTGGCCAAGGGAACGTGGGTCTGGCTCCTGAAACCTGTCCCAACATCCTCCACGTTCACTCTGCTTGTTCACTGGCTGGCTAGGTGCAAAGGACCCAGCAGAGGACTCCAAGGCTGCTGGGATGGTACAGGAGAAGGTGTTTCGGAATGACCATGAGCAGAACACCCCTACTGACCACACTGAACAGTAGAGTAAGTGAGAAATAACCTTTGTTGGGTAAAGCCATTGATTTTGAAGATTGTTGGCTAAACCTGTTAGCCTATCCTGACTAATACGAGTGAAAAAAAGGTAGCGTTGGGGTAATGATTATAACAAATATTCAGTGAGGTCAACAACTCTCCTGGAGAGTTTGCAGCTTTGACCAGAAAGGAGTTTAGCCAAGCACTTCAGAGTGCTGGTTCTGGGACCAGATACCCTGTGTTCAGATCCTGGCTCTGCTACCCACTGACTGTGCCATACTGGGAAGGTTACTTTCTGGGCCTCAGTGTTCTCATCTGTCAAATGGAGTTCACAATAGTAGGTTGTTGTGAAATCTAAGTGAATCAGTAGAGGTAGATAGAGCCTCTCAGAACTGAGCCTGGTGATAAATGTGAGTCCTTATTTTTCGACCCCAAACCAAAGGCTGGCCAAAAGAAACATCTCTCAGCTCCTCAGCTAATAATGATTTTGTCTGCCTTTTTAGAATTGGGAATGGTTCTGAAGTTATGACTTTGACTATATAGGTCTCCTTTAAGAGGCATTTCTCTCCCCCTCTTTTCTCTAGTTTTCCTGTAGTAAAGAGATTTTTTTTAGAGATTTAAAGAGATTTTTTTTAATGTTTATTTATTTTTGAGAAAGAGAGACAGAGCACAAGTGGGGGAGGGGTAGAGAGAGAGGGAGACACAGAATCTGAAGCAGGCTCCAGGCTCCAGCCCCAAAGCGGGGCTCAAACTCACAAACCACGAGATCATAACCTAAGCCAAAGTTGGACACTTAACTGACTGAGCCACCCAGGTGCCCTAAGATATTCTTTCTAACTTATTCCACTCATCCTTCTTTTTCAAAGAAACCATTTCAGAATTAAAATATGCACAGGCATCACTCAGAAGCAGCATCATAAGGATGTGGATACAGTCTATTCACTCTCTCTCCGTGGATCCCACCTCATGGGGCAGAGTGGGATGCGAACCTCCTTCCTCACCCCCACACCAAACCGTCCTTCATCTCTTCCCTCTTTCTTTCCTTCTGCCAGTGTATTTAATGAGCTCCTGGCATATTCTAGTCCTAGGCACCATGTTCCTAGGCACTGTGGATACAGTCATGAATAACTCAGATATGGTCAAGCTATTTACTTTCCATGAGGAGAAGGGCAAAGTATGTTGTTAGTACTTTAAGGAAATAATTGGCCTGGCCTGTGTGGAGGTGACTTTGAATGGAGATCTGAAGAATGGCAAGGATCCAGTTGTGTGCAGAGCTTAGGAAAGGGCCTTCTGAGGGGCAGGACAGCAGGGTTAAGGCTCTGAAGGGGGAAGAGCTCAGCTGACCCCAGTAGAGGAGGAGGCCGGTGCCCGGGGGCCTGTGAGCACCCAAGGTGAGGCGTGGATTAAGCTGGGCAGCCCTGGCAGTGAGTACAGAGGACAAAAGGTGGAGAAGAAAAGAAAGGGACCTGAAAAGTTCAGACGCCCTTTTCTTTGTCCCCATTGTTGTCACATTTGTCCAGTTTCTCCTTCCTCCAATTCATCTTTCCAAAGTCTGGAAGTGGTCATGTCCCCCTGCTTAGCCCCTCTTTGACTCTTCATCGCTTGCAGGATAATCATAACTCCTTCGCCTCCTATCATCCCAGGCTCATCTCCTACCACCGCCCTTATTACTACATTTTCCAGAATTCTCCCCAACATTGCTACTCCCTCCCATTGTTATGCTTCGGCACATGCTGTTCTGTCTGCCTGGAATGTCTTCTCACCTTCTTCCCTCTGTCCATTCACGGGAGAGCTCCTTGTCCCTCAAGCCTCCTCTGTGGGGGAGGGCCTTCTGGAACTATCAGCTCTCCACTCCCAAGCTTCCCCACAGCAATTTCTTTTTCTTCTGAGTTCTCACAGGGCCAATATCCTCCCATAGTTCTTATATTACTATATTATAATTATTTGGGGTTTTTTTGAGAAAATTATAAGAATACAGAAAAGTACAAAAAGTCATATGTAATAATATTTTATATGCATATATTAATATATATGGTACTTGTTGACTCTTTTCTCTCACATTCACTGCAAGCTCCTGTATGGCAGGGATTCATACTCATCTGTGTAATCTCACACCGTCATTCAATGTCTATCACACAATAGGTGCTAATAAATATTGGTGAATGAATGATGTCTTTCAATGCTCAGGCTTAGCAGGAGACTGACCGTATCCGTGGTTCTCCCAGGTAAGGGTGGAATTGTGTCGCCTTCCTCACGTTTTTACATTGAAGTCCTTACCCCCAGTATCTCAGAACGTGACCTTAGTTGGACACAGCATTGTTGCAGATGTAATTAGTGAAGATGAGGTCAGGCTGGAGTGAAATGGGCCCAGAATCTAATGTGACTGGTGTCCTCCATAAAAAGGGGAAGTTTGGACATTGAGACAGACATGCACAGAGGAAAGACACCAGGAAGAGACAGAGAGAGAAGATGGCCATTTACAAGCCAAGGAAAGAGGCCTGCAACCCATCCTTCCTTCGTGGCCTTCAGAAGAATCTGACCTTGCCAACCTCTTGATTTCAGACTTCTTGCCTCCAGAACAACATGAGACAGATACATTTCTCCTGCGTAGGCCACCCAGCTTGTGCGTTGCTATGGCAGCCCCAGGAGGTTAAGAGGTCCCTTTTGCTTCACCCCCCACTTCTTCATCAGCTGGTCCTATGAGCTCTGTCTCCAAAATATGTGTCCAATCCAGTCACTTCTCCCCATTCCAAGACGAGGTCAACATCATCTCTCACCTGGATTACCGCGACAGCTGCCCACCAGTGTCTGGTTCTCTGCTTCTGTCTCTACAGGCTGCTCTCTTCACACACGCCAGATGATATCACCCCCCAGCCTCACACCTCCACTCCCCGCCTGGCTTCCCAAGGCCTGCAGAGTAAAGTCTAAACCCTTAACATATCCCACAAGTGCCTCCTTCATCTGGCCCTGCCTCCTCTAATCTCATTTTGTACCCCCTTCTCACTCACAGGTCCTGGATGCACCTTACTTTAGGACTGTCCACTCCCCTCATGAACTTCTTTGCCCCTTTGGTACATTTGTTCTCAGATCTTGGTGTGATTGACCACTTCATAACACTCAGGGCTTACCTCAAATGCATTTCCAGTCAAGTGTAACCTCAGCAGGAGGCTTTTTTAACTAAGAAGCCCAACCCCCAATCAACCTCTACCACACCATCCTGTCTTACTGCCTTTGTAGTGTTTCCCACTCCTAAATTTCTCATTCAATATATGATGCTCTGGTCACTTTATTTACACATTTATTGACTGCCTTCCTGCATTAGAAATGAGCCTAATGAGAATAGGGCCCTTGCCTGTCTTATTCTGTTTGGATGCTCAGAGTTTGGCATGTAGTTGAATGAATGAATGAAGTCATGCCGGCTAACCCAAGTGTCCCAAAGGAAAAGAGAGTTTGAAAAAAATGTTAATCACTCAGCCCTGGTCATTAGGGAGAGAGACAAGGAGCAATGAAGAGCATAGAAACATGACCATCAGTCACATCTGTGGCCAGACTTTGATGACAATTACCCACCATTTAGCCCACAATCCAGCCACATTCTCCAGCCAACTAACTCATTTAAGGAGGAAATAATGATCAAGAAAATTTCATATCACTGAAAGCAGTTGGGAATGTGTGTGGGGGGTGTGCTTTATCAGCTCCTATATTATCACCTACTTTCCTTTTGCTTAGTTACAAAGAGCTCATTGTAGCTGGGACTTTCTGATAACAAGGGATCCTTTCCTAATTACTATATGCTCTATTTCAGGTTCAGCAGAAAAGACAATTAAAAAGCTCCATTTCACTCCAGGTTCAAATGAGTCAATCTTTCAATCAATCAAGTATTAATTAAGCGATGCCAGGAAATACAGGGGAGATAGAAGACATTCTCTCTCTACTCAAAGATGATACCAAGGAAATAATTAGAAAATAATTTAAGAACAATGAAAAGAGCTTAAAAAGGTTTTCATTTGGGCTTTCTCTGGCTTTCTGTTAGGGAATGCCTGGAATCTTTAGCCCCTTTATTCTCGTTTGCTCTTTCTCTTCCCTCTTTCCTTCTTTTTCTCTCTTCTCATGGCTAATTACACTGTCTCCAAAGGGTCCATGCTGTAGACCCCTAATTAGTCTTTTTCAGTCACCCCTTAGGATTAGATACCAGCAGTCCTGTCTCTCTGATTCTCTGAAAATTCCAACTGTGTTAAATGGATTGAATATCATATCTCCAGCCTGTTAGCAAGTCAACAAATTCCTACATATTCATGTCCTTGAGATCACAAGGGAATTTTATGATTTTTCTTCCCCTAAACTAGAAAACAGACAGAGAAGGATTTTGCCCTCCTCTGTGAGGATTCCACTGGTGTGGAGTCTGGACGGCATTCACTTAAGTTCTTTGATCTTGGTGTTTTCTTCTGTAAACAGAGATGTTAGCACATTTCTCAGAGGGTTAGACATTTTTATCCACTGTGCTACATCATCTTACCTTCCATACCTAGCACAGTGCCTGGTAGACAGTGGGCTGGCAATAAGTATTTGTGGAATGGATGAGTGAATGAATGAATGAGTGAATGAGTGAATGAATGAATTGTTGGGAGCAATAAGATATCATGTGTGCAAAGCATGTAGTCCTAAGTACACTTCACACAGGCAACAGATCACCTTAAACCTTAAATTGCCTTGAGAACCATGCAGCTCTGTATTTATGATACTATTCATATTGTGTGAAATATGAAAAACATCTCTGTGTTAAAGACTTATTTTGGAGGTGCCTGGGTGGCTCAGTTGGTTAAGTGTCTGACTTCGGCTTAGGTCATGATCTTGTGGCTGGTGGGTTCAAGCCCCGCGTCAGGCTCTGTGCTGACAGCCCGGAGCCTGGAGCCTGCTTTGGATTCTGTGTCTCCCTCTCTCTCTACCCCTCCCCCGCTTGCGTTCTCTCTCTCTCTCTCTCTCTCTCTCTCTCTCTCTCTCTCTTTCTTTCTCTCTTAAAAAAAAAAAGACTTATTTTGTTCTAACCAGAGGTTGGTCAATTTTTCCCTGAATGGATTTAAGAAGCGAGTTAGCTTTAGATTTAGTTAGATTTAGATTCCTGAAGAATCGGGGCAGACACATTCACCTTCTTCCTGCTTTCTTGAGAATTTGATTTCCATTCATTTCCAGCTGCATCTCCCGCTTTCAGCCTTTCTGACCTCCTGGATCTAGTTTCTTAGGGGTGCCTTGTTTTGTCCATCACTATCAACTTTCACCTGCTCATTCAGCTAGAATGCTCACTTGTTTTTCTTTAACTGGCCTCTTTTGACATAGATACTTTAGGAGGCCAAAGCTGCAAAACAGAGGGTTGGCAAAATGTCTTATCACCTTTCACAGAAACAGGGGGTGATCTGTTGTATCAAAAAGTCACCGTGTCTTATATTCTAAGTGCCGCGACTCTGGAGGTGGGTCTTTTCATCCTCAGGACACAGATGAAAAAACTGAGTCTATCAGGGATTAAGTAATTTGCCAAAGGCTACAGAGCTACTAAAGTCAGAAGAGGTTGGACTCTGGTCCTATCTGAGTGTGAGAGGATCCTGCACGTGACCACAAGGCTGTACGGCTGCCATCCTCAGGTGACGCCTTCCACCTCTGGACATTCTCTTCTCAGCCGAGGGGGTGTTTACCGAATCAGTCATCCACCAAATGTTTGAAAGCCTGCCATGTGTGTCACACCCTATGGGTACACTCTTGACTGATTAAGGTGTCTTCTGGGTCTTCAAGGAGCTCACATTTTAATAGGACCCAAAATGTAAGAAAAGGAATACAGTGCGATATCACATACGACAGCGGGTACCCCAAAGGCATAAAACTCCTTTGAGTGCTTGCTGGCAGTCCAAGAGCTATAACCAACCCATAGGCACTTTCATTATAATTTTATTTTTCCCCTCCTCTAACTTCATGTACAACTACCAATTTTTAGCTAGTCCCCAGATTTGGCCACCAACCTATCCTCCTGCATAGCCACAACCTGCTGTGGCTTTAGAAGGGCCTGTGTGTCCTCCTTAACCCCCATCCCACAGCCTTCCCCACCCTGCCAGCCTCACCCAGTCCCATCACTGCATTTAAAGCCTGCGGGTCCCAGACTACAAACTGCATCTGGAGTAGGGACTAGATTCCCTAGTCTTGCACGGTAGTCTACGTAGGGGAGAGTGAGGCAGGGGGCTTGAAAAGGAGAGGTGAGGACAAAAGGCAAAAGGCAAGCTGCCCTTTCCAGCTGAAGCCACCATTTTGATCCACTGACCTTGGTCTTTGGCTAATCAGACAAATAATAAGGGTGAGGGCTGTCTGCAAGAGGAGTAATGTGTCTCAAAATGTTCCACGGACAATACAAAAGGCCGGCAGAGGGGTGCAGTGGAGAGAACATCAAGCTGGGAGTCAGAGGACCCAGTTTTAGTCCCGATTCAGTTGTCTTCCAACCCTCTGACCTTGAGTGAACCAGTCAGGCTTTCTGAGCCCTCTCCTCATCTGAGAAATGAGGCCAGGAGCTGTCCCAGATATCTCTCAAGATTGTTGTGGAGAATAGCCAGGCATGTGAAAGAACACTGAGAAGGGAGGCTTGCAATCGAAATGCAAGGATCAGACTGGAAAGCTGAATTAAAGCTCAAGTGAGAACCCCTGAGCTTCCCTTCCTGAGGCGGCCCTCCACCCTCCCAACCCTGGCCCCATCCTTCCCGAATCAGTCATTAGGAGCTGTGTTTCCAGTGTGGAGAATTTACGCGCATACACACTGACAACACCCGCATTTATGTTTGCTGCCTGAATATATCTGATCTGACCACATCCTGGTATTAGTGCTAATAAAACCTGTAGCCATAGTTACTGTGAAATACCTGGCTTACTCAGCTCCCATTTTCACTTGCCAAAACTATTTGGTACACGATTTTGGAGCCAATCTTTGTGGGTGTGGTAAAGCACATAGGTACGGTTTTATTTTTGGAAAGTGTGAGCTTGGGGTCTGAGGTCATCTTCAAGTTTGGGGCCATTGAGGAGGGCGGTGCCTTCTCTGTCCTCCAGATGAAGGGAGCACTTTGTGGCTGACCCCGGCAACAGGCACTTAAGTCCTCAAACGTCACATCCTCTCCGGGGGAGAGGGTGTTTCTTGAAAAAGCAGGAAGACAATCCAGCACTTGTGTGAATCGGGGTCTCCCACACAGGTGGCAATCAAAAAATAGGCCTGAAAGCTGCGTAATTCTCTTTAATATTAGAGAACTTAGTGTTCTCACACCTCGCAGCCATACCTGCATGACGGACTGATTCAGTTTTCTCCGAGGTGGGGCAAGAGAAGTTTATAGGCTAAAATAGTTGAAAACTAATGGGGTGGCAAAAATACACAGTGATGCAACTCAAAAGCAGTACGGATATGATTTTATTTTCCTTTCCATTTTCTCCTTTCATAGGATGTTGACAGAAGTTCAGGGCAATTAAAAGTCAAAAGCTACCTTACCATAATATTAAGGCTTAAAACATAAAGGCCGAGTCATAGAGGGAGTGAGCAGAAATAGTCTCATTCCAATCATAACTCACCCCTGCGGAATGCACACTGTGGAATATTTCAGACTCGCCAGGCTTTGGGCCCTAGGCTCCTGCCCGCAGGGCGGGGTATACAGAGGCACTAACACTCCTGGAGGGCCGACCTTCACTTCCTGTTTGCAGGGGTTTAAATCTGCATCCCCAATGTCATGGGGAGAATTGTTTTTTGTTTTTTGGTTTTTTTTGGTACAGTTTTGCTAAATAATTCTTGGTGAATGCAGAGTATGTATGAGTTTCCTCATATATTTATGGAGCACACACTCAGGCAAGTGGCACCCTCTTCTTTTCATCCAGATGACATTTTCCAAGTCTCATCAAATGCGGCTTGGGTGCCTCTGTGCAAATAGATTGTTACTCCTAAACTCCCGCTACAGAGAAATTCTGGAACCGACGATGGCTTCACCCCACACCTAATCCTCTCAATTTGCCTGCCCTCGCCCCCAAATGTCTTTCTCTCCGTCCCTGAAATGCCTTCCGTAAGGGAGGCTACAAGTGCTGCAAATATGTCATTTGGGAGCGTGGATTTAAGACACTGGCTTAAGCTGCGATTGTTGGCGAGGGGTGGGGGGTGCCAGTAGATACTAAGGCAAGCGCATGCGCACAGACACACCCTTCCCTTGGCTCCACCGCCACCCTCCTCCCCATCCACCACCTCTGCTCCATCCTTGCCTGGAGACCTCAGAGCTTTACGGAAGACAGCGGGTCTCCCAGAGCGGAGGACTGGTGGGAGAGACCCTGGGACTCAGACCTTGTCTCTGATCTCTCCACCTGTGTCCTCAGGGCGGGGCGGCTTGCAGACTCCACACCAGCTTTTAGGCCTCATCTCCCATAAGCAGCCCAGAATACATTAAAAAAAAAAAAAAAATCAGACCAACTCTCAGAGTGTCAGGGTCTTGAAGAAATAGGCCATTGTGTGGAAACATTTTGATAGAGCAAAACGACCTGAATGTTTGGCCATGCCTCTGCTGGTGAGAAAGGAGGAGAGGGCCCCCCGGGATAGGAGCCAGCTCAGAGCAGCCAGAGAGGGGGGTAGGGGTCCTTGTAGAGGAGGCAGTTCTGCTCCTCAGTGGAGAGCCTGTGGGGCTCCAGTTCTGGCTTTGACTTTTAGGTGGTTTTATTTATTTATGCTCCTGTAGGTTTGCATATGAGCTGAATTCTTGGGAAGAAGACAGACTGAGAGCGTAGGGGAAGCTCCTAGATTGTGGTATGAGAAGTCAACTCACATTCTCACTTGTGACTTCGTGTGCATCCTTGAGAAGGTCATTCAGTTGTTTTGGGCCTAAGTTTCTTCATCTCTAAAATGGGGGCAAAATCTGGACAAATACTCAAGAAAGTGATAATATGTGTTGCCTCTGTGAAAGGACATTGGGGGCAGAGCTGGGAGACTGGCTTTTGTCTCGTTCCTTTGGTACTATTCTGAAGGCTTGGTCACATGCACATACTTTCTGAAGGAAACGAGTAACTAGCAGTGGACAGCCACCTTGCAGGGTCCTGAGGTCAAAGCAGACAATGCATGTGAACATGACCCTAGGCTCTTAGGAACTGTACAAATATTTAGAGTCACAATTGCTATCATTCCAGGCAGATGTAGGGACATGGCAAAAAATGTCACACCTCAATTCTTCCAGGTAGCAAGTGGCTTGAAATTCTTGGGAAATTTGCTCCCATGCTGGGAAGTGTTCCTGCCCCCAACCCAGAGTGGATGGATGGATGGATGGATGGATGGATACCACCCCCACCCCCCTTCTCCCCCGGGGGGAGAGGGCTCTTTCACCTGGCTGTGCAGTGGTGCTGGGAGACCTGGATCCCCCGTGTGCCCAAATGACCCCTGCTTTTCAAGGGCTAGCCGAGCATGTCCACCCTGCCAAGCGAGTTCTGACAAGCACATTCCATCCTTTGCCAGGAGGCAGTGGGGCCTGGCTGCCTGGTGGGAGCTGCGGGAGTGGTACCTGCCTCTATGACTGCCCTGTGACTGACCCCTGGCTGGGAGTGGGGGTGGGGAGGTTTATACAGAATGAGTGCCAGTCTCCCTTAGGCTGTTTACTGGGTCACCATAATAAAAACCATGCTGCAGGCATATCGTTCTTTGTATATGAAGAAGCTAATAGAACTAACAACAATGATTTCCATCAATAAAACCTGCCATTTGAATTACTTTTCCTGAAGTAGCACGTGAGTTTCATTTCAAGAAACACTAGTTAAGGAACTACTATGTGGTCAACTTGGTGCTGAGGGGGAGCTCAGAAGTGTAAGAAAGTTCCTGTTCTGGGAGAGTTCATGGAACATCGAACGCTGTTAGGTCCTGCCAGACGACAGTGCGGGTCCCTGCCTCCCTGCGGCCAGACCACAGGTTCCTCCCTTCTAAGATGGGAAGGTAATAATCACACTGACATCATCACCCTCAGCCTTGCTGTGGAAGTCAGACAATATACAGGAGAGTTCTTTATAAACTGAAAATGCCCTTCCAAGTATAATTTTAAAAAATAATCATGGCAGTTAGAGGCTAAGGTAAATATCAGAAAATGTCAAAGTGCACACACGATCAGGAAGGAGAGGAATCAATGTTGCCTCGGGACTTAAGTGGGAGGCTGTACGGCAGAGTCTGAGGTCAGATGGTCGGGTGGGAAAAGGGGAGCTGAGGTGAGCTGGATAGGATGGGAAGCCAGGGTGCAGGTCAGAGGCCAGCACATGCAGAGTTTGGGCGTGGGGTAGCAGTGAAGAAACCTCCCAAGGAAGAGTGAGGACCGAGGTAATACAGGCAGGGCTGGTGAGATTACACAGGGCTTGGAAGGCTGAACATTGGTTTGGTGTAACAGGTGCCAGCGAGGCCCTGAAAGCTGGCGAACAGAAGAGACATAGCAGCGTCACTGTTTCAGAGGCCACATACTCTTAACCTGATCCCTCTTGTAATTCCAAGTGTGCCTTGGCCTGAGCTGGCGGTTATACAGCAGCAAGCCCCCACCCCTGGGCTCGGGGCACTCTGCCCTAACCAGCCAGGCTCAGGAATCACAAACCTTACAACTAAAAACACAAATTTTATTAATAGCGCTCTTGCCTCCTTACACAAAATCTGATTACGAACTGAAATGAAGTATCATCAACCCAGTCGGAAAGAAACTACTATTTATCTCGTGATCCTTTGGGAATGCAGGCAGAGGCTAAAAACCCTGATGCAATCACTTGTCCAGTCTTAACAGATGCCCAGATGGGCTTGCTTCTACTTATGATTGGGGGATGTCTGATCAAAGACCTTGCCCTCATAACACATGTTAATGTTTTAAGGGCTTCTGCAAACATTTCTTTACTCAGTCTACCATAATGTGAGGAAGGGAGAAGTTTCTCACCCTATTTCACAGATGAATGACCTAAGGAGAAGTAATTTGTTCGAAATTTGTTTAAAATTGCAAAGCTCGTGGGCTACCTAGGTGGCTCAGTTGGTTAAGCATTCGATTCTTGGTCTCAGCTCAGACCATGATCTCACAGTTTTGTAAGTTTGAGCCTCACGTCGGGCTCTGTGCTGAGCCTGCTTGGGATTCTATCTCTTCTCCATCCCAGCTCATACTCTCTCTCTCTTAAATAAATAAACTTAAAAAATAAAATTGCAAAGCTGGTTAGTGGCCAAGGGCGGAGAGGGTTCTAGTTATCTGGTTCCCCAGTGCAATGTTGTCTTCACTACATTAACTTCTACAAAGCAACAAGAGAGGAGCTAATAATGGCAATTCGTCACTTCTGCGGTTTACTCTCTCAGACTCCCTGAGATTTGTGGTCCCTCTCTTGCTCTGGGGCCTCTACAAGCTTCTCTGTCTGGAACCCCCCAGCTCTCCCCTAATCCCAGTCCAAACGCTACCACCGAACCTCCTGATTTCTGTTCATTTACATCTCAGAGAAATATGGGTCCCCTTGGGAAACCTTCCATGACCTCATTAATGTAAGAGCCCCTGCCCGGTACCCCTCACTGTCCTTACACTGCTACCATAGCCCATACCTGGTTGAGGCTAATTGTTTATTTAATCACCTTTCTTGCTTTCTAGACAGAATCTATTCCCATCCAGCATCCCCAGCATCTGGGACATGTTTGCTTTGGGAAAATACTTGCTGAATTAATAAATGGACATTTTTATAGATGAGGAATCAGGCCCACTGAAGTTAAACACCCAAGGGCTCACAGATGATCAAGAATGATGTAGTAATTCTTCTTCCCCTAAATATCCAGTGCTTGTTCCAGACTGCCATGCTGATTTCTGGGTTCACACACAGCACTGTGGTCAGATGGAAGAAGATGCTCTGAAGAAAATCCATCAACGGGATTTTCAATATTCTGGGTCTGGAGAACTCTTTCAACCTGAGCTCAGAGTGTACTTCCATGCCAGATACTCCTGGGCATTCCCGAGTATCGGCACACTCTGCTGGCCTCTTTTGGTGACCGGCTATTTCTGAACCTCCAGTTGGGCTGTAAGGGCCAAGAAACAGTGATGATAGCAGCGACAGCTTTCTTCCAAAGATCGTTGGCCTCAAATGGAGATTGCACTTGTTCTCACAGGGCACCATATTGAATGTCATGACCTGCCACCATGCTCTGGAAAAGCCTTGATTAGATAGATGTCTTTCTGACATGTCTTGGTGTTCATGAATTGATACCATTTGTTTGGTAATTTCTGGTTGCTGAGCCGACTGAGTAGAGTATGTGTGTGTGTAGCAACTCACTACATACATCACTGTTATTACTGTAAAGGTCTCTCCCTGTTTCTTCCTAGAGGGAGGAACTCCCTTGGCTCGCTTTTTTCTTCCTTTCTGAGCCTGGGTTGTTGCCACAATTGAGGCTGAGGGGGCCAAGAGCTGCCATCTCCAGTATCTGCAGTGGAGCAGCAGACGATCCAACTCAGTGCAAGTATGTTGAGTAACCACTGGGTGCCTGAAGCCCTTCTCTCCGTTCTAAGGCTTTCCCAGATAATGCTGCCTAGTAAGAAACAGAAACCTGCCAACTACCTGGGTAAGGAACTCCAAACTGAACTAAAGATGTAGACTGTGAACTCAAGGAATTTATTTTTTGTTGGGGCAAATGGAGGAGCATGAAAGAAGAACGACGAAGCATGACTAGTTAAGTGTCCAAAGGGAAATGCAAACACATGGTTATGGAAGCAGCCAGGAGGAAGCTGTTAATTCCAGTGAGAGATCTAGGCAAGGCTTCACAGAAGGGGTGATCAGGGTGGGCACCTACAGGGAGAACAGGATGATTAAAATGTAGGGAGAATGGGAGTAAAGGGATTCCAGCTGCTCTTGAAAGAATCTAATCAAGGTGGCCCAGATATGGAGCCCCCAACCCCCCCCTATTACCACGGCAACACGCCAACAACTCATTCCAGCCCGCCCTCCCTTAGAACTCTTCTGGGCCAGCCACTCCAAGCTCCAGTGGGTGCCATTCCAGCGAGCTGCCTGGCCCAAGGTGAGGGTTCCTCGGGGTTGTGGCCTGAGGAGGAGGGCTGCCTACTGGGAAACTTACTCTCCATCCCACACCTCCTCACCTATTATGGCTTGAATGCCCAAGGGCAACGCTGGGGGTGGCCGATGATGTGCTAGGCCCAAGGACCTCCAAGGGTTGTTTTCCAAGTTCAACCACGAAGGCAGATTGTTGTGTAAGAAAACTTGATGTGGCTTGTGGGTTTCGGCCTCCTTCCCTCTCCACTCCGGACTCTCCACCCCAGACACAATTTATTCCTTTCCATATTCTTTAATTTGGTACTACTACTGATTTCAAATCTAGAGTCACAAGGTAACCAAAGCCAGTTCCAGCTGGCACAAGTTCAAAGGGATCTCTCTATCTCTCTCTCCCTACACACACACACACACACACACACTTAGCAGTTAGCCTACCCCTGTAGCAATTCTGCTAATGTTTAATTTTTTTTTAATGTTTATTTTTGAGAGAGATAGACAGACAGACGGAGTATAAGTGGGGAAGGGGCAGCGAGAGAGGAAGCCACAAAATCCGAAGCAGGCTCCAGGCTCTGAGCTGTCAGCACAGAGCCTGACACAGGGTTTGAACCCACAAACCGTGAGATCATGACCTGAGCCAGAGCCGGACACTTAACCGACTGAGCCACCCAGGCAACCCAATACTGCTAAACATTTATAGAAGAAGGTTTGTGGACCCCAAGTGGTATTTTTGCCCAAGCAGGCCAAACCCAAGCCACAGGCTGCAAACTGGAAGCCCTTGAGGTAGATATGACCAGAGACCAGTGACTGGATTTCTAGTTTCACATCACATCCTGCCCCCACCCCCATGCCACCTGTGTTACTCTTTTGGGTAGACCCATCTGGATGGAAGCCTGCCCCTCCTCCATTCACTAGCTGTCTGACCTCAGAAAGTCCTCAGCAGTAAAAACAGGGTAAGAGTAGAATTGGGGTCATAGGTCCACTGTGGAAATAGGATGAGTTAAATAATCTGTATAACGTGTAAAACAGTGCCTGGCACAAAGTAAATGTTCAAGAAGTGTTAGCTCTGTCCACCAGGCCCTGGAGGCATTTGAGCTTGTGATCCCCACAATGATTCAATGGTGGGGGGTTCAAGGGTGCAGAGGGACACGCAGGCCACGGTGTAGCAATGGAAAAGCACCCCTTGCTATTTCTGGCAGAGCCAGTGAGGAACACTCTGGCCTGTTAAACTGTGCAAAGACTGACCTGTGTGTAGCCCCTGCGGGAGAGGGGTGACAGAAAGGAGGCTCTGGTGGCCTGGGGGCTTTTTCTGGAATCCTGGTTTATATAGAGATCTGTATCTCTATGTCTTCCCCCCGCTGCTGCCTCACCTGCCTGACAACCAGTGGAGATGATCGTGTGCTCTGTACAGATGCTGTGCTACGTCTGCTTTCCCACGTGACTGTATTTGAGCTCTCTACCTGAGAGCTTTTCCTCTAGGAGTCCCCACTGCTTAGTGTTAGCACATAGTAGGTGCTCAGTGTTTGTCGAATGGTTAACAAACTGACTGGTTATGATTTTGGAGGATGGAAAAGAACCAGAATTAAGAACACCTGTGTGAAGGCTAAGGTGTTATCTCCTCTGGGCCCAGGCGCCCACCCTCATCACTGGCACTGGAGCCCTGGTATCCCTATGAGCTTTGCACAGGCCTCTGCAGGGCCAGGCCATCCAGGGGCATAGCAGGTGGGGCTACAGCAGGTTGAGGGGTCCAGGACCGGGGCCTGTGTGGAACAGGAAGGTCTTGCAGTGGGTGGAGCCCCAAGCAGTGGTTTCCGGCTTAGGCAAGTGGGTCAGAGCCTGGACAGCCAACCAGCCAGGGATGGAGGAGGTGGCAGAATGTTGAGAATGGCGTGGTCTGGGCGAAGGGTGAAGAGCTGGTGGCCCTCAAGAGCAGAGATCCCAGGACAGACTCTAATCCCAGGGAAGAGGCTGTTTCTCCCAGGTCTGCATGAGAGGGGCAGGATATGCTCACAGGTGCTCACAGGTTCCTGGACGGAAGGTAGATCTGGACTTGCTGTTTTTTGTTTTGTTTTTTTTAAATTCCCTGTGGCCTCTAGTGTATATAGTGTCACGCACACACAGAGTTTTTGAGAAATGTGTACGGAAATGCAGCTAGACGCACACTGGGACTGTTTCTGCCTTCTAAATCGAGGCCTCCAAGCCTCCTAAGAGTTTTTTACAATTTTCCTTTTGCAAAGAGGAGCTGAAGGTGCCTGGCCAAAGACAACTGAAGGCGGCCAAATCTCACTGACGATCTCCAAGACAGAGGAGTGAGAATTACCAACTGGGGGCCCGGGGGTGGGGGGTGGGGAGGGGCGAGTCTAGATCTCTCCCCATGAAGCTGCTGTTTCTTGTACCTGCTGGCTGAGACCCAGCATGGCCATACGCTAGGAGTCTCTGAAGCAACAATACAATCTCAAGAAGAATGGACAAATTTTGATTTTAGAAAGTGGCTTACCGGGTTCATTTAATTTCTTCTTTAGAATCCCATGCAACCCTAGGGCCTCCTCACCTGGGCATGCCAAGATCTCCTCATAATGCCCTTTGCACGACTTCCTGCCCCTCCCCCCACCCTTCCCGTCTTCTCATGTACATGGTGCCCACGCAGATATCACAGAGAACCACACAAGCCATTGTAGGCCTTTTCTCACCTTCTCTCCCTGCTGCCCGGGCCATATCTGAATTGGGAAAGCCTATGAGTTGAAATGCAGGCCCTGTTTGGAGTCGTGTTAACAGGGTGACAGGGGCTGGATGTTCCAGCTGCAGAAGCACACGTTTATTAACCTGTGTTTGATGAGCGGCTACCATGTGCCAGTGACCGCGCAGTGGGAATTTAATGACCAAGTGGTGGTGCCCAAGGGTGATGGTGGAGGGTCAGACCTTACCAAGGGTCACAAAAGTTTATACATAAAATAACACACTTCGATCTTATCTCTTCTGGGAAGTCTGTCACCTGAAGCTGGGCTAAGTGGTTTCCCTCTGGGTCCTGTGGGTCCCTGTTGTGACACCTCTCATAGCATTTCCTACACTGCGTCGTAATTGCCTCTTTATCTATCCATCTGCCAAAATAGACTGTGAGCTCCTGATTCATTATTGGTGACAGCTGCAGAGTTTCTTTGTAGGCTAGGCTAATGGATGACCCTCTGGAGCCAAGGGAAGAGCACTTAGCTTTCAATAGAGACCTCAGTTTCCTCATCTGTAAAACAAGGAGAGTAAGTGCACTGTCCTGAACACTAAATGAGAGGAGGTAGATGAAGCATTTAATGCAATGCCCGGCACGATGCAGACTGTGCTCCATAAATGTTGCTGTTGTTATGTTACTTCCTACTCAGTCACACCAAGGAGAGTTTATCGTTTGTCCAAACAGTTTCTTTCTCAAGCAGACAAATAACCTCATCTCTAGGACAACAAGGAGCAGAGTTTGCTATCCTTCATTAAAGCATAAGATCAAAGGTAACAAATAAGAGACTAGGGATAGGACAGTATGCTTACTTAATATGCACATTATCATCAAGAAATGATGTTGATCAAAATGTGGGAAAAGGAAAAACAAAATGATAAACATAAAATAACCATATGATTCAGCAATTATACTCCTAGGTGTGTACCCCAAACAACTGAAAACAGGCACTCAAACAAATCCTCGTACATGCACGTTCACAACACCAAAAGACAGAAACAACCCAAATGTCTATCAACAGACGAATAGAGGGGCATCTGGGTGGCTCAGTCAGTTAAGCGACCAACTCCTGATTTTGACTAAGGTCATGATCTCCCAGTTTGTGGGTTCGAGCTCTGATTCAGGCTGTGTTGACAGTGTGGAGTCTGCTTGGGATTCGCTCTCTTCCTCTCTCTCTCTCTGCCCCTCTCCCCCACTCTCTCTCTCTAAAGTGAAAATAAGTAAATAAATAAATAAATAAATAAATAAATAAAAATTAAAAAATAAAATAAAATGGTTAATTGTATGTCATGTGAATTTCATCTTCATAAAAACTTGGGGGGGAGGTAAAGCAAAATTTCTTGGAAGCTCATAGATGGTAAATGGAAAACAATGATATAGTTCCTATTATTAATTGTTTAAGATGTATAAAATGGCATTGATTCTTTTTTTAGTGTGTATTTATTCATTCATTACAATACCAAATGTTGAATGATCACATATTTCAATGGTGGAGATTCCTTATTGAAGGAATACTGTTGTTTTTTTTTTTAAGTTTATTCATTTTGAGAGAGGGAGAGAGAGACCGTGTGTGAGTGGGGGCAGGACAGAGAGAGACAGAGAGAGAGAGAGAGAGAGAGAGACAGAGAATCTGAAGCAGGCTCTAGGCTGTCAGCCCCAACGTGGGGCTCAAACCCACAAACCATGAGATCATGACCTGAGCTGAAATCAAGAGTCAGATGCTTTACCAACTGAGCCATCCAGGCGCCCCAGGAATAATGTTTTTAAACCACTGAAGACTTATTCCTGGAAAATGTCAGTCAGGAACATCAGACCTCCTTCCCCATGTGGCACATGCTCTGTGACTGAGTCCCTGTCCCTTGTCCCAGACAGGGTGGAGGGGAGACTCAGTGCCTCTGTCTGGAAATGAGATATTCCTTCCATGGCCAGCTGTGAAAATCTGTGCCATTCGTCCATTGGAAACCCAGTAAAAATCATCTTTTCCTCAGAGGGGTCAATAATATCCTTGTGAAAACCTATGAAGAGCACGGTAGTTGGAAATCAGCAAAGTATCCTAAGGCACTCAGCACATCATTGTCTTTTTTCTGAATGAGGGAAGGCTCTGGGCCAAGTATCTCACAGGGCAGGAACTGAGTTTCTAATTCAGAAACCAGGAGAGCACTGGGCAGGTCATGTCTGGATGGTGTGGGGTGCAAACGTATTCCCCTCTCCCAGAGGAGGTTTCATTTTGGGACAGTGTGGGTCACACATGTGATGAGCCTGGAGGTTTTACTCTAGATCACCACTGTGCTGTACTGGCAATTGCTACTCAGTAGATGGTGGGCCTTGGGTGGGAGGGAAAGTTTCAGGTCAGAAGTAGAAGGCAGAGAGAGAAGGGAGGGTGCGAGCCTCAGTCATTTACAAGAAAGGGGCTCCATGGATGGGGGAAGTCTGCAGGGCTGGCCTTAAGAGCAGTGTGTTCTCTTTCAGCTTTGCTACTTTTTGTCACATCGTGTTGAATAAACAATTGAGATGTGCTCATAGAACAACCTGCCGGTGTGGGGGCGGGGGGGGGAGGGGGAGTGTAGCATGACAGTCAAATTGCATGCCTCAAATTCTTAGCACCACTGTTGAACAAATGGCTACTGAGAGCCTAGCATGCACACTAGAAATCTGAAGGAACCGACAAAGGTTGGATGAACGTGTTTTCTCCCAGTCCCGAATCATCAGGAAGGTTACTTTGTCCTATATGGTTCCTGGGTGATGTTAGGCCACTGGACACGAGTGGCCCGATGGAGCCTCCAGGCTATGGCCAGGGCTTTTACAGCAGAAGAGCTTCTGAGAGCCCACACTTTGTCCCACTGGTGGAGCTGCAGAAGATTCTAAGATTAGAAACCAGGGCCAGAAGGGCAGACTCAGTTCCTCACTCAGGTTGGAGAGGGAAAAACAGGTTCCTGACTTGCACTGAAGCATTCTCTTCTCTTTCCACGGGGGCCATGGCCGCATGCCACGTAGGCTAAGATGTGTCCACTGTGCACCATTCTGTTTCCATAACACAGCGGCTAGGACAACTTTGTGTCCTCCATCGCTTCTTTCACTGACCTTAACCCCAGTTAAGGGGTTAACTTACTTAACCAGCTTCCGCACCATCTCTAAACTTGTGTACCTTAGGATAACCTGAAGACTAAAAATACTATAACATGCAACTACCCTCCTTGCCGTTATATTTTTTCCCTGTCTTCTGCCACTTTTCTTTTGTGACTCGCTTGGGAAACTAAAGAAGTTGCTGATGCACTTTCCTGAAGCCTATCCAGCTTGAAATCAGGAGTGTATCTGAGGAGAATAAAAGTCAACTGAAAGACATCCTAACGGGAAGAAACTGTAGATGGTTAAGAGCAAAGGCAAGTTCACAAAGGTTTACAATCACAATCTTCAATTTTGACCAAGAACGACAGCGATGATTAGGATTTCTTTCATCTCTTAGCAACAAACTCCATGGAGCAGCTTGCTTACAATCGTGGGAGCAAGTCTTTTGCCAGGGGCTGGGATTTGGTTTGGACACTGCTGTGGCCCCGTGGGAGTTGCCCCGAGAAAGAAATCTTGTGTTTGCGTGAGGTTCATTTTGGAACCAGGCTACGTTGAGGCCCACTCATGTCCCCAGGCGGTGCTCTGCTCGGATGGCGCAGGCCCATGTGGGGGGAAAAGTCAGAAACCTGAGCTGGTCTGTGGCCCTGGGGACTGCCCTTCAAAGAATTGGCTGTTGATTTTCCTCTTGCCGCATAAAGAGGGAAAAAGTCTATCTGCCTCTGTTTTCTCTCTCTTACAGTGCCCGTGATGAGTCTCATGAGCTTTTGTTACTCACCCCGGAGCCTTTCTCATGGAACGGGAAAGCGTAAATCAATATTGGATGTTTAGTGTTGACCTGTCCGATGGTCTTGAAACCATCCTCACGACAAGTTTAATGAAACACAAAAGGGGTTTCAGTCAATTTTGACACCCAGTGCAGTCCCCCTTTTTTGAGAGGTGTTTGGGAATTTTTGAGAAAACGTTAAGGACTGAAGTTGAGCAAACAGAAGTGTTGGGTATGGTACGGAGATGCCTTAAAAGAGGAGACCCGTCCCCATCTCTGGAAGATCTGCTCCTGGTGGCTGGAGCCTGCTGGAGGCTGCTTGGGGAGGGCTTAGCCTTCCAGCCTCTTCATTCTGCATCTCTGCCAGTGTTTGGGTGCCTGAGTGTGAGGTCCAGAAGGTCCAGGTGACGGAAACCCTAGAGAGTGTCTGCTGTTCCTGAACAGAGAGAGACAGAGCTTGGGTTCTGGTCGCTCCCTTAATCAGCTGTTGAGCTGGGGACACACTTCGCCTCCCTGAACATCAGTTCGCTCACCTGTGAAGTAAGGGGCGGGGCTGGCTTATTTCAAAGTGTTTTTCCGTTTGAAGTTTTTGAGCCTGTGGTTATTTTTTTCTTTTGCTCATCAACAGCCATCCCTTCTCAGAAGTCTGTTTAGTTGAAAGTTTGGGTGTCGGCTTTACTGTGTTGGACGACATTAGGGTTCCTTAGTTGGGACAGAAGAAAACCACAGATACACTTAAGCCATGAACCGATGCTCAGATTCAAGGTCAGTGCTGGTTTAACCAGCACCTTGGTGAGGATTGGAAAGAAAGCTTCCTTTCTGAGTGGGCCCAGTGCAAGCGGGGCAGGTCCATGGTCCAGTAAGTAGAATACTGGCTGCTTTCAGCCATGAGCTCCCAGGAATCCTTGTGCTGTGCACAACCTGCATAAACATTCACTTCTTTGGGCTCTGGCCACTGTAGGTAAGGAGTAAAAGGAGAAGTAGCCAGAGTAGATGCATGCCATTCATATGACGGAAGGAGACTTTTATAATTGCTGCCTTAAAATATTTCATACAGTTAAAAAGCTGCAAGTCTGGGAAGATCCTCCCCAGATCTTACACCTACACAGTCCAGGGTAAGTTGGTAGCTTCAAGAGGGAAGATTAGTAATAATAATAAAACAACTTACATTTTTATAGAACCTTGCAATTTATGGAGCACATTAAATGTAACTTTCTTTTTCAATTTGATTCTGATTTCTGATTCAATTTGCCCTGGTGAGTAATAATTATTCCCATTTCAAATATAAGGGAAACGAAGCTGGGAAATTCAAAGACTTGTCCAAGGTCAGCTAATAAGTGTTCAAGACAAGAATTGAATCCATATCTGTCTACTTCCAAGTTCAAGGTTTTTTTTTTTTTTCCTTCCACACTGGGTCACATAATTTCCTGATCTGAGCCATGGCAGTCAGACCTCAAGTACTGTTCAATAAGGGTTTAAAATTTTCTCTGGCAAAGTCATCCTTCTTGTTTTAATGATGGTAGGACTCTCCCACACAGGTGTATTACTAAACTTGGGGTATGAGTTCTGGAGAGGTCTTGGCAGATCTCACAGTTGAACTAAAGTGTTCATTTTTCATATGATGAAGTGATTCCTAGGGATTCACTTGTTTGGTTAAATGCATCTGTGTGCCACTAATGCAGGGTCGTCTCCAACATTTTAGAATTTTAGATATCACCTGCAAGGCATCCTGAGAAGGCCTTAGAAATCTAGAGATTCACCAGCAAGTCACCATATGATATAAAAATAGTATCTCCAGGCCAATGAGGACTGGCCAAATCCAAGATTCTTCAGTGTCAACATGGTCTCACGGATAGCGTTATTATAGGCTCCTTTAGCCACCCTTCAACACTGCTTTTATGCAAGTCAGGGACAGGTTTTTTTTTTTTATGCTTATTTATATGTTTTGAGAGAGAGTGTGAGTGGGGGAGGGGCAGGGACAGAGGGAGGAAGAGAGAATCTTAAGCAGCCTCCACGCTGTCAGCACAGAGCCCGATGTGGGGCTTGAAGCACCAAGCTGCAAGATCATGACCTGAGCTGAAACCAAGAGTTGGACGCTTAATCTACTGAGCCACCCAGGCGCCCTGCTGCCTCCATCTCTCCCTGAGCCCCAGACCTGAATAGCCACTGCCTACCAGAAATCTCCTGGGCACCTCCTGGGCATCTCTTGGGTACATCCGTCCTAAATGTGTGTGAAGTGTTAATTGCCACAATCCATTTCTCAAGTCCACTGCTCCCTTAGTTCCTATGGTTTCCATTCTGGACATCACAGTGCACCCCCCCAACCCCAGCTCCACACCTTATAATCATCCTCTTTTCCGCTCACTCCTCCTCTACCCTGTTCACTTGGTCAGGATGTACTCTGACTCTAACTTTGTAAACATCACTAGCATCCATTCCCTTCCTTTAGTTCCCGCTGCCATGATCTTAGTTGAGGTCCTCCTTATCTCTGCCTCCCATCTCTCAAGCTAGCTTGCATCTGGCCTTTAGTTCTCTTTCCAAACACAAATCTGACCACACCCTTTCTCTGCTTAAATACCAAAACCACGACTTCCTTAGTATAGTAGTGTAAGTCCCATTACTCACAGTTCCCCCAACATGCCCTTGACTTTGAATATACTCTTCCCGATGCCTGAAATACCCTTTCCCTACTCACTCCTAACCATTTCCAACACCTTGCTCATCCATCACTTCTGCATGTTGACTTCCAGATAATTCCTAGGGGAGTTTATCACTCTCTCCTTTGGGTTATTTCAGTGTTCTGTAGCTACTGTTACTGTAATGTGTATTATTCTGAACCATATTTGTTTCTGTGTCTCGTGGCATTTACTAGATTGTGGGTCCTCAAAAGCAGAAATTATCTCATTACCTTTGGATTCCAAGGTCCTGGAACACTGCCTATCACACAGTAGGTACAGAAACTGCTGCAGGAATGGGTGGGGAGGGGAATGGATGTTCACCCCTCTTTGATGAGGTCAGTAACTTAGCTTGCTGGGTGCCCATTATTCCCTTGAGTTAAGTATTCAGAGAAACGGGCAGAAATCATTCTGACTTTATTCTATAGGCTAGATATTGACAAAGCATGGAGGCTGGAGAAACATCTGTTCTGTCATGCATTCCTCTCCTCTATTGTATCTTGGGTGGGAATGGGGAGCCAGAATTTCAGAAGAAATGAAGGACTTGATCAGATCTTCCTGCACAGCTGGCCAGCACTGGGCAAAGGGAAGGCACATCAGACTAGGAGGTTGATGGTAAGACTCTTGCTGAACTCTTTGGGTGGAAGTTGACAAACCGTTTGTAAAAGGGTTAGGAACGAGATGCATCAGTGGTGCTTTTCAGACCTGTTCCTTAGAACTCAAGGCTCTCCCCATTACCAACCGGACTTCAAAATGAGGGCTCCTTCAAATTAGCTTCAGATTCTTCCAAACTTTAGCTGAGTGAATGAACTGCACCAGCTTTGAAGGAAGGTGCTGCTGACACGCTCAAGTGCATTTACCGGCACCACCCCCTGTCCCCCCTTCCCCTTCCTTATTGAACAGAATCCGAGAAGCAGTCCTGCAAGGTAGCTAGAATGCGGGCCGCCAGCATTCTTTGTGAAATTAGGGCAATTCTTGTCTGCTTCGGTTTCCCTTTCGGTTAGGCAGGACTGCTGTTCCCACCAGCAAAACATCTATAGTTTATTTAACTCAATCACTACACAATGTATTCCTGCGAATACAGGAACACTAGGGAAATACTTGGAAATACTAGGAAATACTAGGGAAACAGGTCTTTTTGTGTCCTTTACCTTCATGGGTGGTCTGGGGGGATGGGGTGCTGGGAGTAGGACCATTTAGAGACTCAAAGAAATTAGGAAGCAATCTGTGTCACAGTAAATCCCCTGGAGGCTTGGAGACTAGCAGCCAGGTTCCCACTCCACACCTGGCTCCACGCCATATTTTCGTTTTGGCCAGTTTCTTAGCCCCGTTGAAAATTTGGCTTCACTTAGCATAATTTAGAAACATCTAAGCCTGAGTGCGTTTTAGTGGGTTTCAGGCCTTGACTTTTTTTTCAGTAGCAAATAGAATGTCCCCCGGTCCCAAAGCTCCTACTGGCAGCTTTGTCAACGGGAGTAAGAGAACTCCACCCCAACCGCCACCCCCAACCCATGTGGACTCAGCCCAGAAGCAGATGTCAAGCTGCTGAGAATCCTCCCAAGAAGGGAAACAAACTAGAACCGAAGTTATGAAGGGCCAAGAGGCTATTTAGAAACGATCCTGGAATCTCACTGATCTCTGGGGCTGGTCTCCTCCTTGTAAAGAACGAAAGTGAGCGGGAAGTTCCCTTCCAAACAGAGGGCAACTTAAAACACACACACACACACACACACACACACACACACACACACACACACACACACACAGTCTGACACACATACACAGTCTGGAGACTTACCTCGCAGTCCACCGGAGGGCTTCCTACAGGCGCGGTGGCGCCGGGGTCTGGCGTGGCCCGTCTGACAGCAGGGGTCCCGGCAGAGGTCAAGGTCCCTGTGCGGAAGCCCGCCCCCCTGCGGAGCCAGGTGCGGCGCGGAGGGGTAGGTGGGGCCGGGCGCCGCGCGTACCTGCCCTCACCACGAGGAAAGCCCCCTGTGCGTTCTTTGCCCTCCTGAGGCTGGAGCCTCACATTTCTGAGGTTTCGCTCCAACTCCGTCCTGCCCCTGATGTCAGAGACACAACTTCCTGAATCAGACGCGCCCTCTCTCCCGCCGCCTGGGCTCGGCCCCAGCTCCCCGCCCGGGGCCCACAGACCGCTGGTGCCCTTGGACTCGGCGCCCCCGCCCCGACGCGCCCTCCCTCCGCGGCCCCCGCCCCGCCACTACGTGTGGGTGCCCCACCGGTTCCGGAACACGCCTCCTACGGGACGCGCCACTCTCCTCCAGAGCCGGTCCCCAGTCCATTTCTCAGACGCACCAGGTTCCTGGGGACTTGAGAGGATTCAGGGATTCAGGGGGGGAACTTGGGCTGCTGTGAAGACAGCCCAGTGTTGCCTAAGGGAGCGGCCTTCTTGGAAGGGGGGGGTGGAAGGCATCTGGGAGGGACGCCCTGGGACAGACTGGGTGAAGGCTCCCATGCCTTATCTGGACAAACAAAGCGACCGGCTGCCCTAATCAATCGCTGCGGGCTTGGTGGGAGAGGGTGTACGCAGTCTTTGGGCCGCTCGCTGAAGGCGTTGAGGAAGACTGCACCATCACGAGTTGTCAGAGCAGAGATGGAGGGGGAAACTGCCTGCAGAAAATTCTCAGAGATTCCTCCCTCTCATCCTCAGTTGCCCTCCATCCAGTTTTTACTCTGATGTCCATGGGTCCGGTTTCGAGTACCTGGAACGCTAGAAAATGAAAGGGCCTATGCCAATGTTGGGTGAGGGACTCGAGACTCGAAGCTTCTGGTGACCCGTGGTAGGGAGCTTGTTCAGTGTCTCCAAGGTTACTGGGGGGCAGGCAGGGGACGGGGTGATGCCAGGACCTGGCCCTGGAGGGGCCCTCTCTGAGTCATCTGGGTGAGTTTTTCCATGACATGTGCCTCAGGTGCTGCCCTCTTGACTGTATTTGCAGGTGCTCAGGAACCAGGTCCCAGGTGCTGAGCCGGGTCTTGCCCTCTACCTACTGTGCTTGAGGGCTGGTGTTCATGTGGGCATTAAAATGACTGTTTTGCAGTTAACTATCTCCACTGAGGAACAAGAGATCCATTTGTGTGAGTACAGGAGAAACCAAATGGCTCTCAGTTGAAAGGCCAAAGAGAAAACCCCGCCCTTTAGTCAGAAATGCCAAGAATGATTAAGGAAAGAGGGGGGAAATGTTTTCTTCCAATGGAAGGAGATTAGATGAGACTCTTTTCCCAGAAATCCAGGTGGAGTGAACTCAGTGTAGGTCGGAACAGGAAGGGAGAAGACAGGTTCCAGAAGCCAGTGGGCTTAACAAGCAATTGGGTAGCATCAGCAGAAATGGGAAGATTGGGCTTGCAAGGTTGCTTGCAAGTGTCCAGACTCAGGGGCTTCCCTCAGTTGATGTGTTCCCCATGCTGTCAGAAGCTCCATCTGGAATCATACTTTGAGCCTGCAGATGTCTAAGTAGATGTCTAAGCTGGAGCTTACAGCCAGGGTATAGAATCCGAGGGTATTGAGGAAGACAGGAAGGGGTGGGGGGTGGGACTGGTAGTGAGGCCTTGAATGCTGGCCAAAGGATTAGAGAATGGATATTTCCTTCCACCTGCAGGAAGGGCACAGCCACTGTGCCGGGAGGTTTGCACATATCATGGAATCTTTCACAACGCATTTAGGAGATGTAGTATTCTCCTCATTTTACGGGGAAACAGGTTCAGAGAAGTTAAGTAACTTCCTCTGCATCACATAACTAATAGATACTGGAGCCCAGATTTGAGTTCCAGTGTTTCCAAACTCCCAGTCTGTCCTCTTACTCTATCATCCAGTAAAGGAGGAACTCGCCTTCTGGGAAGGAAATCCACGCTTGCCCAAAGGTAATGTTCAGGCCAGGAATGAGGCCTTTGGAGGGAAGGCTACAGAAAAAGCTTTTCTGGATGTCTAGAGCAATGTTACAGATTGGCTGTGGCCTGAGTGACGATTATTTAGGGTTACCTTTAAGAAAAAAACAGGAAGAAACTAAACAAGAAAAATGGAGGCAACTGACTTGAGCTGAGGGCTTCACAGACATGGTTGCCAATGGGAGAAAGAAAATCAGGGGCCTATCCATTACGTGGTATCTCTGTGATATTTCAGTTAAACAAGGAAAGCCAACAGCTTCTGTGGCAGAGAAATCAGTGACTCATAGGTGAGCAAGATGGCGGACTGACTCACATTTGGTTGCCAAGGCTGCCCGGTCTGTTGAGGGACTGACTCTACTTGGAAGATGCAATCATGGCAGAAGAAAAGGAGTGGGCATCTGGCCAAATGTTCTCAGTCTGGGTGGATGATGTATCCCTTACTAAAAAGCAGGTTAGAGCACCCACATTCTATTTTATTCTCTTGGCAGTTAAATCCTAATTCTAATGAACTCATAAACGGCCCCAGGCAACCACAGTGCTGTTACCTCTTGCTTAATCCTCATTATTTCTTACGTTTTTCATAAAGATTTTTGAAGGTGGTCAAGGGGTTAGTGGGCTCTAAATGGAGTGAAACAGAACATTAACATCTAATTAAAAAAAAAAAAAGAAGCCAAAATAAGCAGATTATGTGAAGTGAGACTGAAAATTTGAGTGATCGCCCCCTACTAAGTTTAGCACATCAGTATATTGGGGACAAAAGACTTCCCTATCTGTGCTGTGAAAATCACTGGGGCATTTAGTATATAGCCATAGCCTGCTGTGAACATGAGGACTGACTACACTTGCTTTTCTTGCTTGGCAATGCTGTTTTAGACAGGTTGACTTGCACTATTGGCCACCATCAATCCACTTTGAGCTGCCTGCGGACACTTTCCCATCGGTTTGCAAATGCCCTGAGTCTAGAAGACGTGTCGAATATAATACGTTTGTATATTTGGGCTACCCCCAATGGGCATGTTCTTCAGGTATGGAAAATATTAAATTAAGAATCTTATCTTGCTCTCCCCTCCAACTGTGGTGTATTCTTGCCTGTGACACTTGGCCGAGGATCTAGAATCATAAACGGGGCTACAGAAAGTTACTGAATGCCGGCCTGGATGCTCTGAGGGACTGACTAGAAATCAGAAGGTCTGTTGACAAGGCACAGGCTGTCAGGAGGGAATGATCTGCCTATAAATGGCATGGGTAAGATGAGCGCAGACTTGTTCATCAGATCCTGAAATGTAACAGCATCTTGGAATCACGAGAGAGGCAAGTTCAAGACAAGTCAGTGGAAATACTACACCACGCAGCAGGTAATGAATTTATGGACTGGATTATCTCCCAGAGGGGGCACAAGCTGGCAACATAGATGGATTCCAAAAAGGCTTGGACAGACGTGTGAATGGCAGAGCTGTAAAGGAGAACTTGAGGAAGCTAAGATCTGCTCCATGTGCTTGGGATTTCAGGGTGGCCCTTACACTGTGCATATGCGGGGTCTTTGTGGACAACTGACTTGGCCTTGATAGAGCTTGGATTTGAGCCAGTTGGCAATGCCAATGTTACCTGCCCAATTGTACAGTCTCTGTGGCCTTTACCTCACGAAGGCAGCAAAACCTTGTTCTTTTAACCTCAGCCAAGTATTTTCTGCAGATACTGTCTATTATTTTTAGTCTCGTGCGTGTTCAGCTTAATTATAGCCATTCTAAGAAAGTATTTCCTCTGCTCCCCTTACAGCCCTTTTAAAAGGCGCTGCTTTTTCATTTTGGCTTTGGACTTCTAAACAGATTTAGAGAGCCTGTGTTCATACCAGTTATTACATTTACCTCTTGTGATTAGATTTCTGTTCAGACTTTCCCTTCTAAACTGTTGAATTCTGACATAAGTTAGTCTAATTATGAAAGCTCCTCTAAAAAGAGCAGTGACAATATACTTTTCTTGGGAACTCTTTTCAATGCAACACCCAAAATGTCTTCAGTGCTGCATCCGGGTTGCCAGGAAAAATGTTACTTTTACGGCTGTAGCTGCAAATCTTGGCACTGGGGAAAGTTTAGGAAATTCTTGGATGTCTCCCTTGATAATCCACATGTCTCCCCTTGCATACGTGTCCCAACACTGCATGCGCTTTGTGCTTTCTTCAGTGCTCCTGTAGATTCTCGAGCTACAGCACCTTGCCCAACCCCTTCCATTACTAGGGCTGATGTGGCTGGGGACAGGTGCTGGCTTGGAAAGCGCTTTGTTTATACCTCTGGGGCATGAAGGGGTTCTGTTTTCGTTTTCTGTTTCTGGTGCACAGCCCCTCAGAATGTGTCTTGAAAGCTATTTTTATAGCACTGTCTCTGGCTGTTGCAAACTGGCCAGCACTACCGTTCGGTGCTCTTTCTGGGGATTCAGCATTGGCTTTGTTCAAATGTAAGCAGCAGGCCTCTGGATTCCATTTTCCTGGCAGGGGTCTCAGGGCCAGAGCAGAGCCCCACAGAGTTCTCATTCTGCCTCTCTTTGTGGTTCCCCTTGTCCTCTGCTCTTCTCTTGGGGACAGGTTTACGTATCGATTTACTGAGTGAGCCCATTGTGTGGGTTTCATATAGATTTACATGCACTAGATAAAACATTTCTTGCCATTGTGTCAGCAAGACGTCTGGGAAACCCCAGCCTGCCCTGCCCAGCACATTCATTCTGGCAGAAGTTTTTGTGAAGGCTGAAATTGTTTATTCCTCTTGCCTGGAGGGCCCATAAAGTAACTGTGCCTTTGAAGTTTGCTTCCTCAAGTAGCTCAGTGACTCAGAATGTCAACTTTGCCACCAACAAACTTCCTCTCCCTAGGCTGACTTTTCCATAACAGGTAAAAGGAAGGGCTGACAGAAATATATAATAATGTGATAGTCTTCATTTACCAAGTTGCAGAAATACACTCATCCTTTCTATTTTAACTACCATTGACTTACTGCTTTCTTTGTGCTAAGTAGGATATGCACATTGCCTTCAAATTTTGCACAGCACTATGAGATACTATAATACCAATCTAATAGATGAGGAGACTGGGATTTGGAAAGTTAAAAAATTTTCTCAAAGATCAGGTAGATGGTAAGTAGAGATTCCAGTAAACAGAAACACATTTATTGAGTACATACATGTTCCCAATACCTTGAGAAACATGAGATATACAAAAATGGATCAGTCCCTAGTGTGGTGGAACTTAACCTAGAGTCAGACCTCAGCCCAGAACTTTCTGGATTCAGAGCTCCACTGCCCTCCACTTTAATCAACTGGACAGGTTGGGGAAACAGCTTCTGCATCTGTGGGACAAAAACAAATGAACTGATTCTGGGATGATAGCAACAATAATAATACCTGGTTCTTATATGCAATTTTTTAGTTTACAAAGACATTTCACATGTATTATTTAATTTCACCCAATTACTATTAGGAGGGCAGGGTGGATGAGAAGCTAAGGCTTGAAGAAGCCAACTATGGTTGCCCACCATAGTGCGTAATTGGACAAGAACCAAGGTGTTCTGGCTCCTCGGTCAGTGGTGTCTACGTTGTTGTGTGTGGGATGAGTGATACATTCCAGGAACATTTCTTGGTGGAGTATAACCTACTGGTCATCTGAAAGTATCTAGAAGCAAAGCCTAACATGATGAACTCAAGCAGAATCTGGATATCTGCCTTGGAGGGAATTCCTGCCCTTGAAAAAGCATGGGCTACGGAGTGCTTCTCAAACTTTTCCACCAGGGTGTCCCTAAAGGGTAGGAAATTGTTGCTTTAGGAGGACATTAGTTAATATCTTGTGGCTTCATATACACTTGACACACTTTTCCTATACCTCCAGGGATGTGCTCCCACCACCCCACAGTTTGAGAAGGACAGGAAGAGGTGACTTATTAAGCTGTGCTCTAACCAACTGAGCTAATAAACACAACTTAGTAGCATTTCAGCCATCCATCCAGCCATGGGCAATTGTTTATGGAGAATGTATTGTGCTAGGTAGGCACTATGAAATGGTCCTTAAGGAATTTACAATCTACTGTAAAACGGACCCATGAAATGATCAGCAGATCTTAGAAAATTGCTTATAATGAAGTGCTAAGTTTTAACATTTGTATTTAAGGGAAGTAAGGGCTGGAGCATTCATGGAAACCTTTGTGTGATAGGGATGGGTTGGCCAGAATTTAGGAGATGCAGAAGAATCTGAAGACAGCAAAAGAGACTGAAAGTTTCTCTGTTGAACCCAACATGGACAAAGGTTTAGAGAAGGAATAAATGGTAGGACTTTTCTGAAAATAACATTATTTATTTGATGGTGCTTTCTCAACCTCTGTTTCTCTCTAATGCAGAAGTGTAGGGAAAGACTCAAAGTATGAAGGAGGAAAACAAAATATCTGTAAACCTGGTGACCAAAGATAACCAATGTTACATTTCGATATGGGTTCTTCTAGTCTTTTAGCAGAAGGTCAGAATTTGTATGTTGGTAGTTGGGGTTAGTGCAGATTTGGAACAATGGACAAATCACTCACAAGTTAAGCTGGTGGCCTTTTGTAGGATTTATTGCAGTGTAGAGAGACTGAGAGAAGGGAATCAGAAACTCCAGCCTGGTAGGAGGCCATTATATACTCTAGCTTCTGCCTTAGTAGCTAACTAACTAGCTAACTAGTTGCCTTGATCAGTGCACAGCTCTCTATCACTGGAACAATTCAAGTAGAGGCTGGGTGACCACCTGGCAGAAGTGCTGAGAAGGGGTTGCTATCTCTGGAGATGTAGTCCATATGATCTCTTCCAGCCCCAAGTTCTAGGGCTCAAGTTTTTTTTTTGTTTTTGTTTTTAAATTTTTTAAATCTTTATTTATTTTGAGAGAGAGACAGAATGTGAGCAGGGGAGGAGCCGAGAAAGAGGGAGACACAGAATCTGAAGCAGGCTCCAGGCCCTGAGCTGTCAGCATAGAACCCAATGTGGGGCTTGACCTCACGAACCATGAGATCATGACCTGAGCCGAAGTCGGACGCTTAACTGACTGAGCCACCCAGGCGCCCTTACACTGTTAACTGTGGAAATCCATGTTCAAATAGACTGTGATACTCTTTCTTATGATTGGACAATTGCTTTGCTCAGTAATGTTGTTGGGTAACAAGGTAAATATTATTGGGAGGTAGAAATCAACTATCTTTGTGGTTCTTGTATATTTTAGCCTTGCTATATGTCTTGCCATATTGAGAGCTACCTTTAGATGAGTGGCCTTTGAAGAGAGCTCCTTACCCCTACCCAATCTCTATTTGCCTGAGTCCCAGCTCAGCCACTGTCTCCTCTGAAAACATCTTGACTCTCCAAGACTGAGGAAGAAGTGGGTCTTTTGTATTCCTGAGGGAATCTGTGCTGACCCACTTAGAGCCTGCCCACAGTAATGAAATTACCTGTTTATTTGTTCCCCATTGCCAGTGAAGGAAGCTCCTCAGATGTAAGGCCACATCTGGGAGGCTGTAGAGGGGCTCCCCAGTCATGGAAGAGCATGGCACCCTTCCTTGCGAATTTTCCTCTTTGTGAGCGCCTGAAGTGTTGGCTTCTTTCCTTCTTCAGGACTGCAATTCTGTCTCCTCACAAAGGGCTGAACATATAGCTGGGACTGTGCATGAAAAGGGACACAAGAGGGGAAAAAGAACATAATTAAAGGAGACATGGGGTCAAGGTATGGCCTGGCTAAAGAGATTAGCACAGGCAAAGAGACTTTCTTCTGAAATCACATCAAGTGTATCCTTTTCCTAAAGCCTCTGTGACATTTATTATGAGAAAAGGACCTTTCTACTCCTCCTCTGTGGCAGCCTTGAAACTAACTTCCTTCTTACAACATCCATTCCTGTTCCAGGGAAACAGAAAGGAGGAACTACAGCTACTATCATTCTCCACCTTCCCCATTAGGCTTGGCCTTTGTCAAGTTCCCCATGCTGCCAGCTGTCAGAGAGAGCTGGGCAGGAGAAAACACTGCAGGCTCATCGAGAATTCTGGGCACAGTGGTTAAGCCTGGACCGTGCTGGAGCGGCGCTCCTATGAGATTTACACAGGTTCCAATGAGAACCTGAGTTAAGACGAAAAGGTCTCTACTTACAATTGAGCTTACACTCCTCTGATGGAGTCACTAGGCAACAGTTTTCTGTGGCTCTAAAAACCCATGTGGGTAAAGGATTATTTATTTCTATATATGGCCAGAAAAGAGCCCAATCACAGGCTGGCTTCCTGGTTGACCCTCTTCAGTTTTTCCAGACCTGCAGACTCCAGAGACTTCCAGGCTGGACACTGGTTTCTGTGTCCTGTGTGTAATTGGGCTCAGCAATGGAAAATTTGGCTCCCAGTGCGACTGCCCCCAGTTGTCCCCATCCCCCACCCCTCCACCCTTGCCTCTTCTCCCTCAGAATGCTGCAGCTAAAATGCAAATAATGAAGCTTTCACAGCTGCAGCCCTGCTAAAAATAGAAAGTTTGTTTATTTTTATGTTCGTGAAGCCCTTTTCCTGCTGTTGCTGTTGTTATGAGCATAACTCCCAGGCAGGAATGGGAAGGACTCTGTGTGCTGGTCACCAGCCAAATGAATTCTGTCCTGCGTTGGGGACTCAAATCAAAGCCTATTTGGGGGCCAGAGGATTCAGGATCTGTCTTCTGTTTTGAGCTTCTCTCTTAGCTGACACCTGCTCTCCAGTGTTTGGAGTGTGGGTATCTCGGTTTTTAGATGATCTGCATGAATGTACTTCCCTTTCAGAGACAGCCTCCCCTTTTGTTATGATCTACTCATGGGAGTGGTGTGGGCAGAGGAGAGGACACTGAGCTAAGAGGCAAGAGACCTGGGTGACCTTGGGCAAGTCACAACCTCTCTGACCCTCAGTTTTCTCATCTATAAAGTGGGGGTAACAGAAAAGTTCAAGATATCTGCAAATGATTTGTTTTCTACTTTTGTTAAACAAACCCAGGCTTCTCAAGTGTGTCCAAGAGGTAGGTAGATATTCCCTTTGCCTCAAAGGGCTTTTGAGTGCCCCCTCCCAAAAGGAGTGAAGGGGGAACAAGAGAGCAGTACGTGCAGAGGTATGTTTGGATATTTCTTTTGAGATCTGAACAAAACAAACTCCCGCTGAAATACAGGTGATCTAGGCTAGAATAGAGAATCCTGGGTTAGGATTTGGCAGATGGAGGAAAGGGCTCTTCAACATTCTGTTAGCCTGCTGTGGGTTTTGGAGTAATGACTACCCTGCTGTGCTCTTATCTCCCTTCTGGTGGTGTGGAGCCGTTACTGATAATCATCTCCCAGTGGGAAGGGATCTCTACTTGCTCAACCAGGATCACTTGGTTTATACCACACACGTGGAGCTTGTCACATGGTTTGTAGACAGTGTCCTGGGGTGTCATCATTGACACTTTCTCCTCAAAGATCCTAACAGCTGAGCGCACGGCTGTGCTGGGTGCATTTTTGACTCATCTGGAGCCACTGTCACTACTGTACTTGCTTGTGTTTTTTTGGTGGGGAATCCTGGCATACTCAGGGCTGGTCTGAGGGCCTGCGTCACACAGGGCCCTATATTCTACAGGCTTCTCTGTTGTAAGCTTCTCTGTTGAAATAATAACTTTGGCTGAATGAAGTGAAAAAAGAATTTATTTAAATAAAATTTTAATTAAGTTTTAAAGTTAAGTTAAATTAAATTTTATTTAAAATTTAGGGGCTCTGCCTGGGGCACCTGGGTGGCTCTGTCAGTTAGTTAAGTGCCTGATTTCGCTCAGGTCATGATCTCACGGTTCGTGGGTTCGAGTCCTGCGTCGGGCTCTGTGCTGACAGCTTAGCTGGCTTCAGATTCTGTGTGTGTCTCTCTCTCTGCCCCTCACCCTCTCACGCTCTGTATCTTTCTCTCTCAAAAATAAATAAACATTAAAAACATTAAAAAAATAAAATTTAGGGGCGCCTGGGTGGCGCAGTCGGTTGGGCGTCCGACCTCAGCCAGGTCGCGATCTCGCGGTCCGTGAGTTCGAGCCCCGCGTCGGGCTCTGGGCTGATGGCTCGGAGCCTGGAGCCTGTTTCTGATTCTGTGTCTCCCTCTCTCTCTCTGCCCCTCCCCCGTTCATGCTCTGTCTCTCTCTGTCCCAAAAATAAATAAATGTTCAAAAAAAAAAAATTAAAAAAAAAAATAAAATTTAGGGGCTCTGTGAATTGGATGAGTCACTTTTTTGGGTTAATCTTTCACTGAATTCAGCATTTCCTTAAGTTTTGAACTAGGTATATGTGAATTTATTACTGCTAGAAATCATAGATATATATATCCAAAAAAACTTTTTTTAACATTCTATTTTATTTTTTGAGAGACAAAGTACAAGCAGGGGAGGGGCAGAGAGAGGGGGAGATGCAGAATCCGAAGCAGGCTTCAGGCTCTGAGCTGTAAGCACAGACAGAGCTCGACGAAGGGCTCAAATCCATAAATGCAAGGTTATGACCTGAGCCGAAGTTGGATGCTCAACCGACTGAGCCACCCAGGCACGTCCCCCTTGCCCCCAAAATCATAGATATTTTTAAGTCAGTTTCAGTTATTACAGACATTTCAAAGTGTTGTTTATGCTCATTACTACTTCTGGGTAAGGGTGGTTTATTAGACCCTACCACTAGATTTATTTAATGTACTAATAAAAAAAGCACACATATTATGCTATCATATATTTGTTTTAAAAAATTTCTAACTATTTTTCAGTATTCTTGGTTATTATATTTTGTGCATTTAGAAACATTCTTCATGTGCTTCATAGGCTTTGCCAGCCCACCAAAGGGCAGTGTGGCACACAAAAGGTTAAGAAGTCCCTGACCTGAAGCTTGTTCACTAGCTCACAGCAGGATTGGCTTTACTTGCATGGCCCTGCACAAAACGAAAATATGAGGCCTTTTAGTCAAAATTTTGAGAATTGGAAGATGGACAGCAGAACATTAAACCAAGCACAGTCCATGCTGAGCCTGGGCCCCTGTGCGACTACACAGGTTGCTGACCTGTGAACTGGGCCCTGGTCCTAGAATTTCCAGGAAGGCCAATGGGTTAGACTCAGGGGCTGTTTAGCCAGGGGAAATATCCAAATTGTGCTGGAGAACTGGTCTGCTCCTGCTGAGCGCAGATAGTTGTCCCCATGCCACACCAACAGTAAATGCTGGAAACTGCCCATGGGTCTGTCGTAAACTGGATGGAGCTGTCTGCATTGCCAGAAGGGATTCTGTGTGAGTTCTGCTTTTTCATATGATTTGTTTCCAATTTAAGTCTGGACTGGATGTATATTACTGGTGGAGCCTAGTTCATGGTCATCCCTCCGGTTGCTGGGAGGTTAGTAAGCAAATATCTATCATTGCTCACCTCCATAGACCAGCTCTGCCTCACAGGGAGAAGGACTCCCCAAAAATAGAAGGGGTTCAGATGATAAGTGGCCAAAAAGCATGAGAATGACCTTGATAATGCCCAGATTATCAAGGGTAATCTGACTGCTGGGTACTGAAGGAAGATCATGGGCTGGCAAGAACATGTGGCCACTTCTAGGTATATGAGGCTATCTGGGAGAGAATACATACTGAAACATTCTAAATTTCTGAGACATTCGAATGGTTGCTAGGTTAATAAGGCAGAGTATTTGGAATAGAGATTATTTAAGAAATGTACGACCTATGGGGGTAGAACATAAAAGCTTGGGACTGTCACCAATCTTCTCTATCTGCAAGACCAGACAAGACTGCCTTCCTGCAATGCCAGGAAGAATGGAGGGGCTCTACACTGTCACACAAAGCAAGGTCTAGTTAATTTAAGAGTTTCTTGGAAATAAGAGACAGCCAACATGGATATACTTAAAGTTGAGTCAAGACAAGGGGAGTGAGGGTTGCTCTAGAAATGAGCCTCCCTGTGATGTAGCATGATAACATTCTGTGGGGCAGGGGCTGGGCCCCCAAGCCTCAGCTTGTGGATCCTTGTTTCCCTTCTCACTCTTACCAAAAAGCAACTCACTAAGTAAGCGATAGGATGTTCTGTTTCCCTATCCCCACTGAGTGATGGGTGGGCTGTTCTTTAGAAAGTAGTGCAAGGACAGAGCTACTCCTAGAGGGCCCGACGGGAGCCTATAAGAGGACAAGCTGCTCTCTAGAAGGGTGACGGAGGGAGAGACTATAGCCTGATGCCCAGGTGCTAAGCCATCTGGCAGGTCCTCCAGAGGCCAGCGACGTAGGGAGCCCTACTTGCCAACACGGAGGAGCCCTCCTTCCACCCAGAGGGACCACCTGTAACAATTTCCCTGAGGGATGACAGGCACTGCCTGTGGGGATGTCCTGAGAAGGAGTAAAGGGAAATAAATGCCCCCTCCCCAACTCCTGACCCGCGTCAAGTGCTCTACATCCATTTTGTCCTTTATTCCCAACATGTTACCTAGAGGGGAAAGGAGTTAGTCAACCATCTTTGGTTGATTTCTAGTAAAAAGCTGGAGATTTTTGTCTTTTAAATATACTTTTTACTGGGGAGAGAGAATAATAATCTCTAATCTTCCCACTCATCAAACAAAAGCTCCTCAGCAAAGAAATCTTGACTTACTATTATTATTATTATTATTATTATTATTATTTTGCTACTTCAAAAATAATGTTTTGAATAAACTCTGGAATAATTTTAGATTTACAGAAACATTGAAAAGATAAATAGCTTTCACTCAGTTTTCCCCTAATGTTAATATCTGATGTAATTATGGTGCATTTGTCAAAACTAAGAAATTAGCATTGATATTACACTATTAACTGATCTAAGGAAACTTTGTGCCATTTTTTAAAATTAAAAAAAAAATTATTGTTCAGAGAGAGAGAGAGAGGGAGAATGAGCAGGGGAGGGGGAGAGAAAGACGCAGAATCAGAAACAGGCTCCAGGCTCCAGGCTCCAAGCTGTCAGCACAGTGCCCGACGTTGGGCGTGAATTCATAGTCTGCAAGATCATGACCTGAGCCGAAGTTGGACGCTTAACTGACTGAGCCACCCAGACATACCTGATCTAAAGAATCTTTGGATTTTACCAGTTTATTCTCCGATGTCCATTTTTGTTTGTTTGTTTTAGGATCCAATTTAGGATACCATGTTGTTTTGGGGAAACTTGAATTTGAAAAGAAATTTTAGAGTGCCCATGGAGGGTTTGACCCAGGATAGAAATGGTTATATTTGTATTTTCCCTCATTTTTCTTACCCATGTGCTATAAACATTAAGTGTTATTTTTGTAAGTTTTTAAAAAGTTTTTTAAAAACTGATTATTTATTTTTGAGAGAGAGAGAGAGAGAGAGAGAGAGAGAGAGAAAATGTGAGTGGGGGAGGTGCAGAGAGAGAGAGAGGAAGACACAGAATTGGAAGCAGACTCCAGGCTCCGAGCTGTCAGCGCAGAGGCCGACGTGGGGCTCGAACTCACGAACTGTGAGATCATGACTTGAGCTGAGGTCGGACACTTAATCGACTGAGCCACCCAGGCACCCTGAACGTTAAGTGTTCTTTAAAGTTTTGTGACTTCAGTGAACCCATAGGTGCTTCCTTTGGATGTTAATGCCAGACAAGCTGAAGCAGTGTGAGGATTTTGGAATGAAGATGCTGTTAGGATGTAAAACATTGTGGTCTTTGGAAATTTGGCATATTCAAGCCTGTTTCTTTCCCCAGGTTCTAAGTACTGAAACACAGTTGCTTTCCACATGGACTTCTACCTCATATCGTCCAGTCCCCTGAAGTTGTACAAGTTTGGGCTCAGAGTCTTGCTTTGTGCTGAGGGGAAAAGAGACTGAGACTGAATGTAGGTGGGGTATTGTGGGAACTGACTGAATTGTGCAACTGGCTTCCCCGGGTTAGGCTATCCATTGTTCATAGCACCAGGCTTGTGCTGGCGGCCATTTCAAGTCATGGAGCGTTTTATGATATTTGGGCTTCTGCTTATTGATTAGGCATCCTTGCTAATGTAGTGTTTTCTTCTGAAATGGAACTAAAAATGACATTATAGTTAGGCATTCTTCAGTCTATGACAGATCCCTGTTTGTAGTCTACTGGTCTGGGCTCGTGGTGCTTTTGGAAATCTGTAAAGTTTCAGGAGGGGGCGGAGTCCCTGACATGGTTACATGGAACTGAAATCCCACAGAATATTGTGGGTATTAGAGTTATTTATGAGGTTTCATGGGATAGATTTGGCATAATCATAAGTGCTCAACTGATAATTTAGCCCCCCCCATTCCCAATTCTTATCCACCATAATATAAAAAAATTTTTTTAAGTTTATTTATTTATTTTGAGAGAGAGAGAGAAACAGAGCACATGAGAGAGGTAGGGGCAGAAAGAGAGACTCCCAAGGAGGCTCCGGGCTGTCACTATAGAGCCTGATGTGGCGCCTGAACTTAGCGCTTGAACTTACGAACTGTGAGATCATGACCTGAGCTGAAGTCAAGAGCTCGATGCTTAACCAACTGAGTCACCCAGGCGCCCTATCCACCATAATATAAAAATGTGGGTATATTACACAACCATAACTATAACTCTATCTGTCTGCCCTTATAGCCCACCTAACTCTTAGAGCTTATTTTTGAAATAGTGATAATTGCTAATATTTGTTGAGTATTTACTATATTGGGAAGTCTGCCGTACCTTTTACATGTTTTCATTTTGTGTAATAATCCACAACTCTATGCAGTAAGTGCCATTATTTTGTCCATGTTTTGGATGAGGAAAATTAATTTAAGAAACTTAATTTCATCCAAAGTCACATGGCTAGGAAGTAGTGAAGCCAGGGCTTGACTCAGAGCTGTCTAAGTCTGAATCCAGTATTTTCTTAGCCACCTTGCTGCACTGAGCCAGGAGATATGGATAGTTGGTAAATAAATACACATATGCTTTCCCAGTCAATGACTCCATACTCCCCCCTTTAAGCAAAGATTACTCAGGTTCCAGAAATCATTAATCCACATCATTTATTGAATTTTTCCTGCATGCAGAGCTCTATGCTTGGTGCCAAAAGGAATGGAGAGATAAAAGAAAATTAACAAAGTACTGGGGTGGAGAAAGCCAAGGAGAATGGAATTCTCAACCCAGTGCTATCACTGATTGGTTTGGTCACATCATTCAACCTCTTTGGGCATCAGATAATTTCTCTGGAAAGTGAACAGGTGGGATTAGATAAACTCAAAGATCCCCACCTGTTCTTTGATTTTGTCCCTCCATCTTTGTGCCAGACATGGCATAGGATAATGCCAGATGTCATCCCAGCTCTCAAGGATCATGGAACAAAACCTTCAAACACATGACATGACTGGAGAACAGCAGAGTGGTGAATTGTCTACATAGGCTGTAAGCAATTGCTGGACATGTACTTACTTGAATCTCTTATGTACTCAGCAGTTTTAGGAATAAAAGACATATGTCATAATCTCTGCCCTTAATAAGGGTACCAATTAGTTGGAAAAACAGCACATAAGCACTTGGAACAATGACTAATACAAGACATTAAATAATTCAGTGCTAATCTGTGTTGTGCAGTCATTGTGCAAGGATGGTAAAATGATTGCAATGAATATTTACTGAATTTGTAGGCATGTGCAAGATTTAAGGGATGGCAAAAAAGAAAACCCAATCATGAAGATAATAATATATTAATGCAATAGTTTTTTAAATTAAAAAATGCAAGAAATTCATAATAAACTGTCAAGATTTTAAATGAAGAGAAGTTCAGTAGTGTTGACTTTTCCTTCTGTCTCAAGCTCAAGTATGGCTCAGCAAAACACTGCATACTAGCTGCTACATCTTATTGCTTTATATTCATTGTCTTAATAATCCTCACAATGACCCTTATTATTAGGTTCCATTATTAGCATCATTTGATGGATACGGAAGCTGAGGCTTGGATAGCTCAAGTCTCAGAGGTATTAAGGGGCAGAGACAGAACTTGAATCTGGACCTCTGGCTTTATGATTCATGCTTTTAAACACTCCCTTATACACCTTTACAAATATAGGTCTCTGCTCCAATGGAAGGCTGTACCCCAGTGGTGCTGAGCTGGGGGCAGGCTCTGCCTACGGTGACTCTGTGGTCCTCCTGGAGAGATGCTCAGTGCACCTGTTACCTCCTGGCTGGAACCCTTGGGGGCCTGTTCTCTCCCTACCCAGTGAATTCTATGAGATTGGGAACCACTGCCAAGGGGGGTGGGAGCTTCACCTAATGCCAAACTTCCAGGGTATGCTGCACACTCATTTCATCCATAAGTGGGAAATCCAAGGCGAAGTTCATCCAAATTGTGCTTTCTGTCTGACCTCACACACAAAAAAAGCTCTGTAGTATTTACCAGTATGTCACAGCAAAGGAAACCGTGCTGAACGCAGAACCTGTCTTAGAAACATTTGTCATCTTAGGCCTCATCTGTGACACCGAGCTCCGTTTCCGGGCAGGAAATGAAACCACAGTGCTCGAGGTGAATCTTGAGTTTCAAGTTACCAGTTTGGGAGCAGCCGTCATTATCTTGCAGCTTTACATCTAGCACATATTTGCCCCAGGTGGGGGGCAAAGACTCTGACCAGATGTGCCCATGGGGGCATTTCAACTGAACTGTGCTTTTTGGGCCACGAATCCCCCCATGTGCCTTCCTTCAGGGGCTGGGGGTAGATTTCTGCTGCCTGAGACAATTGGTTGTTAGTACAGATAGAGGCTTAGGATAATTAGATGTGGGGAAAACACAAAGTCAGAATTACAAACTGTCAGAATGGGAACGGATTTGGAGGTTTTCTGGTCTCGGTCTTCATTTTGCAGTACAGGAATTAGAAGCCCAGAGAAATTATGTGACCTTAGGGAAAGGTCACATAACCATTTTTCTGGCAGGCATGAGACATGAAATTGGGTAGATGACATTTTGAAGTGGCAATTTTAATGTAACCATAGGGCCATTTCGATGATGCCTAAAATGCACTATTTTCAATAGGACAACGAATATTTCCATTTTATTCTTTGACCTCATGTTATCCCCTTATCTCAGGTTCAGTGGGAAAACATCCTGAGATCATTTCATGATTCCTGCACTGGAGGCCCATGTGCAACACTATTGGCTGTTTCTGTTGCACAGAAATTTAGGGCATCACGGGTCTGGCCATAAATTGGCATATCTTCTGTTTTTATTTTATTTTATTTTTTCATTTTATTGTTTTTATTGTTTTATCATGATGAAAGTTTTTCTACTTTCATACTGTGGAATAAAGAACCAATGGCTTAGGTTTCATAATGTACATCGTTGACACATTTGCTACTCATAGTCCTATCATATTTCTGACCATTCCAAAATATTTATTTCTCCAGGATGTTGGGTTATTTTGTTGGATCACTGAGATGCGCACACTGGGAAGTTGTGTCCCTTTATCCTTCAGTCTCCTTCCTTCCCAGGACCTTAATGATTGTGGGTGGCTGGTCTAGTAAAAATTCAAGAACCTATGAGGAGCAAGGCATCAATTAATAAGGGCCATTACTAAAGACCTAAAACCAAGAACAAGTACAGATATTCAATTTAAAGGGGCGCCTGGGTGGCTCAGTCGGTTGAGCGTCCGACTTCGCTCAGGTCACGATCTCACGGTCCGTGAGTTCGAGCCCCGCATCAGGCTCTGTGCTGACAGCTCAGAGCCTGGAGCCTGTTTCAGATTCTGTGTCTCCCTCTCTCTCTGGCCCTCCCCCCGTTCATGCTCTGTCTCTCTCTGTCTCAAAAATAAATAAATGTTAAAAAAAAAAATTTAAAAATATTAGGTGGACCTGATGAGTTCATGGAATAGGGAATGTATTGTCTCTACATCAACAAAATTGGAATAATTATTTACTGCTAATTTCACAAAGATAGTAAGATATCTTATACATGTAAAATATTATTTATACATACATTATGTATGACTTGTTAGTGTCCTAGTTCTTGTGCAACTACCCTCAGTTTCCTGATTTCACCCCTTGATTTGGACCTTGAGCTTTTGTCCAAGGGATTCCTCTGCCTGGACTGCCTTTACCTTCTGTTGGAATGGCAAACATCTTTTCCTTTAGGGTCTAGCTCAGTTGTTATTACCTCTGAGAAATATTTCCTTATACTTCAGGTCAAATGGACCACTCTTTTCTTAGTGCCACTATATGTCCTTGGATATACTTCAGGTATAGCCAGTCACTCTTTACTTGAAATTATTTATATGTCTACCTCTCTTCTTGAGGACAGGAATCATAATCCATCTGTCTTGATGTTGCTGAACCCAGCAGGGTACCTGGCCCATAATAAAGCTCAATAAATATTTGTTAGGTAAACTATGTCTTCTGGGTGATGACCTTCTAGAAAGTTCTTTTTAAATTAAAAAAAATGTTGTATTTATTTTTCAGTAAGAGAGAGACAGAGGACGAGCAGGGGAGGGACAGAGACAGAGGGAGACACAGAATCTGAAGCAGGCTCCAGGCTCTGAGCAGTCAGCACAGAGCCCGACACAGGGCTCGAACTCATGAACCATGAGATCATGACCTGAGCCAAAGTTGGACGCTTAACCGACTGAGCCACCCAGGTGCCCCATGTTCTAGAAAGTTCTAGAAGGTGCTTCAGTCACAGGTATGTAGGACAACTGGTTGTCCTGCTCCTTGGGTCATGTGGAAAGATATGGCAACAGATGGCAACAGATGTCATGAGTACATATGCCCCTTCATACCTGGAACATTTTGCTTCCAATTTTGCCAATAAGATGCCAGCTTTTGGGTACTGTGTCTCTAGTTGTTCATATAAACTTATGGCTGTAAAAGAAAACCTGATTTTTTTTCAAATGATTTCCAGTTTCCTTTACTATTGCTTTTAAAAAATAAAATACTTATTGAAGTATAGTCATTATCCTGTGCTGATCCAAATTACCTTTTTATGCTGTTACCGCTTTCCATCTCTGTGATTTTATGCTCTGACAATACATTTGTCAGTCAATAAGTATTTATTGAGAGCCCTGCAGGGTATCCAACATTTTTAACACACATCATACTTTCCTTAAGTATTCTCCTGGCGTTATAACTTTGACATCTAATACAGTCTAAATGAGAAAAATATTTCACTTGAAGGTGTTTTGAAGTTCATAATCTTGAGATTGGTGCTTCTGATGGGGAAAGAGACAGTCATAATTTATTGGCCTACTATGTGCCAGGAATTATGCTCCATAGTTTACATACATTATCTTATTTGATCCTCACACCTGTCCCATGTGTAGGTGGTCTGATACCGCATTTTACAGCTAAGGAGATAGACTCAGAAAGAGCAGCCTGCTGTAATTGGCAGGGGGTCAGTCCAGAGCTTGAATTCAAGCCCGAGGCTAATGCCCACACTGTTCCCTATGCAATATTTTCTTATTTCATTAAACTACCCTAAAGGTGAATGTTTGGAATGATTACAGCTGAAAACAGATTATAAATTCCTCAGGTCTGGGACTGCACATAAATCTGAAGTGTGCCTTTTGATGATTTTGACGTGTCTTTGTGTTTCTTCTTTCCCTATACATGAAAAATGGGACTCAAACTTGGTATTCGTCCATAAGCAGTTAGAAATGATGTGATAATTTCTCACCCTCCCTCCTTCCATCAGTTCCAGAGAACAATTCACAGGACCTAACCCCAGACTCAAAAGCAGCATGGTGATGCTCATGATTCCAACCACATATTCATTCTTTTTAGTTTGGGCTCTTTATACGATTTTCATGTATCTTTCTGGTCTTCTCCCCCCCCCCCCCCGGAAAACATCCTGGAGCAAAGTAAAAAACAAAACCCCCAAAAAACCTACATTGTATAATTTACATGGCATTTCAAGGTCATTCATTCACTTGTTCATTCAATTGAGCAGTTTGTTTACCAATCAATTTTGAGCTCTTTGATATGTCTAAAGTGTGTCTGAAAAATCCCCATCCTTGAGTGACTCTTAGGTGAACACCCACACAGCTGACAAGTATATTGATTCCATATTAGTCCTGTGAACAAAGTCTAAAGGACTTCAGAAGAATAAGAAATGAATTTTATTGGGGGAAGGATGAGAAAAAGGGAGAACAAGGAAATCAATAGAATGAAGGAGTCATGTGAACTGGGTATTCAGCCATTTGTTCCATAAACATGTATTTGATCATCTCCTGTGTGTCAGGCACTATTTGAGGCACTGAAAATGCAAAGGTGGGTATCCTCAAGGTGCTCACAGACTAGAAGAGAGAAAAAGACATGTAAGCAACTGAGAGTTAGAAACCAAGACAGAAGTACAAATTATAGTGTGACTGCAGAGAGAGGGCAAATTCTCTCTGGTCTGGACTCTTAAGGGGAAGCAGGCAAGAATTCCTAGAGGAGGTAAATTTAGATGAATCTTGAAGGATATAAAATATTGAGCTTTGAAAGCTATAAAAGTGTTTGGCGGGGGCAGAGTGAGCAAAAAAACCATGGAACAGGAGCACCTGGGTGGCTTAGTTGGTTGAGCGTCTTAGTTGGGTGACTTTGGCTCAGGTCATGATCTTGTGGTTCATAAGTTCAAGCCCTGCGTCTGGCTCTCTGCTGTCAGCACAGTGCTCTCTTTGGACCCTCTTCCCCCCCCCTCTCTCTGCACTGTCCCCACTCATGCTCTCTCTCTCTCTCAAAAATAAATAAACATTTAAAAACTCCCACAAAACAGCAAGGAACATTCAGGAACTTCAAGCAGGCAAGATTTAGAGAGGGGTAGGTGGGCTGGTGGGCAGCAGAGGAAGATGAGTCCAGGTTGATGGGCAAGGGCTGATGGAACAAAAATGGCCTTGAATGCCAAGCCAAGGATCTTACCTGATAGGCCTTGGAAAGCCATGGAAAGATTTTTATTTTATTTATTTATTTATTTATTTATTTATTTATTTATTTATTTATTTATAGCGCAAGTGGGGGAGAAGCAAAGAGAGGAGGACAGAGGATCAGAAGTGGGCTCTGCACTGATAGCAATGAGCCTGATGTGGGTCTCAAACTCACGAACCGTGAGATCGTGACCTGAGCTGAAGTTGGATGCTCAACTGACTGAGCCACTCAGGTGCCCCAAATGAAAAGATTTTTAGGTGAGGGATGATATCATCAAAATGACATTTGTGTGTATTTTCATCTAAGTTATCAATGTGAGAAAAATGTGAGAAAGTGAAAATTTAATATTATTTTTCATGTGTGTTACTGGAAAAGCTTTTTAAAAAGCATTTACAGTTATATAATAAATTTAAAAGAAAACCAAATTGCAATTAATAAATATAATTTTTTAATTAAATTTTTTATTTTGAGGTAATTGTAGATTCACATGCAATTATAAGAAATAATATGTGTGTATATATATATAAAAGAAATAATATAGAGAGATCTCAAATACCCTTATCAGTTTCCTCCTATGGTACTACCATGTAAGACTATGGTACAATTTCACAACCAGGATATTAACACTGATACAGTTAGGATAAAGAACACTTCCATCACCACAAGAATCCCTCGTGTTGACTTTTAATAACCATACACTTCTTCCCAACTCACTCCTTAATCCCTGAACATTTATCATTTCTTTCCTTTTTTGGATGGTGCTTTGGATGTCAAGTCTAAGAATTCTTTGCCTATCACCACGTCCAGTTAAAAAATTGGCAGGGCATCTGAACAGATATTTTTCCAAAGAAGACATATAGATGCCCAACAGACACATGAAAAGATGCTAAACAACGCTAACCTTCAGGGAAATGCAAATCAAAACCACAATGAGATATCACCTCACACCAGCCACAATGGCTAATATCAAAAAGACAAGGAAAAACACGTATTGGTGAGGATGTGGAGAAAAAGGAACTCTGGTGCACTGTTGGTAGGAAAGCAAATTGGTGCAACCACTGTGGAAAGCAGTATGGAAATTCCTCAAAACATTAAAAATAGAAATACCATATCATCCAGTAATTCCACTGCTGGGTATTTACCCAAAAAATATGAAAACACTAATTTATTTATTTATTTTTTTTTTTTTAAATTTTTTTTTCAACGTTTATCTATTTTTTTTTTTATTTTTTTTTTTTTTTATTTTTTTTTTCAACGTTTATTTATTTTTGGGACAGAGAGAGACAGAGCATGAGCGGGGGAGGGGCAGAGAGAGAGGGAGACACAGAATCGGAAACAGGCTCCAGGCTCTGAGCCATCCGCCCAGAGCCCGACGCGGGGCTCGAACTCGCGGACCGCGAGATCGTGACCTGGCTGAAGTCGGACGCTTAACCGACTGCGCCACCCAGGCGCCCCTACGTTTATCTATTTTTGGGACAGAGAGAGACAGAGCATGAACGGGGGAGGGGCAGAGAGAGAGGGAGACACAGAATCGGAAACAGGCTCCAGGCTCTGAGCCATCAGCCTAGAGCCCGACGCGGGGCTCGAACTCACGGACCGCGAGATCGTGACCTGGCTGAAGTCGGACGCTTAACCGACTGCGCCACCCAGGCGCCCCTGTGAAAACACTAATTTAAACAGATATATGAACCCCGATGTTTATGGCAGCATTATTTACAATAGACAAGATAAGGAAGCAGCCCAGGTGTCCATGGATAGATGAATGGATAAAGAAGATGTGGTATAGATATGCAGTGGGATGTTACGCAGCCATACAAAGGACAAATCTTACCATTTGCAACAACATAGATGGACCTAGGGGGTGTGATGCTAAGTGAAGTGAGTCAGAGAGAAAAACAAATCAATCACCTACATTTAATTTGGTTGTTTACAGGGTTGAGGTCTTTTATTTTCTCATTCTTCTTTCTGATTTTTCATTCTTCTGTTTTCTTTGCCTGCCTTCCTGCAGGTTATGTGAACATATTTTAGAATTCCATTTTGATTTTATTTGTTGACACTTTCTGTTTTTACATATTTTTATTCATTTCGTGCTTGTTCGTAACTGCTCACTGCAGCACTGTATCGTGGCTGTGCCTTGAAGTCTTTCTCAGGTAGCTCTACCAGCTCTTTCATCTGAGGATTGGCTCTGCTATTTGTTTTTTTCATTCAGTTTGCGGTCTTCCTGGTTGTTGAAATGATAAATGATTTTCAACGAGAACTTGAAATTTTTCCTGTTATGTTCTGAGACTTTATATTTTATTTCAATCTTCTGTTTTTGCTGGCTTTTTTGGGAGGTATCACATCGTTACTATAAGGTCTTGGTAGAAGTCTAGGTTCCCCACCTGTTGTTTGTTGACCCCTGACCCCCGAGGGGGCTGCTCTTTGTTACTGCCAGGTGGCGGTGGGAGTTCCAGCCCCCCACATGGTCTCTGCTGACACTCCAGTAAGGCTGGCTTGGTTATTGCTGGGTGATGGTGAAAGTTTTATTCTCCACTAGGCCTCCTTCCAGAGGGGAAGGAGAGGGGCTCCTTGTTTCTGTTTTGGGGGTGGAAGTCCAGGCTCTCAGCATGGACTCTACTGACACCATGGGGCGGGGGGAGTTCATTACTGGCCACTGAGGATGACAGTCCAGGCACCATACTTGACTTTCTCTGACGCCACCTGGTGTGTTGGGGGCACTTCAGGATGATCTCATTGTGGGGATGTCTAGGCTCCCACTGGGACTTTGCTGGCATGGATGGGGCCGTGGATAATTTTTGTGGCATTTGGCTGGGGTAGACTGGGTATAGCCCAAAAAGCTTCCAGTCTGCTAGGCTGCCCCTTTCTTACTCCTTTGGTAAGAGAGACGTGGCTTTTGCTGGGGGTTGTTTTGTCTGCCTGTTGGTGCTTCTGAGCTGCTGGGTTGTTCAGCACTAAGTCGAATATATGAGGCAAAAAGAAAATCCAGGACACTGACCGCTCTGTCATTTCTTGGGTTCTGAAGTCTCTAGCCAGTCAGCCTTCTCTCTGCCTTTCAGAGTCTTCTTTTATTTATTTTTTTTTTTTAAATTTTTTTTTCAACATTTATTTATTTTTGGGACAGAGAGAGACAGAGCATGAACGGGGGAGGAGCAGAGAGAGAGGGAGACACAGAATGGGAAACAGGCTCCAGGCTCTGAGCCATCAGCCCAGAGCCCGACGCGGGGCTCGAACTCACGGACCGCGAGATCGTGACCTGGTTGAAGTCGGACGCTTAACCAACTGCGCCACCCAGGCGCCCCCAGAGTCTTCTTATCTTTACTTTATATATGATGTTTGGGGTTTTATCTGTGCATAAAGGAAGGAATAGATATGTCAACGTGTGTCTCCCCTAGGTCCCCTGAAGAACTATCAAATGGAAACGTCTTAAATAAAGTTGAATTTTAGTTGGAATTTTTGAAATGCAATTAAATATTTAAAAGTATTTTTACAAGAATAAAACGATTTAGGGTTTTAACAGTCAACGTTCTTTTAGTTACCAGTAAAAATATTGGTTTCCTGCTTCACTCCTATACACAAGTTTAAGGGTAGTATGATTTGTTTAAGATTGCAAAATGTTCCTCAGCTGCTCCCTGCATCTGTTGCAAATACTGTGATCATTCCTGAACACTTCTGGAGCCTTAAATTAGAATACAAAGAGAAGGAAGATAAGAGACACCTGGCACTTACTAGGAGATGATCACTCAGTATGCAAGAAGTATTGCGTTTACAACCAAGAGGAAGGATCTGACAGGTTAATTTATCTCTTCTTTTATACTTAAATGCCTCTGTTCCTCAAATTCCCCCCATGGCTCAGTGTCTTCAGGAAGAAACCCACAAACCTTCATGGCATTCAGATGCGGCTGCCTTTTTTTTTTTTTTTTTTTTTTTTTGGAGGAGAGGGGCAAGAGATGTGAAGCAGTTCCTTGGGGCTGAAGGATGCTAGAAATAAGAGTGGATGTTTGGGATTCTGGGTGGCTCTATGCCTGTCCTCTGAGCACTAGATCCCAAGTGCCAGAGGTGTTCAAGTGATCTACCTAAGTGGTGTGCGTGTGTGTGTGTGTGTGTGTGTGCGCGCGCTGTGATGTGTGGGAGCCCCCTTAATACAAAGCTCCAGGCCAAGGCCCTCTTGCCTGGAACCTAAGGACAGTACTGTCTTCTACTGGGCAAGTTTGGCTCAGCCTTTTAAGCTCTATGCCACACTCAGGGCCTCCTCTCTCATCTGTTTCCTCATAATCTAGTGTAAGACTATTAACAATGTAAATGAGGCAAAACTAAACATTTCCACATTCAATTGAGAATTAATATGAGGTAAACACAGATCAGGAGATGGTGAGCATTCTCTTTCTGTAATTTATGGCACCATTTTAATGGCACTGCACTACTGTGCCTCTGTACGGAGACACTGTGTGGGCAGAAAGGGATATTTCTCTTTCTGAATTATGGGGGAAAGAGCTGATTTTTTTTTATGGTCAATTTCATTTTTTTCTAACTAGAGTCAAATGCTTGATATGATAATTAAAAATACATCAAGTCATCCAGAACAGTAGCAGTTGTGTGTTTGGTTAGATGGCAGGATAATTGCCAACCCTTATCTTCAATTTTCAGACTTAAATCTCTTTCCCATTTAGTTTTAATTGGCTCTAGGCTTCCATCCATCCTTAACTTTGGGTTCATTTGTTGCAATTGTTTTATCTGAGCGAAGTTGCTCTGCAATGAATACAATAAATCTGTGTATCTGATTCATCTTTGTTTTTATGGTTAATATTTAAGATTATAAAGTCAGACGCTTCAAAATGTGAAATATAGAAGTAAACGTCTCCGCTTCAGAATTACTTTCTAGATGTCTGTGAAAAGGCATTAGCTGTTAGGCATAGGCTTATTGAATCACATTTTAAAAAACTCTCCGTGAAAAAACCCCAAGAATTTGTATGTTTTCATTCTCCTTGCTCTTAGCTCCTGTTGATTGTTTCAACAACTCTCATAGCAGCGATTTTTGAAAATGTATGTCTTTTTGCAATGATTCTTTATCTTGCCCAAACTGCCAATGAAATAGTGACCTGGTCTGAGGCAACTTCAGCACCTCAGCCTGCACTGTTGGCACAGACCTCGGTCCTCTTCACTGGCTGAGAGCGGTTAAAGCCTTTTGGGGGAAATATTAAAGTTATAAACCCTATCTGCAGAAAAATGCACACAGTTGCATATGGTTTTAGGGGCTTCAAGGACATTCTGCAGGTGTGCCCAGCTTCTCAAAGTCTCCTAGGACTCAGGCTAAGCCCTTTGGCTTACACCATTTAGTAGCATAGGCGTCCACAGCAGTTATAACGAGGTAATGGCAAGACATTACTTCCACCTCTCACGAGAGCCAGTGTGGTGGTGCTGCTGCCAGGGGCAGTGGAGATCCAAGGTAGTGGAGTCCATTTATTTAGCCATGAATGGAACTGTGGGCTCAAGCCTTAACGGACAGTAGGAAGAGAATGCTACAAATTAGGAAGTGCGCTTATAAAGGGAAATAGAAGACCTCTCCTTTGCTCACTAATGAATTAGAATTAAAGTTATAATTTCATTGGCGAAACCAAGAAAAAAGGATCACCATTTAAAGCAAGTGTCTTCAGGTACTGGCGTTTCTAAAGGAGCCAACAGGTTTTGGGTCCACGGCACCCCCAAATGGGCTGGGATGTGTAAGGCCGGGGAGGAAGCCACCCTGCTCTGAGCAAGAAGTAGGAAGAATTTCTGGAGGAGAGAGGGTGAGAGAGAGAGAAGCCTTGGTGCTGCACATGAAAGCATGTGAGACATCCCTAGAGAATGTTCAAGAAATGGGGCATCTAGTATCAGATGGTAGGTTGCCTGCTGAGTGGTGAGAAAATGTAACCCATCCCTCATGACCTACAAACCATCAATAACAATTCTGTTAATGCGCAATGCTTGTAAAAAATAATTGCTTTTAGGCAAGAGGACAGGGTTAGACAGAGAAGGCATGGAATTATGGAGAGCAGAGAACAAGAATTCAGTGGTGGCAGGAAATTGGAGCTAGAGGTGAGAGGAGAATATAGATTCCCTGGCAATTTGCAGAAATCTCCAGGCAGGCATCTGTACCCCCTTGGGGTATAAAAAGAGGGTTTGAGTCAGGCAGATGTATATTTTAAGGAGCACAGTGACCTTGCTGACCTCTGAGTAAAGGTCATTTGTCTAAAGTGTTTCCCTTTCTAGAGCACCTTTCTGCTCATTGGCATTGTTTGTTCTGTTTGATTCTGGGGAGGGAGGGGTGGAGAGTCGGGGTGTGGGACACGGGCATTTGCAGGGCTGACAGGTGAGACTGACAAGTGCCCGAAGACAGACAGAGCCACTGAGGGGTGCAAGAGCTCCTTTAGTAAATGTAGTTGGGGGGAGGGGCTGGTTACTGGAACCCTGAGAGTTCAAAGCAAGATTTTGGTGGGGCCTGATGATTTGAGAAGCATTTGCAAAGCTTCAGTACAACATTCCCAATTCAGCCAGATCTGGTTCCCTGGTGGACGGCTGGAGGCCCAGAGGCGTCACTCTACTCTTTCCTGGGAGAAGGTCCCCTATGAACATGCTGACCTGGGCTGACCCCTGTCTATTGTGCTAGGGTAGGCAGTAGGGGCCGGCAGGGCAGGCTGTCGCCACTCCTTTCTTGTCTCCATTGTCGGCTGGCTGACACAGTTAGGCTCAGGGAAACATTTGGTGTGCCGACTTGTACTGCCTCAAATGAAAATAAAATGAGTATACCCACCTCCCTTGCTTATTAGTGTGCCTCATGCATGTCTTGTCTCTGTGCAGCAGTTCCTTCCTGAGGGAATCTTTAGTGCTCACTGAATGGACTCTGCGGGAAGGAGGGCCGGTCAGGGAGGGAGGAGCAGGGAGAGAGGAGGAGGAGGAGCCAGGGGGTAGAAGGGAAGGGGGAAGGAGGGGGGAGAAAAGGAGGTAGAAGGAAAGAAGAGAGGGGGAGAAGGGAGGGGGAGGAAAAGAGTAGAGAGGAAGGGGGAGGAGGAGGCGGGAGGAAGGGGAGCAGGCTGCAATGATACAGGGACATGAAAGGTGGAGTCTGGATGGAGGGCCTGGAGATAACGTTGACCGGCTGACTTGCTTCATTATCACACTGACCTGCATTCCTAACCCTTTCTCCAAGAATTTTATGTAATATGGTCTCTGGAAACATGTGACGTGTCCCTTTGGGGTAGATAAGGACACAGTTTGGGGCGGTGATTGACACTGTATCAGGGGTGCTTGCAGGGCTGGAGGGGGCAAGGAAGTGTGGGACAGGGGGAACAGGGCTCGTGTTGATGACTCAGCACTGACCCACAGGCAGGGGCTCATAAAGAGTGCTCCGTCACATGCAGTGATTCACTCAGCAAGTATTTGCTGGGGGCGGGTAATCTGCCAGGTACTCAGAGATGAAAATGCACGGCCCCTGCTGTAATGGAGCTGGTGGCGGTGTCTGCTCAGTGGGGGCTTCCAAGTTCTCACAGTGGCTTATAAAACGCCTCAAGACTTGGCTTGTCTCAAGACGTCTTCACCTCGTCCCCTCCTACTTTACCCTGTGCTCCCTCCGACAGCCCAGCCACACTGTCCTCTTCACTGTTCTTGAAACATTCCAGGCACACTCCCATCTCAGGACCTTTGCGCTGGCTGTTCCCTCTGCCAAGAATGTTCTTCTCCCTCACCTCAAACAGTTTGTACGCAAACATCACCCAGTTCTCACCACCTTATTAAAAGTGCCATGGCCCTTCTTCCTAATGTTCCTGACCTTCCTTGCCTTGTTCCACATTTTCTTTCTAAAACACTTGTCTTCCCACCATACTGTATAATTGACTTGGTTGCCATGTTTGTATTACTTATTATTTATTTTCACTTGCAAGAATATCTGTCCATGAAGGCAGGAATCACTGATGCGCCTCAAACACCTAGAACACAGCCTGCTGAATGAATTACTGGATTACAGCAGATGTCACCCTGTCCATCTGCCTTTCCATGCCACGCCTTTCAGGACACATGTGGGCTGAGCTTGTCGCCAGCCTCTTTGCCCTCAGTATTGTATCTGGCCCTCTGGATACTTGTCAGGCCCTCCTAGCAAACTTGGCCCCAGGGGGACCCTCCTTCCAGTGGTGTCTGTAGGAAGAGCCATGTAGCCTAGTAGGAGAGGGGACATTCTGCTCGTTGTTTTCAGGAGTCTAATTATTGCAGCTTTGAGGTCACTTAGCCAAGGCAGTTAGTTCTTGAGAGAAGGGTTTGCTTTTGGGTCAGAGTTCTAATTCTAGTCTTCCAATATGATCTAAATTCCATCCACCTGTCTAGTTCTACTTGTCTTTCAAGACGCTTTCCAGCCACCAGCGGTCGTTATTATCCAGCTGTCATGGTGGGAGCCCCTAACTTGTGTGTCTCAAGAATCCTGTTCCCCCAAGCGTTTCTGAAAGTCACGGAAGAGTTGTCTCATGTCCTGTAAGTCACCTCGGCTTCGTGCAGCTCCTCTTGACTCTGACTTGCTCCGCTGCCCATCTCACTTCTCTAGAGCTCTCTGTGCTCTGGTCCTCAAAACAAGAACACGGCCTAGACCATAGGGCTATAGGGATTAGATGAATTTCCCCAAGGGCCTGATGCTACCACAAGAAAACTATAACCCATAAAAGAGAAGCTTATACTCCATACCAAACACTGGTGCCTCCAGAATCCGCTGGCTGTGCTTCTTCATGGTGGGAGTGTCCCTAATTGGCCACCTCTCTCCTTAGACCCAACCTGCTCCCTTCTCTCCTCTGCAAAGGCTTTCCCCCCTCGGAGTCCCTCTTTCCTTGGACTCAAGCCCCAAACCATGACTCTGATGTCAACTGAACAGCCCCACTTGCCTTTTGTCTGTTACTCCTAAAAGTCAAGTTTGTACCCAACACGGGGTTTTGGGGACACGGGTATCTCCCCTGCCTAGCATGCTCTTCCTGTAGATGTCTATGGGCCCAGCTCCTTCTTGTCATTTAGGTCTTCGCTCAGGCGACACCTCCGTGGAGAAGCTGCCCTGCCCCACGCCCTCGGTCTAAGCGAACTCGTACTCTCTCTGCTACTGCCTTGGTATCTTTTCTTCTCAGGCCTCGTCATTGTTGGAAAGGATCTTTGTTTATCACTGGCTTTCAGCTGGTTTCTCATCCCCCCAGTCCATGCCTCTTCCTATGCCCTTATCATGAAATAGAATGTAACCTCTCCGAAAACTGGAATCTCATCTGCTCTGTTCACCTTTTTAGCTCCAGGACCTAGAAGATTATTGCCCAGAACCTGACAGGTGTCCAGTAAATATTTGTTGAATGAATGGATGGCCAGACCCCATCCATTGGGCCTCATTTTCCATATTTTCTGATGTTTCAGAAAACCAGAAATTCATATTTTAAGAGTCATCCTCTAATGTGGCAACAGTTTAAAAAATTAAAAGTACTGGGATAGTCATATCATGTCTGGGGGATTATGTGTCCTGCCAGCTTCCAGCCTGAGGTCGTGTCCTGAAGCTCGTGCAGATATCATGTGGGTTTCTTGGGGGCTAGGACCTTGGAGGGAAAGAGGTGAGAGGATGAGAGGCAGAGATTCCTTTCTCTGGGAAGGCAGCGGTAGTCAGGGAGCCCCTCAAAGAGTGGGAACTCTGCCCCACTCCTTGACAGTGTCTCTGGGGAGCTGGCAAGTTTTTGGAGGGTGTGGTGCACTCAGCGGGGCAAGACCCCAAGCCCCAGGAGGAAGAGCTTTCAGTCTTCCTCTTTCAGTCACAGCAAGGTCAGATTTCAAGGGGGTCTTCTAGAGGGCACAGTGCAGGAACCAGTGTGGGCTGGAGGGCCCTCTCTAATATTGAGGCACAGAAGCATCCTGGGGCCTTTGGCACAATTCTAGGGACAGGGTGGTGGTGGTGGTGGTGGCTGCAGTGATGAGGGTTGAGCTATGTGACATTTCTCATGGTTGTATCCATGTTTGTGGACTAATATTCTTCTCCTCATTACTTGACTTTTTGTCTTTGTCAAAGTGGGGGAGACAGCTGGGGGAGTGTTGGGGAAAGTATAACACCAGATCTCATGCCAGCACATGCCCCTCATCCTAAGGTTCCCCGGGACTCTCTTGGGTGCCTTCTCATCACCCTCTGACAGCAACCTCCCAGATGTGTCTCTTGGCTTCGGCCCCTGCACCCCCACCCAGTGTGAGAGTCTAGCCGACTCCCAAGCTGTGCTTCCTAGGAATCTGCAGTCACAACATTTGCCACATATATTCTGGCAGCGGGGGCGAGGGTAAGGCATCAGAGGTCTCTTATGGTCTGGATGAGGGACAATCAGTGCCAAGTTTACAGCATCCTCGACTGTGTCCTCAACACCTCCGGCTTGGGAAGGGAAATTCCGAGGCTCTGCCAGCTCAGTCCTTTTTTGGAAGAGAGCAAAACCCTTCCTGACTCTTCATGCCCTAAACTCCCTTCTCCGCCCCCAGCCTTCCTCCCTCATACCCTCCCTAGAGAATGAGCTGCAGAGAAGGAAGCGAGCTGGCTCAAGCTGGAAGACAGGATAAGACTTCTGTGCATGGAATTTCCCACCAAGTGGAGCCCACAGCTGGAGGTGGTGTAGCAGCATTTCTTTCTGGCTCGGTCTAAAGGGGCAGGTGCACCACCCACCTCACACGGTCTCTGTCCCTACCCCACAGACATCGCAGCCACCTGGATGGAGTCAAGGCTGCAGGGTTTCCTGTGGCCACAGTATTGCCTTATGCTGGAATGTTTCCTTCACCAAGGAGGTGAGTGCACACAGCACAAGATAAAGCTCTCAGGTCTCTCTGAGGACCGGCAAAATATAAAAGACATTATCTGCTTGGGCGATGGAGGAAAAACATTCCCAGGCTGATTCATGCCTGTGTCTTCCTTTACAACTCTGTCCTCGCACACCAGCCACTTGTCTCGGACAAATAAAGGAGAGAGAAGAGCCCAGAGGTCAGGTATGGGAGTGGGTCGGCCAGGAAGTGAGATTTGGAGGGGCTTCTTTATTGAGGGTGCCGCTGTAACTGCTTTAGGGAGACTTGAGGCCTGGTTGGGTCAATCACTACTTACAACGTAGGGTGCATCGTATCCACCACGGGAATTCAGACATGTCTGGGCATCTCTGGAAAATTGGTCCAGTGATCCATCCAGGGACTGGAAGTGGGAGCCAAGCACCACAATTTTGACCTGGAAGCAGGGTTTTATGCTTCTGAAAGGAGGGAGTGATGATAGGGGCCCAGCATCTGTCATGCAAATCTGTCCCAGCCCTGGCCCACCTGCCTTAGGGAGTCAGGGAATTAGCCAGAAGAGCAAATGAAAAGAGTTCCTGTGAACTACACAAGACATTGGGCAGGAACATTTCTGCTTCAGGAGTCGTGAGAAACTTTGTAACACCTTGCGGGGAGGGGAAGCATTCTCTTCCATGTCTGGCAGTGGGTTACCGAATGTCTGGTAGCACATGGAGGATGTCAAGGGAAGTGCTTTTCAGGAGCCCCATGGTAGCTGATCCAAATGTTGGTAACACCCAGGCAAGAGCCAGTTGGCAGAACTTACCTGGGTGAGCATCTGGGGTCCTACCTCAAAGGGATTGCAACAGCCACAATAATCAATTTCACCTTGCGCTCACATGCCAGGATAGACTGCAGAAAATTTCGCATACGTGTTCTTATTTGCTCCTTAGAACTCCCACAAGCAGAAGCACGTATAGTAATCCTCCCCAGTACCAGGAGAGGTGGAACTGGCAACCTCAAGGCTGTTCAGCTCTGTCGATCCAGGGTCCTTAGATGTCCGAAGACCCACGGTGGGCTTATTCTCTAGGTAGATACACTTTAGAAGCTGTGAAGTCAAGATAGGCACATTGGATGAGGGCCTCTGTTCTGCTTAGGGTTCTGAACAGGAAACAAAAGAGTAGAGATGGAAAGAAAATAGTACCTTTATTACTGACAGAGCCTAAGTTGGACAGTGCACCTTATAGTGAAAAAAAGAAACTGAGCACACAGAATTGGGCAGACTTGCCTAACCTGTTACAGACACAGCTGGACATTTTTCCAGATAAGACTAAGAGTGGAAAAAGGCAGGGTGGGGGGACTAGAAGATGAGGAAGGGGCTGGGCAACTCTGTCTGGTTTCTTCATTTAACTCACCAACCAGGTGAGTGAGGGGTGCAGAGGGTCAGGAGCATCACACTGATGGGTGGTCCTCCATGTGGAAGAAACATCAAGGGCTTGGGAAAAAATCTTCCTCTATGAATAACTGTACTGGATTAACATGCAGTATCCACTGGGGCCAGGCCCTCTGCACTAGTCAGACTGGCCTACTTTTCTTGCCTGTTGGGGGTTGATTGGTATATTAGTCAGGATTCTTTAGGGAAGCAACAGAATCAGTAGTGTGTGTGTGTGTGTGTGTGTGTGTGTGTGTGTGTGTGTGTTTAGAGAGATATCAATGTAAGTAAATTCATCGAACAATTAAATTGTAAGGATTTATATCAGGATATTAAGTCTTGGACCAATTAGCACTTCATAACCATCTAGGACCTGAGAACCATTGCCTGAGCCATGATGATTCTTATTTTTTTTTTTTTGTATCACAAATAGAAAAGTGACTCACTTCTTCATTTGTTAAGTAGCAAACAGGTATCTGCTATATGCTAGGTGCTGTACTGTGAGGGATACAAAGGGGAGTGACATGTGATATTTGTTTTCTGGAAGCTCAAGGTTAAGTGGAGGATGGCAAAGCATAATATGATGAGTACGATTAAGAAGATATAAGCCAAGTGCTGTTGTGGTCCGAGGTAGGATTAATTCTGACTTGAGGTCTGAAGAAAGGCTCTATGGAAAAGGAGACATTGAAATTGCACCTTGAAGAATGACTAGAATTCTGATGAGCAGAGGTGAAGGAAAGGGATCTTCCTGTTTTGTACTGGAGGGCTGTTGATAAGTTTGGTCTTGTTAGCGTGTTCTGGGTGTGTGTGTGGGCGCGGGGGAGGTGGGGCAGGTGGGAGATGGCTGTAGGGGTTTGCTGGGGCTGCAGGCGGGAAGAAAGAGCGAAACAGAGAGCTCAATCTGGGAAGATAGGTTGTATTAGGAGAGGCACTGAATGCTGTTCCAGGGAGTTGAGACTCCCTACAGGAAGGAGTGGGGGCCTGTTGCCTGTTTTTCATGAAGAGAGGGGGAAAACACGGATTTCTGAAAGATCCTTCTGGCAGCACGTGAAGAATGGCTTGAAAGGCTGTCGGAGGCTGGTGTGGAGTCTCGGTGAGAGCGGAACTATTGTGGAAGTAGTGGGAATGGATGCGAGGGGCTCATGTGAGAGAAGCTTGAAGGCAGGACTTGGTACCAGCTAGAAGAGGCAGTTTTGGTTGGCGTGGGAGGAAGCCAGTCATGAGATTGCCTGTTCATCTCTAGTCTAGAAAAGGCTAGAAAAGCCTTCATCGCTGGAGGCTTTTCTATGTTTCCTGTCTCCCTCTGGTCAGGATATTCGTTGAGGGCAGAGTTGGGATGATCATCTTTGTATCCTCCTCAGCCCTCAGCTCAGAGCTCTGGCCATGTGAAGGCAGTAGTTAAATGTCTGTGACAATGGAGTCACCCTAGGAGGACAAGCTGCTGCGTGCAAATCATGCGAGAGAAGGTCTAACTGTTGCTCTGTGGGGAGGATAGCTGGTCCCTGAAGTGCAACTCTATGTGAAGTACACGTGTGGGACCGAAGAACCAGTGTGGGAAATCCCTGCCTGACATATCGGAGTGGTCACCTCATGGGGGGGCACCGAACCTGTTGAGGCAGCCTTGACCAGTGACAGGAGGTGGGGGCAGGTCCTGCCACACGTCCTGTCCTATCCTGGGTAGTGGAAGCTCGCTCCCTTCAGGTCAGAAGACAGGCTGGCCAGTATTCCTGCTGAGGGGATGGATGGTGGGTTCTGCCTGCTCACTGGCCTAACACTCACCACCTATGGCCATCCATAGGGGCCACATAGGAACCCAGAAGTCAACACTGGTTATAGGTTCCTGGGGTTACCCCCACGGGCATTTGTCTGCCAGGATGAGGGGTAGAGACTAAATATTCTCTTCTTTCTGTTTGATTTCCTTTTTTTGGGGGGGGATAGAAAGTAATATATGCTCATTGTAGAAAATTCGAAAATAAATACAAGTAAAAAGCTAAATGAAAGCACCCATTGTCCTGTTGATAAAGATAGCGGGTGCCAAATTTTTGTGATCATAGCTCAGTATGTTCTACCCATACGTGTAACGTATACATAGACATGCCTTTCCACATACATGGCATATCGTGCACCATACCATGTGTTATGTCCATTACCAGATCCATGGTGCTTTTTATTTCCTCCGTTAATCACTAGGGTCCTCATCTATTCTTATTTGCGAGAAGTACAAGATCACGTCTTGAGGCCCTTCCCTCTTTCTTGTCCGTGAAGTCCAGGGGTTCACTCAGTCCAAAGGGATCCAGAGATGCTTTCAAGATAGGAGGTGGTAAGGCAGGGTCTGATCTGTCCGTGCCACTTGTTTGTCTCACCGCCACATGACACTGCTGTTGAAAACTATGTGCCAATGCCGTGACATCTCCACGGTTCTAGGCTGTTATCACTACTGTCGAGGAACCCCATGCTTGAGCTCCAAAGTCACGGCAGTCTAAGTTCACATTCTCCTCTCAAGTGTCATTCCTAAGTGCTAGCATGGCTCTGGAGGCCGTGCTGTGAGGCTCCTTCTGCCTCAGCCACATACTCTCCCAGAGTTGGTCCAGCCCTGTAAACCTCTGGCTCCCGCAAGAGCCTGAGTCCCCAGCATGCTGTCCCTCGGCCTTAGTTGTCTTTGGGGACTTGGAGTCTTCTTCTGCCAAAGAAACAAGATCAGGGCTACTGTTGTTTCCCTCATTTTAAATCTTGTGGGGGGGAAAGGTGTGGGAGTCTAGGTTGTTTCCCAGAAGACACTGGGCTTCTTATGCAAATTGGTCCTCCTCTTTCTCAGAAACGAGTTCTGCATATGAAGGAATGTTGGTCAGGCTACAAAAAGTTTAATTACATTGTTCTCCAAGGAGCATGTCCTTGGAGATCTTTTCCAAGATGGCAGATGGGACAAATTCACTGGGTAGCTGTATGACTGATTGGATAGTTACCCGATCTGTCTACCTAGGCAGAGAAGCAAGAGTCATCTCCGGCGCGTGGTTATATGGAGCTTCCCTTTGGGATAAAATAAAATCCACTCGTCTCCTTACCCTAGAGCTGTACTGGTGATTTGGGTGTCTCTGCACTCGGGGGGCAGGCACGGAATGCCAAACATCGCCTCCCAGGGCATTGATGAAGTACCCAGCCAGCTCTTTCAGCCATCAGTTTAAAAAATGGAAATGCTTCCAAATCTCAGAGCTGAGGAGCTCGATCTGAATAATAATTGTGTATGTATAATTGAGGTCCTCTCCTTTCGAAACACAGTCTTGTCACTTCTTACCACTGAGGTGCAGGGCACTATCATTGCCCTTCCAGACAATCACAGTAACCTTCCAACCGGTCCTCTGCTTCTGCACTTTTCCCTGCAGAGTCTATTTGTCATGCAGCAGGCCAGCATACACTGCTCAGAGCCCTCCAATGCCTTCCCAAAGCATTCTAGAATAAAGTTCACACTCCCCTCTGCGCTGTGAAGACCTCCACCATGTGACCTGTGCCCCTCTCCAGTCTGCTTCCCCTCCTCACTCCAGCCACACTGCCTGCTTGCTCTGTCTCGCGTAGCCCAGGCCTGTCTCTTCCTCGGGGGCTTTTAGACACGCTTTTCCTTCCTCCTGGAATATTCTTCCTCTATCTCTCCACACAGTTCCCTCTCTTAATTTATTCAAGTCCTTGCCCAAAAGACTCTTCTTCAGAGAGGACCTTAAAAATAGACACTGCTCCCTGACACACCCTACCTCCCCACCATCATGCTCTACCCCCGGCTCACGCTTTGTTTTTCTTTGTAATTCTGACCATTACCACCCCCCCCACCGTCACCCCCATTTTATGTTTTATTGAATTATTTCCTTATTTGGTGCCTGTCTTCCTGGCATTAGAGTTGAACTTCCTTGAGAGCAGGGATAAGTCTACCCTTTTTTTGTGGTAGAATCCACTGGGCCTAGAACGGTTGCCTGACACACAGTAGATGCTTCATGAACGTGTCTTGCATGAACGAATGTATGAGGCCATTTCTCAAATTTATGGAAATAGGACATACGTAGTGAAATGACTTTCTTTGAACTGAAGTCAGTAGTCTCTCCACTATAGGGTATTTCTTGGCTATTTTCTGAAGTTCTTAGCGATCTCCATGTAGAGGACATTAAGCATAGGTACACAGACATACACACATACATTGTAGCAGTGAAATGGATAGACAGAAACATAATTAGATTTTTTTCCCCTGAAATTCAAAACCATGGTTTGGGGCAGTTTTCAGCCAGAATCTGCTCTACCTTTGGATATTTCTTCTAGTACTACAAAGGGCTGTAGGCCTCTAACCTTTTAGGTTTAAAAATGGGAATGACAAAGGGGCGCCTGGGTGGCTCAGTCAGTTAAGCGGCTGACTTCAGCTCAGGTCATGATCTCACGGTCTGTGAGTTCAAGCCTGGCATCAGGCTCTGTGCTGACAGCTCAGAGCCCGGAGCCTGCTTCGGATTCTGTGTCTCCCTCTCTCTCTCTCTCTCTGCCCCTTCTCTGCTTGTGCTCTGTCGCTCTCTCAAAAATAAACAAACATTAAAAAATTGTTTTTAAATGGAAATAGTAAGGAATTTAGTAAGGGTTTGGCCAGATAGTTCTGTTCCATTTGATATTGGCTAGGGTCATCTACTCGTCTGCATTCAGCTGGTACCTAAATGGACTAGAAGGTCCAAGAAGTCTTTGTTCACATGTCTGGTTCCTTGATGCTCCTCTGTGGGGCTTTTCTCTCTCTCCACATGGTAAACGGGGCTTCCTTATAGCATGGTGGTCCCAAGCTAGTTGAACTTTTGCATGAGAGCTGGTTTCCAAGAAAGGGCAGCTGTCCAAATACTGAGTTGTAATCTTGACTCAATTACTTATTAGCTTGTGACACTGGGAAAATATTTTTAATTCTTTAAACCAAACTTCCTTATTTGTGAGATGAGATAAAAAGACATGTCTTAGAATGTGGTTGTGAGGGTTTAAAGTGATATACGTGTAATTGGAAGATAGAATCCCAGAACATCCGAACCCATACATTTACAAGGATGGAGGAGAATAAATCTCCCTTTCCTTTCCACTTACAAGAGCTACTTATGGGAGTGGGATCACTGAGCAGAGGTATGATATGGGACATGTGCAAGAAAATTTGCCAGTTTCAAAGCTTCTGATGACTCTGTGTTATTTGGGGTGGATCCCAGAGTAGAAACTCACATGAAAGTGGCCTTTGTGGTTGCTGAAGGCAAAGTGCAGGGAAATGACGTGAGACCAACAGGACCTAGAAAATGCCATGCATTGCAAAGTAACAGAAAATGTCTGTTTTTTGGCCTGGAACTCATAGGACAGAGAGGCTGAGGTAAAGTTCAGAATGGAAGGTTGAGATCCCAGGAACATGGCAGCCGTAAGACAGGATCAAGATGGGGTTAGCAGGGATGCCATCTGGCCTGATAGGTAATATTCAGCTTTGGTCTATTTCCTTTTCTTTAATTGCCTCCATCAGCCCTAAACCTTCAGGAGAAGCTTAATGTTGGTGCTATGTGGAGGCCTAAGGGGGAGAAACTCTGATATTGGCTAGGGTCATCTACTCGTCTGCCTAAGGGGGAGAAACTCTGGGCTGCTTCTCTTTGGAAAGGGAGAAGGGACAGCATCTCAAAAGAGTGGTGAAAGGAATGAGTTGACATTAGGAGTTTGAAGAACATTTGCGCCTACCTTGGAAATCCTGGAAAGGATACTAGACTTCTCTAATTTAGTATGTTAGGTAGGGGCTCTGATTATTTCACTGGGGGAGGTTGACTCCAGGAGGTGGGCAGAGTTGGTAATATTCTGGTGATTTATATAATGAAAATTGACCCACAGCTGACTTACCTTAAGTGGAGACCTCTCCTACTCAGAGTTTAAGTGACATGCTAAGGGAAATAAAGCAACTGAAATTCAGATTTAGATTTGTCTGAGTTTAAAGTCTTTGCTTTTTACACCGTTCCATATTTCTTTCAAGTACTACATACTTGCTCCTCAATCGTTTTAGAATAACAGAGCTAAAGAAAAGACCTGGCGGCAGCTTGCAGCCAAGTTAAATGATGACTCACCCCGAGGTCATCCAAGGCAAGGCAGGGACATTCTTAGAGCTGACTGAGGATTGCCCAAATACACTTTCTCTTGATTATTTTGAGGTCAAGACTCCAAGGATTAGCAGACTCTAAAGTCCTTCTCTGTTCCAGCTATTTTAAAATCTTGTTTATATGCTAATCGTACTCCACCCTCAGTTGGCCTTCTATCATCTGTCAAGTAAATAGTGACCGTAATGAGAAAAGAAACCAGAAATGCAAATGAAGAAAGACAAAGAGTGTGAGTTAGAGGGAGCCCGCTTAGCAGAAACATATATTTCCTGCTCAGAGCCACATTGTCTCATATCTAAACTCACAACTTTATTTTTTATTTGCTCTGGCATAAGAAGGTTTCCTTGCATTAGTAATGATATTGTTAATGTTTTATAGAGTATAGAAGTCTTGGCCACGTTGAAAACCTCTCTTAATAGATGGAGGGATCTTAGACTTACTGAAATGTATACTGGGTTTGAGTCAGGCTGCCATCTATTCCTATCAGGGAACTGAGAATTCTTTGGAGGTGTTGACATCTCCCCCCCCGCCCTTCTTTTGTTGGCAAACACTCTTCTACATCCCCAAAGAGGTTTCAGAAGACCCCTCAACCTTCTTTTTAAGACTGAGGTCAGAATCTCCTTAAAGTCTCAATTTCCCCTGCAGTTTCCACCAATAGAGACCGGTTATTCTTCTATATCCCATGCAGTATCCTTCCTGGAAAAAAGGTGGCTGTTCTCCTGATCTCACATCCACCTGCAGACAATCCTCATCAACGTTCAGGTAGAAGCTCTTTTCCCTTCCAGGTCATACCACCCACTTATACTATGTTCTTTGCCATCAGGTCACTGACATCTGCCTGTTTCCTGGTTGGTTTTATTCCTTCTCTGATGATTTCAGGGTGGTTGTCGGTCATTATTCCCATTTAGTTCAGACACAATCTCAGCATATTGCAGCACTTGTTAGACATCTAGTCCAACACCCAATGTCCAAACTCCTGGACATTGTTAACTCCCATGCTCTTCATTTCTCTCCTCTTCAACCAACCTTGCTTGGGCTACGTGGTAGTATCCTTTTCTCTGGTCACAATGTCCTGTTCTCACACTATATCTCCCATTAAACTTTGACTTCATATGCACATCCTGTTTCTTGATCACATCATTTTCTCACTGTTTATCTGAACCTTTATGACTCCCCTTTTTTCTATACAACCAAGATCCCATGGGTTATACTGAGATCTGAACTGCTCTTTCACAAGCATCTTTCCTTCCTTTCCATCCTTCATCCTTCTATCTTGTCACCCATAACTCCCAACTTAGAACCGATGGTACTCTTACTCTCTAACTTCTTTGCTCTTGTGTCTGAGTAAGGGGATATACTGGAAAAATAGTCATATGTTGGTTGGCATGTTGAAAAGTTCATGGGCTCTCATCTCAGCTTGTCCCTTAGCACTACCTCTTAATCTTTTGTCTTGAGTCAACTTTTTTTTTCTCATTTCCTTCAGTGATTTTAAAATCCTATCTATTCCTTCAAATTTCATACACAACCTCTGTTCCCTCACTTTCAGCAGACAGTCAAGAAAATCAAAGAGATTAAGCACAACTTGTATCCCTGGATATTAACTTATCTGCGTTTATTTCTGGTGTGGCAGACACTTTTGGTTGCCTACCCAACAGCCACGCTTACCCATTCTTTCTTGATAACAGAACCTTGGTTTAGCTTAGGTATGTGATGGCCATGTTCTTCAGAGAGGCTGGGCTCTTGCCTAGCCCAAGTGGATGAACCATAATTAGTCTAACCCAATTTTGATTATTTCATTTCCTTTTTCAGTTTGGGTGTATCCATGTGAAAAATTCTGCCCATTGAATGGAAGTCTGTTGAGGGGCTTCTGGGAAAGTTTTTCTCCCTCTCAAAATGGAACAGTTATTGTCTCCTGGCCTTTGAATATTGTTCCATATGTAGTCTGGAGATACAGAAGTAATCTTCTGACCATGATGGGAGTTAGCTGGTGTGTCGAGGGCACAAATACAGAAACCGAGAAATAACTTGGGTCTTTGATGACATAGTTAAGCCGCTGAATTAGCCAACCCTTCTTGTAACCATCTCATTCCTTGACTTCTTAATATGTAAAATAATAATGTTTTCTTACTGTTTAAACTTCTTTTGCTTGTATCTTCTGTTGCTTGCAGCCAAAAGCATTCCAGATGTTATACTAACACTTCCAGTCCTGCAAAGTTCTCTTCTTATTTCAAGGTCAATCTCTCTACCTGTGCTCTAGATCCTGTTGCTTACTGCCTTTTCTGGAACTTTGTCACATCATTTATCACCCTCCATTCTGTATCTTCTACTTCTCCCCTTCTAAGTCTAGACACTTGCTCATGTTGCTCCCAATGTTAAAATCTTTCCTTGGATCCACTTCTTCCCCTAGCTCTCAACAAATCTCTTTTCTCTTCTCATGCAAACTCTTTATTTCTTTTTTTTAATTTTAGGGAGAGAGAGAGAGAGAGACAGAGTTAGCATGAGCAAGCAGGGAAGGGGTGCAGAGGGAGAGAGAGAGAGAGGGAGGATTTTAAGCAGACTCCATGCTCAGTGAGGAGCCTGATGCAGGTCTTGATCCCACTACCTAAGCTGCTCATGACCTGAGCTGAAATAAAGAGTTGGATGCTTAACAGACTCAGCCACTCAGGCATCCCATGTAAACTCTTTAGAGTGGGCTGTACTTTCTGTTTCTACTTCTTAATTTTCCATTTCTTTTCATGTTACTCAACTTGGCTTCTGGCTCCATCATTTCCATTCAGATGGCCTAGTTGAATTTACCAATGATTTCTTAGCCACCATATCCAATGGGATGTTTAAGATCTCACATTTTACTGTACTTCTGTGCACTTGATGCAGGTTATTGAATCTCTTTACTATTTTGGCTTTCATATAGTCTCACTTTCCGGGTTCTTTTTTATGACTCTTCTAGATCTCTTGTGGATGGACAATCTTTCTTCACCAAAGGAATTTGGTGTTCCTTAAGGTTACACCATTAGTTCAGCTTTCTTCTCATTCTACATATTCTCTCTGGGTCCAATTTTATGATTCAAATCATCAGCTTGCTGCTGTTAACTCCCAAATTTTGTCCCCCTGACTGACCTTCAGATCCTTCTGTTGATGTCTTGGAAATCTACACGTGGATGCTGCTCAGCCCCCTCAAACCTGACATGGCTATGCTGAATCTGAACTTCTCCCTCCTATATTCTCTGTCTAGTGGGATTAGTAAATTAGAAAATGATGGGATTTACTGATCAATTAAGTAAGACACTTGAGGGCCATCCTTAACATCTCCTTTTTTTTCCCTTCTCATTCAATCCACTACCAAGTGTGGTTGGTTTTGCCTCCCACATGGCTCTCAGTCTTATTCCTGCCTCTCCATCCCCGCAGCTTTTCCCCCAGTTCAGGCCCCTATCACCTCTTTTGTAACCACAAGAGATTGCCCTCCCTACTTCTGCTGCATACCTCCTCCACTTCATCCTCTGCATAGCCGGTAGAGAATTGTATTTTCATTAAAAAGTTTGGCTATGATATGCTCTTGATTGAATTCTGTTTATAGCTCCCCAGTTTCTATTTACAGGGTGAAGTGCACATTCCTTAACATGGCATACAAGGTTCTTCATGAGTGACCCCTGCTGCCCTGCTGGCTTCTCTAGGTTCTCTCCCAGCATCCACCTCACAATTTATTCTCTAGCAACAGAATGTGTCTTTTGTTCTATATGCCTGCCTTGTTATTTCTCAAAACACACACACACACACACACACACACACACACACACACACACCTTTGCCTAGCTAACTCTCTAAGTTGGATGCCATTTCTTAATTCTACTACCAGATGCTGTCGTATCTACCCCTATAGTTTATAGTTTACATTGCATTGTAATTTTCTGTCTTACAGCTGTCAAGAGCAGTCTTGCTAATATCTGGGCTGCCAGGGACCAGCCTATCGTAAGGATTCCTGGCACATAGTAGAGGTTCCTTAATATTTCTTGAGTGAATAAATGGATGAATAAACATATCCTCTAGGGAGTTCAGTCTCCTGAATCTGTCTGCGTAGATTCCCTCTGTAGCTTTGACTCAGGACTTGAGGAGTGAACTAACAACTGTGCCTATAGATACCTCTGAGACCACCTTGTCACTCTTCCCATATTTCACATCATTTTGTAATTCTCAAATTGTTTTGCCACTCCTCTGGTGTTGGAATAATAGGAGGATTTCTCCATGGATATACATGTAGGAAATAGTAAAACAAACTTATGATTCTGGGCTTATGTGCATAAAATTAACATTTATGTAAATAAGCTTCAGGCGTGTGTGTGTGTGTGTGTGTGTGTGTGTGTGTGTGTGTGTGTTTACATTCAGGCTACCGTAGAGGATGTTTTTGCTGATTTTTTCCCCCTATACCTCTTTATTCTCCCACTCAGTTGCTGGATGGAGAGAGTTCCCTCATTAAGAAAGGAAATTCTTGGAGCTGGAGGAGGCTGAGAGACACTGCAAACTTTACCTTTTCCTGGATTTTACAGACCATTCCATTAGGGTGGGAATGTTTTCCAGTTTAAAAATGTTTCTTTATCTCGGACTCCTACTCTCCCCTTACCATCCTCTTCCTCAGAGGCCCTACTACCTACCTGGTACCACCTCTACCCTCCTGAATATATGTGAAAAATTCAGAGCAAGTTTAGTCCTGGGAAAACTGTGGACTACGTGAATTTACATGTATTGTCTTGTGTCCTCTCCATCCCTGAACACAGAAGGAGAAAGAGGACCCTTTCATCAGCATATTAGTGGCAGAATTTCACGTCAGAGAGGAAAATGTATGAGGTAGGCAGCACTTTTGTTGATTAATGTCTTCAGACCACATTACAGAAGCAATTGCCTACTTGACCTGTTAATCAAGATGGGGAAACATTTGTCTTTGAACAATACGTTTTAAGATTCTTTAGACTTCCTGCATATTCCTTAGCTTCTTCCAATCACAAAGATTTCCCAAAACAAACTGGGGGGCCTGGGGGCAGGAGTGGTTGTGATAACATTAGAGGTTTTTCTTTGTTACCCAGAAACTTCTAAATGCAGGCTTTTCCTGAGGTTAAGAGATAATTCTAAACTGGGAAATACAGTGTGTGAGGACAAGGACAGCAGGGACACTTGCTAATAAGTGGCAGACTCTATTCTTCCTCTTGTCATTTGCTGCAGAAACATGAATCATGACCACATCTTTCCAGATCAGGGAGGGCCTCAGAGTCACCTATAGATGCTCCCGTGCATGCTGACATGTGCCTCGTCAGATGGCCTGAGCATGACTATGAGCTGTCCAACTGTTCTTTCCCTACTTTGGGGGCACTGAAATGGAAAAATCCCAAGAAACTACTGCAGTGAAGTCTAGGGCTCCTAGGACCCAGTTTCCTTAGCTGCTTGGTAGGAGATAAAAGGAGTTGGAGAATGCTAATGGAAGTGTCATGAATGGAGGCAATGGGTAGATAAACAGCTTTACAGAAACATGGGATTGTATATTTCCAGTTGGGAGCCATGGGGGGAGGGTGGGAAGACTGAGGGGCATACTTCCCCTTCTCCATCCTTCCTTCTTTGCCCCAATTTTCTCAAGAGGGAACGGAAATCTCAAAGGTGCAAACGTGGCAGTATGTTTTGTCTAAGAAAACATTACTTGGCTTTTGATTCTAGGCAGTTATGATCCTTCATTAGGATAATCTTGTAAAAATGTTCAAAATATAGATGAGCCATAGAGTATGACCCACCTTCATTAGGTCCTCCTTCATTAGGAGTTATAGGTTTTTAATAAATTATCAAATTCCCTGATTCATTTTATAAAGCAATCATAATTTTATTTTATTTATTTTTTTTTAATTTTTTTTCAATGTTTTATTTATTTTTGGGACAGAGAGAGACAGAGCATGAACGGGGGAGGGGCAGAGAGAGAGGGAGACACAGAATCGGAAACAGGCTCCAGGTTCTGAGCCATCAGCCCAGAGCCTGACGCGGGGCTCGAACTCACAGACCGTGAGATCGTGACCTGGCTGAAGTCGGACGCTTAACCGACTGCGCCACCCAGGCACCCCTTTTTTATTTTATTTTTTAAAAATATTTATTTTGAGAGAAAGAGAGAGAGAGAGAGAAGGAGGGAGAGAGAAAAACCCAAGCAGGCTCCATGCTCAGTGCAGAGCCCAACACGGGGCTCAGTCTCACCAACTGTGAGATCATGACCCAGACCAAAATCAAGAGTCAAACGCTCAACTGACTGAGCCATTAGATGCCCCAGCAATCATAATTTTAATCTTATAATCTTCACTAAGAACTAAAATAGAAAGAAAATTTTAGAATATTTATATTTGAGATATAGGTACATGATCTTTAAATAAAATATTAGTAGATAGACTGGTTGCCAATCCAATTGATGGAGTCTTGAAAAGGGAATGGGGAAAGAAGAGGTGAGTAGAAAAACATTAAACAGAAGCTCTACTCATATCATTATTTTGGACCAAAGCAGGCCCTGGTGAATTAATTAAATGAAGAAATGACAGCTAAGAGAGCTGCAGGAAACTCTGAAGCTATGTTATCAAAAAGATAGTAGTGGGTAAGAGAAGGAAATTTGAAGGCCAAATCCTGGCATACCTTTATGTCAGTGCCTACTGTTCTATATGGAATGAAAGCTGGATAAATTAGCTAAACATAAATGAATCTATGGTCTTTAAGAGGTAGTGTGGTGCATTTTTAGTAATCAGGATACCTGATATCTATTCCAGTTCAGCTACTAATTTGCTATGAGACCTTAAAGAAGTCACTTGACTTCTCTGTGAACTGAGGTGGTTGATTTAGATCAGCATTTCTCAAACTTGAGTCTGCATATGAACCACCTGAGGATTTCATTAGAACGTGGATTCTGGTTCCGTAGATCTGGGGCAGGCCTGAGGTGCTGCATTGCTAATAAGTGTTAAGGGTAAGCCAGTGTTTCTGTTCTGCAGATCACACTTCAAGTAGTAAGGATCTAGATGATCGCTGTGTCTCTTCAAAGGAACATGGTTTTATTATATACTCTTTCACGGGCAATCAGCTAAAAAAACTTTCTCAATTATAGGAACAAAGGTAAAGCAATGGTCAGAACTACTATAGTAAATAAGACATAAGTAGAGCTGATCTAGCAATGAAGTTTGACTCAGTGACTCAGTGAGTAAGAGGAACAGACCCTAGTTAACATCAGGTAACAAATCTCAGTCCAAGAGATGTGACCAGAGAACGAGAAGAGCAATGGAGAGATACCTAGGAATCTTGTGAGAGGTAAAAGTGCTTGATGAAGCGTCCTTCACAATGCAAAGGAAGAGCGAGAGCCAGAGGATTGTTAGCCTTCCCTCAGTTCCCTGTGATTCTCTCTGGCTTCATTTGGAGAACATATTGTCACCATGATCTCTGACCCTCTGTCCCTCATCACACAGCCTTCTCTAAAGTACAAAGGTAAACAGTGGGTTTAAATGTGTACATTACAGTGAATTCAGAAAAGCTGCTCAGGTGCAGACCGACAGACATCCTAGTCCTTGATTTAGGGTGAGGAGCCAAGGGTGGAGGATCCACAACACACACTCGAGGTTTGTCTGAGAACAGGGAAGAAGATGGGAGGGGTGGAAAGGACCCAGCATCACGGGCACTCAGTGTGCCTCCAAAACCAGAAATCTTCCTCAGTGCATTTATTAGTTGGAAAATGGCTTTTGTTTAATGGTAATAGTGAGTTAGTAAGCCATTTATAGTAAGAAAAATCCTGTGAGGTAGATAGAGGCAGGCACTGGTATCCAATGTAAAATAAGAAGTTAAGATTAAACAGGTTAAAACCACCCAGCTAGTTAGTGTCAGATTAGAACTCAGATCTCCTCACTTTTAGTCAGTGGGGCTCCCTTTACAGTGTGTGTATCCAGCACTATATGTATTTAACCATATTGGACTTTGAATTTTCTCTCATATTCCATTAACCTTACATATCAATTATGGTTATAGAGTTACCAGATGCTTTGTTTCATCATTTGATAGCAAGATGTTTTAGAAAATAAATAGCCTGCCACATCGGTGGGAGTGACAGCCATTGTTGGTTGCCAATCCCAGAACATTTCCCTTTTCTTCTTTGTTGACAAATTTTGTTTATCTTCGTCTAAGAGTCCACGTTCTTCAGCAGGGAGTGTGCTCTTTCCCAGACTTAGGACACTGAATCTTGATTGGTCTAATCTAATCAAGATGGTACTGCATGCCAAGTGATCGGCAAGTTGAGATGAAGGTGTGTGATAATTATGGCCAATGAGATGTGAGGGGAAGTTGCTTCTGCTTTTAAAAAGGGATATGTTACCCTTTTCTGTCTGTGGACTTTGTCTACATAGGAGACATACACAACTGTGGCAGGATTTTGAAATCATGAGAGGTAGGCATTTGACACAATGAGGGGAGAAGAGAAGAAAAATGAAAAGAACCTGGGTTCTTGATTATGTTACTGAGCCACTGAATCAACCAAACCCAGGACTACTTTTTCTTTGAAATTTTAGCTCTACTTTCTTTTATTTGCAGTCAAAAGCATCCTGAGTGCCAGGGTGGCTCAGTCTGTTAAGCGTCTGACTCTTGATCTCGGCTCAGGTCATGATCTCATGGTTTGTGGGATCAAGCCTCATGTTGGGCTCTGCACTGATGGCTCAGAGCCTGTTGCGATTCTCTCTCTCCCTCTCTCTCTCTCTGCCCCTTCCCGGCTTCCTCCCTCTCTCTCTCTCTCTCTCTCTCTCTCTCTCTCTCTCTCTCTCAAAATAAACAAATAAACTCAACAAAAACATTGCAATGTTTATAGAGAGACTAAGAGTAGCTCTGTCAAAACTGGCATCAAATTACCAGGATTGAGATCTCAGCTATATCATCAACTAGGTTTGTCACCTTCTCTACAAGAGCCATTTACTCCTTGCAAAAATGGAGATAATAAAAGAACTACTTCACAAGGTATTAACAAGCTCTCATATAAACTGTGAAAACACCTGAAAATTTCTGTTACTATCATGACTGTTATCCTTATTAATATTATGTGATATATAACAACAACAGCATCATAGTAAGGCTCCATCATAAACAATCTGCAGTGAGAATGCTTTCAAGTCTTTTGGTGTTTCTAGGAAAATCTCTGCATCCTGAGACATTTGTACCTTCCCTTTCTTCCAAAGGCACTTGAGAAAAAGCCAGGCTGGTTACAGTTTGGGGTGAGGGAGTTCGTTACTGAAATATGAGAGCAACATCTCCTGGCAAGCAGTAGGGGGCTCATCAGACTGCTTTTGGGGAAAACGTTCCATGAGAGTGTTGCCAACAATTTCGATGCATACGTGGGGCACAACACCCACCAAGAAATTCCTCCCTCCCGCCCCCACTTTCCTTTGCATTGAGAAGTGGAGAGTGCCACAGAGTTCAAGTGAAAGGTCATGATCTGATGTATGGAAGAGAAATTTATGAGAATACTAGTTTCTCAAGCAGAGGTTCATAAAGGGCTTTCTTCTGTTCCATTGTTTTCATCCTCTTGTTGGTCCCCAGAAAGACCACTTTTTAAGCAGCTTCTGAACACTGTGAGAGTTTCATGGTTTACGGCTCTTGCCATTTTATTCCCCCCCTTGTTGCAAGACAGAGAGCCATAGAAGTTCTGTTCATTGTGTGTGCTCGTGTTAGAGGCAGCCTCTTATTTCTGACTGAAAATAAGAATGTTGTGATTCTGATGAGTCTGTCACCTGGGAGGATGTTTGTTGTCTAGGCTCTGGAGAGAAGAGACACTGGGGTTGGACTGTGTAATGAGAAGGAGGAAACTATGAAATGGTTACTTGGCCTAGTTCCAGTCCAGAGCCCACTATTTTTTATGGAAGGTCAAGAAATGTGGAGCCAGGCCTACGGACATCTGCCTGGAGAGATATTTCTAAATTGGTCTTTCTCCTCTGGAGCTTCAGTTTCAAATTTAATTAGCTGGCTAATGATGGTAAATTATCATAATTAATTGATGAGTGCTAAAGTGCTTTGACTACAAAGCACTAAACATAATTTCCAGGGCAGTTAATTTCTGGCCTAACTTTGAGAACTATTCTAGGAGAGAGACTTTTGTAACAATAACAATAACAACAATAATAATCATTTTTAATGGTTTGGACTGAATGAAGCCTTCCTTTGGTTTGGAACACTGCCTTAGGGGAGCATGAGGAAGAAGGTCTTGTGAGAGATCTGTGAGTGTGTTTTTGTAGCCCAGTGGATAAGACAAAAAAGTGAATGAGCAGTTATTATCAGGGAAGACAAGTAGCTGTGGTAGGGAGATGTTCAGAAAGCTATGGAATTATAGGAGGGGGTCTGGGGAACATGTCCTTGTGGGGGTGAAAGGATGAGCAGGCATTCTTCAGATAGATGTGGGGGAAGGGGAGCAAGAAAGACATTCTAGGGGAAAGAGTCACATAAAGATATGTGTGGGGGGGGGAGGGAGAGAGAGAGAAAGAGAGAGAGAGAGAGAAGAATTGAGAGAGAGAAAGAGAGAGAGAGAGAATAGTACATTTGAAGAACCATAAGTAAAGTATGTCTGGAATGTAGCAAGTGATATAATTAAAAGGCCAAGGGGCTTTTATTTAAAGATAAATTGAACACATGCATTATATCTCTCCCTGCCAAAATTCTGTTAAAGGGATGATAATGGGATTTTTTTCTAAATATATAAACTATAAGAACAAACAGAACAGGAGAAACACAACAGTAACACAATTTTAAAAGCTATGCGATATATGGAAGAATGCAATTGATTTAGCAGACTGGAGAAAGTGACATTTTAATCTTAAGTAAGCAGTGAGGAAAACTAAATAGGAAGATGATTTAAACCATAGATTCCCCAACCACCACCCCAAGCTTAGGTATCAGTTAGTGGACACTTTGGAAGTAGAGGTAAAGGAGGATCTAAAACCAGGAGAATTGTTTCAAATTATTTTAAAGAAAGAGTTGGACCCTCAAATAATTTCCCCCTCTGTATAAGAGGATTATTTCCCACCTCCACTTTTACAGAAAAGTAGAGGGTTATTCTCCTGAGGGATCAAATAGATACCATATAGGGTTGAATATGGGGATATCATATTAAAAATATGATGAGTTAGTGAAAGTTTACATAGTGATATATATGAGCTCCAGTCTTCAATCTCCTGTTAGGTTCTCAAAATCTTCACGACTATATCTTTATCTTCCAGGAAAGGGGTGGAAAGAGCCTTCTCTGGAAATATGACTTTGTGAAAATAATGATTTAGAGCTACTGACATCAGGGCTTTCACAGGGAGCCCAGTGAGATATCAGTAATGAAGACCACAAGTCCATATATAGGCACTTCTTTCAAGGAAGTAAAATTTGTAGGAAGTCCAATACACAGGATGTTTACACAGTTTGAGGAGAGTTTGAAACTGAATTACAGACAAATACACAGAAAAAATTAAGGCATTCAAAAAATTAAGAAATCCAAGCAAATAAACAAACAAATGAAAGACAACTATTAACTCCTGAGAAAACAGAAAGTTTGCCATAAAGGAAAAGTCATTATAAAATATTACATGGCTTAGCTAAGAAATGTATTTACAAAATTATGATAATATAAACACAGAATATTTATAGTACTTATATTCTAAATTATAAATAGGATGGAGGGATGGAAAATGTATGTTGGGAACAGATGTGTGAGAGAGAACACTCTCATTTACCAAAGTAGAAAATCAATAGGTTAGTCTAAACATAGAAAACCGAGGAATTAGTAATATAATGATGGTTTTTATCAAGATAGAAAACACAGGAGGAGAGGAACTAAGAGGTACGGTAATAGGTTTATCATTGAAGTGTGGCTTTTGAGTACTGATGAAATAGCCCAGTGGACAGATCTCTTAGGCAGTTGACTCTATGAGACCAGTGCCAACCAGCCTCAGTAAGGGTTCTTGGTAAGCATTAAGCCCTACAGGAAATGATTCAAGTGATGATTTTCTCAATTGTCCCCTGGGATGGTTGATAGCTACTCTCATTCTGGAGACATGGGAGATAAGTTTATTAATTGTATATAGGGGATATACAGGGCACTAGGGCTCAATGCTTTTGTGGAAGCTAAAGAGGAGGGCTGGGTCAGTAGGGTGGGGAATGAAGATTTAGTCATGTAAGAGGATTAGATGAAACTGGAAGAGGCCCAAGGATAACCACTAGGTTAGAGATGGGCAGGGTAAGAGGATACTGCAAGGAGTCTAAGGAGCAACTAGAATGGTAACAAAAGTCCCAGGAGAATCCAGAATCTTCTTTGCAAAGAAGAGATTTGAAGGGACAGGTGCATTGTAGGTGCTAAAAGCTGCATAAAGATTTTTGAAATAAAGACAATAAGAAGACTGTTGGTTTTACCTACAAGGAAGTTGTCAGCCACTTTAGAGCAGTTGTACTGGAATAGAGATTTTCAGAAGCCAGACTGCAATGTACTTGGGGCTCAGGAATTGGTCAGCTGAAACTAGTTATTTCTTGATTCCCACCTCTCTAACCCAAGCTGAAACTTCATTCATGTTCCAAGTCACATCTCCTGGGAGGGAGCTGTGTTTTCACCCAGGAGACCACTTAGACACACAACATTGAGTTTTTACAATGACCTCGTGAGAACATTTCTAGAGATTCATGGGCCCTGGCCAATCCTATTACTGCATTCTTTAGATTAGTTATTTTTATGTTTTTTAAATGTGAAACCTTACGCAGGATGAACTGCTGAAACTGACCAGGGAAGAGTGTGTTGAATTATCTTGTCCTTCAAGTAATTTCTTAGCATGAGCCAAGAACTTTTCACCTAGAAAAGTAGAAGCCTTCCTGTAATATGAATGGGTCATGCTGACTCGTCACTGGGACTTTTGGTGGTACAGCACTGCTGCTCCAAATATTTATCATTCTTTCTTTCAAATATTTACCACTATCCTAAGAGTTGTAGAGATAAAAGCAGGGAGCAGACATGGAGTGCGTTTTCAAGGAACTTACAGTAGAATCAGAGGGATGGTTGGTGTGTCCAAATAGCACCAGTAGAAGGTAAAAATGGGCAAGGAAGTTTATTTTTAAGGAGGGTCTTCCATCCAAATCAGCGATACATGAGGGGACTAAAAGGAAATGGGGTGTTCTAGGAAGTGTGTGGTTGTTGTTTCTTAACATTGCCCCTCATCTGACCTGATGACCTCAGTCTTTTTTTCCAGAGCTCCGTGGGTTGTGAACGTTCAACCTATAGGACTACTTCCAGATAGAATAGTTGGGGCACATATTTAAGGAGAGGATGGAGGGGAGGTTCCACCTGACTTATGTTTGGAGCTTATGAAAATGTGCACTCCCATAAAGGAATTATGAATTGGGGACATGACAAAAATTATACTTCTGACCTGCTGAGTACTCAAAGAAGTGTATTTTTAATTTTTTGTTTTTTAAGTTTTATTAAAAAATTTTAACATATAGTATAAACTATAAACATATAGTGTCATAGTAGTTTCAGGAGTAGGATTTAGTGATTCATCACTTACGTACAACACCCAGTGCTCATCCCAAGTGCCCTCCTTAATGCCCATCACCCATTTAGCCCAACCCCACCCAACACCCTTCCAGCAACCCTCAGTTTGTTCTCTGTATTTAAGAGTGTCTTATGGTTTGCCTCCCTCTCTGTTTTTATCTTATTTTTCCTTCCCTTCCCCATGTTCATCTGTTGTGTTTCTTAAATTCCACATGTGAGTGAAATCCTATGGTATTTGTCTTTCTCTGACTGACTTATTTCACTTAGCGTAACACACTCTGGTTCCATCCATGTTGTTGCAAATGGCAAGATTTCATTCTTTTTGAGCACTAATATTCCGTTATATATACATATACATATATATGTATATATATATGTATATATATGTAGGTATGTATGTATATGTACATAGGTATGTATATGTATATACATACATATACATACATACCTATGTATATATATACATAAACACACACACACATACACACCCCGCATATTCTTTATCCATTTGTCGCCGATGGACATTTGGGCTCTGTTGTTGATAGTGCTGTTATAAATATTGGGCTGCATGTGCCCCTTTGAATCAGCATTTTTGTATCTTTTGGATAAATAACGAATAGTGCAATTGCTGGGTCATAAGGTAATTCTATTTTAAATTTTCTGAGGAATCTCCATACTGTTTTCCATAGTGGCTGCACCAGTTTGCATTCCTACCAGCAGTGCAGAAGTCTTCCCCTTTCTCCTCATCCTAGCCAATATCTGTTATTTCTTGAGTAGTTATTTTTACTATTCTGACAGGTGTGAGGTGGTATTTCATTGTGGTTTTGATTTGTATTTCCCTGATGATGAGTGACGTTGAGCCTCTTTTCATGTGTCTGTTAGCCATATGGATGTCTTCTTTGGAAAATTGTTGGTTCATGTCTTTTGTCCACTTATTTACTGGATTATTTGTTTTTTGGGTGTTCGGTTTGATAAATTCTTTATAGATTTTGGATACTAACTCTTTATCTGATATGTCAATTACCAGTATCTTCTCCCATTCCATTGGATGCCTTTTAAGGAGTGTCTTAAAATTTAAACAAGGAGCTTCAACTTTTATACCTGGAATAACATACCAGATGTTATTGTGGCATAGTTAGGTCTGTGGCTATGAAATCAGATAAGATTTAAAGTAATATCCAAATACCAATGCTCAGAGCTCATCCACCTTTGACAAGCAGAAAGTCCTCTTGCTTCCATGAGTTTCTTTCTCTAAATATGGGCCCACCTTCACAGGTTTTGTTTGTGCATCTCAAATGTTCCCTTGGTCTCTTGGGGTTACCCTAGGTGGAGTGTATGTGGGGGTCAGCAGTTTCTCAGTTGTAATCAGAGCCTTTGCTAGCAGCTCTGACATCCCTGTGCTTGGTTGGCCACAGATGTCTACCAACTGGGGAGGCTGCATATATATTCAAATGGCCTGTGGGCCTCTGGAACTCTTCTCTCTCTGGATCAGTTGGGAAATGTCTTTCTCTTCTGACCAGCACTTTCAGAGGTGTTTTGCACAGCAGAGCTAGTGGACCTCAGTGACACAGTCTATCTTGGCTCCACAGGTCTCTTTCCTAGAATGGATGGCTCCTCTAGGAGGGTTTTGATGGAGTGATGTCAGGTTCAAAATCACACCTCTTTGGAAACTTTCTTCTTCAAATTCCAGGCCCATTCTACCACCAGATTTAATCATGGTTTGGTTGTGATATTGGGCTCCAGGCATACCAGGGCTATCATTGGCAGCTATTTTAAGGTCTTTCAATATTTCCTGGAAGTTAAGAAGTTCCCTGAACATGCTCACAGAATCCCAAGAACTTCATGGGGAAGGTGTTCTCCAACTTTATAACACTGACCCAATCAGCTGTGTGGGTGGGTAAGGGAGAAGGTAGGATGAGGGTATATTTTTATTCCAGTGTTGTGGGAAATCAATAGAATTTCATTTAAAAATGTAAGTGTGTATAACGAAGCCCTGAAGGGCTCCTTGGGGTAAGGGGTGGTGGACATACAAAAAAAAAACATAGATTTTGGTCAAAACTTTCAAACCCAAATAATTGCCAATAGTGGCAGCTCCATAGGTCTGAGTGAACTTGACTTACTAAATAACAAGCTATTACAGCTTGCTGGAGAGTCTCAGGTATTTGTTGATTAGCTTCTGAAACTTTTCGTATTTATGTTAAAAATTTGTACCAGATAATGGAGATGGAATGTGTATAGGGGAGCAAAGTATAATTACATATGAAGTAAGGAAGTTGGAGAGAATAAAAAATACTTGGGAGAAGAAGGCATTTGTCATTATTTTTGATTGACTACTCAACTCCTCCAATCCCCATTTATTTTGAGACATTCTCCATCTGGGCAAAGAGCAGAGTCCTCTTCTTTCTGTAAAAACTAGATACCATTTCAGCTTTTCTTACAGCAAACCCTAATCATATGACTAATGATTCATGAGTCAGATTTACCCAGGGTGCACTTTGAATTGGAAGCTAACAGTCTGAAAGAGCTGGGTCTCTGTAGATACCATCTTAGGGGGTCTAATGGCCCCAGGGGGAGCTAGATCCAATTTCCAGAGTTTATGGTGGTTACTGTTCTAGCAGAGGGGCCAGACTCCAGTATCAATGTTGTCAGAGGGATGAGAAGTTGTGTCTGTGTACAGTAGGAGCAACAACTACATCTTCATAGAATCCATTCTGAGAGAATCTTGGATGTTTTTCTTGGATGGATGCATTTAAACCCAATTTAGATCCTCCTGAAGCCTCTATGACCAAACCCAATGGCCTTTAATAACTCCCTTTCTGTCTCAGTCACCCAACTTACAACGAAGAGGCCTGACACCAAAATAAATAAACATAAGCAGAGGCGTCTGGGTGGCTCAGTCGGTTAAGCGGTCGACTTTGGCTCAGGTCATGATGTCGCGGTCCGTGAGTTCGAGCCCCGCCTCGGGCTCTGTGCTGACAGCTCAGAGCCCGGAGCCTGTTTCAGATTCTGTGTCTCCCTCTCTCTGACCCTCCCCTGTTCATGCTCTGTCTCTCCCTGTCTCAAAAACAAATAAAACATTAAAAAAAAACATAAACAAAATGATCAATTTAGATGGCAAAAAATTTAAAAAGGAGGAAAAAGGTACCCATAAATCCTATCACTTTAACACAAAAATAATAACTTATGATTTCCTCATGACACTTTCTCAAAGTGTTTCCATTGACAGTAGAGGTCATGTGGACAGAAAAAAATCCCGTCATCAAATGATTTTAGAAATTTGGAAAATGTTCTGATAATATTGCACAAGTTTCTTTCTTAAACAATTTTTTTTTGTTTTAAAGTTCATTTATTTTGAAAGAGAGCACATGAACAGGGGAGGAGCAGAGAGAAAGGGAGAGAGAGAATCCCAAGCAGGTTTTGCTAACAGTGTGGAGCCCCACATAAGATTCGATTCCATGAACCATGAGATCATAACCTGAGCAGAGATCAGGAGTCGGACGCTTAACCGCTTAACTGACTGAGCCACCTGGGCTCCCCTATTACAGTTTTCAATACTTAATATTTCAATACTTAATATCTCAAAATCTGTAGTCTAATGGCCCCAGGGGGAGCTAGATCCAATTTCCAGAGTTCATGGTAGTTACTGTTCTAGCAGAGGGGCCAGACTCCAGTATCAGTGTTGTCAGGGATGAGCAGTTCACTGCTCTGAGAAGATTCAAGAAAGAGATAAACAATTGCGTTTTTCCCTCCTAAGAACATTTCCAAAGATTTTGAAGGGCACATGCTGTAAAATGCTGCCTTTTGCTCTTCTTGCACATGCCAGTGATCTGTAGAATGGTATTCATAGGGCACCTGCAGTGTTGGATCCTGCTTTATTCTTGTATGTTGTATCATGGGGGCTTTGAAGGCAAGCCTTTGCATGGAAGAAGCTTCTCTCCTTTTGTCTTCAGGATCCCTACGTGTGAACCTGAGATCATCAAGCAGGTAACAAGGTGAGAACCCCGGCCTTGAGCTAGCAGACCACGTCTTGGTATTTGGTCTCTGCTGTGTATATTCTGGTAGAAGCAAGCTGTCAAGATTTGAAATCAGGCCCAAGACCTTCTAATCCTGAAATAAACAGCATTCGTTTGGGCATTTCCAACTCTCTAAAGAGCATATCCAACTTCCCATCCACTCCCCAAGCTTAAGGCTGAGACCTTGCACAGTGATTTGACGTAGACTGTAAAGGAAGAAAGAAAACTGCATTGTCCTTAAAGGAAGAAACTCTGGTGGAACAGACCTATGCAGCACAGTTGGTTATGCAAATGGACTCAGAGTAGTCTTTTTGCTCCTGTTTATGCCCAGTGTGAAAAGGGCTGAGATTTTAAGAGACTTAAAACAGAAGAAAGAAAAATAATAGATCATCTGTGGGGCAGTGGCTAATACAGGGGAAAACAAAACCACTTTTCACTGTATTATTTTTTTTCACCTGCTGAGGTGGCCCCAGGAAATATTACACTCACTGACAGCTATATTCCAACTGTGCTACATAACTCTGCTGGTTAGAACATGGTATTGAGAAAGGCATAGACATGAATCTCCATTCAAATTTATATTCAATGAGGACAAGGACTTGTTGGTTGTTTCACTGCTGTAACCCCAGGATGTAGATACTTGTGCTATAAATATTTGTAGAATTAGTAAGATCTGTCTCCTTAGAGAAGAACTAGTTTTGCTGGACTTCACTGACAGACAGTGAACCTCTAATCCCTACCAGCCTGAAACTTCTAGCTTGGTATAAATGTGTATGTAAAGACAATTACCATTGTATTTCTCTAAGTTCCTTGAAAAATTAGCAAGCCACAGATCTCTGCATTGTCTCTGTCTGAATTATGTCCTTGCTGCATACTTGCATGTTCAGAAAATGCATAGCTCTGTTTCTAGTAAGGCACCTGAAAAAAATCTTCCTGCTAATAAAAATGAAAAATGCTGGTTAATGTATATTTTAAAAATCTTCTTAAAAGCATTGGAGAACTGGTAAAATATAGCAGTAAGGATTTATCAGCCCAACATCTAAGGGAAAGCAAGGCCCAAGAGAAGTAGGCAAAATTTTTACCCTGAGGGCTATTGCTGAGCCTGATGAACTTGAGCTTCAATTTTTATAGTTTTTTAAGACAAATTCCTGTGTGTGTGTGTGTGTGTGTGTGTGTGTGTGTGTGCAAGTGAGAAGGGGGGAGAAGAGAAAGAGAAAGAGAAAGAGAAAGAAAGAAATGACAGAAGGAAGGAAGGAAGGAAGCAAGCAAGCAAGCAAGCAAAGTTCAGGGACATGCTGTGTTAATGTGAGCCAGAACCAAACTCGACTGCACTTCCACACACAGGAAATTTCAAGGCAAGTTGCTTAAGCACCAGGCAAAACATGGTTAAAAAACAAAATCCCCCTGGGGTTTCCTGAGTGGCTCAGTCTGTTAAGCTTCGGACTTCCACTCAGGTCATGATCTCACAGTTTGTGAGTCTGAGCCCCTGCTGCCAGCACAAACTCTGCTTTGGAACCTCTGTCCCCCTCTCTCCCTGCCCTCCCCCCCCCCCACTCTCGAGTGCTCTGTCCCTCTCTCAAAAATAAACATTCAAACAAACAAACTAACAAACAAAAAACAAAACTACTCCCTGATAATTAAAATCTGAAGCTGACCTATGTGTGGACATGTAAGTCAAATTCGTGTGAACCGGATGGTCCAAAAATCTTCAGATTTTAAAGTATTCCCAGAATGTCGATGCTCCTGCCATCTGGAAAAAGCAAGCACCAGGAACCCACTCTCCGAAGGAATATACTTCCATCCAAAGCCTCAAAGAATTCTTAGAAGGAAAAGGAAAAGGGAAAGGAGCAGCTAACTATGAACAATTACTAAATATACACACAGAAGAAATCGATCTGCACAGGTTTCTGGTATTGCAATGATCAACCTCATAATCCAAAGTAAATATGATTACCATGGTTAAAGAAATAAAAGACAAGCAAAATGTCTGTAGGGGATGCAAAACTACAATGAAGGTCTAAATAGGTGTTAAAAAGTAAACTGAGTTACATTAAAATTTTTGAGTTTATTTGAGCAAAATTCAATTTGAATCCAGCAGCACCAATACAGAAGTGGTTAGGAGTGCTCTGCTGAGAGAAGCCAGTGCAGGACTTACACAGAAAAGTGCAGAAGCAAAGTAAGGCCATTATTGATTGGCTATAGCTTCAAGCCTAGTTGGCTGTTTGTAATTGGTTGTCCTTGGCATTTGGATGTTGTGACCTTGAGGCTTTGACAGGCTTAGGTTTTGGTTTGCTAGCATAGGTTACCATGATGTTAGAGCCACCTCAGTCTAATGGTCTCCTTTTTAAATTAATTTAACACAGATTTGAGAAAAACCAAATATAATTTATTGAAATGAAAATGATGATAATAATAAAATTTAAAAACCCAATGGATGAGTTTAACATCATATGCGACAGAGGTGAAGAGAAAATGAATGAACTTGAAGATAGGTCAAATAAATTATGCAAAATGTAGCATAGAGACACACACACAAAATGAAAATATGAAAGAGATATCAAGAGCTATGGAGAACAGAATGCGAAGATCTAACAAAAAATTTCTTTGGAGTTTAGGAGAGATGAAAATGGGATGGGGAAAATATTCAGAGAGATAATAGCTGATAATTCTTTATGACTGTTACAGACTAAAAATCCCTGCAAATCCCAGGGAGAATAAGTAAAAATGCATGTCTGGCACATTGCAGTGAAATTGTAGGACATCAACAACAAAGAAAAATCTTAAAGGCAACCAGAGTGGGGAAAAAGACAAATTACCTGTGAAAGAGCAACAGTCAGACAGAAAGCTGACTGAACAACCACAATGGAAACCTGAAATCAAATATTCAATGGGCTAAGAAAAAATTAACTGTTAAATCTACAATTCTGTGCCCCCCCAAAAAAGGTATATTTTAAGAATAAGAACAAAACAAACACATTTTCAGAAAACCAAAACGAAGAGAATTTGCTGCTAAAGGAAAATGTAAAGGATGAGCTGCAAGTACAAAGACAGCAATCCCAGATGGAAGGCTTACAATCAAGGAAGAATGAAGAGTGAAAAAGTGTTAAATACAGGAGTAAATCCAAATACTCATTTACTACATAAAATGAGATCAATAACATCAGGTGTGTGTGAGTTTTCTAAAACAATATAAAAATGAACTACTTAATTAAAGTAGTAAGTCTGGAGGATGGTAAATGGCATTAAGGTGTTATAAAGTCCTTGTACTATCTAGACAAAGAGTAAAGGTATTATTTAAACATAGACTTTGATGTATTAGTATGCATGTCGTAATTTCTATGGTAGTCATGGAGAGAATAGAATATAATGGAAATTGTACATTATATTGATGTACAATAGAAAGATGGGACGATGAAGAATCCTAAGGAAAAAAAAAACGAAAATGAGAAAAGAAAGAGAAATATGTGGAACAAAAATAGAAAGCACTAGAGAAAGTGAAGGAATATATACAGAAATATATCAGTAATTACATTAGAAGTAAAAAAGATAAGTAAAAATACACAAAGAGCATGTAAAACTCAGCAATAAGAAAATACACAAACCATTAAAAATGTGCAAAAGCTAAACAGACACCTCACCAAGGAAGATAGAGGTGGGAAATAAACATGTGAAACTACACTCAACACTATTTGTCTTTAGGGAATTGCAAATTAAAAAAAGAACACATATACTCTGGTTTCTCTTCAGATCGTATAAATCTTTCGCCTTTTAAAAAAAGAACACAATTAGATACCACTACACACCCATTAAAATGGCCAGAATAAAAAAAAATTGACATTATCAAATACAGGCTAAGGTTCAGAAGAACAGGAACTCATTCATTGCTTGTGGGAATGCAAAATGGGACATCTACTTTGGAAGACAGTGTCGTGACTTCTTACAAAACTCAACATTGTCTTACTACATACAGCAATCACATTCCTATGTATTCGCCCAGTTGCTCTGCAAACCTATGTCCACACAAAACCTGCACATGAATGTTTCTATGAGATTTATTCATAATTGTCCCAAACTAGAAGCAACCAAGAGGTTCTTCAATAATGAATGGATAAACATACTGGCTCATCCATGCAATAGATTATTCAATCATAAAAAGAAATAAGCTATCAGACAAGGAAAAGACTTGGAACAACCCTAAATGCATATTGCTACCTGAAAGAAACCAATCTTAGGAAACTACATTCTGTAGGATTGCAATGGTATGACATTCTGGAAAAAGCAAAATGACAGAGGCTGTAAAAGATTAGCGGTTGCCAGGAGATTGGGTGGAAGGAGTAAGGGCCAAATAGGTGAAGCACAGGGGACTTTTAGGGCCATGGAAGTATCCTGTATGATTCTGTAACAGTAGATACATGACCTTCTGTGTTTGTCAAAACTGATACAATTTCAAAACATAAACACCAAACCTCACTGCATGCAAATTAGAAAAATCCATGTGGGAGTCCGAGAGATCCCAGAGAAGAATCCAAAGTATGGCAGCGGAATCTAACTGTATCACACATGTATTTTGAAAGACCTCACTAGGGGGAAAAGATGCTGAGCTAAGCAGCTTTGGAAATGAATAGCATCTGTGAGGCCAAATGCAGAAGCAGTTTAGCACCAGCACTGTACTCTAGTTGATAAAGTTGCTTCCCATGGGGATACAGGCTAGCATTCTGACACTGCATATATGGGTGTATTGGAATTGAACAACTAAGTAAATGATGACAGGTGGTGGCAGCTTGGTATCTCACTGTTGGAGTAGAAATTTCAAATAAGTATGGGGAGGACTCTGGAATCATCCACATGGTAATGGATCAGAGTTGGAGACCTAATATAGATACTAATGATTACGTACAGTTAACACTCATTAACATGGACACATAAATTTCTTTGCTTTGTCAGCTGAGAGGGCCTAAAAGAAATGACACTGTGGTAGTGATGAGCACACCTAGTGACCAGACCTTAGATTGTAATTCCAATAGCCCATAAAAAAAACTTGGAGAAATGGCTGATTCTAGGATTGGGGCAGGAAATAGGCCAGATGAGCTGAAGCACCTTATAGTGCCAGGTGTAAGAAAGCACTCAAAAACCAAACTACAAGCACCTCATAATGGTGCGTGTAAATCAACGGGCACAGGAGCCAACTGAAAGGGGTTCCAATGGCCAGAGTTAGAGCAATTTGAGCAACAAAATAAGGCAGAGTTTGTGTATGACCCAAACTATAAAACAAATATTCCTGAGTCTGCACTGACAAATAAATAACAGAGTAGATAAATAAATGGGAGAGAAGAAACATTTCTCTCATGCAGAAAAGATTTCAAATATTTTATGTAGATACTCTTAAGGAGGTGACACAAAACTCCATTCTTTAAGTGTGGCCAGCACATAGTGACTTCCTTCCAGAAGATACGGTATAAATGGAATACTACTTGGCAATGCGAAAGAATGAAATCCTGCCATTTGTAGCAACATGGATGGAACTGGAGGGTATTACACTAAGTGAAATAAGTCAGTCAGAGAAAGACAGATATCATATGTTTTCACTCATATGTGGAACTTGAGAAACTTAACAGAAGACCATAGGGAAAGGGAAGGGGAAAAAGTAGTTACAGAGAGGGAGGGAGGCAAACCATGAGAGATTCTTAAATACAGAGAACAAACTGAAGGTTGGTGGGGGGGGGAATGGGTGATGGGCGTTGAGGAGGGCACTTGTTGGGATGAGCACTGGGTGTTGTATGTAAGTGATGAATCATGGGAATCTATCTGCAAAACCAAGAGCACACTGGATACACTGTATGTTAGCCAACTTGACAATTATATTAAAAAAAAAAGATACGGTATAGATAGTGCTATGGATCGGGGGAAAAAGAATAACTTTACACTGCTATGGATGGGGGGAAAAGAGTAACTTTGTAGTGGAGAAACCTGATAAACATTATCAGGTTATTAGTCAAGTGATCAAGGTCGAAATTAACAGTGATGAGACATGTTGATAATATGTACCCTTGATCTGATGTAATAAAAATGGCACTTAACCTCTGTGATATTCCTCCCCTAAACAAACTATCCAAGTGTAATCATGAGAAGAACATCAGAAAAATCCCATTCTACAAAATGCTAGACCAGTGTTTCTCAACACTGTCAAGGTCATCAAAAACAAGGAAAGCCTGAGCAACCATCACAACCAAGAGAATACAAAGAAGTGACAGCGAAATGTAATGTGGTATCCTGGAGGGGAATCCTGGAACAGAAGAAAGATGTTAGGTACAAACTAAGGAAATCTGGCTTTAGTTAATAATAATGCCATTAATTATATTATTAATATTTGTTCATTAATTATAAAATATGTATCATATTAAAGTAAAATATTAATAACAGGGGCAGTGAGTGTATACACCCTTTGTATTATCTTTGCAACTTTTCTGTAAATCTAAAACTGTTTTAAGAAATAAAGTCTATTTAATTTAAAAAAGGAATATGTACTATAGAATAAAGAGAAAAAAGATGGTCTGATTGGATGAAATAGAGTATCCAACTATATGTTATTTATAAAAGAAACATCTAAAATGTTAGGATATAGAAAGGATGAAAGGAAGAAAAGAGTGAAAAAAGATATATGGAGCAAAATCTAACCAAATAGAAGCTGGTGCTGTTATTTTAAGAACAGAAAATATATAGATTTTTCAGCCAAAATCCTTACTAGTGATAAAGAGGATCACTTCATAAAAACAAAAGTTCAGTTCATCAAAAAAGATATACAAGTTTACAACATCAGGAAATTAAACATCAGAAAATTAAATTTGTTCTAGCATTACTAGATAAATGAAAGAAAATTATGCAATAATCCCAGAAAAAAGTTATCTAATTATTATAAACATTAACTACCTGGTAGCAGAAAGGAATTACTTAATTTAATAAAGGATATTTGCAAAAACAAAAACCAAAAATGAACAAAACAAGACCAAAAAAACTCCCAGAAAACCAAAAAGAAACAGGAAATGGACTAAAGAAACCATCATTTATAATAGTGAAACGTTAAAAGTCTTCTTTTTGAGGGGTGCCTGGATGGCTCAGGTAGTTAAACGTCTGACTTTGGCTCAGGTCATGGTCTTGTGGTTCGTGAGTTTGAGCCCCTGACTGGCTGTGTTGACAGCTCAGAGCCTGGAACCTGCTTCGGATTCTGTGTCTCCCTCTCTCTCTGCCCCTCCCCTGCTTGATAAATAAATGTTTTAAAAAAGTTTAAAGTCTTCTTTTCGAGATAAACATGAGAGAAGAGTGCCAATATTATTTCTTTCAACATTGTTCTAGTTAAACCAGTGAAACATTTTAGCCAGTGAAATAAAGCAGGAAAAAGAAAAGGAAGTAAAGAGATTTGGGTCAAAAGAAACGACATTTCATTATTTAAAAATGGTATGATTTTGTATGTGGAAAATTCTATAGAATTCAAGGAAAAATTGTTGGAATTAATGAGCTTAGTAAAATTGCTAGGTAGAGCATTAATATGCAAAAGTCAATTATTTTTTTAAAATAGCAGCAGCAGACAGAAAATGTAATTTTTGCAAGGTTATGTGCTATTGGAAGATACTCCTCCATGAGTCATTCTGCTACATGTCTTGCTAGGTATGCTACAAGTGCTGAGTCCTGACAGCTCCTTACATGGGTCTTATCTTCAGGTTATTTTTCCACCAAGAAATCTTGAAGCAGGAAGTAATGTCTTCCTCTGGAACAAAGAGGAAGCTTGCTTATTGCTTGCAATTAAATAATGGGTTTCTCAAGCACAGTGGTCCTTAGCTGTAAAGCAAACCCAGTGTGTGGATACAATCCATCTGGGCTCCTCCATGGGACTTGGACCAAGGAAGATAAATGCATATATTTCTTGCTGTGGATAATAAGAATTTTAATCTCTGCAAGAGTCTTGTGTCTTCTACTGGTATTAATGAAATAAGAATAAGCTAGCTTATTGGCTTGGAGGTAGGGTAAAATAAAATCGCAGACCCAAAAAGTTCCTGGCAGTAAATCTAATAAAACATGTAAAACCTCTTAGGAGAAAATCATAAACCTTTATTGAGAGACATTAAAGAAGAAATAAATTGAGAGATATTCTGTGTTCATTGACTGGAGGATCCAATGTTGTGAAGAGGGCTATTCTTCCAAATGATGTATAATCGATGTAGTTATAATAAATATTCCAAAAAAACCCCTTTTTTCTGGGGTGGAAATTGACAAATTGATTCTAAAATTTTTATTTTATTTTATTTTATTTTTTAACTTTATTTTTTTTTTCAACGTTTATTTATTTTTGGGACAGAGAGAGACAGAGCATGAACGGGCGAGGGGCAGAGAGTGAGGGAGACACAGAATCGGAAACAGGCTCCAGGCTCTGAGCCATCAGCCCAGAGCCCGACGCGGGGCTCGAACTCACGGACCGCGAGATCGTGACCTGGCTGAAGTCGGACGCTTAACCGACTGCGCCACCCAGGTGCCCCTAACTTTATTTTTTTGAGAGAGAGAGCGAGCAAGGGGACAGGAAGAGAGAGGGAGAGAGAGAATCTCAAGCAGACTCTGCACTGTCAGCACAGAGCCCAACATGGGGCTTGATCCCACGACCCTGGGATCATGACCTGAGCCAAAACCAAGAGTCGGACACATAACTGACTGAGCCACCCAGGAACACTATCATATTTTATTTAAAAAAAATTGTTTTAAGTTTATTTATTTTGAGAGAGAGGGGAGACAGAGAGCTTGTGCACATAAGCCAGGAAGAGGCAGAGAGAGAGAGAGAGAGAGAGAGAGAGAGAGAGAATCCTAAGTAGAGTCTGTGCTGTCAGCACAGAGCCCAACTTGAGGCTTGATCTCAAGAACTGTGAGATCACGACCTGAGCTGAAATCGAGTCTGATGCTTAACCGACTGAGCCACTCAGGAGCCCCAAACTGATTTTATAATTTGTTTGGAAGTTCAAGGAGTCAAGAATAGCCAAACCTTCTTGAAGAAAAAGAGCAAAGTGAGAGGTTTTGCCCTAGAGATATCAAGAGTTATTTTAATTGAGGTGATGTGGTATTGGGGCTGGAACTGACAAAAAGGCCTACATTGGAAACATAGATGGACAGGTCAGTGGGCAAGGATAGGCTTTTAAATAAATAGTACTGGGAAAATTTATTGTTTATAGGGAAACAAATAAAAATATATTTCTGCCTCACATCATGTATTGTGTTGAACCATACAGAATTGTCATTTTGTGGGTCACAAACAGGCAAATATAGGTGATTTCATAGAATTCTACCTTATAAAAAATTCTGAATGCAAAAGAAAAAATCACAGATAACACAGGAGAATATATTCATATTTCCAGATCAGAAAACAAGACCAAAAACATTAATCATCAAGGGAGAGTTTGATAAATTTGATTATATCGAAACGGGAATCTCTCCATCAGAGACACCATCAGGTGGAGAAACAAACAACAGAGTGCAACAAGATATTTTAAATGCATCTAACAGATAAATGCTTCCTATCTAGAATATATAAATGTACAAATATATAAAAATATATATGTAAATATATAAAATATATAAAAATAACGGCAAATGAATAGAAAAAAATGTTCAATGAATTACATAGATCTTCCAAAATTGACATATTTTATTGTACAAAATTTTTAAAAAATCACATTTTTAAACATTACCACTAATCTCATCCAGAAAGTTCTTAAGTATTGTGAAGCTGCCAAGCTTAGCATGATAGACACAAGTTTTTAAAAATTCTAATTTTCTTTAGAGAGCTCAAATTTTATAACTAGTTACAAATAAGTCAATTGTGTGTCCCGGAATGACAGGCTCACTTGGCTTGTTTTTGAGGAAATTTCTGCCAAATACCCACGTCAAAAAAACCATAGTTTGTCAGTTGCTCTTTCAAGTAAAAATGGTGCTCTATGCAAAAAGCAGCTAGTTCAGCTGGCCACTCAAACAATGGCCTACGTTCTTTTTTAAGAAACCATTACTGTACTTGTGTGCTGCAGAAGTATGTGAAATGTTCTCCCCATTTGGTCACGAAGAATTAAAAAGACCTGCACTCGGGGCCAAAATATAATAAAATTAATAGTTTTTACTTTTTCATCAAGGACATTTTTTTTGTTTTTACTATGAGTAAAGCAATATGGTTATAGGCGTGGTTTATTACCATTGTCTTGATTTGTGATAAGGCGCCCGCACTTTTACCACCATTAATGCAAACGTCAATTCACTGAAAAAAGGTAGACATTATCTTAGTATTCTTCTAAAAATGGTTTGGATTTTGTGGGTTCCCCTGAAAACGTATGTTAAGTGTAACATACATACCAGAATTTGAAGATAAATATAAAAGAAGAATCTAATATCGTTTAAATTTCTTTTATATTGATTACATGTTGGAAAGAAGTATTTTGGATATATCGGGCTAAATAAGCTATATTATTAAATCCATTTTACTTGTTTTAATGTGACCACAAGAAAGTTTCAAATTATCGGCATGGCTCTCATCCTCCAACCAGTGGTCGGCACTGCTTGCTAAATGGGCTCTCGTTATTGAGCGAATCTCATTTCCCTGTACTCCCTGGGGTCCATCCACACCGGCCTTGCGGGCGCACCTGGAGCTTGTCCCCACTTTCTTCATGGGATTCGACCCATGGGATGAATAGATGGGATTCTACCCATGGGATGATTCTACTTCATGGGATGTTATTCCAGTGTGGCTTTCTCACTGGGGCCTTCCCCAGCCGGATTTGTCTACTTTTAATTGAAAATCCCTGTCTGAACGTGGGTTCTCCCCAAAGCAGGCAATGAGACAGTGAGTGCAAGTGGTTCTTTTAGGAGATGCTGGCAGGAAGCCCAGCGAGGTAGCAGGGAAATAGAGAGGGAGGGATGAAAGCCCACAGAGGTGTGCTAATAAGCAGCCCCCTGCTGTGGCCACCAGGAGACCCCCCTGAGAAACCATGTGGAACCCATACCTCTGAACTATCCTGCTCAGGAGCAAGGAAGTTGGGGTAGGTCCGTCACCTCCTATCCTTGATGATTTAAGGGTTGCTTCTGGGGGCATCCATTCCTTAACATCTTTGCAGAAAACCGTTGGAGCTTGAGGTGAAATGTTGTCAACGTGAACCGGAACAGTCACACAAGGCACAGGTGACCTCAGAGTTCGGCTGAGCAGAGAGCTGTGGCCTCTATGCTACCCTCAACATTCCCTACCTCCTGTCATGGACTGAACAGTGTCCTCTGGAATTCATGTGTTGAAGCCCTAACCCACAGCGTGACCGTATTTAGAGATAGGGCTTTTAAAGAGGTAACTAAAGGTTAAATGACCCTGATCGAACAGGGTCTTACTGTTCTTTTAAGAAGAGACACCAGGGCGTTCTTTTTCTCTCCCCTCTCCTGCCCTGTTCACAACAGGGAAAAGGCCGTGTGAGAGCTTAGTGAGAAAGTGACAGTCTGCTAGCCAGGAAGAGAAGCCTCATCAGAAACGGAATTTTCCAGCACCTTGACCTTGAACTTCTGGCTTCCAGAAAAATAAATTTCTGTTGTTTAAGCCACCCAGTGTGTGGTATTTTGTTATGGCAGCCCGAGCAGCCTAATACATCCCCCTTTATTTATTTATCTTCACAGGCTTATCACCATCTCACATACTGTATATTATACAAATTTATCATGTTTTATCGAGTGCTCAATACATATTTGTAGAATGAATGAATGAATCCATGTCTGTAGCTTCAACCTCTATCGGTATTGTTATTGATATTGTATGTTCAGGACCAGCTAAAGGATTTTCTGACTTCATGCAAAATAAAAATGTGGGGCCTCTTATTCAAAAATTTAAAGGTGCCAGGGCGCCTGGGTGGCTCAGTCAGTTGAGCATCTGACTTTAGCTCAGGTCATGATCTCGGGGTTCATGAGTTCGAGCCCTGCATCAGGCTCTGTGCTAACAGCTCAGAGCCTGGAGCCTTCTTCGGATTCTGTGTCTCCCTCTCTCTCTGCCCCTCCCCTGCTCATGCTGTCTGAAAAATTTTTCTCTCTGAAAAATAAACATTAGAAAAGAAATTTTAAGGGATGCCTAGGTGGCTCAGTCGGTTGAGCGTCTGACTTCAGCTCAGGTCATGATCTCTCTGGTTATGAGTTCCAGCCCCATGTTGGGCTCTGTGCTGACAGCTCGGAGCCTGGAGCCTGCTTTGGATTCTGTGTCTCCCTTTCTCTCTGCACCTCCCCTGCTCACACTCTGTCTCTGTCTCTCTCTCTCAAAAATATATAAACATTAAAACATTTTTTTTAAAAAAAAGAAAAAAATTTCAAGGTTGTGATAGCAGAGCATTAAAACAAGCAGGGGGTTCTTCTAAGCGTGGGATCCCATGTGATTGTATAGGTCACATGCCCAAGAAGCCAGCTTTGTATGTGATCCTCAAAGAACTCTGCCTCAGGCTCTCCTTTGGACTTTAGTCTTGTCCACGCAGCTGCTCTCTTGCCTGAATATCTCAGAGAGTCTCTAGCTCATGTTCAAAATGGAGTTCCTGCCCTGGGCTCTCACCTGGTGACTTGTCCCTTCCTCGATGGCCACTCCCCAACCATTCACTGCCATCCAGAATCCTATATACCATTCTGTGACCTCACTGTTCCTCATCCACTGTTCAGTTTCTGTCAGTTTACTCCTAAACATCTCTTGAATATATATTATCTTTCTGATTTTACTGAAATAATCCAAGTCCAAGTTATTCTATTTCTCATCAGAACCACTCCTGAATTTCCCCCCAGATCTTTTGCATCTCCTCTCCCTTTACGTGATAGTCACAGCCAACTCTTTTTTTAAAATGTTTATTTATTTTTGAGAGAGAGAGAGAGAGGGAGTAGGAGTGGGGGAGGGCAGAGAGAGGGAGACAGGATCCAAAGTGGGCTCTGCACTGACAGCAGAGAGCCCGATGCGGGGCCTGAACTCATGAACCCGTGAGATCATGACCTGGGCTGAATTCAGACGCTTAACTGACTGTGCCACCCAGGTGCTCCAGCTAACTCTTTTACATGCATATATGGTCATCTCACCCTCCTGGTTAGAGTCCTACCAAGGCTTCCCACCACGCTTACAAAAGATCAGGATTTGCATATGGCTTGCAAAACCCTGTCTGATTAGGTCCTGTCCTCTTTCCAAGCTTCATCCTTGTTACCCACTCACCACCCAACTGTGCTCCAGTTGCCCTGGCTTTCCACCAGTTCCCTGCACAGCGCAGAATGATAGGGGATGTTCAATGACTGTATGAACAAGGAAACGAATGAGTGAATGAATGTTCTGGGTCAAGGACACTTGGGTGACTCAGGAGGGAAGCTGCATTGGAAGACATGGCCTTCCTGTCTGCCTGGCAGGGCTCTTTGGCAGTGGGGTCTCTGTGAGAGGAGGTGCTCTCCTGCTTTCAGGGTGAATGTTATGCCTCGATGGGGAAAATTACAGCAGAGAGGCTCCAGGGCCCCAACACATCTGTCACAGTTCATACGACACCACCAGAGCTATGAAAACTACCGGCCCAATGAACTGCCAATTTGTCTGTGTCCCCAGGAGTCAAGGACTAAGTTTGAATGTGGTAATTTCTGTTCCTCTTCTTTTTATAGGTCAGGGCCTGGGACAGATGAGTGGCGCGGAAGGTGGCCATGAGTCAGGGCTGGACGTGACAAGCTCTTGCTTCAATCCCAGGCCATTGGAAGGGGTTTGGGGGAGAGGTGAGGTCCCCCAGCTCCTAGCTCACCCTCTCTGGGGTGGGGTGGGGACAGGGCCAAGGGTGGTCTTCTCTGGGAGCCTATGCTTCTGTTGGTAGGAGATTTCGGGTCCATTCTGTGGGGCCGAAACAGACACTCTTTCCTATGTGGGGCTTCTGTGTGAATTTGAGGACAAGGCAGGACTGAGACATGTGAACATCCAGAATAATTGTCTTTTCAAATTAACATTCTTTTTTTTAAAGTTTATTTATTTATTTTTGAGAAAGCATGCAAGTGGGGGAGGGGCAGAAAGAGAGAGAGAGAGAGAGAGAGAGGGAGAGAGAGAATCCCAAGCAGACTACCCACTGTCAGTGTGGAGCCTGATGCAGGCTTGACCTCACGAACCATGAGATCATGACTTGAGCCAACATCAAGAGTTGGATGCTTAGCTGACTGAGCCACCCAGGTGCCCCTCAAATGAACATTCTTTAATCATTTGTTTCATGTTTATGTAGAAGTGGGACTAAGTGTGTGGGCCCCTGTAGGGGGATTGTGGGTGTGCTGCTGGCCATGCTTAACTTCTCTCTCCCTTGAGCAGTTCACCTCCAGCCCGAGACACCTCACTCAATGAAACTGAAGTCCACAGCTCCCTAGAAACCAGACAGAAGCCCCCTCCCTAGAAATCATCACTTATGCCCTTGAAGCATGGCCTCCAGGGCTTATGTCTGAAGCCAGCAGGCCTCAACCACAAGTGTGATGTCCTTGGGGGGGGGGGGGGGATGATAAATACAGAGTCTCAGCGAGGAGTCTTCACCCTATACATCTGAAAGAGTGCTATTCAGCATCTCTGAGGTGGTTGTTGAGTGCTGCTAGGGTCTCTTTGGTCCTCATTCTATGTCCAGGGAAGGTGGGGGAATGGCCTGGAACCAGATTGTTCTTAGACTACAGCTCTGGAGCCTAGTGGGCTGGCAGGCTGGTCCTCTTCACCTCTCTCCTCTAGAAGAGTCACCCATGGGGCCAGCCACAGTATGGCTGCCTTTTTTTCACTCCTGTGTTCTCTGTTCCTTGTTCTGTGGCTTCTTATCTGCCCCCTCCCCCACCTTGACCCCCACCTGCTCTCAGGCAGCCATCCGTTAACCCTTGATGCTCTAACTTTGCCCAGGGCATTTTTTATTTTTACTATTTAAAAATTTTTTTTCAACATTTATTTTATTTTTTTTTGGGACAGAGAGAGACAGAGCATGAACGGGGGAGGGGCAGAGAGAGAGGGAGACACAGAATCGGAAACAGGCTCCAGGCTCTGAGCCATCAGCCCAGAGCCTGACGCGGGGCTCGAACTCACGGACCGCGAGATCGTGACCTGGCTGAAGTCGGACGCCTAACCGACTGCGCCACCCAGGCGCCCCTATTTTTACTATTTTAAATGTGTTTTGTTTGTTTGTTTATTTTTGAGATAAAGAGAGAGACAGAGAGACAGAGTATGAGTGGGGAGAGGCAGAGAGAGAGAGGGAGACACAGAAGCCAAAACAGGCTCCAGGCTCTGAGCTGTCAGTACAGAGCCCAACATGGGTCTTGAACTCATGAATCACAAGATCATGACCTGAGCCGAAGTCAGACACTTAACCAACTGAGCCACCCAGGTGCCCTGCCTTGCATTGTTTAAAGGCAATAAGTTGCTTTAAGGAATCAGGTTAGTGACACATTAAGTCATAATACTGCTAGGAAGGTATCTGAGATTAAAGGATGATTGTCAACATCCTTCATCTGTCACCATATTAGCACCTTCCTGTAGTGATGACACCCATCTCAAAGCATTTTCTGCACATTCAAGTTTGCTTCTCACAGTAGTCTGTGAAGTAGGAAAGACAGTTATTCTTGTTCCCATTTTAAAGATAAGGACACTGAGCTACAGAGAGGCAGGCGGGCTTCCCCTCAAGCACATTACCCGTAAATGGTAGAAATGTCCACATAAGCCTTTGACCTAACTTCCAGCGTTCTCTCCTCTGTTCCTCAGAAAGTCTCGAAGTATGCTATTTTAGGGATCTATTCCAAGTTTCAACATAATTAAAGCAGTTATTTGAGTCTCTTTCATAGACATAAGATAGGACTCGTTCAGTTCAGTTTCCATCAGTTCTACGTTGGGTCTATGGAAAGCACTGAGCTAACTATTGAGAATGGGCTGGAAAACCCAGTCTCTGCCCTCAAGTAGCTCACAGATGAGAGGAATACACCCCTCACTGGGGCTCTCACCATGCTTTCCCAATCCCCTCCTGCCCTCAGGAAAGAAAATAAGCTTTTTACTCTGTCCAACTGGAGGGCTTGGCTTCTCAAAGTGGCTTGGTCTTGGAAGAGAAATAAATGGTTCTGGAAATTTGATAAAAGGTTTCATCCCCTAATGGAAGAGGCACCTTTTGATCTGCATCAGTGGCTCTTGACCTGGAAGAAGAACCTGTAGTGAAAAAAATCATGAACCAGAGCAGGACATCTCTTTTGGCACCAAAATTTGAGCCCCCAATTTTATTTCCTTGCTGTGAGTTCTATGGCCCCACACACCCCTACAGGAAGGGACTTCATCAGATTCTCAGGACTGAACCAGAGACCTCCCATCTGACCAGGAGAAGCAAATGTGAGGGTGACTGTGGCCAGTCACACTTGCACGTTGACTCTTTCCTGCTCCAAGATGACCTTCATAGCTAATAGAACTTTATGGAGATACACTATGATGACGACATTTTCTGAGCACAAAGCTAGGCCAAGTGGTCCCACAGGCATGGCTGGGACAATAGGAAAGAAAAATCAAACTTTCGAGTCTTTTGAAAATTCTAGAAGTAAAAATGGCATCCCTCCTTGCATCCCCCTTCTTGGGTCCTGGAAGTGCTTGTTTGGGATGGTGAGCTGGGTAAAGCGGTTCAGTGGTGGGTGTCCTCTGCCCCATGCTGGCAAGGCAGTAGGTTTCTTTCATGGACAGCTATCTATTTTCTTCTTTTGCCCGAAAGTTTTCTGGGTGGGTTATGTGTGTGTGTGTGTGTGTGTGTGTGTGTGTGTGTGTGTGTGAAGTTAACCCTTTGCTTCCCCTAACATCACAGAGCACTCTCTTAGGCATGTGACTTTGATATCCACTGTCTCCTGTGGGCACGGGCAATGATACTGGCTTTCCTTGTTCAGTTGATCAGAATCTTGAACCTAGGCAGAATTTTGGGACATCTTCCTTTCCTCCTGTCGTTGGTGACTAACATACCCTTGATCTCATTTTTTTTTTTCCTAAAGAAATCTCAGGCCATATAAGACTGTGAGGTATTTAGAGATCTTAAACAATCAACACCATTTATTATTGTCCATCAGGTGAAGCAACAGAGCCAAAAGGTCTAATTTACAAGTGACCCTTGATTTGAAACGTAATTGATTCCTGGACAGCCATGACAAATTGAACCAGAGTCAACCTCTCATCTCCTGGAAGCACCGTCTTATAAATTCTCCTCCCTACCTTGGAATCTAATCTCGTACCACCAAAATACCAAGAGTGATTCCAACAAAATAACTACAAATAAGACACAGACACATGCTTTCCAAACATTTAGAAACTCTTGTGAAAAGAAATTCAATAGAAAAGCTACAGCAGTGTTCCATTTGGGGGGCTCTTTTGTCTTTTGGATTGAAATGAGCTGGATTCTTAAAATGTTGCTTCAACAATCCCTGGATTGAAGTCATCTCATTTTTGTGATAAATCTCCCTACTCACTGTCTTCTCAACTTAGGGAGATTTTGTCCACCACCCCAGGACAAAACTGCATTCGGCAGTATCCAGAGATATTTTGGTTGTAGGACGGTGGTGGTCCTCTGGATTGTGGCGGGGAGGAGTCAGGGATGCTGCTAAGGACTCTGCAATGCACGGGACAGTTTCCCACAACAAGGAACCATCTGACCAAAATGCCAATAGCCCTGCTGTATTAAAACCCTGCCTTGTGGCAAGCATGGATGTTTCAAATGGAGTTAAAATTCAGGTCGTTTCTTTGGAAGAGAAATGTTGAAGACTAAATTTACACGAATACCTCTCAAGGTCTTTAAATGGCACAAGATGGGGGTTGGGGGGGTCGAAGAGGAGGACAGATGGTTCCACCTTGATTTCTTCAGTGATTCCTCACTCTCCGGTGTCAATAAGTCAGCCAAGTTGTCTTTCATAACAACCCAGGTTGTCATTGTTTCCGTGTAGCTTTGGTTGTAAATATAAGTTTTGGTTATTCCTCTGTGGGTTTTATTTATGGGAAAAAAAAGTCATAAAAAGTGAGTGTGGGTCACAAATCACGCCAGGTACTGCCTGTGCACAGACGTAATTTATACATTTCTTCATCGTTCTCACTGTTTTTCTTGGATCTTTAAATTTCCTGTACAGCTAGCATATCAAATTTTCATAATTGTTGCTGCATTTCTTGTTATTTACGCTTATTTCCCAGAAACCTCCAAAGGGCTTATTGTTTGTCATGAAGAGTAGACCCAAAGCTTTCACACAAGCTATGAATGAGTGTTTGGCCGTGATCTCTGATCATAGCATTTCTCATTTAAGGCATTAAAGGGCATCAACATCTTAAAATATCAGAACCTTTTGTAATGCCCTCCCTCCCCTCTGCTCTCCCAACCATGGAAGATTCTATAGTAATCAGTCCTTTGAGAATGTTCTGTGAGCTCTTTGGATTCAAAAAGCTTCTCTTTGAATCCAAAGCTCCTTAATTGCCACTTTTCTTAGCATTTGAAGTGTTTGAAATAGGCCTAGGTTTAAAAAAGAATATTGTCAATATTGAAATGACAACCCTCCTCCTAATTAACTGAATTCTTTTACTGTACATCTCGTCTCCATTCCTCACGAACATGGAAACATAAATTTGGAAAATTTTCTCGAACCTATTTTAAAATGTTTGACGCAAAGGGCTTCATCCACATACGTGTGGACTATCTGGGCTGGGGAGTAGGGAGTGTGGTGCAAGTAGATGGAAACGGAATGAGGCAGAAAGAGACTCTGTCTCTCCAAGGAAGGGCCAGGCTTTCGTCCCTGTCCACCCAGAGCCAGTGCTGGGCCTGGTCTGTGGTAGGTGTTCACTGAACTCACGTGGGGAGATGAGAGAAGAGGAACAAGAGACGTTGTTATGTGAGGATTTACGAGTCTAATACATGTTCTTTTTATGATTCTTTGAAAGGCTGGGCAGTGAAGTGTAGTGTGCATTTCACATGAGAGGAGAGATACAGGCCCCAGGAGCCCTTATTCCTTAATGATGTCTTACTGCTGACAGGCAAAGAGGTGGCTGCTGAGGCACATGTCCCCAGGGCCACTCGGGTCATCACGGGAGAGAAGACGCTACTGTGTTTACGTTGGGTTCTTGGTAATTGCACTGATTACTAATGCTGCTAACATTTCTCTTGCTTAATAATCCACTTTTAATTTTCCCTGTGGCAGTCCTTAGTTCCCACAACACAGCAATAATTAAATCTGTGTTCAGATCATTGTAAATGCACCCAGAGGTCTTAAGCAATGGGTGAATCATACTCATTTAAGTGAAAACATAATGTTAGCATTCAGCTGCCTCAGGAATAAATACTAATGACTGAAATTCCTTTATGTTCCACTGTATATGTCTAGTTCCCATTGCCCACTTAACATGCAGGAACGAGATTCAGGTGATGGGTTTTATCTGCACATTACAACGGTCACTCCTCAGGTATGGGTTTCCGGGGCGGCTTGTTTAAAACGGGACCAGGAAATGTGACTGGTTTTAGATGGCCTCTCTTGCTGCTATCACAGAAATCTGTATTTTAGGAAATGATGGAGGAAAAGGAAATGAGCCGCAGGGAATGAGCTGCAAAAGTGTCCGTCCCGCTGCTGGGGTAGGGCAGGAGCTTCAGTGGGAGACCGCCACGTAGCTGGAGGCTGGGATTTTGCCCCTGTCTCTTACATGGCCCAGGGTTGGGAAGAGGCTTGCTGGAGCCTAGAAAATACCAGAAGAAATGCCCTCTGACTCTTATTCGTGCTGTCGTTCCCTCCTCACCTTTCCCCCCTGGGTAATTCCTCTTATCATAAGACACAGCCAGGTGGACTGTCCCCCGGGTAGTCTCCTGGAATGCCCCTCCACCTCGAGTGGGGGAGAGGGCTTGTCTGGGTTCAACGCCCCAACTACACTCTGTTATTGTCTCTACACTTCTGCTTTGTGTTCTTGTGGAACTGAGCCCGATGGAAGTTTCCCTCATACCCCTGCTCTTCCAGGCTATCACCTGGCTGGGTGTTACCTATATGACCTGGAGGTGAGAGTTGATCTCACAATGTGCACCGCGCTCATTTTCAAGGGAGGGAAAGGGAGAATGTTTTTCAGGTGACCAAGCCTGAGAGGCAGGTGGTCACAGGAGCTGGAGACTCAGCTACTGAGGGCAGACAGGCTGGGCAAGTTAAGACAATTAAATATTCTCCGCCAGTGCCCATAGATGGCACTAGAGCTTTGGAGATGCGGCTACTACCACTGGGCGCTCCAGGGTTGAGGGAACCGGACAGCAAGTCAGTCTTTGTGGCTGATCGAGGGCTCCAAACCATAGCCTGGACCAGTCTGGGTGACGCTGGGGCATCCAGCAAAAGTGACCACTCGTCAGGGACCTTTTCTGAGGGTGAAAGCAACCGGTGAGAGGAAGAATTCAGACTGGGTGGAGGCAGAGGAGAAAGAGAGACAGTGGCAGAGGGAGGAAGGGTAGGTGGTGGGAAGAGGAGGGTAGAGAAGGCAAGGCTACAGTGAGACAACAGGATCAAGGAAGGCAAGGGACACAGGTGGAGTAGCAGGACCTTCAGTGATGATAGCCGCCAACACAACAGGGTGATGCAGAGAAGACATTTTGGTAGCAGTCGTGGGTAAGCGCTGAGGGGAGGAGGCCCAGAGCCAAGAAGGCAGGCCGGTCATTAAGAAAGGCATGCCTCCATAATTCCCCACAGGACTTGGAAGATGCACACCACTCCTTCAGGATCTTTTATTGACGTATAGAAAATGTGTTTAAAAAAGGAACTATACAGAGGCTAAAAGCAATCAGGACTAAAAATACTAGTTAACAATGGTTAACAAGTGGAGATTCCAGTCTTTGAGCTACAGTGCCAGGAAACGATGGGGCAAGTTGGTATCTCCTCTCCCTTCCTCTGTTTTTATTTTTATTTCAGTTCATTAAAGTGTACATCGCCTGAGGAGTAGGTACTCCCTTTTGCTTCTTGTTTTTTTTTTTTTTCTTTCTTCCCGTCTTTCTTTGAAGCAAATGCTTTTCCCAAGCACAGCGTAGCTACAAAGTCGGTAAATTGGTTGTTGTTATTTTTACCTGAAAAGGCTGTTAAAGGTTAAAACGACAAACTCAAATTCGAGGGCATCGGAGGACTTGGTGTTTATGGTTTCTCAGGACAACGATCTAGAGACCACCAGGGTGGGTTTCAGGTTCCCCGGGCCCAAGATAACAGCTCCCTCAAAGTCACAGTGACTTGCTCAGGGTACCCAGGGGTTCCTATGGGCCTGGGGCATAACCGAGGGCAGAATGACCGGATGGCTGTGTCTGTGTGAAGGATAGGAAGGAGGGGTCAGTGGTATTACTAGTAACTCATCCAGATTCTGAGCCTTGAGTCTGTGGGACCAGGGTGTGAGTCTAGAGGGCATGGGCAGGGAAAGGGGGTAGGTAGGTGGGCACTTACTTGGCTGCCATTTTTGTAGAAACCATGGCGTCTGCTCTATCTAACACGTAGATATCTCTGCTGCCCCTGCAGCCTCCACGTGGAAGAGGACCATAAAATTCAGAGTTCTGTCTTGGGGAAATCTATTCCTTTATACATAAGTGGCATTCGATTAAGAGGAAGGCATTCATTTCTGGAGTTTGGGCCTGGCAACCAAAAATACTATTTACCAAGTACTAATTTCCTTCTAAATTCCCTAATGTGGCAAAGAGAGCTGAGTTTGTACCTAACTGTCCTCTGAGACCACCCCGCACACTAGAGAGATGAGGGAAGAGGGGAATAAGTAACATTAGTCTCCTGCCTTCTTCGAGCCTCATTCCTCAAAGCTTTCACTGACCCTCACCACAACCCTGGGACACTTTGATCATACCCATGAAAGTCTGGGAGGAAAGAGCCGAAATCAGTCTGCAGCCTGCTGATTTGAACCTAAAGATTCATGGGATTTCTGCATTTGATACTGTCTGTATTGGTTTCAATATATGAGTCATGTAACTCCTTTCCTCTAAAATTCTGGAGTGAAACTGGTGCCCGAGGGAACATGTGCCGTATTTATTCTCCCCAGTCTTGCCAATCTTGTCCTCCCAGTTTGAGAAGAATGACTCTGGAATTTCCTACTCTTCTAATGTTGGGTGGGAAAGAGGCCACTATATTCCCAAAGGAGTGGTGTTGGGGAAAATAGTGCTTGTGTCCTGGTCTTTTCTGTCTGCTACCGACTTGCTGTAAATCTTTTTCTTACTTCCCAATTAAAAAAAAAAAAAAAAGAAAAAAAAAGAAAAGGAAAAAGCTGTTAGGATGCTTCTTACTTCTGACGGTAAGGTTAAAGGTCCCCTGGAGGATGTGGCAAAAACAACTCAAGAATTCCCTTTTCGTAAAAGAAAGAGGGAAGTGGCATCATAAGCCCCTTTGTACAAACATTAACAAATCCAAGATGGCGGCCGTGCGGCTAAACAAATAGGAGGGGTGGCAGCCTTCTGAAGTAGCAAAAACAAGGGCTTTGGAATTAGGGAGATTCTGATTATAGCTCTCTTTAGTGACTCTGTGACTTTGGGCATGGTACCAAACCTTTCTGTGCCTCCATTCCCTCATCTATAGGATGGTTAAACTTGAGTCAGGGTTGTGGTGAGGGTTTCATGAAGTGACATATGTAAAGTTCCTCGCGCAGTATCTGGAAAGTAGTAGGAGTGCAGTGATGCCATGTCTCTTGGTCTTCACTTGGGGAGAGAAATATTAAAAGGCCTATGCCAGATAGGATCTCAGCTCTGTTACTGACTAGCTGTATGACCTTGGGCAGGTTGCCTAACCTTTCTGGGCCTCTGTTTCCGGAAGCATGAAATGAGACGGCCAGGGTAGGTGGCCTCCAGTCCTCTCTAGCTCTGAAGGTATGTTCCCAACGTTTGCCTTTTAAAGGCGGTGTTGAGCACATTAGCGTCCAGTGGCAGGATGTTACAGAGCAACACAGGGTGTCCCTGAGGGTGCTAAACCAGGAATAGGAAGAAAACAATAGTTCCCATCTGTGCTTTGCCTCCTGGCCATACATCCGGACCCAAATCCTCTCTGTGGCTTAGGTGTTCCCAGCCTCTGGAATGCTTCCTCTACCTCCCATGAGCCCCCCGTGCCAATGAGCCAATGGCAGTACCTGTGAGAACCGATCGGTGAGACTCAAAAGGGTTACATGTTTTTCTGAACTGGAAATTTAGCCTCAGCCCAGCCTCACAGTCGAAAATGAGGAGCTGTTTTGTCAAGTCTACAGAGGGGGCAGAGCTTGTCTGAGGAACAAGAGCTGTGTTATTTGGATACTCGGCAACAGCCTTATTAAGCTTGGGAGGGAGGGAGGGAGGATTTCCGGTTTGGAGAAAAGGCAACGCTGTCCAAAGACTGTGAGGTTTGCCAAGGACATTTGGACAATGAAATACTGCAGGTGCAATGAAGTCATGCTTCAGGCAAGGGGTGACCTTGAAACGTGAATCAGAAATGCTAGAGATGACAAATCAGGCTGGTGGGTGCCATGAAGGAGGTCCAGGCAGGACTGGTTGAGCAAGCAAAGAGAGCCCTTCTCTTCTCATTTTCTGTGGCAGTAAGCCTCTGGTGCCTTAGTTTCTCCTCAGGTGAAAGGGGTGAACTGACAGGCGCTCTGGTGGGAGGTGAGACCAGAAGTCAAGGATGCAGGTCCCTGTAGCAGGGTCCCTCGCACTTGCTCTCTGTCCTTCGACTGTGGGCATCCCTAGAGGCTTGCTTTTAGTTTCCAATCATCCATATGCTTGTATTGTATTGTATTGTATTGTATTGTATTGTATTGTATTGTATTGTATTATGTTCTATATGTTTTCTTCTTCCCAGCCATTTCTCAAGGCTTGAGGAATACAGAATGGACACAAGCAAATCTAATGTGGCTACAATTAGGGTGAACCAGAGCCCTTCTTTCAAACCGGACCTGAATGTACATAACACACCCACTTCCAGCACACTAGAGCTTTTTCCCTACTTGCTTTTGGAAGTTTCATCTGGTCTGTGAATTCTCATTTGGCCTGGTGGCACCTAAATGCTGGACTACAGTTGAGGGAGACTCGGTCACATTTGTGTTGGGGTGGGGTTATGGGAGAGACAAAGGTCTGGGGCAACATTTAGTCAAAGATGTTCAGGAATGTGGCCCAAGGACCCGGAGGTATAGCCAGACAGAAGCTACAGGCAGAACCCGGAAGCCAGCCCTGTGTGTCGCCTTCCCTGAGTGCAGAACCTCTCTGTCGTTGTCACCTGGAGAAAGACGGGCCACCCAGGGAGGTTTGGGTGGAGCTGAGTTGGCCACTTCCTGGCATCTGGGGCTTTGTGGAAGAGGTAGACTCCCAAACTTCACCACTCCCGCCCCAGGCCTCTGAGGTCCCACGGCCTTGGCCGGTTTGAAGCAAATGAACAAATTATTCCATCTTCTGTGGGATTATTGAAACTAAACTGAGGTTTGAATCTTTCCTTTTCAAAGTTTTAGGACCAGTGAGATGCAAATAGAGTGCCCCCTTTGGAGGGAAAGAAATGGAAGTGAGGAATTAGACTGACTAGGAGTCTGATGATAGAAAGCAAGCATGTACCCCGAGTAAGTGGTTCTTCCTGAGCCAAAATTTCAGGGGAGGTTAAAAAAAAAAAAGAAGAAGAAGAAAATTGTTTTCATGGCCCAGGAATACGTGCAAGTCTGGGTCAGGGGCTAGTCTACTTCAGCCTCCTCAGCTATGCGCATCTGCGGCTGCCAGGTTCCACTTTTTCTCCAGAGGAAAAGACAAAGAGGAACTCACAAACCCTTTCTCAACTGATGCTTTTAAATGAGCTCTTTGAAAAAGATTCCATAATGACCTAGTGTCCCATAATCTACAGCTCTGTTCCGAGATGGGATTTTTCAAAGTACAAACGGGATGAGGGTTGTTTGGTTTGGCACGGAGCTCACTGGCAACCTTGGGTTTTTAGGTTTGTCTGTGAAATAACAGTTTTCAGTGTGCAGAGAGCTGGTTGGTTTCCAGGGAAGAGGGTGGGAGGTGTCTTACCAGTTCACAAGCAGCTGAGTGGGGGCGCGGTGGGTTTAACTATTTGTGGAAGTTTGCTCTGCACTTCCTTGCTGCCATTTTTGTTCTTCTTTTACAATTCAACCTCCTGTGCAAATCAGTTTTCAGGTTTTCCTGAATCTTGGTTTGGTGTGAGTTCTTCTGGAAACCCCAAAGAGCTTGCTGTCCTCAACTCCCACCATGTTTCATAGTTATAGATGGTGGCTGGGGGTGGTGGTCGCCACCTCGTGGCCACACCTAGCAAGTCGCCCTCCTCCACTTAAATCCAGTCTAGAGTTTTCCACGGATTTTTTCCCCCACCTTCGCCCTCCCCCCACTCTTATACCCACCTCCTTTACTCTCCAAAGAACTCTGGAGAATGTGAGTTACTCTGTAGGGAACTGTCTTTATCTGATGGGGAAATGCAAAAAGGAAAAACTGTCTGGATCTTGGATCTAGTCATTGGTAGGTTTTATCCGTTTGTAAGTGCCTGTAATTAGGATTGGGATTAAATCCTTATCCTGCAGTTAAATAGCCTCTGGGCAGGGTCCAATTCTATTCCTTGAGGGTCCCTTGAGGGAAACTGGTATGCTTAGGTCAGTGCTTTGTGAGTATTGCTTACTGGACCCACCTTTGGGAAGAACACAAATGTGGAGGAACGAGATAAGCAGGAATCAGTGAGTAAAGTTAAGAAGCTTTCAGTTTAGTTGATCATGGGTCTTGGGGAGAGAACAGGGCACAGTGTCTCTTGAAAATGGTGAAAGCTCGTGAGAAAATCACTCAATTTAATAAAAGGAATCTATACATCCTTTTATAGGAGGTTGGGCGAGTTAATCTTTGAAGTCCCTTTCTTGCTTTAAAAGTTTTTGAAAAGAATTCAGGCAATGCTGCTGATACTATTTATAAAAATGTTCCATAGGGTAAAATGGTTATAATGAAAGGCAGCTTTTGGTTTCCACTGATACTTCTTGGCTTTCACCTGAATTGACCACACAAGGACTCATAAGCTCTTTGTTTCAGTTTCCTGGATGAGGTAGGCTGTATGGGCACCACCCAGGCCCCTGGGCTCTGCTTTTATGGACAAAATGAGTTCAGCCTCTTACTTGGCATTACCTCTTCTGAAAAATTTTTTCTTGTGTGTGTGTTTTATTTATGACTTCTAAACCAACCTTCCTTCCTTCCTTCCTTCCTTCCTTCCTCCCTCCCTCCCTCCCTCCCTCCCTTCTTCCCTTTCTCCCCTTCCTTCCTTCCTTCTCCCTCCATCCCTCCCTCTTTCTCCCCTTCCTTCCTCCCTCTTTCCCTTCCTTCCTTCCTTCCTTCTCCCTCCCTCCTTATTTCCTTCCTTCCTTCCTTCCTTCCTTCCTTCCTTCCTTCCATTCAGTAAAGCAAGGCTTCTGGTGAATTTTAATTACTTAATTGTGCTTTCTCATCAATGCCCAATTATACTTAGATTTTCAGATCAGACACTAGCATTACTGACTATCAAAACTGAAAAGGAAGTTAGTAGCCATTCTAGTCTAAGCTTTGATTCAACAGGAGAGGAAACAGAGGTCCAGAGAGAGAAAACAGCCTCCCTGATGTCACAGGGCCAACAAGATGGCCGGGGTGGACCTCTGCCTCAGCTCCCAGCTTCCTTTTGGCATGCTCCATACTATGGCCAGGTGTCCCACTCTCTAGCTGGATCTCCTTTAACTTATGGGTTTCTTGAAAGGATTGTTTCTCCTTCCTCCTCCTCCTCCTCCTAGTTCTTTTTGAAGCCCCCGCCGAACTGAGAAATGGCGTCGTGACTTCCATTTCTCAGCACCGGGTTTGTCAGTCGGGTCTGTCACTCATGTCCGCACAGAGCAGCGCATGAGGCCTCGGAGGGCTGCTAAAGGAGAGCCTGACGCTGGTGGCAGCTGACTTCATCCTTAAGACACCAGGAGTGTGATCAGCAGCCCGAGGGGCTGTCCTTCCCTGGTGATCAGGGCTTGGTTACAGTGTAGTTGTTTCCATTAGCAAGATGCTAACTTTCAGGCTCTTCCAGCAACGGGCTGGGAAAGGAACAAGATGCCCTAGTTTGGCTGAATGCAGGCACTACAGGAAACAGAGCTGGGGCCTTGAGGAAAAGGAGAGGAAAGGGGGAAGGCAGCAAGGGCTCTGGGTGTGGATTTTGGCAGATGCTACAGGGATGGCTACAGCTGACATTTGATGTGGAGAAGTCGAGGGGTCATGGTTTGTAGAGCCTCCAGCTCTCTTGGGCTTAAAAATCAAATCATGGTAGTGAAGAGAAGCACATCTCATAACGTGGGAGGTGGGCCCACAGTCCTCCCCTTTTCACCTTTGGATTTCCAGATGTAATTTCCTCTGGCACTTTTCATTTTTCCTTTCAAAGGCAGAATAATAAAAGAAGATGGAGAGAGGCTTCTCATGATGTCAACTCATTAAAGGGGTCATTCCTATTTCCCGCGGGACCAAAATAGAGAACCCCCACCCCACCCCCACGCCGAATTTCACCTTTTTCCAGGAATTATCAGTCAGGGGAATGGCTGGCTGGTCCTATAACTTCTCCTTCTGACTCTTATTAAGCCACCCACATTAAGGTTGAGCCTGGCTGAAGATGGAAACGAGGTCTTCTGTTTGCAATTCAGGAAAAAAAAAAAAAAGGGTCCATGGCACATAGGACCAGAAATAAGAAAACAGAGCCAGGTAGGATCTGTGTTTCCCACGGGACCTGTAATCTCAAATGGCAGATGCCTTGATTTCTACTTCTTTTGTCCTTTCCTCACTGTGTGACTCCAAAGCACTAAATCTACAACCATCTCCCCCTTTCACCCACAAAGGAAGTTGCTGTCTGTCTGACCCGAGAGAGGGGGCAGTGACTTAAGACCCTCAGGGACACAGCCACTGTACAGCCCAGGGCCAGGTGTGGGCAATGCCTTGGGAACCAGAGTCCAGAGCAAACAGTGGCTGGGCTCGTGGGGCCGTGGGCGTCTAAGGGTCGGAGGGTAGTAGGCACATGATTGATTGGGGCTGGAAAAGAGGCCACTGATCTCAGAAGGTAATAGGACACTGGGCTGGTAAGAGTGTCAGAAAATGAGAATCTTTGGCCCATTAAAAAGAACTTGGGCTGTCGGGATGCAGTGAGACTCATCTGTTTCCTCTTACGGGGAGCTGTTGGCGGAGCTCTCGTGCCGAGGCTTCTGCCGTGGGCTGGTGAGAGAACCTGGCCATCCAAGGCAGTGACCAGAGCACAAATACCTGGAAGGGAAGGGCAACTCATAGGAGGGCAGGAAAAGAAGGCCCGTTGCCATAGCAATCTGACTCCAGGACTTGCCTTTAAATCGGTCTTTTAAAAAAATATTTCACACTTTCCCACCTTGGTGGGAAAAGAGGGGAAGGTTCCGGATGACTGGCTGGGAGGGAGAATGGAGGCCGAGGGCCAGGCCCGGGACAGCAGAAACCACGAGCAGCTGCGGCCTGCTTCCTCAAACACCCTTAACATGTTGCAAAGCACATCACTCTTACCCCCCACCCCTTGTTTCATATTATAAGATACAAACAGATGACAGAGAAGGTCAGCTGGCCCGCGGCCGCCCACTGCTCAGAACTGCAAGGACCGCCGTTTCCTCCCCGCCGTGAGACGGTGGCTGTAAGGGCGCATCTTCATTTCCACAAAAGGGATGGAGAGCTCGTGGCCCTTCCAATGGTACCAGTTGATCCCCTGGGAAGGAGACAGATGAGCACGTCAGTCACCGCCTCCCTCCAGAGGGAGCACCCAGCTTGAAAAGGAGGAGAACAGCAGGAGGGGGGAATCCAAGATGTGGATTTAGCCATTTTTCATTAATGTGAAGCTTTGCGGTCCGGCTCCCTCATAAGGTCAAAGGAGCGGGGTCTCTTTCCAGCTTTTCTTTCTCAACATGCCTGTGGCCTGGGTGTTCATTAGGGCTGCCCTTCAGATCATTTCTTACTGCCAGCTCTAATGTTTTGGCTTTCAGGATTTACATGCACCAGTTATCAGTGTTGAATTTCAAAATCCCAATAGTATACAAGCATTTTGAAGAGAATAATTGTGTCTGACTGCTCACTCCTGATGGGACAGTCAGGCGGTTTCCACCTATGGTGACCCAGCATCTTGGTTTGCTCGGGGCTAAGGGGTTTCCCTCACCGCTGGCCTTTTGTTGCTAAAACTGGGAAAGTCCCAGTTGGTCCTGTTGGTCAACCCATCACTCTTCCCAGTCTGTGGACTTGTAGTCTCTAATGGGGAGGGATAGTCCAGTTTACCCTGGTGTTCTGATCTCTCCTTTCCTGGGACGCTTCTTAAGATGAAGTTGAGCCTGTAAGCCGTCCCTAAAATTGACAATCTCTCCATGGGATTGTTGGGATCATCTAGATGAGGAAACGAAATGGAATGTGACTGGTTGTCCAGGGCTTCTCTGGGTGAGTTCTAGCTCCTGAGTCCAGATGCTTTTCTTTCCCTCCACTGGAGTCTACTTTGTCCTTCCCTTATTCCAGGGCCTAGGTTATCTCCCTCTTCATGATAGTCCTTTCTCAAGACTATTTTTTTTTGTTATAAAGGGAAATGTAACACCCAGTTGTGCATTTAGAACATAAAGCTTAGGGACAGTGGGTTCCGCAGCCCTGGGGCAGAGCCTCACCTACCTGACTGTGCCTGGACTCTCCATATTTCCCATTGAGGTTGGTCCGGTGGCAGTTCTTGTACCACCAGGCCCCCTTGTATGACATGGCGCAGTTGGTAACTGCAACATCATTGTCTCTGTCCTCTGTGGAGAAAGGGCGTCCCTGATGATAGCTGAGGGAGTCCCCTGTAAAAAAGATGTTTTTGTAAGGCTGTCTGATTTGTCACTCTTTTGTCAGCATTTTCTGGACGTTTGACCCACTCCCAACAAACCTAGCTTCCACTTAAGGGACTTTCCGTTCACCTCCTCCCCCATTTCTACCCATTTCCTCAGCCTGGCTGTACTGAACTCATACTCCCCCTTACCCCCTGGGTCAGCAACTCTCCATGCTGCTCTCTGCTACTCATTTCCTCATCCCTCTGACCTTCTACTAAGAGCTGTGTCCTCTCAGTTCACCTCACCACCCCTGTCTGTTTCCTCCAGGCCTGCACTGTATTCCTTTATCTTCACAGGAGATAGGCATGAGCCATGGTGACGCGACCAGTCTGGGTTACCACCATGCATCCATGGTGTGGCCTTCTCCGTGGTTTATTAGGCCTCGTCAACCCATATCCCAAACCCCACATGTGCCACAAAACATGATGCCACATGTAAACAGGGATCTCAGCAAGCTAGAATTCCTGTCCAGAGGAGAAAGCATGATGAGAAAATCTTCACCACGGCAGAGAAGTGTTTGGGAAAACCAGGGCTGTATCTTGGGGAAGAGCAGGTTCAATGGGAGACAAGGGCTGTGATCACTATCTCCAAATATCTCATGGGCTACTAAGTAAAAATAAATAAATAAAGTAAATGGCGGGGGGGGGGGGGAATATGAGGATCAGTAGGTGGAGACTGAGAGGAGACATATTTTGGCTAAATATAGGAGGAAAAATTACCCAGCTATTGGAGCTGCTCACATATGGGACAGACTGCTTGGAGATGGGTTAAGATCTCTAGTCTTAGAGGTAAACAAAGGCTGGGTATTGTCTTGTTGGGATGTTGTGCAGGTGACTCATATGAACTGAGTAACTGAGGCAAAGGATCAAACTGTAATTAATCTATAACTATTGGCTGAACTTTTGGTGGGATTTATAGTTGGATATGTCGTGAAGGGGCTCATGTTATTGAATGGACATTATTGTAGATGCTTCTGAGTTCCCTTTAAGCTGCAAGAGACCATAGTTCTGGGTCATCTGTGGCATCTGAGTCCACACTCATGGTAGCCACTCAGTGCCTCGACTGCTTCCCACCACAGCTTAGCTCTTAGGGGATGATCTTTATTCTATGGGGAAGTTTGATCCTCTCAGGTCAGTTGGGTCACCAACTCAACATATCCTGTCTCTATCCCATCATTTTCATCTTCTCCTGCCAGTCTACAGGGGATCAGACTTTTTGTCCATTGAGAGATAATCCCACTGCCTGTAATTCATTCTTTCCCATTTCTTCTAGGTCCAGAGGAAGGCAAAAAATATTTCTTATTTTTTCTTTTTTTTGCATATATATATTTATATATTTGCACATATATATATACATATATATTTAGCATTTTCAATTCCTTCAATAATAAATCATATTCATATCTTTTATCTTTAAAAATCCTTAGGGGGCACCTGGGTGGCTCAGTCAGTTAAGCGTCCGACTCTTGATTTTTGGCTCAGGTCATGATCTCACAGTTCGTGAATTGGAGCTCTGAATAACAGCATGCAGCCTGCTTGGGATTCTCTCTCTCTCTCTCTCTCTCTCTCTGCCCCTCTCCCACTCATGCACATGCATGCTTCTCTCTTTCTCTCCCTCTCTCTCTCAAAATAAAACATTAAAGAAATTAAAATTCTTGGATTAGTCCTATTGTCTAGTGACCCTTTCTTTACCATCAGTTCAACTCTGTTGCCTCTGTCCACCTCATCTTCTCATCTCCCTCTTGCTCCTCTGTAATCTAGAATCTGCCCTCACTGCTGTCCAGGAACAATTCTCTCCACCTTCCACTCTGGGGTCACCTGCCGCTGTCTGGGATAGATCCCAGCATTGGTCTTTGTCTCCTCCCCAGATCTGGCTCCCCTTCCCACTTCTGCCTTATACCCACCTCATGTATTCAATTCATTGTGTGAGTCTTGGTTTTTCTCTCTTAAACCACTGTTCAGATTTATACCTTTCTCTTAATTCCTGACATTAGTCAAGTCTCCTATTATCTCCTACCAAGATTAATGCACCAGCTCATGCCAGCTGGTGTCTGTTCTTCACTCAGATTTACTTCATCCAATTTATGGCTGTCACATTGATCTTCCTAGAAGCCCCCAAATCCCGAAGTCTCAGGACCTACCGGGACTCTCCCCTGCTCACCATAGTAAGAGGGCCCCCTTTTCTAAGGCCCTTCAGGGTCCAGCTTCACCCTACTCTCTACCAATCTTCTTTCTGTTCTTCCGAAGTCACACCTTCCCTGGGCAACAAGGACCTTCATGCCTGCCCTTCCTCCACGGTAACAGCTCCTTCCGTGACTTCTCTTCCAGGGTTTGCCTTCTCTGGACTGTTTCCCTCACCACTGGGGTCCCAGACAGATGTTGCTCCTTCTTAGGCCAATGAGCACCTAGTAAGCTGGAAGTGAGTACCATTTCTTTTGTGATTCTTTTTAAGGTTTTTAATTAAAAATGTTTTTAAGTTATTTATTTCAGCAATGTCTATACCCAACATGGGGCTCGAACTCACAACACTGAGATCAAGAGCTGGTGTCCCTTGTGGATCTTTTAAAAGAAATAGAGGGGCGCCTGGGTAGCTCAGTCAGTTAAGCGTCTGACTTCGGCTCAGGTCATGATCTTGCAGTTTGTGAGGTCGAACCCTGCGTCAGGCTCTGTGCTGACAGCTTGCCCACAGCCTGGAGCCTGCTTCAGATTTTGTGTCTCCCCCTCTCTCTGCCCCTCCCATGCTCATGCTCTGTCTCTCTCTGTCTCTCAATAATAAATAAACATTAAAAAATTGTTTTAAAGAAATAGATGTTTAGTTCATGCAGAGGCCATGTCTTATGTTTCTCTTGGGTCCCCATAACTTGTACAATGAACATCTAGGGGTTGCTCAAAAACCTCTTATTGATAACTTGATTTGGAGTTTTCAGTTCTAATCTAGAGTCCTGATTAGAGACTTGGGTTTTTATAGCCTTGAGAAATGGGGACAAGAGAAAGGGCTAAACTTGGATTGGAAGACATGGGATGGGGTATTGCCAATAGGGCCAATAAAGTGAGCAGTAAGTCAAGATAAAGGCCAGGGGAATTGGGCAATGGTAAAAGCCAGAAAGAGAGGATGACCTCTTCCCCTCTGGAGACCTCTGGTCTAGACAAAGCAATTCTACCATTGGGCAGAGTTGCGCAGAGAAGGGGGCAGACTACGTAAGTGCGGGTTTTCATCTTTTGAGGAAAATGAACTGAATATTTGAAGGGAGGGCTCCCACTGTAATTAATTTTTGGTGATTGGCCAATTTGCCGGCAGGATTTTCCCGTGAGACGTGAGAGTACAATGTGGAGCAACAGTCCTGCCCCCCATGGGACCCAGTAGCAAGACAGAGCTGCAGGAAAGTCAGCAGTGGCTGGGCCGATGGAGGCAGAGAGAGGCAGAGGCCTGGAGCAGGTGAAGAGGGGGAGGAAGGTGGGACATGGGAGCAACCGGAAGGGGTTGCTTTCCTTCCTATGGGGAGGATAAGAGCTGCTTTTCTGCAGGTGCAATTCTACTCTTAGGGAGTGGATGGTATCAGATTTTTTTGAAATGGTTTAGTCTGATGTCTTGTTTAGCACACTCCATTTCAATAGCGATTTTATGCCCAAAGTGTGGCAAATTGGAATTTTTGTTAGGGGCACTTCAGGCAGATCCGACTGACTGCCATTGGGAATAATCACCACTGTGAACAATAGCAAAGCGTGTCTTCTTGTGGAGTAACAATACCTGGCTGAGAAGAGAAATAATTGGACAGAGGCAGTAATTGGAAGGGCAACACCTTGCCGATTTGCTTAATTCCGAGAGGCATAAAAATGCTGCTAAAATTATACACTAGCATTTAGCCCTAAGATTGGAGTTAATGAAAGGACCAATAACTCCGTGTACCTAACAGTAGAATATTTGGCAAAACAGGTCTTATGAAATGTGCTATAATAGAACCCAGGAAACAGATTGGCAAAGCCTAAGAAGGAGACTGGATATTATGTTCTGATAAAACTATTAATGCAACAGAACTCATAGAGATGGTTGTTCTACTTAGTAGAGATGTCATAAAAATCTATATAGGAAACGTGACCATGTACTTGGTTCTTGTGGAGGAATGAAAAGAAATGTGGCCAGCGAGGTTCATTCCAGTGCTCTTGTTTGCACCCGATGAAGGCAGGACTGCTGATAGGAGGGGGTCATCTCAGAACGTATGGAGGGATCTGCTTTGTCTCCATTAGTTGCAAGACAGTTTTCCTAGATGTCATCGTGGGGGGAATTTCTAGCCAGACAATAGCTGATTATGCTCTCATTGGATAAGAGCCCATATTGATTAATCTGGACAAGAAAAATAATCCTTTGCCCTCACATGGCACTTTTTTTCTTTTAAACTTTGAAAGTATTTTCACTGCATTGATAGCATTTTTTTTTTTTCCTGACTACTCTGTGCAGTAGGGCAGGCATCATTATTATGATTTTCCAGATGAGGAAACTGAAGTCCTTAGAAATTGACTGCAGGTCACCTGAGTGGCTCTGGACAACCGGGACCAGCACCCGGGACTCCTGGCCCTCCGCCCTCACTGTGGCTAGCAGGGGATTCGCACACGCCCTGGGGTCTGTCTGCTTGGGGGCCGGGGTACCTGCGGTGCCATTGTAGACTCCCAGGCGCAGTTTGTACAGGTTTCTGCCATCCTCCACAGAGAACTTGTCATAGTAGGCGAAGGCGGCCTCCTGGCCGTCACGCATGTCCACACGCAGCTCGTAGCGGCCCTGGGATGTGATCCTGTGTATGTTATCCAGCCCTGGGGAGAAGAGCAGAGAACGCAGGGGCTTTGGAAAGGGGAGGGAGAATGGGACTGTGGCCTCAGACGGATGTTATAGAGGAGGAGGGGGAGCCCTCAGGCCTTCTCAGGTCATTTACCAAACAGATCTTGCTAGACTCAGAAATTTTTCCTGCAAAAAGACAAGCCCTGGTCTGCTGATGGGTTTCTACCACGGGTCAGCTGGGGGGTCCTCGCACCTTGTCTTGACCCAGTTACGGACAAACCTTGAGCTTTGGGACTCCTGGCCCCGTCCTCTTCCACCTTCTACTTCAAACCGTGTTGTTGGGTGAAAATGATAAAAGGCATTAATTACATGGGCTTAAATCCTTGGTGTGAGTGGTAGGGAGTCAGAGAAGGTGAAGAGAGGTAAAGAGACTGATCAGAGGAGTTCAGGACCGGCACTAGGGGACCAGGAGAGCCAGACATCTTACCATCGTCCAGTGGCCTGCAAAAGTGGTTCTGTTACCTTGCCCTTCCCTGTCTCAGCCTCCAGTCCTCCTGGGCTCCCCTGGTCAGCTCAGGGGATATAGCCATCTGCCCCCTGACCACAGTCCCTTTCTGTCTAATCTACCTGCTACAGCTTGCATTGCCCCCTCTGCACTGGTTTCTGGGTGGCTATGTTCCCCCATATGCTTCTCTTTGGGCTCTAAGCTTCCCAGGCCTTGGTCTGATGGATTCTCGAAAGGTGCAAACCTCTGTGAGCCCACATGCTCCACAGCAATGTTTTCTCATATATGTTCCCTTGTCTGCTTGCCCTGGCTGGCTGTGCTCTGGGACTTTCTGGTTTTGACCCACCTGTCCAGACTTTGAACCACTCAGCTTGCACTGCTGGTGATGTCTGAGCCCTCCTGATTTCTATCTGCCTACTGAACCGAGGTCCTCTTGCTTGGCTGTCGTATCTGATCTCTATCTATCACACACCATCATGAGAATGAAAGAATCGAGGGGATGGAAGGGAATTTAGACATTGCTTAGGTTTATCTCTTTGTGGAAAAGGAGGTTGAAATCCACACAGGCGAAATGATTGGCTGAGGGCCACCTGGATCTTTCTGCTTCCCTCTCCTCTTTGAGATTTAAAGCTTTACGTTGATTATAAGCTGAGGGCTGTTTGCTGGGGTGCTGACCCACAACCTACCCTAGACTCGTGCTTGTGTGGTGTAGTGGATCTTGGGTGTGCCTGCCCCGATGCCCTCAGTAGATGGTGGACCTATCCCCCAGCTGCTAGATGTCTTGGCCGGTAACAACTCACAGCTACCTTCTTCTTGGATAATAACACTTGACCAAACAGGAGTCACTTCCTCCTGGCAGCTACACTCTCCCTCCCCCCTGCCTTGAAGCAGACTTTCATTAACGCCTAATGTGGGGGTACAAAATGTCAGCCCCCTTGTCCTAGTGGGGACCGACTCTGAGAAGCAATTCATGTTCCAGCACTCATGCTCACCCGAGGACGAGACTGAAGATTGTCTGCCACCACAACCACAGTTTTGCGTATTTCCCCTGCTCTATCTTGCTTCCTCCGTTCCCCTGCCCCTAAGAGCACTCACCCAATAAATCACTTAAACAAGACTCCTTGTCTCTGGCTCTGCTTCTAGGGAACCCAACTTAAGATATAAACCATGGGTCACAGTTACCCTCAACCTGAGTATTGCTGCCAAACTATATCTCACCAGGCCATGCCTCTGTTCAAGAGCCCTCACTGGCTCCCTATTACCTATGGCATTAAGTCAAGACTTTTCTTCCCAGCCTTAGGTACCATAATGTGCCTTCATTCAACCCACCTAACCTCATTTTCTTCTTTCCCTGACCTGCACCTTTCCTCTCGGTGGATGGTTTCTTTACTCTTGCGTTTGCGTCTGTCAGAAGGATCCCTGCCTTACCTCTTTTTTTGTCCCCTTCCTTCCTGCTTCTTTTGACTCATCCATCGGCACCTCCTCCACACAGCTGACCCCTCCCCTGTCTGAGTATCTGTGGCCTTCTCCTTGGTACTTGGTGGGTTTATAGTGTTTCTCAGTGTGGGATGGCATTTCTCACCATATGAGAAATACTTTGGGAATAAGGGATACTAAATAACCTTAAACATATAGGGAGAAAGGTATTTCCAAATTCTATTTCTTCCTTAATAGGTGAAGGAGGAACCTTAACTCTAATCCTAACCTTGACTCCCAGTCTCTGTTTGGTTCTAGTGCTTGGTGGTGAGCCCCCAACACTTTTTAATCTTTGTTTGTACCACACCCAGCAGCATCAGCCTTGAGGGCCCCGTATTTAACTGTCATTTAATCATATTAATATTGTTTCCTTTTCGTTGTGTTAATGTTTAAGTCTCCTTTTTATTTTGGCAGCTTGCCATTTTGGGCAATGCTATTAAGTTTCTTCCCCCAAACAGTAAATTTAACTAAATAAAGCAAGCGATACAGAGGGAATTTAAGTGTGTGGTAGTTTAGCTACTTCACAGATTATGCAAGAATTGTGGAAGCGGTGTTAAGTGCCTGAGGTCTGGGGAACACGAGCCCTGTCTGCCGAGCCCACGGATTTGTGTGCATTGCACTGGCCTCCCAAACTGTATGGAAACTTCTAGAAGGTAAAAATACTTCCTATTCACTTGACTTGTCTCTCAATGTTCTTACGTTGTAGTTTTATTACCTACATTAGCAAACATAGATCTGGGCATCTAATAGGTACTCAATAAATTCTTATCATTAATTGACTGATTGATACCTATACATTAAGTACCTACTCTCTCAGCCACCATAACAGGCAATGAATGGGATTAAAAGAGGACTATGATGTGGTCCTAGTCCTGAAAGAACTTTACACAGTATAGTCAAGAGAGACAGAGAGGAAAATGGACACTGTGCTTTGGGCCCACAGAAGAGGGAGTGGATGGGGGTAGGGTTGGGGAGAGGGGTGGGGTGCCTAGTGTCGGGGAGCAGTCTCTGGAGGTAGATTAGAGAGGGCCTTGACCTTAGCTAAGGTGTTTGGCTTTCACCTGGTGGTGATGAGTCATTGAAAGGGTTTACAAATGAGGTTAACCACTGCTCAGATTTTGGGTGAGGGAGCCGGCCATGTGACGATGGAAGGGCAGGGAGGTCGGGTGGGGGGCTGTCATGCGAGCAGCCAGGAGAAAGACAGTGAGGCCCCGTGAGACGGTGATGGGGACACAGAAAGGAGACCACAGCTGTGGAACCCGGTTGTTTGCCTGTCCCCCTGCCTTCCCGTACACATCACTGTGAAAATCTAACCAAGCGGGAGATGGAGGCAATAGATGGGCCACTTTCTGGGATTGGCACCGCGGCCAGCTGCGTGGATGGGGTGCGGATTCACCTTCACACACCGGTTTGGTTCTCAATCTACGCCTCCTGCTTGTGTCAGACCCCTGGGAGATTGCAGGTCACTTCCAATGCCACTCTCATGTTTTCCCTTCCCTCACCAAGTCAGGTGATCACATTCCTCCAGGGAGCTGGGGCAGGGCAACCGCCTCGGTTCTCTCCTGACCGGCAGGCTGGCCCACCAGCTCCTGGCTTCTGAGAGGTGACCGGCCGGCTCGCTGTGTCCCCTGCCCCCTCCCCCACCAGGTGGCTTACTTCCTCTGTAGTTGCCTCATGTCAAGACCCATCAGCATAAGAGACTATTAATGAGGATGGGAAGAGACAGAGCAAAGAGGAAAACACCACAATAAGATAAAAACAGATCAATAGTGGAGCCAAACAGAGCAAGAGGTACTGAAAGCAATTCACGAGCTGTCAGCTTCTCAACAGCCACGGCGTTTCCGATAATCCCAGACGGACACACAAAGGAGAGAGATGGACGAGAAGCCAGAGCAGGGCTCCGAGGGAAAGCGCAAAGGAGGATTACCCAGCCAAAACTCATCCTCCAGGTTCCCGAAGCCAACACGGTACTCAGCCCATTTCCGGAAAAAATCGGTTTGGCCATTCTGCCGTCTCTGGAATACCTGTGAGGGAGAAAGGGGGGAAAAGTGATACTAAGAAAAGAAACTCTCAAGAGTAAAACTGCTATAACCGAGTTTTGTATCTGCTGCGACAAAGACGCTCAGATGAAGAGCACTGCAGTACAGAGCCCGGTGTTGGCACAGCACTCTTGTTGGACGTACTGGGAGCTCTTCTTCTGAAGTGCAGAGGCCCCTGATGAATAGGCCAGGGTGTGATGTTGACACTAATTTGCACCCCTGCGATACACAAGGGACTCAGGATACATATCAAGCCCCCAGATAGGCAAGGGAAACAGGCTTGGCTCTCCAATTAATCTTTTTGCGGCAGAGTGTAGAGGAAAGCATTTCGCACCCAAAGAACGGGACCAACTTCAAATCAGCTAGTAACTGTCATCATCCCATTGCAGGCAAAGCAACAACATATCGTTCGCTTTCCGAGCTGTTTAAGTGCTAATTTCATTTAACCTCCAATGCATCAGCCTCGGCTTCAATTTCCAATTATGCTTTAAGAAGGAGGCACAAATATGTCAGAAACATAAAAGAAAATGTCTCCCTAGAGTAGCTTATGAGCACAGCCACCATTTAACTCCATTAAAAAACTATCCATTCTGCACCAAGAGAAATCCAGTGCTATGTGTTAGCAGCCGAAGGTGGGGAGAGGGCGGGGTGGGGGTGGGGGGTGGTTTGGGGAGGGGGCCCTGTGAGCACGCAGGGACTGAGCTAATGCTGGGCTGCTTTAGGGCCAGGTTGTGGGAACTCTCCCATCCGTCTTATGGTGAGCTGCACTGATAGGTGGGGACATCTGTGAGGCTGTCCTTTGTCTTCTCTTGGTGTTACCCTAGTAGACTCGGAAGGAGGGTGTCTGGCTTTTCCTGAACACTGGTGCTTCTTGAAGGCTGTGACAGCTCTGGGGAAGAACCAGGGAGGCCAAGGAAGGGTGGGGCAGGGGAGGCCTTTGTAACTAGAGCCGGCTATCCAGGCTCCGCCCCTCATCTGCCCCTCCATTTACTCTTCCCATAGACCTCCCCATTGAGGCTCCCCTGCTCCTGCAGAGGTCCCTTCTCCTACAGAGGAACCACCCCTTCTTTTCCTACAGCCTACAGCAGGCAAGACCCTTGGACTTATCTGACCACTACTCCCTTTCCCCGGCACTCTGGAACCATATTCCTGGGGCTCCTACACTGGGTCAGGTCACTGCAGTCTGCGGCCTCAATATCTTCTTCCTTCCAGTGCTTGGCCAAACCTATGCCTGGGCTACTGAGCAAGGGCCCAGAGGCAACAAAGAGCCCCAAGATGGACAGGTGAGGGGTGGATGAAGAATGGCCAGAGGATGGTGAAATTTGGATCCGTAGGCGCTGATCCAGATAGATGAGACACCAAGGATGTTTGTGTACGTGGAGAACAGCCACATGTACTTACAATCCAGCCACCCCCATCGGTGGTCATATCGCAGTACACCTGTAACTTCCGGCTTAGCTCTCCATTGAGGAAGATGGTGTAAACCCCACTCAGAGTGTCTCCATTCATCAAATGCTGGGCACAGTCTTGAGGATGAGGAAACACCCGGCCCCCTGCATAGGAAAAGAGGCAATTTCCAGAAAGGGTCCTTTCTCCTACTATGCATAATGGACCCTTGGGTTGGAGACGGTTGTGGAGGGCCTCGTGGCACTTTGTCAAGAGCTGTAAGAAATCCTCGCTGAATCTCAAACAGTGTGTGGGAACCCTGCATCATCCTGCATCCCCCCTCTTTAACTGATGTCGGATTTATTAAACAACATACAGTTTTATGGGATCTGAGGGCCAAAGATCTGGATTCACGGTCTTGCTCTTTCACTTACCTATTTGTTTGGCTTTAGGCAGATGGCCTGACTTCCCTGGGTATCAGTTTTCTTGTCAGTAAAATGGGGATAATAAAAATATCCCCCCCCCCCTTAAGAGTGAATGTGTGTTAATGTAGCTAGTGGGGTTACTCAGGTGCTGATTACAGATGCACGGGCCACAAGAAATCACTGTAGAGCCCACCTTTCAAAAGGATGAGAGGCAGTAAGCAAAACCTTCTGCCATCCTCACACCAGCATGAAGAAATGCCCGAACAAGCTCTGCGTTAACAAGATGGATCTCTACTCCTCAAGCAAAATAATCTCCTGATTGGACTAAACAATCAAATGGCCATGTTTTACAGTTCAGTGTTAAGTTTGAGGAAAGGGCAGGGGAGACAAATCACTGCTCATCTTTCAGAGAGAACAGCCCAATTTGTAGGACAATATCTAATTAGCTGAAAGAGAAGCTTAAATCATGTATCTTGAAGAGCTTAGCTTCAGGGCAAATTTTAATGCTTAGCAGACAAGCCAAGAAGCCGAGATCCCACCGGAGGAGATTTCTGGACTGAAGGAGTGGATAGGGCAAGCACAGGGAAGAGCGTGCCGCGTAAGGACAAGTGGTTCTGGTGCTCTGTAAATACAATGATGTTCAGGGTCAATGGAGTGCAGTTGATGTGGTTTTGCATCCTTGAAATGTAGCAGTTATGAGGAGTCTGGGTAGGGACCTCACGTATCACTCACTACCGTGTCCCCTAGTGGCGGGCTCGGTGCACTACAGGTGTGACAGAGGGCCACTTGGAGTCAGCTGGGGGATCAGAGCAAGTGGACAGCATAATGCCACACAGGGAAGGTGATGTAATATCCTCACTGAACACTCTGGTCATCTAAGGCTCCTGTCACAGATCATCTGTGAAGCATCCTGTGTTAGGAAGAGGTCACTGGGATTCAGTGGGTGTGCTAACTCCTAGCACAGGAACTGTCCAGCTTGCTGTCATACCATGGTCAAGGGGCACCGCCATTTAAGGTAGTTTAGAACAAGGAGACTTCCTCCTTCAGACACATTTGTACCAGGGAGTAACAATACATTTCTATAAAACTTATACATGACAAAGTGCGTTTTATTTCTATTTTATTCTTGCAAGAAACTTGGAGAGAAAGGCTGATTGTTATAGATCAAATGGATTGTTATTTTTCAGACAAAGAAACTGTACTCAGGAAGATCACACAACTTCCACTGGTCGCGTGAACCCAAGCGTTGAGACCCCAAGTCAAATACTCCCTACAGTTGACTAAATGGAATGTCACATAGGCATACAGTTCACATGATCTACATCTATCCATACAGCAAAGGATTAATTGATGTCTGTATTTATCTTATAAACATATAAAGCCCCAAAGGTTAAAGTTACCTCGGGAAGTTCTATGTTCAAATTAAACATATTTATCCCCCAAACTGATTTTCTTAAATAGCTGAGGAAAAGCTCTTAACTTTCGTCTCCAGCATGTCTTAGAGCCTGATTGGAGTTCTTGACTCCACATATTTCTAGAGGTTACAATTATGTTTCAGGGGACAGGTGTAAGTGAGCACTTCCCCTCTCCCTGTTGCTTCGGGAGCACTGTGATTATGTCTTGGCTTCTGGGCCTTTCTCCACCTGGTCTCTGCAGCAACCAGCCTGTCTTCCTTCCCTTCTCCACTCTTCCCTCATTGCCTGACTTTCTTGCTTGAGAAGATCAGCACAGAATGTTCTTGGCCATCAGCTCGATCCTACCTCATGTGTTAAATAGTCCTTTTTCCCTGGGGCTCAGTCGGTTAAGCATCCGACTTCTGCTCAGGTCATGATCTCACAGTTTGTGGGTTTGTGGGTTCGAGCCCCACGTCACGCCCTGTGCTAACAGCTCAGAGCCTGAAGCATGCTTCTGTTTCTGTGTCTCCCTTGCTTTCTGCCCCACCCCCGCTCATGCTCTGTCTCTCTCAAAAATAATAAACATTAAACATTTTTTAATAAAATAAAATAAAATAAAAATAGTTCTTTTCCCCTAATCAACTTAGCTCCTTAAAGGGGCCAGAACCCCCAATTTTTTGCCAATATCCAATGTGTCCCCAACAGAACATCTTCCCCTAACCCTCATACAAATACACATCTAAAATAGAACCAAACTTCGGGATAGGTAAATAAATGATGTTATACAGGTTTCTTCACCTTGATGATGTTGATTATTTAATATTTGTTAATACTAAAGTTAGTGATACTTTAAAAAGGCTCAAACACATTAGTTGCTTTAAAGGTAGATCTACCAAAAATAAATATAGTGAACTGAGATGAATTTTCCATGGAGAAGTTTTGAAACATCTGAAAGACTGTCATATAAAAAAGGGTTTCATGTTTTTTAAGTCAGAAAATGGGAATAAAATCAACTTGAGAAAACGTGGATTTAAGCGGTCTCAAAAGTTTAGAAGAGATGAAACTCACAGATTGTCCCCTGGGAGAAGAAGGGCTGTATTTTCTTCCTCCTGGGCCCCCATCCTGGGCTGGATGGTGGAGGTGCTCACCAAATGTGTTTGGGGCTAATGCATAGTTGCTGGGTTCCCTTGTCTTACTGTTGACAAATTGCAAGGCCACCTGGTTGTTTCTAGATTCGTCATAGTCTGTGGCATTAATGGAAGACAATCAACAAGCATTGTGCAATGACTAGGGTTTTCTTGGGGTTTGGAGAAGACAACTCTACCACGAAACCACTCCTCTCCACCTTCTCTGGCTGTCAGTATTGCCAGAGTTTTGCCTCATATCACTAGTCCTTGATCAAGTCATTATTCTTTTTCACCAGATGAGAGGAGGCAGAGGCTCACTAATTGTTCCCAAGTGGGCACTTCATTGAAATCTAGATTCCTGGGTTCTGCAGCAGATGAACCGAATCAGAATATTAGGGGGTGGCAGGGGATCAGTGTCTTACCAGATATCCTCAGATGAGTCTGAGGAACAGCTGGATTTGAACTCCACTCTTTCTCGGGTACATTTTCCTCTTAGAGAGGCCAAGAGATGGAGTTGGTAAGCTACACTGTGTCCCCTAGGGGCCTGGCAGTCTGCTTTCTCTGCCTAGATCCTATGCTCTAGTGACTAGACTGAGTGTTTCAGTCTCTTCCTCCCTCCCTCCCTCTTTCCTTCCCCATCTTTCCCAGTAGGTATGTCTTGAGCAGGCCAGTCCCAAGATTTAGGCTGGGTGGCCTGGCAAAGAGAGGGAATAAGAGATGCTATTTATCCTTGAGTTTAAGCCTTGTGTTCCAGTTTTTTTTTTTTTTTTTTTCTATTAAGCTCTGTGTCGGGGGTTGTTAGACCTTGGCTTAGCTGATTTTAAAGAATGCACTGAGGGGCACCTGAGTGGCTCAGTCGGTTGAGCATCCGACTTCGGCTCAGGTCATGATCTCATGTTTTGTGGGTTCCAGCCCCACATCAGGTTCTGTGCTGACAGCTCGGAGCCTGGAGCCTGCTTCAGATTCAGTTTCCCTCCTCTCCCTGCTCCTCCCCCACTTTCACTCTGTCTGTCATTCTCACAAAAATAAATAAACATTTAAAAAAATTGAAAAAGAGGAATGCACTGATTTCTGCTCTGCTGTGTTCCTTGCATGTATACTGTGGTTTTATACATTCTTAGGAGATTGTCAGGACAGATTTCAGGCATCTCTAGATGTCATGCCATTTAATATCGTCAGAAACTCACCTTTGACCCTAACATAGATCGTTCCAGTGATCTTTCCAAGGCAGAAATTTTAGGACCAAAAACTTTTGTTCCCTGAGGTACAATAACTGAGGCCTGGCTTCACAAAGAGCCTTTTTTTCCTTTCTTTCTTTCAAAGCACAAGCTGCAGTGATTACCAAGTTAAGAGGAAAGCAATGCCAAGTGATCGGTACACTGGGATGTCTCTTGGTTAAGTGTTTGTAGGTGTAATTGTGAGATCAACAGGATTGGGGCACTCACCGGAAGAATTGCTAAGAAATTGGTTTGTGTTGGGTGTCCGAAGGCTGAGTGCTGAGTGGGGTGAAGTGAGCTACGTGACATACAGCACAATCAGACAACCCCCAGCTGGCTGGGAGTGAAGGAAGAGACTTTTTCTCTCCCTGCCCTGTCCCTTACTTGTTTTCCACTCTTGGATGCCATCTTTAAAAGAGTCAGAGTAGATGGCTTTGGAGAGCATCTGCCTACTCATATGACCTTAGCATCCGGACCAAAGCCATGATGCCAGTGGTTCCTTCGGAGGACAGCCTCAGCAGGTGTCTGTGTAACTACACAGCAAAGTGTGCTGCTCCACAGAAGCACAGGTGGCTGCCTCTGGCCACCAGCACTTAGACTGTTCTTCCCAGAAGTGGGTTTCTGGTTGGCAGGTTTGTGGAGGGTAGTCTGAGGTCATGGACAGGGCAAAGTTACCTGTTCAGCACACATGGGCTATGAAAACCTACCACCTTAGCCTCCTTAATAGCATCTTCTAATCTATTACTTGCTTATTCTTTTATATATTCATCCAACAAACATATAAGGGGCATCTGTTGAGTTCTAAATGTTGTGCTAAAAGATGGGAATATGAAGAATAAAAGGACGCAGTCCCATCTTTCAGGTTTCTCACACTGTGGTGGGAGAAACCAACAAATATAACCCCAAGCTCTAAGTGCTCTGGGGAAGAGGTAAATATAGAGAGTTATCAAATATGGAGGTGGGCATTCAATGAAGCTTGGGGCTGATGAAGATAAGGGGAGCGGTAGAGCCTGGGATGTGGCAGGATTAGCAAGTGCTACTGAGAAAGTACTTCTTAGTTTAGGAACTGATGCAGAAATTAGCTACAGATTGGTGGGAGAAGGGTGTCCCAGGTCTGTAGAAAAAGTATGGCTTATTTGGGAAACTGCAAAGTTAGCCAGGAGCTGGTCTGAGTGGATGAGTGAGAGCTTCAGGGAGGTAAACAGGGACTGGATCATGGCATTTAAGGAGCTGAACTATCTTGGTCAGGTGATAGAATGAAGAGACCATTGATGGACTTTAAGCTCAAGTTTTTAGAAAGATCGTTCTTACTGTGGGGTGAAGAATGAATTAGATTGGGGTGAGACTGGAGTTAAGACCCAATTCAAGAGGGAATCTGGGAGGAGAAGGGACAAAAGTCTTTAAGGGTATAATAGGAATGGAGAATCAACTGAACAATAGATAACTTGGATACCTTCACCTGAAGCAGAGTTGCTGAGGAAGGTCCTCAAGCTCTGCAGACCGTTTGCCTCTACCCACCATGGGCAAACCCAGTAGGCTTCCAAATCTTCTTTTCAAAGATAAGCTGAAAGTACTCTCACAGAGCAATATTCTGACATAATTTGCCTTATTCTGTGGATTCACTTATATCAGGAAACCCAGTTCCATGGCAGATGAGTTGATCACAGACTAGCAGCTGTCAGCCTCTGTGGCTCTTGATTGGACCTCGCAAGAAGAGGGCTGGATCATGGTAATGCCTCCTGTCTGGTCTTTTCCTGCCATTCTGACCCTACTTATATCTACTCTCCATTTTTAATGAGTGCTTTTTTAAAAATAATGTAAATGTGATCCTATCTCATCCTATCTCTCTCTTGCCAAATAACCTCCAATGGCTTCTTCAGTGCAATGGCTCCAATTGAAATAGCTTCTTGCATTTAGAAGAAAATCCAAAATCCTTACCTTGGCCTACAAAGCCCTGTATGCTCTGGCTCTGCCTTGGATTTCACACCGTCTCTTGCTGGCTTTCTTCTAATCTGCTGAACATACCAAACTTATTCCTCCTTTGGGGTATAGTAATTACTCTTACTAGGTGTGGAATGCTCTTCTTTGTGTAATTTGCTCTCATCATTTAAGCCCTGGCTCAAATATCTCAGTTCAAAGGGAGGCCTCTTCTGACCATCTTAGTTGAGGCCAGAGTCTATGACAGGGGAAGGAAGTGACAATCAGAAAACACTTCCTGCCATAAGAACTGTCCTAGAGGTCAGCTCTTTATATCTGTGCCTATTCCATTACTGGTTATATTTTTAAATAATATTATCTCTACTTGAAATTACCTGTTTTCCTTCCTTCGTCTATTCCCAACTGCCTCATCCCCTTGAATATAAGTTTCAGGAGGGTGGGAATCTGGTTCATCTTGTTCATTACTTTATCCTCAGAACTTAGAACAGTGTTTGACCCATGGTAGATGCTGAGTCAATATTTGCTAAAGGTACAAAGGATATAAAGCACTATATCCACTCCTATGATTATGAAAAGGGAAATTACAGTTAGATTTTCTGAAAACATTTGGGACAATATAATTAAAAATTGGCCAGATAAAATCCTGTGTATAATGACATATAAGGTCCTTCTATAACATTCACAATGCCATCTTATAACCGAGGCAGATGGTATTGATGTTTGATAAAATTCACTGCCCTCCCTAAAGAGTGATTGAACATCCCCATCCTGCTGAATACCATAAACAATTCTATGTAAATAAATTTAAAAACTTGGATGAAATGGACCATTTCCTTGAAAATCACCATCTACCAAAAGTCACCCAAGATGAAATGGGTAACCTGAATAAGATTATAACTATTAAAGAAATTGGATCTGTGATTACAACCTTTAGAAAAAGAATCTCCAGGCCCAGATGGCTTCATTATTAATTCTATCAAACATTTAAAAAAGGAACATCACCAATTTTATACATTCTCTTATAGAAAATGGAAAAAGAGGGAGCATTGACAACTCATTCAATAAGGCCAGCATCACCTGGATACAAAAACCAGACACAAACAGTACAAAAAAAAGAGAAAAAGAGTAGGTCAGAAAAAAGTTTTGAAGTTCTATTTTTGTTTCTCCCCCATACTTTCATGGACTATTCATTATCTACCTCTTCGTGTGTACTTGGTTCTTCTCTATTACACACATAACAGACACAGCAGCTGATAACCCCAAAGAGACATGAGCCCATAAGCCAGAATGTCCATCACTGGAGAGTAAGATTACTGAGAAAGAAAGACCACAGGCTGTGTGACATCCATCCCCTGATGCAGAACTATTAGAATAGTAGGTCCAAGTTTAAATTAAGCATGACAGCTTTATTTAAGGAGGTAAGAAAGGAAATTAACAATATAAAAAAATAACCAAAATCATGCATAATTAAGTAGAAATATTAGGCATGAATAATATAATAGCTGAAAGTAAGAACATAATGGATGGGATGAATGGAGAATTTAGATCCAGCTAAACAAAAATAAATGAATTGAATGATCAGATGGAGGAGCTTTCTGAAAAGATTTAAAAGCAAGATAAAAGGCAAGAAAACATAAAGACAAAGCTAAGAGATTTGGAGGAGAGAATATACATTCCAACATCTACCTAATAGAAGTCCTAAAAAGGGGAAATAAAAACAGAAAGAAATGTCTAAAGAAATAATGAAGATAAATGTCTCAGAATTAAAGATAAAACACCTCAGATTTAAAGGGCTCTAGGAGTGTTGGACTAAAGATGAAAAGAAAAACAAACCCCAAGACATATGGTGAAGTGGAAGACTGTAAAAAAGAGAAACATTCTCAAAGCTTCTAGAAAGAGCAGACTGCCTCCAGAGGGAACAAGGATCAGACTGACATCAGACTTCTCAGTGGCAACACTGCATATGAAAAGACAATGGAGTATTTTAAAATATGAAGGAAAATAAATATTGGAACCTAACATTTTGTATCTCTGATCACATTGCAATTCAAATGTGAGGGTATGATTAAAAAAAAAATGCTCCAGGCATGTGAAATTTCATGAGGTCTGCCTTACAAAATCCTTTCTGGAAAATCTAGAGGAAGCACACAGTTCAGAAGAGCGACAAATGCTACAGATATGAAAAGTAGGGGTGGTTAAATACTTGAGTAAGATGTCTTATTTTTGCCTTAAATAAAAGACTATCATAAAACAGGAGGGAAAAATGCCTATTTTTAACAACCCACAGCCCAAATCCACACAGGGTTGGTTTGGGTGAAGGTGAAAGGGACAGGGAGTGGGGAAGAGTCCAGAGGGTTTGAGAACATGCTCAAGTACCTGGATTGCTGCAGGGAAGGTACTATATTGATCAGTTTAAGAAATTTATAGGGACAAGTAAACATGAATATGGATCTTAAATCTAAAAGCTGGCTCTTTGAAAATATTAATATTGATTAATGTTAATAAGACTGATTAAAAAAATAAAGACTGAAGTTGCCAAAAATAAGCTGAAAAAGTGAAAATAGCTGCAGATATAGTAGAGATTAAAAATAAAGTCTTTTGAAGAATTTCATGCTACGAAAATTTAAGACTCAGATGAAGTGAATAAACTCCTAGAAGGTTATAAAGTGCCACAACTGGTATAAGAAGAAACTGGGACCTTAGACAGATAATGCAGAGATACTAGTCCAACATCTGACATCCCTAAAACAAAGAGAAACAACTAAAACAACAAAAAATGCCCCAATGGTTTTAGTGATGAGTTCTGTTGTAAGTTACTCCAAAAAAAGTATGAAAAAGAATGAAAACTGTCTAGATTTTTTAAATGAATCTAGTGAAACATGGATTTCAAAACTCAATAAGGAACCATGTACATGAGAAAATGTATAGGTCAATTTCACTTACGATTGTAGATCGTGTAAACAGGTTGTGTTTGTGTCTGATTGTGTAAACAGGTTAAACAAAATTTTACCTAATCAGACCCAACAGTGGATTAAAAAAAAAAATCACATTCAGGTGAGGTTTCTCCTAGGACTATAAAGAAAACTCTATCAGTGTACTTTATCTCGTTATTAAGATAAGGATAAAAATCATATAATTAACTCAGTTGATGCAGAAAAAAAGCCATTTGATAAAATTTAACCACAAAGTTTGTGACAAAAACTCTTAGCTTCAAATAGAAGAAAATTCTTTAACTTTTATGTTTTAAACTTCAAACCTAAGCGAATATTACCTTGGTTTATTTAAGATTAGCTAATTATATATTTATTTTATTTCAATAAATTTTTTAAATGTTTATTTATTTTTGAGAGATAGAGACAGAGTGCAAGTGGGAGAGGGGCAGAGAGAGAGACACAGATTATGAAGCAGGCTCCAGTCTCTGAGCTGTCAGCACAGAGCCCGACGCTGGGCTGGAACTCACGGACTGCGCGAGATCATGACCTGAGCCGAAGTTGGACGCTTAACTGACTGAGCCACCCAGGCGCCCCTATATTTATTTTATTTTAGAAAAGCTTCTGTTTTCCCATCAAAAAGAAGCTTAAAAATGAAGACTTAGCAAAAAGTATGCAACATGAAGCTACAAGTAAGCATTCCTTTTAAGAATGGGAACAAGTAAAGGTTACCTAATCTCACCGTTCAGTTTGACATAGTTCTTGAGGTCCCAGCTAATGAGACAAGGGATAGAAAAGTAAATAAATAAGAGGTATAAGGATTAGAAATATATAGATAAAACTATTATTTGTAAATTATATAAAACATTTACCTAAAAATATCAACAGAAATAATAGATAATTAGAATTAATAAAGAGCTCAGCGGGATTGCTGGGTATGAGATCAATATGCAAAAATCCATAGCATTTTTCCATATCAGCAATAAGGAACTAGAAAATAATTTTTAAAGTTCAATGAAAGTCACCGAGCAATAAGAAATTGTAAATTGTTTAGAAATTAGCCAAGAACATAATGTTATAGAGAAATACTTAAAATCCTATTAAAGAGCACAGATATGATTTGAATGAATGAAGACACATTGTATACTTTTAGAAGGGATGACTTAGTATTCTAAAGATGTCAGTTCTCTCCAAATTACTTTATAAACTTATTGCAATTCCAGTCTAAATTCAAGACGAAATTTCTTTTGTGGAACTTGATAGACTTATTTTGAGATGCCTATGGGACAATGAAGGTCACAAGAGCTGAGTCAACTTTGAAAAAGAAAAGTGATATTAATATTGAGATATTAATATTAAGATACTGAGTGATCGATATTAAAACACAATGTAGTGTTGGCTATAGAGCAGACCATGGACTAGAATATGGAGTTTGGAGTTCAGAGACGGATACACGTACATATGGAAACCTAATATACAGTAAAGCAACACAAATCAATGGAGAATAGATGGATTACTTAGTAAATGATGTTGAGGAAACTGGCTTACCAAATGAAGAAAAATAAAACTGTATCCTTACTGGGGGGGCACCTGCGTGTCTCAATCGGTTAAACATCTGACTTTTGGTTTTGGCTCAGGTTGTGGACTCATGGTTCGTGAATTTAAGCCCCATGTTGGGCTCTGCACTGATAGCGTGGAGCCTGCTCAAGATTCCCTCTCTCCCTCTCTCTCTGCCCCTCCCTTGCTTGCTTGTATGCAGTCTCTCTCTCAACATAAATAAACTTAAACTATATCCTTACTTAATACCACATACAAAATGACTAAATATAAAAAATCTAGAAAGTTAATAAAGGTACACATAGAAGAATACCTTTGTGTCCCACAGGCAGGTAAAGACTTAAAGACTTCAGAAACTCAAATAATGCTAGGTAACACTTACTTATCACAGGAACTCTGATAGAAAGATAGGCTGTATGTGCAGGCAATTTATAGAAAAAGGCAACTCAAAGGCTAACAAGCATAGATGAGATGTTTAAACTCAAACTTGTTATTATTTAAAGAAATTCAACTATATACACAATGGAATACTACGTGGCAATGAGAAAGAATGAAATCTGGCCTTTTGTAGCAACGTGGATGGAACTGGAGAGTGTTCTGCCAAGTGAAATAAGTCATACAGATAAAGATAGATACCATATGTTTTCACTCTTAAGTGGATCCTGAGAAACTAAACAGAAGACCATGGGGGAAGGGAAGGAACAAAAAAGTTAGAGAAGGAGGGAGCCAAACCATAAAAGACTCTTAAAAACTGAGAACAATCTGAGGGTTGATGGGGGGGTGGGAGGGAGGGGAGCGTGGGTGATGGGTACTGAGGAGGGCACCAGTTGGGATGAGCACTGGGTGGTGTATGGAAACCAATTTGACAATAAATTTCATCTTAAAAAAAGAAAAAAATAAAAAAAATTCAACCAGAAAATTAAATCTCAATTATGCCTATTAGACTGTCAAAAGTTACAAAGCTGGATCATGTCATTAGGAAACAGGAGCCATCATGAACTTCCGTAGGGAGTGTGAACTAGCATAGCCATCCCAAAGAGCAATACTTAGTTAAACCAGGTAAACACATACCCCCTGACCCAGTCATTCCTCTTCTGGGAACATATCCCAAAGGTGATGCCTCACTGATTCATAAGAGGGCACATATAAGGTATTTTCTGCAGCACCATTTGTGGTGTGGGAGGCTGAGGACCATCTGCTGTCCATCTTGGGAGAATGGAGAGGTAACATGCGATGGATGAACAGCATGCAGTGTTTTGCAACAGTTGGAAGCCAGAGACTAGGCACCTGCACTACAGCATCGATGGGTCTTAAAAACAGCACTGAGTAGAAAATATGAGAGCAGGGAATGAATTGTGTAATCCAATACCATTTGCACACATTTGAAATATACTCAAAACTTGCCCAAGAACACATTTTTCAAAAACACATATAAACCAAAGGACACAAATTCAACGCCTCAGAACGGTTGCGTGTAGCAGGCGGAAGAAAAGGTGAAAGCAGAAAGAAAGAAATGAATAAATATAGAGAGGGCCCTTGGGGGTCATGGATGGGAATAGTTTGTTCAAATGGGGTCTGTAGTGCCCTCCTTCCACACAGTCAGGTGTCCAAGAAAGGAGAAGGTGGACCTCTCCTTTTGGGAGATTGCTTATTTCAACAGAGCTGGCACGCCACCTGTTTCTAAGTAGTGGAGCAGAGGGAATCCTCTCCAGTTCCCTACTTTGGTGAAGGGGGAAGTGTGGTATAAATGAGAGTAGGAAGCAATGCACAGTGGGCATTGGAATTCCCAACTGATAATTACGTGGATTTGCATGACCCACTATCTATTGTCCAGGGATCCGGGATTTGCCAATCCTTATTAATTTTTACAGCTTCAAAACTGAAGCTTGTGTTAGAATAGACTCCCAGAGCTTTTCCTGAAAAGCCCCAGAGAGCAGCTCAGCCTGGATGTGGGATAGACTGGAGCAAAGGCAATAAAGAAAACTTCTCATTACTCATCTCTGGGTACCTCCACAAATGATTGTCTTCGCTTAACCTCAAGGTCAAGACAACCTATTTTATAGTGTTCGCTGTCTCTGAGGACAAGCTTTAGTGAGCGTCTTGTTTGCTTCTTATAGTATTAAAAGAGACAATGAAACCTGCGTCTCAGAAGATCATTTCACCAAGTCCCTGTTGCTCTACGGGGAATATTTGTTTCCTCATTTATATTCATGTCTCTGAAAGACAAGTAGACCTTGAATGAAATTTCAGGCGACAGTAAATTATAAATAATGTATCCATATTTTTTCTCTTCCATACTACTTGTATTTAATTCCCCCTAGAGTCTTGTGCAAACACCAGGGACAACAGGACAGACAGCTATTAACATGATGGAAAGAATGAAATGGGTTTATGCTCTATGGCAGGAATACAGCAAGGGAGGATATCTTGATCAAAGAAAGTTTCTGAGGTTTTGTGGGAGTGAGTTCTTTTCTTCTCGCTCTCTCTTTTATTTTTATTTTTAAAAGCATCTCAACTCTTTTCCAGACCATTAAATAGACATCTGCTTGAAATGAGCCTCTTATTGCGGCCCACCCAAGGCAAGATGAAGGTCTGTTAGCGGATGGAGGCCACTTAGGGGCCCAGCTCTAGGCTCTTTTGTTCCATAAGACAAGGCATAGAAAATGCTTAGAACGACCAGCTGATAACATCCCGTCCTAAGAATAGGATGCTGCTAAGTGGAGAGCTCAGGCACTGTCAATGAAGTCGGAAAGGATGCCTGTTACGAGAATGAAATTAGTCTCTAAATCCATCAGCCCTGATGTGCCGTCACATTGGATGCTCTGGTGTTTTTCAGACCTCTTGCTCAGCAGGAATAATTCATGGGGTTCAGACTGGCAGCTCTTCAGTCTTTCAAGTATGTGAAAAGATTCTCTGCTCTTTGTTTTTGTTTCTTTCTTCCTCTTCTTCTCCTTCTCCTTCCCCTTCCCCGCCTTCTCCTTCTCCTTCTTTTTCCTCCTCCTCCTCTTCTCCTCTTCCTCCTCCTTTTCTTCTTTCTAGGCAAACAGGGGCCAGCCGATAGAGCAGACAGGGTGAGCTATGTGGCTCCCGTGTGTGTGTGTTGGGAGGGAGTTAGAGAGACAGAGAGAGGATGAGTTGGGATGTGCTTCACGTCAGGGGAGGCAGAATCAGGCCGAAGGTTCAGCCACTGAGGCCACTCTTCAGAGGGAGCCTGATCTCCAGAGACCTGTAAGAGATCTATGGGGCTAACAGGAGAGTTCTGGGATGAAAAACACCTGCCCCTGATGCTGGAGGCCCCCTCTCCTGGACTCCTCTTCAAGGTGTCTGGCTCAAGCCACCCATTAAGCAAACCCCAAACTTTTCCTTCTTCTTTTTCATATATATATATATATAGAGAGAGAGAGAGAGAGAGAGAGAGAGGGAATGCATGTGTGCACATAAGAGCAGGGAAGGGGGCATAGAGAGAGAGAGAGAGAAGAGAAAGAATCCTAAGCAGGCCCCACAGGGCTCGATCCCATGACTCCTGGGATCATGACCTGAGCCTAAACCAAGAGTTGGACTCTCAACCGACTGAGCCACCAGGTGTCCTTCCCTCTTGATAACATCCTGACCCCCACATTTAGGAAGCTGATACTCTTGTGTTCTCTTCCTCCTTAATAAAATTTGCTTTTGGCAGGGGAGTTGCAAGGGGGTGGTAGAAAAGGTGGGGGGGTGGGCATGGCTCAAACAGAGAAGTCTCACTAATGTTGACATGCAAATAACTGTGCAGGTTTAGTACAATCTCTTCAGGGAAATTTGCATTTCTGGTGGCAGAAAGACCCTGAAATTGGAGGGACTTGGGGCATCACACTGTGCAGGCAGTACCTCTCTCTCTGCCAGTCCCGTCCCTGTGATGGATATTGAAAATCTCCTTCTACAGCTTTGTTTCACCAGAAACCCCTCTTCCATGCTCTGCAGCTGGGATTTAACTATTCCATTCAACCCACATTTATTATGTCTGCCGTGTGTCAGGCTTTGTGCAAGGTACTTCCATATGCATTACTTCCATCCACACACTTTTCATTCTGCAACTGGTCATTTCAGTGGGTTCTGATAAATCTCCAAGACAAAGCCAGCAGGGTGTGGTACGCATCAGTGGTTTAAATTTAAATTTGAGCTTCACAGCAAAGCTCTGCAAAGACTTCCAAACATGGATATATCTTTGCCTTGTACCACGGGAGTAGTGGCAAGTCCTTCTCTGGTCAACCCCAACTTGTCCATGGGGCAGCTCAGTCAGTAGCTACGCTCATTATACAGGATCGTGGGCTCTTAACAGTTTCCCCCTTTTTGAGTTGGTATTGGTCATGCCCCAGGAAGCCCAGTGTCAACTGGAGTTTCATGAAAACAAAGACACAAACACCTAAATCCCCCCTGATGGCCCCTCTGCATTGTCCACTAAACAAAGCCACTACCCTCGCCCCCTCTCTGGATTTCCATGAATTGTTAGCCCTCTGCTTATTATATCTGGCTGAGCCTCCCGCGGGATTTGGGATCCCAGACCCAAACTATTATACATCTCTGGGGTGGCTTCGCATAAGAGAGGGCCAGTGGTGGGCACAGAAGCTGGTACACTTTTATTGCCCGGGTGGATCTGGAGCAAGACACAGCCACAAGATGCTGGAGAAACCTCAGGTGTGCCAGGAGAGATGAGGCACGTTCTGGGTGGTATGGCCGTAGACTCAGTGTCTTATCATCCTGCTCACACACACCAGCTGTGGCATTACCAGGGAGGGAGCCGTGGCCCATACTACACTGAGCGATCTTTGAAACCTATGCATTTCGGGGATGAAATGATTACTTTGGACTTAATAAATATGCAGATTAGGAGCTCTGGTTTTTTCCTGTCATCTGTGTCCTTTTTGTGGGAAAGAAATTCTTAATTCAGGGAAAAGCTCCAATCCACGGGTCTTTGGGTGGCAGCTTGAAAAAGAGGACCACAGAGGACCCTTACACCTGTGAATACGCAGCGAAGGGTTGGAACAAGAGAAGGTAGCACCTTGATGCTGAGATAAGTCCCTCCGTGAAAGGGCATGGAAGGGGCGCAAAATTGACTTGAGCCCCTTAAAGGGATCAAGTGTCCTCCAAGTACTGCTTCGTGAAGACGCGTTTTGACTTGTGGCAAGCCCTGCGACCAAGGCTTATGTTTATTTTTATTTATTTTTAAGATTGTTTAAAGTTTATTTATTTATTTTGAGACACAGAGAGAGAGAGAGAGAGAGAGAGTGTGTGTGTGCATGAGTGGGGGAGGGGCAGAGAGAGAGAGGAAGAGAGAGAATCCCAAGCAGGCCCCATGTTGTCAGCACAGAGCCCGATGTGGGGCTTGATCTCACGAACTGTGCCCTGAGCCAAAATCAAGAGTTGGGCATTCAACCAACTGAGCCACCCAGGCGCCCTCGGCTTATTTTTATTTTTTAGTTAAAAAAATCATTTTTCTGATGAATGTGCTCATTGTAGACACTTTGTAAGATATTCAAAATATTAAAAAGAAGGGAAAGGAGAACTCATTCACAATCTCACTACCTTAAAGAACCACTAGTGACATTTTGGTGTATTTGATTCAGTGTCCTGCGTTACCATTTAGGGTGAGTCTACAGGGAGAGCCACCTGAGTAGGGATGGGGCATATTCTGTCACCTCCCTCTGGTGATGAAGGGATAGGCTCTGAGGCAGGGCCAGGATTCCAGCCATCCTGGTACTCTGACATGGCAGGCAGACATACATCTAGGGACAAGGGGTACTCTCGCTTGGCCCACACATGTGCACAGCCACACCTCCAGAACGTGGGGCAGGAAGACAGCTCAAAGTGTGGACTGGAAAGTCCTACATTACGGACTATAGAGAGGTACTGTGGGAAAAGGCAGAAAGGACTGTTAATAGCACAGTCCCCACAGACAGGTCAACTGGGGTCAAATCCAGGCTCTCCTACTTACAAGTTATGGGGTCTTAGGTGAGTTGCCTCACCTCTGTGTGGCCCCATTTCTTCAACTGGAAATAGGGATAATGGAATATACCTCATAGGATGTGATTTCATAGGCTTGAATTAGATAATACATGTAATGTAGTCAGAACAGTGCCTGTCAGATAGCTCTCAAAGGTTCAATGTTGGTTTATTTCCTGTTATACACATGAGGACACCCTTATTCCTGAAGGACAGTTTCAGGTATATGCTGCTGATACTTAAATGGAGGAAGGCAGGAGCAACTGGATTTGGAAGCAGAAGACCTTGGTTCTAGTTTGACCCAGGCACTTATGCTATTTGATTTCTGTGCACTCTGTTTCATCATCTGTGAAATGGAGGTATACCTAAGGCCCTTCTCACCAGTTGTTACAAGGACTGAACTGAGGTCATAGGAATGCAAAAGTGCTTCGTGTATGGAGAAGAACCCTGGATTTAATGCAAAGGGTTTACTATCCATACCTTTATTACGTGATTCTCTGATTACAGGCAGCAGAGGAAGGAAGGAAGGAAGGCAGAAAGGAAGGAAGGATGGAAGAAATTTGCTGGCAAAACACTTGCAGAAAATCTGAACAGGAACCTGTCATTTAGTGGGTCCAGGTGGACCAGGGATTTGCACTGCTGGTTCCTATGGTTGCCCTGGTAGTAAGAAGTTTCCTGGCACAGTCTTGGAAGGGGGGCAAAGGGGGAGTGGAGAAAATCATTATTTTCCTTCACAGGAAGAGGCAGTTGAGTCCGTTGATAGGTTCCTCCCTGATCACGTCTCAGCAGAAGTTGCTGAGGAGCCAGACGTCCTGCAGGGAAGAAGAAAGCATCACCGGGCCGTGTGTCTCACCTGTGATGAAGGTGGTGGAGGTGAGGCTGCTCCGGGCAGTGTCCTGGGCCGCCTGCAGGAGCACCGTGTAGTCTGTGCTCTCAGAAAGGCCCTCCAGTCGGATCCACGTGTCCTCTGCGTCCACAATCAGCTCCTGGGGAACAAGCGAGGAAGGCAGGTGGATGGGAGTGACAGGCACATGATTGAGAGGAGCTGGGAAGGGAAGCCCAAGCCCACGGCCAGATCGGTCGGTATCGCCACGGCCACTGTGTGCTCTCCGTTCCCCAACAAAGACTGCATCGAGCCAACAGGCAGAGAGGACAGCTCCTGTGTGAGATTGAGACCGCTCCTACCGCATAGATGCACATTGGCATAAAGGTAGGCATGTGGATTATCAAATCCAGTTGTTTCCAACTGTATTAGATTCCTCGGGACCCAGGGAGGCAGAAGCCTAGGCCTCCCTACTCCATATCCAACAGACTAGCTCTGCTTACATCCATTTTGTACATTCTGCTCCTGAATATGATTTCACTTTAAAAAAAAAAAAGGATTTCATTGCAAACAGAAGTCTGACAACCGGTGCTCTAGAAGTACCATTTCAACTGATCACACAACACAGAAATGTGTCATCTCTTTACTGCAGGCTATAGATGTAGCCTTTATAATGCTTATCAAGAGGCATAAAAGACTATCGAATTTGGTATCCAGCTCATGTTTGCTTGGCCCTGCTAGTGAAATTTTTTCCCAAAACGATGTACTTATATGGCTTGGAAGTTTCCACTGTGCTTTGCATCATCATATTGGAAGCACCACCCAAAACCAAGTGAAGTTTTAAAGGTAGACACCCCCATTATCCAGAGCGGAAACTAAGGCTCAGAGAGGCTTCGTGTTTTGTCTCAACTTGTAAAGAGAGTAGTAGAGAAGCCAGGACTAGCACCAAAATCTCTAGCTTACAGACTCAGGCTTTTCCCTCACAGCATGTCTGTATCCGTCACGGGAAACCCAGTTTGCTCCCTTTGGATGGCCTGATAGAAAAATCTCCCTTACAGAAAAATCTCACCTTGCGGCTTCCATCAGTGGATTTGTAGGTTAAGATGTAGTTTTCAATCTCTGCTCTGGGAGGCTGCCAGGAGATCAGGGCACTTTGTCTGGTGACTTCACTGGCCGTCAGGTTTGCAGGAGGGTCCAGGACTATAAAGAAGAGAAAATGCCAGGAGTACCTTCCTCTCCAGCTCCTTTCCGTTTGATTCCAGGTATCAGGTATTTATCTGCCCACCTACGTGGTCTCTGGGCTGCTTACATGCTGACCCCATTTCTAGCTTGGACAGGAGCAGAAGATGATCAGTCAGTGTCATGATCATTCCTGCACCTATTTCCCCCTCTAACCTGGGCCTCTGGGCCCAGGTGTGTCATCTTCCAATCTGACCTATGTCTGAAATCATGACCTAAATAAATCTGCATGTCTGTGAGTTCACTCTTGAACTTGCATCATCATCCCCACAACTATACCTTTGTCTCCTGTTCTGGCCATGATTGCACCCAGCCAGTGTCTCCCAGATATCAAGCCCTTTCATATGCATCCAGTTTTTTCTGGGCCAGATCCATTTCCAATACTGGCCTCTCTTGGCCTGGTTCTACTGCTGTCAGCCAGACCCAGGATGAAAGCAGAAAATAGACATGTGCCTGCTGCCTGAGAGCTGCAGCTCACTGGCATTTGGGCAGCAGTCAACTGAGATACGAACAGCTCATAGCTGCGCTGTCCAAAGCCTCTAGACTCTAATTTAGTCCACCACATGGGGACGGATAATTTTCAGGATCTGCAAAAGCATCTAGGGATGCTGGATATGTAGCCAACCATGTACTCACGGGTAGAGAAGTTGGTGCTGATGGTACCACTGGTGAGAGGTCCACTGGTGGCATACATAGTGACAGTATAGTGGGTGCTGGGAAGCAGGCCAACGAGCTGGAATCCCTCACTGCCTCCGTCAACCAGGATGGTCTCTCCAGCAACTGAAATCACATGAACACGGGTAAGAGCTGACTAAGGCGATTCCACCTGGGAAAAGCTTATCAAATCCAAAGACATTTCATAAAGATTCAATATTGAAGGATTGTGGAAGACATCTTTTAAAGGCTATTCAGCTTAGCATTGGATTCCACACAAGCATCTCCTCTCATCATGTTTTGCATCTCGATTGAGAAACATATTCCTTATTTGGAAGCCAAATTGTCTTTTCTGTGACTTCACTCAAGCCTCTGGGGTTACAAAGAAAAGCTGAAGCCTCTGTCTCCATAGCTCCTTCCCCCCCACCACAGCTTCGAATCAAGCCCTCTCTTCTAGGCTGAGAAAATTTATCCCCAACCACCATTACATGTATGTGGCAGCTCCAAATCTGTTGACTTCTTGCACCCATGGGCAGAGCTCTGCATTTATTTCTACCGTATTTTGCCTTGTCAATTGAGTTTTGGACCACTGTTTCAGTTTATTGAACTATATTTGAATTTGGATTCTATTGATCACAGTTAAAAAAAAATATCTGAGCACAGTTGACACACAACGGTGCATTATTTTCAAGTATGCAATGTAGTGATTCAACTTCTGCATACATTATGCTATGCTCAGCACAAGCATAGCTACTCTCGGTCACCGTATCACAGTATCAGTGACTACCCAGATTTGTTTTATATACAAATGTGATAAGCGTGTCTTCTCTGTATTCATTCATGCTGTCAATAAAACTTCGCTAGAGGGGCGCCTGGGTAGCTCAGTTGGTTAAGTGTCTGACTTTGGCTCAGGTCATGATCTCACAGTTCGTGGATTCCAGCCCCACGTTGTGTTCTGTGCTGACAGCTCAGAGCCTGGAGCCTGCTTTGGATTCCCTCTGTCTCTCTGCCCCTCCCCACTCGCGCTCTGTCTGTCTCTCAAAAAATAAGTAAATGTTAAAAACAAAAATAAAAACAACTATTCACTAGAGCAGGGCCAAGCCCTTTCTTGTGTCTTTAGAATACTCCCAGATCACTCAGCATTTAAGAAAGTTTACAAAGCAATTCTCCAAACTAGGTGGGGGTTTCAAGTTCCTTGTGGTCTAAAGGTGTAGAAGGCATGCAAACAAGTTAGAATCCACACCAGCTCTTTGGAAGAACATACATAATGACTCTACCTTTTTAGTTTCCTCATTTGCAACATGCTGCCAGTGGTCGTTCTTCCAGCCACCTCATGGTCACTGTTCCAGCCACCTCAAACCATGGCAGTTCTCCGAAGTCCTCATGTTCTCTCATATCTCTACAAATGCACTCAGGCTGCTCTCTTTTCTCGGAATTCCTTTTCCTATACAATCCTTCTCTAACTTTACCTGAGATCAGCTTGTTTTTTTCCCCTTCAACACCCTCACTCCCAATCAGTGATCCATCTGTTTTGTGATTGCCTGTGTCATGACAGTGCTCACATTGGGTTGTACCCAGGTATTGGTTTCATCCTCACCAGAGTGCGAAGAGAACTCATGCTCTGTCTCTGAATCCTTGCAGCCTTGGTGAGTGCGTGGCTCGTGGGAGGACATCAAAAGTATTTGTTGCACGAACGGAGGTTAATTGGTATGAGGGAAGCATGTACTTTGTTTTTTTTTTTTTTTTAAACGTCTGTTTATTTTTGAGAGAGAGAGAGACAGACTGTGAGCAGGGAGGGGCAGAGAGAGGGGGACACAGAATCTGAAACAGGCTCCAGGCTCCGAGCTGTCAGCAGAGCTGAACCGCGAGATTATGACCTGAGCCGAAGTTGGACACTTATCAGACTGAGCCACCCAGGCGCCCCTGGAATCATGTACTTTGTATCTGTGAGCGGGTGGGTCTATCTACCTTGGGGGAATATTGGAAGCTTTGGCAGAGGAGATAGTGTTGAAACTGACTTAAAGAATGTGTGTGTCTAAGCAGACAAGTAGGGAGGGAATTTCTTGGTAGAGGAAATGACACATGCAAATGCATGGCGGTTTGGGAAGGCATGGTGAGAGTTAAGAAACGCAGGCCCATGGCATGCAGGGAGGGGTGGCAGGAGTTGACACAGATCGCACATGCACATAGCGGGGTTCTGGTGGAGTTATAGTCATGATATTCGTTCCTTGAGGAGGGTCATCCAATCAGCTACAGTTCTAACTCCAAACATGATCCATCATGTATTTTTCCATCTAAGTGATAAGTGGGTTTTTCTTTCTTTTTTTCCTTAAATTAATGTATATTTTTAATGTAATTATTTTTTAAACATTTAACTGAGTTCTTTTTTTTTTCACTCTTAACCATATTATATTATATTTTATTTTTTTTCAATGTATGAAATTTATTGTCAAATTGATAAGTGGGTTTTTCTAATACCTTACTGAAATCCAAGTGTGTTAGCAGATTGACCAGTTAAAAAAAAAGGGGGGGGACCTAAAGTGGTTCTGGTAAAACTTTTAGTGAACCTGTACTTGTATGCTATATCCACTAATTCTTTTCCCAATTTATTTAATAGTCTGTTTTGGTTTTTATTTTCCCAAGCTTTGACCATCTGTTTACTTTGCAGCTTACAAAAACTGGCTTCCTCTGTCATTTTTGAAAATCAAGACATCTGCTTATCTTTTGTCTTCTGGTATCTTTGTTCTCTGGACTCCCGGGTATAACCCACAAGAATTCTGTGATCACATGTATAATTTGGCCAGGCAAGTAATTTTCCTAGGCCTAGACACTTGAATCACTCAACACTATTTTGCTTTGGGCTTCTCTATTCAACTTCAAATAATGTAAGGTGAACAAGCATGGTAAGAAGACATTGAAACTCAAGATTTCATGCTGGATCAACCTTTTGGGTTGGATATGGGTAGACAAGACTAAAGCAACAGGAGTTTGCTAGGCCTGGATCCTTTGTCACCTGTTTCCACATATTATCTGCTCCGTGCGTGGTGCTTTAGTGGTTTTCTCGCTCTGTAAATATCTAGAAAAGTCTGCGTTCCAGCCCATAGCATTTGGGGCCATGTCTTAGCTCAGTTCTGAGTTTTGTCTTCCAAGTGCTATTGCTCTGTTTTTTGTATTTGCCTTTGTTTATGTGCCCTCCTTGTACATTTCAGATTCGGCCCTTCTGCATTCCCAGAGTTGGTACTGTTTGCAGAGTTTGGGGACATCTTGAGAGCTTGAGAGTAAAAGTAAAGCAGGAAAACTTCTAATATGTTCCTCAGCTTGATAAAATGTCCTTTAAAAAACAAAAACTGTCATACTAGCCTTCAGCCCCAGTCCCCACCCTTCCCACCTGCCTGATACACAGGCCTGTAGACATTCACCTGCAAAGTGTGTGAGAACAATGACATAGTTCTCCACTTCACCCACTGGTGCCTTCCACTGCAGTAGGGCTTCTGTTGGAGTGATGTTGGTGGCGATCAGATCCACAGGGTTGTCCATGGCTGAAATGGAACCGGAGAATATCAGGTGAACGTAGGAGGCACTGCAGCGAACTATCTCCTGCAGCTTCACCCATCGTGCACGTCTGCAGCTGTGCCATACAAAATGATGAAGTGAGTGGAGACCTCTTTCCTTTCTCCCCTTCTGATCTCATTCTCTTCTCCCCTTCGTCCTTCCTCCCAAGTACCCAGTTTTGCCCTGATTGGTCTCAGGTCTTCCTTTTAATGTATTCATTAACTTCTTACATACGGAGCACTGTCAGGTGCTATGGGGGATTCTGAGGTATGGCTGTTGTGCTTTAGACATTTAAACGTAGAGGGAGAAACTCAGAACATGTAGGAATTGTTATATTCCTTTAGTTAATGAGACAATTTGTTTCCCAGGCTATTTGCACTTTCACAGATACAAGGGGTATGCTTTGTGGAACGATCTCTGTTGATGAACTTTGGAAAGTATGGTGGGAGTTCCATGAGGTCAAGGAGTAGCGTCAGTGCCTGGAACTTACAAGGTACACGATAAATGCTCGTGGAATGACTGAATGGGACTCAGGTTGCCTCTAAAGCCACATATGATGATTGCTTTACCACAGACTTCCTCTGTATTGAGTTCTGGGTATCCTTTTTGTGGCATAGAGTCAAGGGGATTCTTCCAGGCTAAAGGCCAGTGGTGCCTGTTGGGGGGAACAGAGTTTGCTCATCATGGGACCGTGTGCCTATTCTTATTTGCCCATGTTCTATGCATATGTTTCTTACTATGCTTCCCTTCCATAAGGTTGGGATTTATTTTAGAAATGGGGTTAGTAGAATAGTTTAAGTATCAACTCAACCCAAGTATCATGTAATTTACTTCTGGGGACCAAGATGTGCTGTTGACCCCTAACTGCAGGTTTCTATAGCTTGCCCGTATTCCTCATTTGAAAGCAACAACTGTGAACTTTTGTTCAGTTTTAATATCTCAACTGCATCCATCATCTGTGTCTTCAGCAAGTTCTTCCAATGCAACCTTATGAGAAGAGACAAAGAGGAAAAGTCTTGGGAGACTACAGTTAGCTTGATCCCTCTGAGATTAAGTGTGAGATCCTAAAGGAGTATCATTTCTCCCAATTGCAAAATCATAGACCTTACATTAAAACAACAAGATAAGATATTTTTGTGGGTCATCTGGTTGTCGGGAGTTCCCAATAGCTCTGCTTGAACCTAAAGGAGGGTGGTTTGGGTTGGTGCACTACTGAATATCTGCTTTACAGATACTTGCTGCTTATAACCACAAACCCAAGATGAGGTGTTTTGACCCAAGTTGCTGCTTTCTTTTACCCTAGGGGGTAGGAGGCTCTTGAAATTCATTTTCTTGTTCTCAAAGAGAAAGAGCCTAATTTCTTTACTATGAATTTCTAAGACTTTCAGGAAGGTGAGAGGGGGGCTTCTTTTGACTCATTGGGCATCACTTTGGGTCAATATTTCTTGATGCTTTAATGGTCACAGATAATTTGATGGAAAGGAAATATTGGACCAAAAATATTGCTGGGTTATCTGTAGTCACAGGCCTGTGAGGAGACTAGGGAAGATGAGAATACCCTGTGGTGTCTTTTAGAAGAATAATTTCTTGAGGTTCTGAACATTCTGAAGGAACATTTTTAGGCCATTACTTTACAGATGTTTCTGGGCCTGTGAGAGTATCTACAAAAGCAGTGAGGAATTCCAAGTTACCTTTCCCTCGTTCAGGAAATGCCATTCTCTGAGGAAATTAAGCAGCCTCAGGAAAGCCGGCTGTTCTAACGAGGCAGGTTGGATGTTTTCCCATGCGCTGTGGGAATAATAGCTTCACTGGAAGGTTAGATCTGGGGTCTGGGGACAGAAAACTTTGTCCCCTATGGTGACTTCTACAGCAAATCTTTCCTAGTTCAGCATGGTGGGCTGACTGAGAAGGAGAAGCAGTGGAGCTGTTGCGGGAGCCCTGTTCTCAGGTGCATCCAAAGGGCTCACTTTCTAAAGGAAGGCCACCACCTTTTGAGCATAAAGCAATAGCAAATGCAGCCACTTGGTGGCTTCTGGCCACAGAGGATGAAGAGTTTCAGGACCCTATGGGTTATTACTGATATAATCAACTTTTCCTTCTCTGAGGTAAAATTTACTTGACTGAGTCTTTTAAAAAATTAAATGTGAGGGACGCCTGGGGGAGCTCAGTCAGTTGGGCGTCTGACTTTGGCTCAGGTCTGATCTCACCGTTCATGAATTTGAGCCCCGCATTGGGCTCTGTGCTGACAGCTCAGAGCCTGGAGCCTGCTTCAGATTCTGTGTGTGTCTCTCTCTCTGACCCTCCCCCCTCCTTTCACTCTCTCTCTCTCTCTCTCTCTCTCTCTCTCTCTCTCTCTCCCTCCCTCTCAAAAATAAGTAAACATTAAAAAAAATTTCTTTTAATTAGATGTGATGATTCAGATGTCTGTTCTGGAATTCACTTTCATCATGTGTCTTTAAAAGGTCACTTTCCTTACTGGAAATTCCATGAAAATTTCTGACCCAAATCAATAAGGTCTAAACTTCCAGTATTAGGAATATCAGTGGGGAGAGAAATTGCAAATTGCTTTGCATAACACAGTGAGTCAGAGGGACACCCAAGAATGGAGCCTCTGAGCCCAGGACCAGTGCCCTCTGTATTAGCCAGAACAACTCTACTGTTTGCCTCTTCTGTCTGTTGTGGGTCCTCAGCCAGCATCCTGACTTGGCTCATGACAGGGAGACATGCCTACCTGTGTGAATGAGGGTGCAGACGCGCTCACTCTCCTCTCTGCCCCGCACACTGTTGAGACTTATTTCATATTCAGTGGCTGGATACAACTTGGTGATGGTGAATTCTGTCACCGTGTTGGGCACCACTGAGCTGTCCAGCCGTCCCACTAAGGAAGAGCAGAAGCCACTGTTAAAGTTCAGCAGATGCTTCAACACAGCTCATGGTATAGTCTATCTACATAGAAGCTTCTGGCAGCACTTTGTCATGAAGCACAGATGGGTGCAAAGCTCAGCGCTTGGTGGGGAAAGAAGAGAAGTGGTTCATGGACTGGGAATATTGGAGCTTGAGGAGAGCTTGTATGCTGGTCCCACCTCCTCATTTTATAGGTTCCTTGGAACAACAACAACAACAACAACAACAACAAAGTGGTTTATTTAGTTTTCTAACAAGCTTGTCTTCTTAAGGCAGTCTAACAGGCATGGACTGTGAAGAGGGGTCTATGCAGCCCGGAGACAGGGTAGTCTGGAAAACCCTCCCACTGCCTCCTTGCAAGTGGGCATGCCCTCTACTTTGTTAACAATGTGGCATGCACAGCAGGAACTGGCAGGGTGAAGGTCTGCGCCAACTTTTTCTGACTCCTGACTTGGCTGGAGTGGTAGAAATAGGACCACCATCACTGTGGCTCCCTCTAAGGCTCCATCTGGCTCAGCCGAGTCTTTAGGAATCCCCCCAGGCTTCTAGTCTTGGACTAGTCTCTCGGGAAAGTGCACATGACCCTGGATCTTGGCAGATTTTTTGGGGGGGTTGTTTCTCACTAGACTGCCTAGATAATGGTGACCAGTTACCATGATTTGCTCTGCTGGTTGAGGGCCTGGTTTCTGGGTGAATATAGTCCAGCCGTGTGTGAGAGGAGTTGGTGAGTTCAGGGTTTCTTGCCTGCTCCTCCTTAACCCACTCTCATTGTGAAGGAGCGTGCTACAGAGAGGGGGAGAATGCAGGCAGGGGTGATATCCTCTGGGATATGTATTTCTCCCAGAGCAGTTGTCACTCAGCACCAAATCCCATCCATTTGTGAGAAATCAAGTGACTTTATTACCTTGTGTTGGCCGATACGATACTCGGTAGTAATCAAATGATGCAACAGGAGGGCTCCAGGAGACCATAACTGAGTCCTTGGTCACATTGCTAACTGTGATGTCTTTGGGGGGATCAATTCCTACAAGGACCCGCGTGTTTGTGGGAAAAAGACAGAAAAGCACAGTGTGAGAAAGCAATTCTTATCCTTGGTTTCTTGTGGACCAAGAGCTAATAGTGTCGCAGGGACAGACAAGCCCTTTGTACTAGGGCATCCTTAAAGCCATGATTAGGCCCAAGTTTCAAATTAAAAGTCATAGGTATGGCTAAAGCCATGTTCATGGAGAATATTTTAACAACATTAGGTCGAACTGGCAAGCTCTGTGCTGTGCAGCAACTGTTAGCTGTGTCAAGGCCAACTGGAACTTTCCTTTAAGTTCATATGTTTTCTTTTGAACTGGGAGTAACATAGTCATTTTCCCTAGAGCAGCTTCTCTTAGACAAACCCAACTCTGTTTCTCTTAGTTTTTAGCAGCCACCTATGGTTCAGTTTGGAAAAACTGCCTATTGACTGTAGAGGGATTTCAGAGCACGAGTCCAGAACAAATCCACTTTCCGAAACTGTATTTCATTTGTACTGGGTACCTCATTTTTTTGACTACTGGAGGACTGCAGGGTCGAAACCAGCTGAGTGCTTAATGTACTTGTCTAGTTAGTGGGTTCTTGTCATTATATAGGAAACCACCCAAATACACATGTCCTCAGCCACATGCATACCCATATCTGGGATTACATTTGAGAATGATGAGATGAATTTGACCCAATAGTCTCACAGTGCCTGTGTTTTCCACACCACATGCAAACCAACCCCACTCTCTGAGTACCAGGTTCCTACATGGCCGCATGCTAGTGCTCGTCCCACATAATTTTGAGGAAGCATCATTTGTACGAGTGACCTTACTGAGCAGTCAAGAGATGGAGTTTCCTTTTGAAGGTTAACTCTCTTCAGGCTGGTAGTGTGAGAACCTCTGGACCAATGCATTCAAGCCCTGGCCTCTTCAAGACATTGACTCTGTCCTACCTTCCCAATGGAAGCTTCCCATCTTATACATTTTATGCAGCCCTGGAAGAGGTGGCTCTTTCAGAACAGCTCACAGACCCTCTCTAGCCAAGTGAGGCAGGCCCCTACTTCTTGGGTGTTTCTCTTTGTAACTTTCATTGACTTGTTAAAGACCTCTGTAGGAACCCCCTTCACCACCTGCTGTTGAGCCCTCCCACCTCACCTGTGGTGATGGAGCCCACAATGGGTTCAGAGGTCACTGTGCCATGGACTGCCACCAGGTTCACGATGTACTCGGTGGCTGGCTGCAGACCCATCAGGACAGTGTGCCTCTTGGTAGCTTCCAGGGAGATCTCTGTCATCTCTTCCTCTTCATCCCGAGGGCTGTAGTTCAGAATGAGTCTGTCTGCTGGAGGGGATGGGTCACTCCAGGTTATGTTTACGCTGGAGGAGGTCACGTGAGAAAAGTGCAAATGGGAGATGGGGCGGAAGCCTGCAAAGCAGAGAAGATGATGGTTCTGAAACACACACGAGGTGGTGGGACCACTGGGCTAGGAGAGCCCTCTGACTGAAGGGATCTGCTTTCCTTATCAGTTAGGAGGGATCTGCTTTCCTTATCAATTACGACTGTACCTTCACCTGCTGACTCAGAGCTTACAGCCCCTCACTCTCTAGTCCTGTCCATCTCCTTTCTCCAAGCCTTATATTGAAAAATGAATGCCCTCAGCAGGGTAACACCTCATAATACTTCTTCCTAATACTCACGCAGGATTTAAAATCTTTGTCCTGGGAGAAATTTAACATGATCCCATGGATCCTCTGAATGCCCACTGATTTAGTGCAGATGGGGAAAGATGAACAGAATCAATCCCTATGTCCAGGTTTTAGAAAACCAGATACAAATTTTCAGGTACGTAGGTAGCCTTTCTCCTCTCTCCCCTTTACTTCCAACCATTCCGTCTCGATGTATTTGTTAATTTATCCTCGATCTCTTCTTTCTCTACCCACATTCCTCCTTCTCTAAACAAAATGGGGGCGTTGGAAGAGTAGGCTACTTAGATGACTTTCTCATACTAAGATCCATTGATCCCTGAGCCCAGCTAGGATGTCTGCTACCCTGGTACCTGTGAAGGCATCCACGGTGGATTCGAAGCTTTGCTGCCGACCCCTCTCAGCAGTGATTGAAATGATGTACTCTGCCCCAGGCTCTAGATCTGTCAGTGTGTATGAGGTTCTGTCCTTGGGCACAGTGACTTCTGAGGCAATCCCGGAGGACGGGGTAAAGGTAATTCGGTAGTGGTCAATGGGGCCGTTGGCCTTGGTCCAGATGAGGGAGATGGAGGTTTCCGAGGAGGCTGTCACCATGAGGTCTCGGGGACTATCGAGTTCTGTGAATCAACATAAGTGGCCTATTTCACACAAGTTCCATACAAGGGCCAGTGTTTATTGGAATTGGACCTCCCTGTGGATTTCTAACCTATAAACAGGCCTGCTGACCATGAGGATTAGCTTGTCATTGCTGACAATTCTGTCACATTTTGTTAAGTACCTTCCCTTTGAAAGATGGCCAAGGGTTTGGTATATAGATGGACAATCTGCATAAAGGTATTAATAGCTCCAACACCATAGGAATACATCCACCTCTGGGACATACCTCTGGGACAAAGCTGGCTTTCCATTATCAAGCTTTCCATATTCATTTTCTTCCAGCTTTTCTCAGCAATCCAACCAGGGTAAAATAGGAGCCACCATCAAGTAGGGATATGACATTCCTGGCAATAGTAGCTACCCCTGTTCCTGAGGCCATTGTGACTGATCTGGCCATGGGTGTACAGGTAATTAGGTTTGATAACTCCTGGGGACCTGTGTCCTTGTGGTTCTCTTAGAGAGGTTGTCTATGTTGGAATGAGCCTTGGAGCAGGGATTGGCTCAAAATCCCCACCCCATGCCAGCTGCCTGTACCTAAAGTTCCAGAGTGATTTTGAAATTTACCCAGAATTTGGAAGCAAATATGTCAGATGCTGAGTGGCAAGGGTCTCAAGTGGAATTTTCCATTGCCCTTAGATTTAACGGGTTGTTTCCAAGTCTAAACCTTTATCCCTATGACCTTTCTGAGGGCTTCTGTCATCCATGGTGAGGGACATCACATTCTGCCTGCTCTGAGGTATTATATTAGAAAGACTTGCTATGACACCAACTGATTTCGAATTTTCCACCTCTGGGGGCAGCCCACCAGACCATGGGAGACCATGCACAGATCTGTGGGGAAGTGAGTGAGACCATCCTGCATATTGATAGCAGAGGTTAGGCACAGAGATCAACGATCTGCAGGTAGATGTTGTTCCTAGGCTGATAACTGTCATCCAGGGACCTGTTCATCAGGGGGCATTGCCTTCTGACCGGCCCTTGCCAGGACAAGCAAGCCACAAGCCTCCGTGGCTTCTCAGGCTTGCACAGCATCCTGGTCTGCTTCTGTAGCAGTCCTACTCACCAGTCCTGGCATTCATGGTGGCTGGTACACTTTGCTGTGAATTCATGACAGCGGATATTCCAACTCCATACTCCGTGCCAGGCACCAAATCTGTCGGTAGATGCAGAAACAAACATTATTCTGTGTGTGTGTCAGTGGTGGGGAAGGCAGAGAGGAGGGAAGCAAAATAAGCTTAGATTCCTGTACAGATCTTATGTTTAGTCCTTCCTGAATCTCCTCCTAATTTTACGTAGTAGGAAATCCCAATTTCAACATTTAGGAAATCCATACCAAGTCAACAGGATGAAGTGCTCCATGCAGCTTCCTTCTTACTGCTGGTCTCGTCGGGAAGGCAGCAAGGCTGCCCTTGTTAGTGACCTTGAGAAATGTGCTCTCCTTTGGAAGGTCTTCCAAAGGTCCTCAGAGTCTCAAGTTGGTTACGGCTGGTGAAAGGAGTTGTATAAGTTGTGAATTGGAGGAGGGATTGTATGGATATGGGCCTTTAAAGCATTTCTTTTTTTTTTTTTTAATTTTTTTTAATGTTCATTTATTTTTGAGAAAGAGACAGAGCATGGGGGTGGGGGGAGGGGCAGAGAGAGAGAGGGAGACATAGAATCTGAAGCAGGCTCCAAGCTCTGAGCTGTCAGCACAGAACCCAACTCAGGGCTCGAGCCCAACGCAGGGCTCGAACCCACAAACCGTGAGATCATGACCTGAGCCAAAGTTGGATGTTTAATCGACTGAGCCACCCAGGTGCCCCTAAAGCATTTCTCAAATGCTGTGAGCATCAATCTGCACCTTTTATAGATAGGGATTGAAACCATATGGGGACTCCGGGATCCCTTCTAGGGAGCAACACTGGATGAATAGGCTACCAGGCCTTTAACATAGGGGCAGGCAGAAGCCTTGCTGCTGTGGGCTCCCTACCAAGGTTGTTAATTCAGATGCCAGGGTATTTAAAGTTATGGATTCAATCTTAGATTTGACTTCCAGGGGACTCTGGGAAGATGGAAAAAACACAAAAACTGTCCAACTAAAGGATATAAACTTTTCTGGGGAAATCCTTTGGGGGATTAATACAAAGAATCACCGGGCGCCTCCCAGGATACCTGCAATTATCTGGGGTGTCTCCCTACTGTCTCCCATATTCATTTTCAGACTAACTGGCTTGACCGGTGTATTAATATCCTATTGCCGCTGTAATATATTACCACAATATCGTGGCTCAAACCAACACAAGTCTGTTATTTTATAGTTCAGCATCAGCAGGTCTGAAGTCTAAATGTTTCAGCAGGGTTGCAGCCTCTGGAGGCTCTGGGGGAGAAATCGTTTTTTTGCCTTTCCCACCTTCTAGAGGCTTCCTGCCTCCCTTGGCTTGTGGCTCCTTAATCCATCTTCAAAGCCAACAGCATAGCATTTTCATATCTGTTTTTCTTTCTGACCTCTGTGTCCCTTGCCCCATCTTCTACTCTGATTCTGATCTCCCTGTATCTCTCTTATAAGAACCCTTGTTCTTATATTGGCCCCACCGAGATAACCTAATCACACCTACAATTTCCTTTTTGTCATGTAGGTTGACAGAGTCACATGCTCCTGGGATTAGAATGTAGACATCTTTAGGGACCATTATTCTAGCATCAAACTAGCACAAACTCACCCTCATTTACTAGAAGTGGGATTGTAGAAAAATACAAAAACATCAAATTATCACCTGTTCATAGATGGCCGTCACCTCGCTGTGTTTCCATTCAGTGGAAGGAACAAGAGAACAAGAGAACTCTCTGGGGTCTCTTTTACAAGGGCACCAGTCCCATTCATGAGGGCTACTTGCTCATGACCTAATCACCTCCCAAAGTCCCTATCTGCTAATATCACACTGGGAATGAGGTTTCCAACACATGACTTTTGGGGGGACGTAAAACATTCAGTCTGTAACACGTGGCATTCTCCCTGTGTGTCTGTGTCTTCTCCCCTTCTTATGAAGGCACTTTGCACATTGGATTTAGGGCCCACCCTAATCTGTTATGACCTCATTTTAATTTGGTTCCCTCTGTAAAGACCCTATTTCCAAATAAGGTCGTATTCACAGGTTCCAGTTAGACATGAACTGGGGGTGGGGGGTGGGGAGGGGGGACACCATTCAAACCAGTACACCATCAAGTTATGAAAAGAAACTAAGGCAAAGAGTAAGGGTATGGCCAGCTGGAGAGGACACTCAGACTTCTGGCCTCAGGGATTCGGGACTTTTAGGAGAACTGGAATGTCCCACCCCTCCCCCAATGTCGTCCCTTCCCCTGAGCAGCTGTGACTTCCCCGGGCTTCCTGAGGTAATAGGAATGACTTTGACAGGAAATGCATTGAGCAACCTTTCCTTAACAAATGGTTTGGTTTAATGAAGGAGAACGCTGCATGGTAGCCAGAGGGCTGTGCATCCCCTCGTCAGTAGAGCTTTAGTCCAGCCCAAAGCAATAAATGTCCCCATGCTTGAGTGAGACAGTACCTGCCAGGCCTTACCAACCAGGCTCCCTTGAAGGAGTGTATGAGAGCCAGCCCTCTTTTCCCTTTCTCAGACCAGCTCCAGCCCACTTCCTAACCCTTCATTCTTTCTTCCTCTGAAGTGTCGACACCAGTGGAGGTAAAGTTTGAAGAGTGACAGACTTTGAGGTCTGCCAAACTTATGTTACCATTCATTCTCTGCCACTTTCTATCTGCGTCACTTTGATACTTAGTATCTTTGAGCTTCAGTTTCTGTAGAATGGGAAACCCGGTGGTATTCGTCTGGAACGGTGGCTGTGAGGATTAAGTGCAGGATGGTGCCTGGCCCATGGCAATAGTAGCTGGTTTTATTATTACCTCACTCGGAGAACTATTCCAGGACCTTGAGTCCTTTTTTGTGTGTCCCAGGTAGGTAAAGGCTAGTCCTGGGCACACCTGTTGTCAGTTTGCTGGGGCTTAGCCTGTTCGCTCTGATGAAACAAGCGATTCTGGAAGTCCAGCTGTCAGCGAGGAGCTGGCCCCTGGCTGGGAGGAGTACCTGCCGCTAGATTGAGTGGGTGATTGCGACGCCCCCGGAAACGTTGGAAGCACACATCTATCTCCGTCAATATGTTCGGCGAGTCCCAGGTACATCCTTGGTTGGAGAAATTAGGTTACCTTTGGAACATAAACTACTTTTCTTAGGCATCTGATTGAAACCTTCAATTGCCTATAATGAAGTAGAAATTCTCTGACGTAGATGAAGGGTGACAGATCGAGGGAGTAAGACAGAAATTATATGTTGCCGAACGGATCTAACATGTAACGTTTTCATCTGAGTTTCTTATTTATGAAGCTTAAATGAAATGTTCAATAATTTACAACGGAATCGTCTTTTCCCAGAAAAACTGCAGAGCAGAATTTAAAGTACTCTCGTCCCAGGCTTTCTGTCTAGGGGATGGGAAAGTGGGACTCGTTTATAGGTTCCTGCCTGCTGCTTTCTTTTGATTTTCTGCAGCTTTCTTCCTGTGCTACAAGTGAATTGTTGCTCTTTGCCAGCAGGTAAAATACAGTTCTGCTGGAAAAGAAAATGTGTATCCGAGGCGTATCCAGCACACTTATACATCAGGACTCTGCGGACTCCTAGGGATTTCTCACTTTTTAAAGACCCCATTGCTCTCTATCAATGCTCTCTTTATCTTTCCATCCACCTCCTGAAAATGGTGGCATTTGAATGGCTCTGTTCCCTTTTCTTCACAACAGCTCAGAAAATTCATCCCATGGGAAACCACCACTCTCCATGCCTTTGTTTGGCTTGGAGGTTGATGCTTTTCTCAACTCTTTCACTGCATACCCATTCTTCGCTGAACTCCCAAAGGCATGCAGTTCATTCACTCACCAAACATTATTGAGGGCCTCCTCTGTGCCAGGCACAGGGTTGGGTACTGGGGATATCAGAGTGAGCCGAATGGACATCACCCTTGCCCTCAGTGATATAAAAGAAATCCGTACTGAAGGAGGGAAGTATTTATTGAGCACCCACAATACACCAAGCTCTGAGTTTCATGCAGTGGAGAATCTAGAAGAACAATGAAAAAGAAAGGGAGGGAAGAAATGAGGCCTAAAAATTGAGGCAAGTTTTTTGAGGGTCTGATGGTCAAGAGTACTCCTACTAGCTATAGGTTCTTAGAGATTCGTACCTGTTACCTCACTTAATCCCCCTGCGGCTCTGCTGGGAAGGCATTACTGATGAGCAAAAAGAGGCTCCGAGAAGTCCATTCCTTGACTAAGGTCATAAAGCTAATACACAATAAAACTGGCTTTGGAACTCAAGTCCTTTGTTTTTTCCTGCCATGTCCTAGCAGGGTCCCTGTCCCTATGAGAGGAGGGTCCCTATCCTCCAGAGGAGTGGACTAGCTGATTGGAATTTCAGTAATTGGGCACTACACCATGGGCTTGCTAACTAAGGAAACCATTTCAGAGGGCGGACAGGATCAGCATGCCTGTAGTGACCAAGGGAAGCTTTCTAGAAGAGGGACTTGAGTTGAACCTTGAAAGCTAGCCAAGATTAGGAAAGGTCGAGGGAAGGGGATATGGAATTCTCTGGTGGGCAGGATGGGGCACGCGAGCAGGAAGAGATTAATTAGGGCTGAAGAGCGAGAGGAATGAGCACATTGTCCCCTGCAGCGCAAGGGCCGTGGGTTGGGTGATGAACGTAGAATGACTCACTTTCCTCTGTTTAGGAAACCTATTCTTCCAGCCTCCTGCTGCTAGGAGGGAAGTCATGGGGAGAAGCAGGCCCAAGAAGCTGAGATTGCTACCTCTTACCAGCAAAACCATGAATGACATCTGGGATCTGCAGGCTTGGTGGGGTTCAGGCAGATCCATAGAAATGGGGACCCTTTCCATCTCTAAATCCCTGGTCTCATCTCCTGAGTACTGTGAACCTCAAGTCTACCAAACTGGGTGAGGGATTTGGTTGGCCCTAGTGCATTCACAGGACACCTGCTCTCAAAGGGAGGGGCAGATTGAGGACCCTGTGCCCAAGAAGTTTGCAGACCATCTCTCAGTTTTTACAACAATGATGTTATTATGTTGTTACTGTTAGTTTTCATGTTGGTCTCCTCACTAGACCCTAAGGTCTTGAGTTAAGGGGTTTGACTTTTTTTTATATTTTAAAGTTTTTTAAATGTGTTTTTAATTTATTTTGAGAAAGGAAGAGAGAGAGAAAGAATGCACACATGTAAGCAAGGGAGGGGAATAGAGAGAGGGAGGGAGAGAGAGAGAGAGAGAGAGAGAGAGAGAGAGAGAGAGAGAATTCCAAGCAGACTCTGTGCTGTCACTGTAGAGCCCTACGTGGGGCTGGATCCAATGACGGTGAGATTATGATCTGAGCCGAAATCATGAGTCAAGTGCTTAACTGACTGACCCACCCAGGTGCCCCTTGATTTTTTATATTTTAATTCAGAATGTAGCATAGTGAAAGAAATACGTGATGCATGGAAGCAGCATAGCAAGGGTGACAGGAATGCTGGAAAGACTTATGAGGGCATATCTGAACTGGGTTTTGAAGGATCAGAGGTATCTGGGCCGAGAAAGGGCATTGCGGGCAGAACGAATAACACAGGCAATAGCCGATCTGGTAAAATAACTCACGAAAACCAGGGATCTAATGGAGGGCCCCTCTTAAGGAAGAGTTCCAACAGTGGAATTTGGGTACTAGAGATTTATAGATGGGAAATAATTGGAGAGAGACAGAGGATCTCCTGGGAGCCCCTGAAATCACACCAGATGGGCAACATCTACTTTTTACTATCATGGAGGTTTAAGCTCCCAGGCTCCCCATCCTTATCATCTTGGGTTACGGTGGATGCTTCTCCAGGGTTCCCTGAATGAATCAGGTTTTGGAGGACATCTACCAATTTTTTGAGTGTGGACGACATTCAAGCATCAAGAGAAGCAGTCAATCCCATGCTGACTTTAAGGGAAAGTATGACCCCACAAACCTATATTAAAAAATAATAATACTAAGGAATATTCTAGAATGCAGCTCTCTTGTTGCCAGTGAGATTAATGATAAACATGGCCCATCACCCCCTGTCCCGCAGGAACGTCATATCTCTGGGTCTTTACTGTAAATAGGCGCTCCCTGCTGAAGAAGCCAAAGCAGAAGACGACAAGTTCCCACCTGGCTTTCTCCTGGTTCCTTTGCCCCAGTCCTTTAACACAAATAAGGGCACAGATGCCCTTATGTGCCAGCTATGTGAGGAGGAAAGCTGTGGAAGCTTCTGGCCATTCCCCCCTCTCCTCCATGTGGGTCTCTGCAGCCCACTCCCCACTTTCTGGCCCCCAGAAGGCAGCACCTTGTTCAGAGGGTGCCTTACCAGAATGGCCACTTGGGGTCGCTGTGACTTCACCTGAAGGAGGCTGAGAACCATCTGGCCTGGGCCACAGGCCTATTGCCCAACTTCTCCTCAGAAGAGCCTGCCTGGCATTGAAGGTCTGGCCCTGGGTCTGGTGTTTGTGCCCTGGCACATCAGGGAGTGCAGACAGGGTGAAGTGAACATCAAGTGCCTTGGTCAGCACTGTTTTGCCAGCTGGACTTCTCAGGGAGTCTCGGGTTTCTTCACGGAAAATCCTCCTGTGGACATACACACGGACCTCTGCACCTTCGGGAGCCCACCTTCTCACCACCAGACGCCGTGGGATCCCGGGGAGGAAAATGTGGGTTTGGGGAGAGGCGTCTGTTCCAAGCCCCCAGAAACCAGCGGTCTCCAAGGTGGCAACTCCCAGACCCAAGTCGTGACGTTGGCCTTGTGCGTGAGTGAATGTATCGTGTGTGGCAGCTGTAGGTCTTTGTCTCCTTGCAATCTTGTGTCGTACCGTGATGTCTGTAGGAATCTTCAAGGCCCTGGGTTTCCTAAGCCCGGGTGCTGATTTTTCTGGTTAGCAGCGTGTGGCCTGGGGGTAGAGTTGCTCAGGGCTGTGATGAACTGGCTCTGGGGGCCTGGGTTTGAGCCCAGCGCTCACAGGGCCATAGGGGCCAGCTCCTTTAACCTTTCTCTTGGCCATGGGGCTCCTCAAGTGTGGGCTCCTGTTCATGCGGGAGCACGAGGCAGAGGAGTGTGGACGGCTGAGGACGAACCCCTCTTCCTTCCTGGCAAAACCCTGCAGCCACAGGCCTCTGATGATAGATATAGAGGAGTCACCTCAGACACAGAGCGGTGTTTATCATTTGCATTGGGTGGAGGCAGGGTTTTGTGACCGAATTCCAGTCAAGGAATGAGAATCTCCTTCTTTTCCCACCGTCTCCCACATTTTCTGTCTTCCCTTCCTCCTTCCAGAGTTTTCTTTAGGGTTTATGGTTTCTCATCGCTGCCCAGAAAACAGTGGTACGCGTCCTTGGTAAGTGCTGCCTGTCTAACCGAGAGGTACCTTGATGCGCCTGTGAAATACATAACTCTCAGCACCCCTTTGGGACTCCAGGTATGGTACACAGGCCAAGCACACATCATCCTGGCCGAGAGGCTGAGCCTAAAAAACTGATCATTAAGGACACAGAAACCACCAGAGCAGAGGAAAAAAAATCATTGCAGACACTGAGTCTGTTGTTCAGAAACAAGTTCATACTCCAGAGGGAATTCACTGGGCATTGCCTGTGGAGAATAATGGAAAAGAAATGTCTGGCATTTTGTGCCCGGGCCTGGCCTCTGTGTTGCAAAGGGAGAGGCATGTGTGGGGGAAGGCTCTGCCAGGGGCCGCTTGTCGCGAGCCCTCTGCGTGACTCAGAGGCCCAGAGAGTCAGCCAAGGCCTGTGTCCCACAGCGCAGGGGTGATCGGTGGCTGTGAAGACGAGGGCTTCAGCAGGGAATAGCAAACACAGATGCCACAGGACGTCAGGGCTTAGAGTCAGCCGTGAGAAGAACGGGGGTGTGAACTTGTACTGGGGAGAGAGGCCAGGCTACTGTGCACCCAGTCTGAGCTTTGTGGGGATTAAAAACCATATCAGATCGAATGGCTGTTGAATGTTCACTATGAGCCGGTCTCCATCCCAGGTGCTTGTATACGCAGATATATATGATCTCATTTAACCCTCCCAACAACCCCATGAGAAAGATGTGATGTCCTTCAGACCAGGGAACTTAAGCCTGGGAAATTGAAGAAATTTGCCCCAAACGCACATCCCTGAAGTCAGTCTCAAACCAAAGCGGGCAACTTCAGAAGCCATGCTCTGAATGAGCACCTCTCACAAATCACCTGGGGGTCTTCTAGAACGCAGACGCTGATTTGGTAGATGTGGTGGCGGGGGGAGAGGGCTGTAAAAGCTCCTGGGGTGATGACTTGTGGCTGGTGCCCACACCACACTGTGAGAAGCATGGTCTCCGCTCTGTGCCACGCCCACTACAGGAAGTCCTAAACCGTTAGCTCACTGACCTCCTCCTGCTCCTCCCCCTGCCCCACTCACCTCTCACCATCATCAGCCACGTACGGAGTTTGCTATGTTAAAAATACTACTTCACATTCATTAAATATATGATCTCATTAAAGCCTCATCATGGCACAGTGACGTAAGCAATGTTATTCCCGGTTTACAGAAGACAAAACAGAGGCTTAGGCAGATTAAGTCAGTTGTCCCAAATCACACTGGAAGTGGTCGTGCCTGGATGCAGGATCCAAAGTCCTGGCTCCTAACATGTTCCACAGAACAAAGCATTCAAATAAACCTGGGGCAAGAGGCAAAGGGACCTTGTGCTAAGAGTCTCCATTATGATTTTTTTCTTTCTCTTTTGTATTTATTTTTATTTTTACTTTTTAAATTATTTTAATGAGAGAGGGAGTGTGGGAAGTGCAGAGGAAGAGGGAGAGAGAGAATCTTAAGCAGGCTCCACGCTCAGCACGGAGCCCAATGCGGGCGGGGCTCAATCTCTTGACGATGAGATCATGACCTGAACGAAAATCAGGAGTCAGATGCTCAAGCAACTGAGCCACTCAGGCACCCCTTTGGGGTCTTTTTTAAAAATGGAGATATAATTGACATATGACATTCTATTAGTTTCAGGTGTACAACATAACAATTCGATATTGGCATACGAAATGATAACCACGGTAAGTCTAGTTAACATCCATCACCACGAATAGGTATAATTTTTTTTCTAGTGATGAGAATTTTTAAGATCTACTTTCTTAGCAGCTTTCAAATATATGACAGAGTTTATTAACTACAGTCATCCCCATGACTTACTTATTTTATAGCTGGAAGTTTGTATCTTTGACCATTTTCACCCATTTTGCCCACCTCCCCTCCATCCCTCATGCCGGTCAACCCTCAGTCCGTTCTCTGTGACTATGTGCTCCGCAGTTGTTCTTGACTAGGAGGTAGGACATGTGGGGATGTGCAGAGTTGGAAGTTTCTACCTTCTCTTTCTGGCCAGGGAGGAATTGCCTCAGGTGAGCCCGAAATGCCCTTCCCACCTGTGGCCGGGGTCTTGCTTTATACGTGCACATAAACAACTTGTTTGGAATGAGAAAACAAAACAAAACAAAACTCAGGCCTTGGAGGCTGAAAAACTTTCCTTTTTAGTGTCCAAGTTGGGGGGCGAGGGAAAAAACACAAGTATCTAGAGCTGGGATCAAACTTCTGCCTCATTTTGCCTTCCCTCCTTTCAAGTCCGTCCTTCTCTTCCCCCAGATACCACAGGAAGAGAGCCCACAACCCTTGTAATTTGCATCTCAGCAAGTACAGACATACTTGATTTCCTTACATGCCTATAATTCCTTCTTAAATCACATAAAGCTATTTGCCTTTATAAATCTCCCCAGCAGCGAGCTCCCTGGGATAATTACGTGGAATATATATTTACAGTTTTATTTCATAAGCTCGACTCTAACCAAAAAATGGACCTCGCTAAGCCCACTCCTCAATAATAATTTCTCTGTTCCTTATAAGTCTACAGCATTTACATTTTGACTGTCCTTTACTTTTAAGTTCTTTAGTACAAGCAGCCATGAGATGGAAGGCTTTTGACAAGTGTCAGAAGAGCTGCCTTGGAGCCACAGCTGTGCCTCTTGGGAGCTCTGCGAGCGTGGGCAAGTTTCCAGACTCTCTGGGCCTCAGTTTCCTCATCCAGAAAATGGGGATGGTGACATCTGTCACGAGGTTATGGTGAAGAGTAAATAAGCTATAACTATGGGGAGGTGCCTGGAATAAGATAGATGATCAATGAATGTAGAATCTTCTTTCCCAGGCCTGGGAAATAATAACTAGGACGTGACTGGATGCCTCTCTATCTCTCTCAGGATTTTATGGCGTATCCTCCATCTGAACAACTAGCCATCGTTTTTGTAAATTGCTAATTGCCAAATCAGCCTGCGGCTCTAGGCAAGGGAGGGGGGGCTGCACTTGGACTCAGTTCCCTCCTGCATCATTTCAGTTTTTTTGTTTTGCTTAATCTTTGTGAATGTCTCCTTCTCTCTGTGGAGGCCTTTACACCAGCTGGCGTGTTCCTGCTATGTTTAATTCACCCCCATTAACCTGCTTGGTCAGCAGATCTTTCCATCTCCTTGCTGTGCTTCGAGGAGTGCGTCTGTCTGGAAAAAGCATTTATTATATTTACTTTAACTGGCCTCATTTTGCAAGGCGGTCTGGGATTTCGGTTCGGGAGGAAAACAGCTTTGATTATACTGCCCTTGTTTACTGTATGCACTCTTTGCTATGTATCCCTTATCTACTAAGATGGCAAGTGCTTTTGCAGGAAGCCAAGACACAAGTTAAATAAAGTCTCGGTGAGCTCGCTGGTAGCCCCTGGGTGGCCGCTTTGCACAGTCTCCTTCACCTGAAAACCATGCCCCACATTTCCAGTCATCTACCTTTCAGTGCAGTCCAGTGGGCAGGTTTTCCTGGATGGGTGTGTCTAAGGTCCCAGGAGGAGCACTGGCTAGGGCCCACATCCCCAGGGGACAGGGAGTGCTCCCCAGCCAAGTGTCATGGTGATCTAGGGTGCTGACTTAGTCCGCACTATCATCCTCTCGCCCTCTGATTGCGGCATAGCTCCCTGACCAGTCTCTGCCTCTGGCCTTGCCCTCCTCCCACCCACTGTCCACACAGCAGCTACATCTATGTAGTCATTGTATCACCTTATTTAAAATCCCTCCATGACTCCCCATTGCCCTCAAGAATAAACTCAAACTCTTTATGGGGTGTATAGCATGACTAGGCTCTCCCCTTCTCGAACTGGTCTCTTGCACTCTATGCCCCAGTCATAGTGAATGTTTGCTCTTTTCTTTCTTCCCTTCCTTCCTTCCTTCCTTCCTTCCTTCCTTCCTTCCTTCCCTTCCCTTTCTCCCTCCTCTTTCTTCTTCCTTCCTTCCTTCCTTCCTTCCTTCCTTCCTTCCTTCCTTCCTTCCTTCCTTCTATCCATCACTTACCTTGGACTTAGACACTTTGCTGGAGTCAATAGTGAGCAAAACCCAGTTGGTCCCCATTCACAGAGCTTTAGATCCAGGGTGGAGACCAACAACAGAATAATGACACCCACAGGGTATAATGATAACCTGAGCAGCACTGTGAGGACAGTGGTCACCAGTGAGAGGAGGCAGCAGGACTGGATAACCTGATCTCACCTGGGGACCATGCAGGCTCCCCAGGAAGTGACAAGTGAACCAAGAGGTAAAAGGGAGGCAGACATAACTGGGTGAAGAGGATGGTGGGAGAGCCTGACAGGTGGTGGGAACAGCATGTCCCAAGCCCTGTGGCAGCAGGGAAAAGGTGTTTGAGGAACTGTCAGAAGCAGACCTGTGGTCCTGGAGCACGGGGAGCACCAGGGCACATGGGAGGGCGGGGAGACAGGAGAAGACTGTGGGGAAACCAGGCAGGGCATGTGGGCCACGTGAAGAGGTCAGGAGAGAATGTGTGAAGGCTACCTGCGGTGGTCTGTACGAGACTTGTAGTAGATTTGGCCAAGTGACAGAAGACAATGGAGGGCAGGAGATGCGTGACAGGGACTTGAGAGAGTAAATGAGTGGGATCTGGGGATGGCAGGGTGGAGCTGGGTGCACTGGGAGGAGAGCGGTGAGGGTGTGGGGTTAGGAACCGATGTGCCCCCGGAGCCAGGGTGTACTCACCTGTGAGGGTGGCTCTGGTGGTTGGACCGATACTCTTGGGGACCAGCATCTCGTGGTACTGCTCACCCGCGAGGGTGCTGTACACGACCTTGTACTCCTGGACCTCTGCTTCACTGTTGTCCCACTCCAGATCAAGGCTGGTGGCCGTGTGGGAGCCAACCCGCAGGTTCTTGGGGGCGTCAATCTCTAAAAAGAGTCAGACATCACCAAAATTTGCGTTTGTCACGCATCTTGAACTTTAACACGCTTTGGGGCGAGAGCCCGTAGCTCCTGACCCTCTGCTTCACGGTTTGAGTCAACCCCAGGAATGGTCTTGAGCTTTTGGCCTGCCAGGTGAGCCACAACAGATTCTATGGGCAGTTTGGAGAGTTTTACTTGGGAGTTAGATATCAACACACTTTACGCTTGCCCCATTTCCATTCAGGGAATGTTCTAGAATATTTCCTGAATGGTGGTGGTGGTATTCTAGAAATTTATTTTTGAGACAGAGAGAGACAGAGCATGAACAGGGGAGGGGCAGAGAGAGAGGGAGACACAGAATCTGAAACGGGCTCCAGGCTCTGAGCTGTCAGCACAGAGCCCGACGCGGGGCTCGAACTCACAGACCGTGAGATCGTGACCTGAGCCGAAGTCGGACACTTAACCGACCAAGCCATCCGTCTCTCTCTGTCTCAAAAATAAATAAACGTTAAAAAAATTATTAGAAATTTATAAATGAACCAGTTATCATAAGCTTGACACACTAAGTGAGGGAAAAACCGCAGGAGGAAAAAAAATCAGAGATGGCTTCCAAGTGATTATGACAGAATAGAGTAATAGCAAATTTGGCCACCAAGCTCAAAGGAGACAGTTGATTGCAAGACTTTGAAGTATAAGCTGTCTTCCCTGGGTTTACCTGCATAGATACTGATGAAAGGTTTGTAGGAAATTAAGTATACACCTAGGGGATGTCATGTAGTGGAAAGAATATAGGCTTTGGGGTTAGGCCTCTGAGCCCAGCTCTACCATAGTTAAGTCTTTGGTCATGTGAGGTGTCACTGGGCCTTAATGGCCACATCTGTAAAATGGGCTAATAACACCAAGATTTCAAGTTGTCCTACAGATAGGACAGTGCATGTGACATGCGTAGCATGGTACCTGGTGCAAAAACAGGTGCCTAAACCCTGGGAGGACCTCCTGTTGCCTCTGAAGTTCGTCCTGAGTTCCAACAACATGGCGCCCCCAATGCTTGCTCTCTGGAGTTCCAAAGACTCCTCTGCAAAGGGAGACCACCAGCACACAATCTCTCCCACAACCCTGGGCGGCTGATTCTCTCTCCCCAGAGACAGGTCATCTCCTCAGGCAGAAACAACACAAACAACTTGCAGGGTAAGAGGTCATGAAAACTGCCCCTTTAAAAAGTTCTCAATAAGTCTTGTCTTTGAGACTTGAATTTCACTTTGAAGTGGACCAGCTCTTTGTTCTGAGAAAACCTCCAGCAGACTTCTAATTTGCAAATGCCAGGCAAGTATATACCAATTGTTCTTGGGGAAGACAGAGCACTGTGAATCAATCTGAGTGCAGCTGCTCCAGAGTGAGAAGTGTTCTGTTTAGTGATGTAAATTAGGTGAATCTTTTAGCAGATTTATGTCTCTGCAGCTTATTTTTTCTGAGGAATGTTTCCTTACTCAATGTGGAGCTGGCATGCCGGATTCTGTGCGTTCTTGACATGCTGGGTGTGTTATTTCTCTAGCCTTGGGATGGAGAGAGGAGCTTGGAGAGAGGGGCATATGGGAAGAACATGCTGGATCCTGTGCCCCGAAATCTCACACAGGAGCAGAGGCTGCGATAAAGGACCCAACCGGGTGTGGGGTGTAAGGCCTGAATGGACCCGGAGCAAAGAGAAGTTAGAGTTCAGGTTGAGTCCTATACTTACCTACTGCTCTTCACGACTAAAAATCCCAGACCTTGAAAACTATGCTTTTTATTTTCTGGAATTTTTTGGCCTTAGAACCTATGCACTGTGGATAGGGGGCAGTGTTTTCCCTGAAGGAACCAGACACTTTCCACATCAGCGAAGCCAAAAGAGGTCAATTCCGGGAATAAGGGCTTGAGAATGTTGTAGTAGGCAGTTAGTTAGGTTCTTACAGGATGCTTGGAGGCCATCAAAGGGGAAGTCATGGCCAACTGGGAGAAAGTCAGAGGCTGCCCTGACCTGAACCACAAGAAAGGGAATTAAACCAGACAGGCCCAAGATGGCTGACAAAGTAGGCCAAAGTTCACGTTATTCCTTCATTATACTACATTGCCATACTCAAATCTTTTCCTAAGGGTGCCATGACAGGAAACCCCTGACCAAATAAGGAAGTCACATTCCTGAAGACACCACCCTGCTTCCAAGAAATCCCTGCCTCAAGTAATGAACATTCCATTCCCTTGTTAACAACTGTCAATAAAAGATGGAAACCCAAGCCCCAGTGGGCGCAGCTCTCCCTTGAGCTCTCCTGCTCTCACATCTAGAGAATGTACTTTTGCTTTAATAAACTTTCCTTCATCCATTTTGAGATTATTTTTGTGACTGGTGTAAGAAAGTGGTCTAGTTTCATTCTTCTGCATGTTGCTGTCCAGTTCTCCCAGCACCATTTGTTAAAGAGACTGTCTTTTCTCCATTGGATATTCTTTCCTGCTTTGTCAAAGATTAGTTGGCCATACTTTTGTGGGTCTAATTCTGGAGTCTCTATTCTATGCCATTGGTCTATGTGTCTGTTTTTGTGCCAATACCATGCTGTCTATACACAATGGAATACTACATGGCAATGAGAAAGAATGAAATATGGCCTTTTGTAGCAACATGGATGGAAGTGGAGAGTGTTATGCTAAGTGAAATAAGTCATGCAGAGAAAGACAGATACCATATGTTTTCACTCTTATGTGGATCCTGAGAAACTTACCAGGAGAGCATGGGGGAGGGGAAGGAAAAAGAGGGAGGGAGCCAAAACATAAGAGACTCTTAAAAACTGAGAACAAACTGAGGGTTTATGGTGGGTGGGAGGGAGGGGAGGGTGGGTGATGGGTATTGAGGAGGGCACCTTTGGGGATGAGCACTGGGTGTTGTATGGAAACCAATTTGACAATAAATTTCATATTAAAAAATAAATAAATAAACTTTCCTGCTTGTACTGCTCATCCGCTGTGTTGTGTCTGTCCTTGAATCCTTTCTCATGGCGAGACCAAGAGCCCCTGGCAGCGACAGCTTTTGGACGGGCTGGGTCAAGGCTTCAGGGCCTGAGGTCTCCCTAGTCCACCCCGCAACAGGAGGGGGTCTTAGGAATGGGGTGGAATGAAATGGTTTGCTCCCCTGGGTCTTGAAGCCCGATCTCTCTCTAGGGGGGACAACTCAAGGGCTCCCCTGTAGGTACGAGCTGGTCTGGTATCTGCAACAGGTCAGCAAGCCAGGGAAAGGCAAAGGCAGATGTCCAGGGTGGCCCTGTTGAGGGGCTTGGGGGCTGTGGACATCTAGTCCCTAAAACATAAAATTAGCTCACGCCTTTCTCCTGCTGAAAAGTTGCCTGTTGCTTCCTATTACCAACTCCTAATCATCCCCCGCAGGGCTCTGTGCTTCTCAGACATCATCTTGTATCACTTCTACCCTAATTCCCTGTGCTCCAGTTGTGCTGACGTTTTTTCTGCTCCTGAAACACATCAAACTTACTCCCACCTCAGGGCCTTTGCACTGCCTGCTACTTTTGACTGGCATGCTCTTCCCTGGATCCACACATGGCTTAGGTCACTTAGGTCTTGGTTAAAACTCCACTCCCTCAATGAGGCATTTCTGAACCACTCAATCCAATGTGGCCCTTCCTCTGTAGCATCCATTTTGCTTCTCAGCAAAATTCTTCTGATTGAAGGATCCTGTGTGTTTCTTCTCCTCTTCCCCCGCTGGAATGTACCTCATGTGAACTGAGAGTTCTTATCTGTCTTGTTTATTCTGTAGCCTCAGTGCCTAGAACAGTGCTTGGCACCTGCTAGGTGTTCAATAGGCACATGTGAAGTGACTGAAAGTTCCGTTTTCGGTCTCGTCTGCCACCTCAAAGCCTTTTGAAAAGTCTTGTTAGAAGTTTCGACCGTGGGGCTGTGAGGGCGCTTGAGGCGAGGTGGTAGAGGGAAAAGTAGCTTTGACTGAAGGCAGCTGGTCTCTGCTGGGGTGGCGAATGCCATCCAGGCTGCACCTGCATGTGAGAGGATCCCCGCAGAATCGCTGCTGAGCAGGTCGGGTCTCCAATTGTTGTGACGTGGGCCTCTGTAGTCGTTTTTGGCATTGCCGCAGACTGGGGGGCTCAAACACCAGAAATGTGTTGTCTCACAGACTGGAAGTTCAAGATCAGGATGTTGGAAGGGTGGCTTCCTTCTGAGGGCTGTAGGGGAGAATCTGTTCTAGGCCCGTCTCTGCTCGCTGTCAATCTGAGGTGTCCCTTGGGCTTGTAGAAGAATCACCCCAATCTCTGTCATGTATCTTCACCTGGTGCTCTCTCTGGGTATGTGTCTGCCTCTGTGTCCAAATTTCCCCTTTTTATAAGGACACAGTCATATTGGATTCGGGTTGGCCCCAACGACCTCATTTAATCTGGTCATCAGCAAATGCCTTATTTCCCAACAAGGTCACATATATACAGGTACTGAGGGGTAAGACTTCGACATCTTTCTGGGGACACAGTTCAACGCATAACAGCATTCAAGAGAGGCTTGGGGCATTCAAAGCAGCAGTCTCTGCTTAGCGGAATGCCCTGGAGGCCAAGTTGGCGTCCTGAGGGATGTACTCAGAGAGGACGCCTCTCCTGTGGACAGAAAGAGTCCCAGGATGTCCCCCATGAGGGTAACTGAAACCAGAGCCACCAAGGGCCGGGGCATCCTGGAGCTGGCTGCTCTCTAACCACTGGCCTAGTGTGTTTCCATCATGGCTCTTTCCTTTTGGGGAGCAGTTCTAAGACCCAGGCAACTATCGTGCTCCCCGTGCAGGAAACAAATCTCTGCTTTAATTGCTTGTGCAATTAGTGCGCTCCTAGTGCCGGAGACGTCACCTGGAAAAGCACTTTGGCTAATTTGAATTTAAGCGGAGCTCCGAAATGACTGAGGGCCCTGCCGCGAGGGTCTGGGCACCCTCTCCGCGTGCATTCCGCAAGCAGCCCCGGGCTGGGAGAGCTTGAGCGGAAGCTGCTGTCATGTCCCCACCCCCACGCGTCCCTCACTCCCAGAGCGGAGGGGAAGCAGGCCGGGGTTGCAGGCGAGGAGGCAGCCTCCTAACAGCTGCCAATCCGCCGGGCGACCGGAAACAGAGCTGAAACTCGGGGAGCTCCGAGGAGGCAGAATGTAATTGTCTCGATTGGAATTTTCCTGGGCCACCAGCCAATCCTGCTTCCATCTTGTCGACCTAAGCATCAAGAATTTGCCTTTCATCATGCTGCTTGAGAGCGCCCTTCTCCTTTTCTGCCTCTTCAGACTCCTTATCTGAGCAAAGCACAAGGAAACCACTTTTCAAACAAAAAACGGTCTTGAAATTCAGAATGGAAGGCAGGCCTCGAGGCCCCCAGGAGATCCCGCCACCAGAGCAGGGCAGCAGGCAGGTGGGAGGGGTGGGAGAGGGGGGCTGACCTTGAATTCATCAGGAAGGGACATGGAGTAAGGTCATGCCGAGCCCTGATCAGTGTGGATTAAGTGAAGGAGAAGAAGAAGAGAGAAATGGGCAGAATTTAGTTCCTTTTTTTAGGTGTATATTCAGTCCCTGGGGATCCCAAGATGTGTTCAGTAGAACCTCAGACCCGGGATCCCGTGGGTGGGGTGGAGTCTGGTACAGGAGCTGGGAGAAAGCCTCTCTCTTGGAATCAAACCCTGCCTTCTGTATGTCCTCAATGTCCACACTTGCTGCCTGTTAGCAGGGAGGCTTTGCCCTCTCCCAGGGTGTCCCTCTGTGCAGACGGAGCCCCATTATAAGACTCCAGCCTCCCTCTTGCCTAGGCTGGGGAAGGTGGACTTTGTAGCAGGACCTGGGCACTGCCCTTCTGCTCCCCTCTCTCATGGGAACCCGCTGCCCCCAGGGATCAGGCTCGTTCCTCCATGCTGTACGTAAATCCTAAACTGAGTAGTCCTCCCAACTTCTGCCACATGGGGGCACTTGCCCAGGGCCACAGGGACCATCACCTTGCGAGCCCATCTATAGCTCTAACACTAAGTTGCAGGCTCCAGTCTAGGGGATATTTTGGCTTCCATCTGTCATATCCTTTGCTTTATTTACCAACTGATTTTAAACACCGCTAAAGGATACTGGTGCTGTTTATTGAACCACCCCGAAGCCCCTCGGCTGGCTTATCCCATCCCATAACAGCCTTTAGGCCACAACCCAGGTAGAATGCTCGAAGTAGCCCGCTGGGAGATGCTGGCTCTCAGATCTTACAGATGCTAGCAGTTTCCTTTGATCCCTGGACGACTTGGAGTTGGCAGAGACGTTCTTTGATGTGTGACCTCTCCAGGGCAGAGATGCCAGGATTGAATCCGGGTCAGAGGGAGACTCACTATCTGATCCCAGCCCCTGTTGACCCAGTGAAGAGTGCTGGGAAGGCCGTCTTCGGATGGTGCCCGTCCTATTTGTCCCCAAGCTGGCCAGCCTGACGGGCTCCAAGAGAATCCAGGAGCAGGTCACCGTGAGGTCCGGCCTTTGCGGACTGTGGGTGAAGCTCTTTCAGAGTCTTGATGGCCATGGGAAGGGGGGTGGTCATCACCGCAAGGCAGGTGGGCCTCCTCCCGCCTGCTGTGTGTGGGAGCAGGCCTCCCATTCGCCTTCTTGCTAGTGCTCGCGAAGGGCAGGATGGGTCCCAGAGCCTCAGGAGGAAGGTCTGCTGCTGTCCACACAAGGTGGGCTTCGCACAGCTCCGTGGGGTGCCAACGTGCTGTGTAGTTAGTATGAATTTATAGAATTATCACAGTGCCAGCAAATAGCAGCAAAGGACCTCGAAGGAGGGCACCTTTCCTAAACTCGCAAAATTGCCATTTGGGCCAGCGGTCTGGATGTGTAAGTCCTTTCAAGACAAACTTTTCATTCTACAAAGGAGATACCTGAGAGCCGTGGAGAAGAGTCTTCGATCAGGTCATGGATCTGGCTGGTGGCCGAGGCAGGACAAGCACCCAGTTCTCCTGAGCACCGGTGCACTGTGTCCCTCTGTGCTGTCACATAACTTCGCCGAGCCCCGCCCCCCCCCCCCCCCACACACACACCTTGCTCCCTTCTTGCAGTTTCTGTGATAACATGGTGCCCGGGCAATGTCACCTCACCCCGTCAGTACCCTTCTTGCCGCGACGACGGCACCAGCCAGGTCAACCCCCTCTCCCTCCCTGCGCGCACCTCCCCAAAGCCTACCTGTTGTGAACTGGGTGGTCGTGGACTGGCTCTCGTTGGTCCCACGGACGGCACTGACCCACACCTCATAGCGGGAGCCGGGCCGCAGGGCCTGCACTGAGTATTGGCTCAGTGGGGGCTGGAGCCGGAAAGTGGTCTTCCCGCCTTCCCCGCCCACCAAGCCATACTTCAAGAGGATGAAGTCGACTTTGGCTCGAGGTGGGGTCCACTCCACGAAGGCCACGGTGTCCGAGACATCTCGAACCAGGATCTGTGTTGGCCCATCAATGACTGAATGAAAAAGATCAAATAGAAACAAGAGTTTGAGAAGTGGGTGTTTGAAATCAGCTCTCTCCTTTCCTCCTTCTGTTAACTTGATCAAAGAGAGGATGGGTGTTATTATCCCAATTTATAGATGGGGAAAATGGGACACAGTAAGATGAAATGGTTTTTTCCTGAGGACACATAGAGGCAACAGGGGAAGTGACATTGGAAGTCAGTTCCCCTGAATCTTGCTCTCACCAGGCTACGGCTTTTCCGTGCTGTCACTTCCTCATTTGGGCAGGGGAAGGGTACCTATTGCTTGAGGCCAGCACAGCTTCCTTCTGGAGGTAATGGGACAGAGAGCTGAGAACTGTGCTTCTGGTATGTTTTTCTGCCCTTCTCTTTCTTTGAGCCCTGAGGAAAGATCTACCAAATCATCAGCCCCATCTAAACATCTGAGACTTCCAACTCAGTTGCCAAAGGGGGTATCATGAATATCCAAAAGATATGCTTGCTCAGCCACACCTAGAACTCAGTCAATCCAGTTGCTAAGTCCATACCACAACCCAACAGACATTTGTATGTGTGGACGTAAAACATGCCTTCTGGGGAAACTTGCTTCTCTGGGAAAAAAAAAGAACTCACTTTAGGAATAGTATCTTGTAGGCTATTTTTTCCCACCTGTTCTTGCATATTCCTGAGCTAGGAGGGCACCTCACACACGGGAAGTCCCTCCAGGTTATTTAGCAGCGTATGTCCCTCCTGAGCCCTGGCCTCTGGCACTGAGCAGCGGAGGGGAACATCACTGTGGGGTAGTGTGAACTAGAAAAGCTGGCTGGTTTCCTAGGGTGCCCACTGTCCATGGTTCCAGCACCCACTTGGTGTCCTCTTCATATTGAATTAGTGGTGGGGTAGAGAAAAGGGAGAGAATGTAGAATGGAAATAGAAAAAGAAAGAGCTTAGTGAGGACAATAGAGAATGGTGTTCTCAACTCCTCATGGTAGTTCCGCAAGGCCAATGTGTCCTTCTTGAATTACTCATTATCTTCTCAAAGAGTAGTCCCAGCTTCCATGTTTGCTTTTAGAATATGACTACACCTCTCTGGCTGGAGTTGATTAATATTAATATTAGTATTAATGTTCTTCAAGGATTTGGAATTGGAACCAGAGACTCAGGTTCTCTGGTTAGCTGGTTTGGGACCATGGAGAGCCAGGGCTGGTGTGGCCATTGTCTACCATATTCACACATCAATGTGTGAATGATTTAGGGAGGGAGACAAAAAAGGTGGGGAGGGGGTTAGAGAAGGAAGAGGGTGATTTATAATAAACACATATTTAGGGGGCATATTGTTACTTCCTAACACAAAGCTCCAAAAACCTTTGGAATTTCCTAAGTGATGAGAGTGATAATGTCTTTTGTTATGTTAATGAGGCGAGGAAGGGGCTGCCTGGCTGAGTAGTAAGCCATGTGACCTCTGGTCCACAACTGTTTCTGCCTGTGTAATGAAGCCTTCATAAAAACCCAACGGGACTAGGTTCAGAGAGCTTCCAGGTTGGGGAACCAGAACCACATGGTTCCACGTGCACCATGCTGGGCCCCAAAATTTTCAGGTCCTTGCCCTGTGTATCTCTTCATCTGGTGTTGATTAGTGTCCTTTAATATCCTCTGTAGTAAACAAGTAATCCAGCAAATGGATTTCCTGAGTTCTGTGAGCAGCTCTAGCAAATTAATCAAATCCGAGGAGGGGGGTGGTGGGAGCCTGATTGATAGCTAGTTGGTCAGAAACAAAGGTAAGAACCTGGACTTGAAGCAATTGGCATCTGAAGTAGAAGGCAGTCTTGTGGAACTGAGCCCTGGACCTATGGAATTTGCTGTTGTCTCTGGGTAGATAGTGTCAGAATTGTGTTGAATTGTAGGATGGCCATCTGGTGTCTCAGAGAATTTCTTTGTGTGGGGACCTCTATCTTCAACACACACACACACACACACACACACACACACACACACACACACACATGCTGGAATTGGTGCAGAATTTTAGGAACAAATATACATAGAGAAGCAGAAATGAGTGACTGTGTGGAGCTTCTAGAAAGACAGAGAGAGTAACCTGAATCTGACTTTCCATTTTCTGGTTCTCGTTTTTTTATGACACCCAGATGCATTCTGGTCCTAGGGTTTTAGAAGATACTCTTTGTCCTTCCAGTAAATATTCTTTTTTGCTTTAGATAGTATAAGAAAGTTTTTCTTTCTTGTTCCCAGAGAGTCTTGACTAGGACTGGTTTTTTTAAACCAGTCCACACTGGACCACCTCCTACTGTCTCCAAAATGGAGCGTCTCCCTCAGGATGGGCTCAGTCTGACTCTGGGCTTCTCAATCAGGACATTTCCCTGGTCACTCCACCCTCTTTCTGGGTCTAGCCCAGTCCTGTTCTCTATTAACCAGCTTAGGATTTTTGGCTTAGCATCCACCAAAATGAAAATCACCCGGCCATTTTGTACCACCTGGCTTGGAGTTCAAATGAAGTTCTGTTTTTCATATTTGGGGTAATAATAATTTAACAGAACACATCCAGATGTTTTCAGCATGCTGAACTTAATGGTTTCAGGTAACTTGGACCCTTTAAATTTAATTTAATAGTGAAATGGGAGAAATGGTCTTCTAGCTGCTGTATAAGCATAAAGCCTGAAACCTGAAACATAGATACTCAGGAAATGGGTGTTGAGTAAAAGGAATGAGTGAATATTCTCTGTGTCCATGTGAAAGAAGGGGAAGCATTTCAAAGAGCTGGAGCTTCTTGAGAAAAAAGAAAAGAAGATGTCACAGAGACTCCGATGACCATGTAAGGCTTTGGTCCTCCAACTCTTTAAATCTCCAAGACCCTAATCGGAGTGGATTGTCCATATTAGTGTATGATCTGCAGCACAAATCTGGCTCTAGCTGCAGGAGGTCTTATAATTTGCATTCCCCAGAGGGCCTGCCTGGAAGAGAAGCCAGTCTGAGTGTCTATGAGGACTCAGAACTTCACAGGAGGGGGTTGGTGTAGGTCAGACCTTAGCAGAAGGAAATAATTAAATAATCGTTTCCTGAAAACAGCAGACAGGGTTTGGAGACAGTCATCTCTTCTGTAGCCACTCTTGGATTCTGCCCTTCTGTTGGCCACTTAGTAGTGGTGTCTCGATTCCAGTCAAGTTGGTATCAGCTTGCTTTCAATTAAGTCCTAATTTCTGAACAAACACATGTTCTACTCAAAAAGTAAACTGGAATAAATATTTTTCTTTCCATTTCTTCATGACTCGGTACACAATGCCAAGCTATTAACTAGGACATTTTTCTTAATTGAAAAAAAAAAATCTGCCTAACGTTACCACAGATTTTTAAATCTGGAATTTGAATCTTAGGGAACTTCCAAGCCAAAAAATATGGCAAATTTTGCAAAACTGTGGTTTGAGTAGAAGACTGAGGCAGGGTTAGACTATCTTCCCCAAGTGTGGAGGAAGAACTTTCTACAGCTGTAATGCTCTTCTCTGCCCTCTTCTGAACCATCTTCTTTGTCTAGGCTTTTGTTTTCCACTCATGCTTGCTTCATATCAGTTCACAGGAATGACTGGGGGACCTGAAACTTTCCATCCCAGAGGAAGAGCACATGTCATGAAATGTCAGGTTCCAGCATCACCTTTGGGATAGAGTTGTGGAAAAGCTCTAGTCACTGGCGTCTGAACAAATTTCTACAGAGTACTTTTAGGTTTTGTGGCTATGGAGTAGTTTCTTCTAAAACATGTTTGCAGTAGAACAGTAGTTTTAAAACCTTTGTTGGGGCAATAATACTCTTTTCTCTTAAATAACAAAATCTTAAATGACTATACAAAATACAAAACACGTGGCGCTGCCTTGGTTGGAGGGTGTGTTGGGCCTGGGTGTGGGTGTGATCAGAGGCTCAAATCTCCCCTTCGTCTTTGCCCTGAGCCACTGCCATGGAGCCCCAGTGCTCTAATGGAACATAATCTAATGCCACAATAGTTTAAAACCAATGTTTTCTAGACTGAGCATAAGCCTCAGCACCTGATGCTATTTAGTTTGGATCTAATTAGCAAAGTATGAATCACCAGTCCATAAACATGGTCTCATTACATGGTGTTGTGGTTCCTCTTTCTGGCCAACTTGGCCTTTGTCCTAAACTCATGACTGGCTTTCTTAGGTGTCAGTGTGGGTTTATGAAAAATAAAGCTGTACCAATATTCCCCTATCTCAGTTTCTGTTAACTAAAAGGGGAAAATGCTTAACTTTTGAGTCTCAGCTCCCCCATCAATAAAATGAGAACCAAAAATGATACCAGATGCTATTTGTAACTTTTGAGAAGTTCTTGGGAAGGGCACATGCATATGCATCATATTTGTTAATTTACAGTATTAAAGTTGGCCTTCCTTTGTTAGCTAAGAAAACAAGAAGGCAAAATATGGCACAGGTACTGAATCAAATCTAGAGACAATGATCTTGCATAAGATTAACTGTGGGGATGAAATAATAATCAACTTAAGTCATCACCTTAAACAGTGACCCAACCCACGCTTCCTGGTTTCGGATGATTTGTTTCCGCCTGCTCTCACTCCTAAATGTGTTCTCTGAGTACATGTGTATACACTGGGTATTGAACACTCACCTGCCATCAACAGAGTGCTAATCACTTTGTGTGCTTTTTCTGATTTAATTCTCACATCAACTCAAAGAAGGAGGTATTGTTGTTCATCATTAGAAAGTGATGGGAAGTTTGGGAAGGGTTGGATGACTTTCTCCAGATCTCACCATAGATAGGAGTGAGTTAGTTCTTGCTGGTTCCAAAGCTCAAGATACTAGGGGGTGGCAAACGAGGCCTCTTTAAGATCAGAAGAAATACACTGGAAATCTTAACAGAAAATTTCCCCCATAGAATATGCTCCCAGATTTCTGTGCTTGCAAGGATTGGCAGTAGGGAAGATGTTCAGCTAAGTATCTGGTAGGGTAGCTCTATCTCCAGGTACCCAAATCATCTTCAGCTCTGGGAGAAAACCTGGCACCCTCTGTCTCTCTACTTCTTGGGCAATCTGCAGTCCTTTCTCCAGAGTGACCTAATGGATAGGCATAGGAAGAAGGTTTGGAGGCACTCACCGGTAGAGACGCTGGCCGAGGTAGGGGGGCTCCGGGCTTGCTCTTTCAGAGCCACCACATTGACAATGTATTCCTCCCCCGGCTTTAGTCCTGTCTGATTGAAGGATGTTACATCACTGGGGAGCTGTGCAATCACCCCTCCTTCATTATTCTTGAGGGTGGGAGGAAGGGAGAAGCAGAAAAAGCAGAAGAGAAAATCACCGGGAGAGAAAAGTGTGAAATATTGATGGTAAATTGTGAATTAAAACTGGGGCCCACATCTATTCTTGATGCTGACAGCTGAATATCTGGGGCCAGGAAAAAGTCCCAGTAGACTCAGTAAGAATCCTATCACTCTATGAGATTTGGCAAACGGAGAATCCATTTTCAAGAACATTTCTTTGGCCTTTCCTTAGTCTATTGAGTTTGCCAGTACAAATTGGTCATAAGGTGATGTTGATTTACTCTCGCCAAAGATTCAATGTTTGATGGTTACGGCTAACATCCATCAGATTTTTTGGCATTATTATGAGCATGCCCTTGCCTCTTGAGAAGAGTATACTTGTGTCTGTGTGCGTGTCTGTGAACATCTTCACGTATACACAACATTTTTCACACTGAGACATTTTCAGTTTTTGAATGAGCTGAACTATCATTTTGCTCTATCTGGAGTTTCTCATGGTGTTACACTGGGTGCAAATCTGTCAATCTCTAGTTTTCCCTTCACCCAGATGAGTTAGGAGTCAGTGATACAACCAGCTATGAAGTACAAAGAAGAGAAAAAGAGAGCATGGAACAAAGAGTAACACAAAGAAGAGAGGAAAGAGACAAGTTGGTGGATGAGGAAATGAGAAAGATGAACCTGACGATGTTGGGTCCAGGATCATCTACCTATCTGTTGGCGTCTGTTATTATGCATTTTCTATGTGTGTTCCTGGAAATGGAGCGGACAAGAAGACTCTTTGTGTCACTTCCTTTCTTCCCTATTCCTTGGACTTTGTTTATGTCCCCCTGGAGTGCCCTATATGTAATTTATAGCCATACCCATAAATCAATGTGACACATGCCCCTCCGCCCCTTCCCCACCCCTCCTCCCTCAGCCAGTGGCGGCAACCTGTGGATCACACAGTTATTCTCTGTGGCCATGTGTTTGATCTTGGCATGCCCTGGCCAAGGTCTTATTTAGAATTTTACGTATTAGATATTAAACAGGCAAACCTAGCACAGGTTTGTTTTTTTTTCCTGCCTCAGATCAGGGTGATAGGATTCTCTCTGCCCTGTTATACACCCAGCTGCCTACCATACATACTTTAGTGGCCATGTTAATGCAGATAAGACATATAAGAAGGTATTTGTACAGAATGCCTGTTCAGATATATTTAGCTTGCTGCGACACAACTACATCCATCTAGAAGGAAAGTCCTGATTTAGTGGACAGAACCTTGCAATAGAAGTGGAGACCTGGGTTCTTATTTTAAGCCTGCCACCAACCAGCTACCTAATGTTCTTTAAGTTTGCTGAGTTTTAATCTCTATAAACAAACTAGATGTAGGGGCGCCTGGGTGGCTCAGTCAGTTAAGCATCGGACTCTAGCTCAGGTCATAATCTCCCAGTTCATGGGTTCAAGCCCTGTGTCTGGCTCTGTGCTGACAGCTCAGGTCTGGATGAAGGCTCAGACTTTGTGACTCTGTGAACTTGAGGCCTTTTGTAGCTCCAGCAGTCCATTCCTCGAAGAATTTTGAAGTAAAATGATGGTGAGATCTCTGTCTTGTTAGCCAAATATGTGTCATCTGTCATTGAGTCTGATGAATGACTGAAAAAATGCTATTTGATATTGAAAGATGAAGATGGGGATAAGGCACCTGAGTGAACATTATGCTCCCACGAGTGCTACAGTTAGGGAGGGTATCAGTCGGGTCAACAAATTCTGGAAAATCGGAACTAGGCAGGCACCTCTGGCAATTTGGAAAAGTTTGTTCTAGATGAACAGAATAAAATACTTACTTCAAAGAATAGGAAGGAATCAGGATACCTTTTTAACTCAAAAACTAATAGCATAATTTGGTTAAGGGAAAAATCTTCTCAGTTAATATGTTACAAAAGGTGTTTTGGGGTTACGCCTCTGACCTTCAGAGACTGAGGCCACACAAGCTGACTTTTGGTGCATCTTCTGCATGGAATGAAGCTATGTGACGGGTTCAGTCTGGCTTTCCCTGTGTCCTAAAGAGAAGCCCCACAGTTTCGAAGTTTTGGTTTTCAGACTCGCTAAAATCATAGCTTGCCAAACCCTAGAGCTGAGCAGAGAGCTGGGGCCTGGTGGCTGCTTCCCACATCCTGTCTTCCAAGGCCAGGCTGGTAGGCTCAGGGCCACTCTTGCTAGTCAGTCCCCACCATGCTTTTGTGAGCCCAGACACCACAAAGGTCCCTTTGTATCCTTAGTGGCATGGAAAGAGGTATTGGGCAGTGTCCTCCTTGAAGCCCTGGATTCCAAGTTGAGGGTACGAATACTCCACATAAGGCTGGTTAGCAGTGTGGCAGATGGGCGTTACCTTTGGAATGAAGCTGATCTCCCATCCATCGAAGGAGAATGAGAAGGGCTCCCATTGCACCTCTACAGTGGTCTCCGTGATCGTCTTGAAGTGTAGCCCTTGAGGGGTAGAGAGATCTGGAACACAGCAATGTGGGTGACCATGTCATGGCTGTCCCTGGCAGGGACAGAGAGCATCACCTGGGCCTTTGCCTGGGTACGATCCCTCCACACCACGGGTCTGCTGGGCAATCTCAATCTTACGACAAACACCGTGGGTCCCACGTGCAGGACTGGCCTGCTCTGTCGTGGCCCTGGTGCCGCTCTGTATTGGTGAATGAATACTTGAGTGAGCTTAACAAACATCATCTAATAACTACTTTTTAAATGCTTTCTATTGCATAATAGGTGACCAAAGACACCCTTTCCTTTCCTTACTAATGTGGCAAACCTTGGTATTTAATATGGTGCCTTTCTCAGAGAATTTGAACACTACCTTTGGAGGCTCTAAGGATTCCTGAGAGGCAATAAAATGTCCCCATTTCACACCCGGGAAGAGAGGTACAGGGACGGTTGGCTAAAGATGTGGAGCAAGCCAACTTCAGAATAAAGACCAGAACGCTTTTCTTGGTCATCTGACGGGCAGTCTGAGTATTCTGCTTAGCCCACATCACCAAGTCTCGGATGGTCTAAGAGTTCCATTTCACATACACAAGGAAAGCAGAGGCACACACATAGGACAATGGCGGACACTGGGAATTTGGCTCTCATTCCACTGTCTCCCTCTTTTCTCTGGTTCTCCTTCATTATTTGTCCCTTAGCTCCCTCAGTCACCTTTGCCTCACTTATCTTGTTTTTAATTCCTTTTTTAATCGCCCCCTATCTGACCCCCATCCGCACACACGCACACGCACACGCACACACGCACGGGCATGCATAGGTTCCGTGAGGTGGAGCTATGCCTGTCCTAATGGAGTTCCAATTACCAGCCCTGAAATACGGCAGCATGACTTTTCTCAGTTCTCCAGGGAGCCTGCTCCCATTTTAGCTTTGCCTCTCGTGGGATATTCCATTGGAAAACTGACAGATTCTCATCCCTCTTGTTTGGAAGCTTCCTCAGTGCTTCTGGGTTGAACGGCAGGTCTGATTCTGAACCCACTCGAAGGCACGTCAGGTGAGTTTACATGATTTTGTCCTTGTCACCTGGGAGCTTGCCTGAGGGGATGCCCTGAATTGACATAATAAACGCCGTGGGGGATGGAAACCTCATCACGGTGTGTGCACGTGGACCGGAGAGGAGACGCCTGGGAGTCGGGCCAGCCACTTGCTGTGGTGACTCATCCCGGAGCAAGGTGGGAAAAGAGGCAGATGGTGACCTGCCTCTCTGCACAATCATTGCAGATATTTAAAACTGGTTCTCAGGCACCAGAGGAATTTAAAAAAAAAAAAAAGGTCAAATATAAACAGAGATAATTATAGGCATATTTACAGAGTCGGCATTCATAGGGGGAATCCGGTATTCTAACAAGATCTCTGTCACCTGCAAAGCAAGGGGATGGGACGATTTCTTGCATTCTTTCCTCTCTGCCTGTCCCTGTCCTTCAGAGTGTGATTCAAGTCCGTGAAACCTTCAAGACCTTCTCTTTTTTCTTTGACCTCTCCTTTCTCTGAACTTCCATGGCATTTATTATCCAAATACCATCTTGTCCTTTGGGACCTACATAAAATGGACTGAGATCTCTTATCCCTTATTTGGTGATAGGTCCCATTTACTGACCCAGGGGCTTCTGTTTCATGGTTACTATCTTGTTCCAGTTTCCTGCTACCTCTAAAATCTCTGGGCAACGTAGTAAAAAGCATTTGGTCTTTGTCCCTGATTCTTGGCACACAGCTCCTAAAACTTTTGGAATCTCCAGAGCGATAAGAATATCTTTTGTATGATTGTGAGATAGATAGCTGGTTTCCAGAAAAGCCATGTCACGATTTAAAAGATCAGAACCTTCGACCCATCTTCCAACCTCCAGGGAACAGGGGGAGACGCGCTGGAGACTGAGTTAATTACCAATGGCCGGTGATCGATTCAGTCGTGCCTACATGATGAAACCTCCACAAAAATCTCTAAATATCAGGGTTGGGAGAGTTTCCAGGTCGGCGAACACGCTGAGGTGCTGGGAGGGTGAGGTGGCCAGGAAGCCACATGGAAGCCCCCCCCCCCCCACCCCCCACCCCCCGACCCCTTGCCCTATGCATCTCTTCATTTGCTTGTTCCTGAGTTGTATCCTTTATAATAAAGCAGTGCTGGTAAGTCAAGCACTTTCCCGAGTTCTGTGAATTTCTAAGGAGTTGTCCAACCCAAGGAAGGGTTGCGGGAAACTGTTGTGGGCCAATCAGAAGTGCCGGGAAAAACTTTGGACCAGTGACTGGCACCTGACCGGGCGGTTCTGTGAGATACAGGCCCTAACCTGTGGGATCTGACGCTAACTCCAGGTAGATGACGTCAGAATTGAATGGAATTGGAAGTCACCCAGCTGGTGTCTGAGAGTTGAAGAAGCAGTATTGGAAAAGATGATTTAAGAAATCAGAGGTGTCTAAAGAAAAAAAATAACAGTGCCTTTGTTTCTTCTCCTCCTCTTCCTCCTCCTCCTTCTTCTTCTCCTCTTTGATGTAGCCAATGTTAATACTTGGTATGCAAGCTTTTAAAATTTTTCTGTGCTTAAATAAAATACGTGTAAAACACAGATATGCACCTATAGGAATTTCTCCCTGTTCTGGAGAAAAAAGGAAAGCTCTTGCTTATGGAGAACAGTTTAGCTGGCCTCTGCCTCTGTCTCCACCTCTCTTTCTCTCCACCGAATCTTTCTAAACTATGCTCTGGAGCTTTACCTTCTATAATCAAGACGGACTCTATTTTGCTAAACAAAAGACCATGAAGAAATTATGCCACTTCTCTCTGAGGAGAAGTGGGTGTTGTCAGTGTGGTTTTAAATAAGATTTTTTCCCCACTCTGCTATACACTTACCATCTGTAACATACCATTTAGCACTTGCTTATTATACGTCCTATTTCATATCTCCTCGTTTTGAATCCCTAACTAGATTCAAAGTCTGCATAAGTCTCGTACTTTCTTTGACTTCTAATCAGACTCAAGCTTATAACAAGTCAGAACTCAATAATTGGTTTTTGTCCTTTTGGTTCTATAATTGATGGGAGCTGCCTGCATTTGGAAATTCTCTTAATCGGAAGTGCCTTTTTAATGATTTACCCTTTACTAAGTGGATCACGTTGTTGGAAGCCCTTTTCCTCAAGAGCAATGATTATCGCAGGCATCCCCGAAGAATTTAGAAAAGACACTGCTATCATGAATGCCCATGATCTCATGTAGGAGAAAAGAAAAATGAAGTAGGATGGGGAAATGTTACGTACGGGTGGCCACCTTGGCAGTGATGGGAAGGCTGAGGATGTTGCTAATGACAGCGTAGACGCTGATGTTGTAGGTGAGACCTGGCTCCAGCTCCGTGATGGTGACACCACTCCAATCTCCAGGTACCCGCCGCTGGAGCTGGAGGCCCCCCAGGGCCGTCGGCTGGTAAGAGATCACATATTCCGTCACTGCCATCGGCCCGTCCCATTCCAGCTCAATGGACCTGTCGCTGATACCAGCCACTCGCAAGTCCTCTGGAGGGGCAACTACCGGGAGGCAATACACAGATAGCATGAGCTCAGAGGACTGCCTTCCCCATCCTGGACTCAACTCTCTTCCTCACATCTCACCCCACATGCCTGTCTGTATGTTCTACTCCCCTCGCTGGCCTTGGGTGATTTGTAACTCCCTTTTGTTGTCTTTTCTGTGCTCAGTATTTCTATCCCCACGGGGCCCTGAGTGAGTGGTATGCTGGAGCCTGCTCTCGCTGGCTTGCGAAAGTTGAATGTCAGATTTTCAGGAGTTTTTCAAGACAGCTGTTACACAGAGCCATCGTTAAAGATTAAACTTTATAAATTTACAATGAAGTAAACTGTATTAAACACAAGGTAGTAAATACTCAAAACTCGTCCCTTTCAAGTTATTCCACTAAGTTTTACTCTTATCTACGTCCTTGAGGTGGTTTACATGTGTTGTCCCTCTCTGGCGGAGATACTGTATAATTGCATTCTACTGCAAAACTGTTCCCGACCCCATGTTTAGTGATGTGTGTCATGTTGGTGTTTTGAAATTGGCCGTGGAAGGAGTATTTCCACCATGGACACTGGCAAATGCTACAAAGCCAGGTTTTTAATTTTTTCCCTTAGAGAGTTAGTTGTTACATATTTAACAGCACATAGCTGGCCAACGTTTCTGGTGGTGTAATAAGTGTATGTCACCAGATTACCCTGGGAACCAATATTTGATTTGGCAAGTGGGAATAAAGGCTTATGCCTGGTTATCTTACAAAATATAAGAAGCCAAAACAGTAAGTTCTGGGTGCCATGGACCTATGAAGGCCTTCAAAGGCTTTATCGTATTATTTTCCCTTTTAAAAAGAGAGTGTTTAAGATTTGAAAGAAATGTAACTTGTGTTAAACTAATTTTTATTAGCCTTGATCTTGGGGATGATGATAAAGAGGCATTCTTGAGGGCTTTGCTTTTTCTCTCTTGTTCCACTTCTCAAATGTTACTCAAAGTATCACCCAAGAATAAACCTCACTGAAATAGTCTTTCATGTATGGCTCCCTTAGGAAGTGAAGACGCACCACTAGTGTGAGTATTAAATAATTGAACCTTTGAGCCCAATTGGGGGGGGGGGGGTGTGCCTGTCTTGGGACCTGCCCAGAGATTAAATTTAAAAAAATTGGAAATATATTTAAATCATTGTAATTAACTCATAAATTTACATGTAGTGAAGACTGTAGTTAGCTTATGAGTTGCCTTTGGCTTTGAGCCTCTCCTCTGAATGTTCTCACTCTTTCACCTCCACAAAAGCACAGGGCTGAGCCAGCTGCCATTCACAGGATCATGTGAGTGGGGAGCACTCTTGTGCTCACACAGGTGCCCCCAGCTCCTCGGCAGAGGCAGAGATAACTAGCCCTTTAACTCAGACTCATGGGATGGAAATTAGGAACATATATTTGCGGTGTTTGGCATTTGCTTTGACTGTTTTTTCCCCAAACTATTCATTGTATAAAACCATCTAGAAAGCAGAGCTCTCTCTGATTGAAGATGGCGAATGCTGACTGAAACAAAAAAATCATAAACATTCGGGTTTTTTTTTTCATTTATAAGACCAAATACATGTAAATGAGATTTCAATAATTAAACTTCAAACGATCATTTATAAGCTCATATCATTTCTAATGCTGACATTATTAAAGCTTTGAAGGGTGCTGAGATCTTTGGGATAGCCTGTGTGATGCACGCCAGCCCCTGGACCAAGGCAAGATGGGTTTATATATAGAATGTGTCAGTGCTTTGCATGATTATACTGAGCATTTATTGTATCCCAGGCACAATGCCAACCATTCTTGGATTATCCCATTTCATTCTCTTACCAACACTATGAGATAGGTATTATTATCACTCCTATTTTATAGATGAGGAAACTGGCTCCCACAATCAGCAAACACAGAAGCTAGGATTTGAATGAGGCATAATGGTTCTAGAACCTCTTAGTCAGTAAACAATTATCACTCTACATTTGCCCAGCATTTCCCGGTCTATAAAACATGTTCAGACACACCATCTAAATGAAATGTTAAGAAGTCCTTTAATGGCAGCCTTATGAGGTAGATTGGGTAGATATAATGATCCCAAATTTATAAGTGGAGAAACTGAGACCCAGGTTAAGGGACTTGCTAAAAATTCAAAGAGTTGGGTCAGAATTGGTTCTCAAACCCATATCTTCCGTACCTAGCGTTCTTTCCCCTACAATTTGTAGGACAGGTTACGGATTGTGCCAGATGCCTTTTTTCATTTATACACAGCCATCTAAAGTAAATTGCAGTAAAGGAGAGTTCAGACTATTCTTTAGGACATGAATTCTGGATTGGTGCTTATCCTAGAGGTAAGAAACTTATTGTAAAAAGGATTCTCTACTGCTTGCCTCTTGCGATCCAACACAACTGATTCTAAGTTGCCTAAGTGGGACTTCTCCTCTCATAGTCACAGAAGTGGCCATTCCAAATTTCAGGTCATCAATAACTCCTAGAGTGCTTGGGACGAGTCAGTGTATTCCTTTTTGGTTCATTCTCCCAGAAAATAAAGCAAATAATGATCCAAGCAGAGAATTTTGGGATTTTAAGGTAAAAAGGGAGTATAGAAGGATTTTTGATCTTGACAGCTTAACTTGGCAAGTTTTTTATCTTGAGACCTGAGCCTGGTGGTAAGCACTGCCTTCGCTTGTGATGAGAAAGCAGCAATGGTGTTGTTTGTGGTGGAAGGTACTCTTGGGGGCCGTGGCTCAATGGAAGAAGCCAAGACCACCACCATTCATTCTATGCCTCAGCGGCAGCCGTGTACTGGGATGTCAGTAATTCTCATAAAATGAAATGGTATTGAGCTATTAAAAAACACTGAAGAACAGCCATATGCCTTGATTCAATGAGTCTGGGATGGAAGCAAAATGTTCGTGGTCTTACTTTCTTTGGGATTCTGACTTCGAACTTGGGGGTAGAGCAGACAATTAAAAAGGAATAAACTGTGGCTTGAAGAATCAGAGTTGCTTATCCGCAAAGATTCCATGCCGTTGACTTTTTAGATCTTGCCTCAGTTGTGCACATATGTGGTGAGAGCAGTTGGAATTAGTTCCACGAAGTGTCTTGCTCCAAGGAGCGAGTAATTTCAGGTACCAAAGGTTGGCTGGCTGCAGTGCAGGCAGAGGCAGAGGCTGACGTTGATGGATCTCCGCAGGTCTGACTGAAGTCCAGGGAACAGCAATCTGGATTGTTTCAAGTCCCTGCTCTGGTGGTTCTTTAATCCTGCTGACTCATGGGGAGTTTTGGCCAGCTCACTGGACAGATCCTGTGCTAACCTCCTTCACTGGGGGCAGACGTGGACAAATAGTTTAACGTGCTTCTCTACCCCACCTCTAACACCTTAAAAACTCATTTGACAGGGCTCAGCTTTCCTATCAAAAGATTATTTCTTTATGTATGTGGCTCTTAAAATTTTTATTTTTCAATTCCGCTCTAGTCAGCAGCCTGGAGAGGATTAAAGAGCGCTAGAAGTTGGTAGGAGACCAGGGTTCTCATTCTTTCTCCGCCATTAATTAGCGGTCTGGCTCTGGAAAAATCTTTCTGTCTCTCTGGACTGCTGCTTTTTAAATTTGTAACATGAGAAGCCCAGTGTAGCTTCTTTCTACTGCCTGTTTTGAGTGCTCATATTCATGCATTTTTTGTTCTATTATCTTTACACGGCCAGAGAACAGAGGCAGAAAGGTTGAGATTTTGTCCCATGGCATGCTATGAGCAAAGATCAAGGCTCAGAGTCAAATATAGTGGGCTTGTTGACACTATTCAATTGTATTCAAGCTCTAGTGGTCTAGGGGGGCTCAGAATGAAGCCCACACAGTGGGCAGCTATTTGCCATGGCCTTGCCAAAGAGAAAAGAATGACACGTGCAGAGGTATATTTTGTGGCTCTCCACGAGCTCACCTTCCTTGTTCTCTCTCCTGTCCTCACTCCTGCTGGCAAGGGAAGCAGTGACGCTGTGGTGTGTGCATCTGGCCAGAAATGGCAAACAGTGGGTAAACAGCCCCCTCTCCCACAGCCTTTTCACAAAGAGCAAGCAAAGTAGCACTTTAGATAATGACCTAGATACTTCTCTGGAAGAGACCTGTAGTGTTTGGTTTGAAAGGCAGGCATTGAGAGCAGCACCTCCTGCAATGAGTGGTGGCTCCAGGGTTGCTATAGAAACAGGTGGAGGTTATGCAACTGTCCTTCCTCACATGCTTGGGGAACCTGTGAAGTAATTCATCCTGGCCTCCTGAAGTCTTCTTCAAACAGCACAGAGGTAACGTATTGGAGGTAACATGTGTTCATGGTTTGGAGTCAACAGAGCTGTGGTTATGCCAGGAGCTGCTGTGTCTTCCATGAGTGGCCAGGTGGGCTTATCTACCGTTCAGTCTGGATCCAGGGTCAGGTTAAGATTTTGTTTGCAAATTGACCCATTTCTGTAGACAAGCAGGGTCAAGAACATGGCAGGTATGTAGAGCCCAGCAAAGATCTACTCTGTTGAGAAGCATGTGGGCCACAGAATAGCCATCCATGGCAATGGCTCAAGCCAACCCTTAGCATCCTCTGATGGGGCTTCGTGGAGCCTCGTCCTGTGGATGGAATCTAGGGCCATGTTTCACCCTCCCCTTCCCAGCGACTACCTACCGACGTGGGATTTAAACAAAGGCTTAACTTAGTGATGAGGCTTAACTTCTGCTTGAATCTTCTTTTGGAACAATTGGTATAACAGCTATTTGTGTTTTTAGAAAGATAGCTCAGTAAACAAAATTGGGAGGCTAAATGAGATAATTGAATATGGAAAAAAATGAAGGAATGTGAACGATTCCTTTCCTTAGCAGTGTGTTATTGCCTTGCTTTTTTTCGTTTTTTTGTTTTTCGTTTTTTCATTACTGCCATTGATCTTTTGAGAGAATTTAAGTTGAAGTCACAACTCAGGGAACCTTGTCCGACTAGTCTGTTTATCTGGGTGGGGGTCCCTGGCGATGTTGAAGAACAAAAAGCTACTGAAGTTGACCTTCCAGGGGACAGTCCATCAGAAGGCTTAAACACATTTGTTACGATTTTCATTTTTAAATCTTCCCAGTGGTCAATCGGAACCACTGTTATGGATTTGATCGTAAATGGAAAGGATCGAGATCAGTCACTTCACCTGCTATAAAAACAAAATGTGTCAGCAAGAGTCACTGATTTAGTTAGAAGAGGATGAGCAATAAAAGTGAGATGATGAAAATAATCTGCTTTCAGCTGAAAAGAACTATCTCCCATGAGATATTAATATTTTTCCCACTGCTGGATTTAGATGTTCATTTCAGGACAGCACCTTTGTATCAGCTTCCACGAGGTAAGACTACAGATGGGGCTGGTTCCAATTCGCTCAATGTCATCTGGCACAAAGCAAGTCACAGCCTTTTAATATTCTGTACTAATTGGTAGAATGTGAGTTGTTGCTTGATGCTGTTAGGACTTTATTCCTGTTTACATTTCATTCCTTGCCTGTAAAGACTTTTTTTTTCCACGTGGACACTAGATCATTTCATAAATGAATAACCGCTGGCAATACGTAAGTTCTGACATAACCAGAGTGCCTAGTGAGTCTGTGCAGTAGCATTGGGAAAGACGTGTCCCTGGAATATGGCAACAGGTGAGGGGATATTTTGGGGCAGGTGGAGCTCGTGGAAACCCCCTGAGTTAGAGAGTGGCCGGTCCCACGGTGTGGCCCTCTGCTTTCTTCTGCCTCAAGGACAGTGCAATGCTGCCACCATTATTACCATTGTCGTTCCAGTCGCAGGGGTAAGATCCAACTTTCAGCCCAACTTGACTTTCTTGGTGCCTGCCCTTTCCCCCCTTAAATCTGCCTCGTCAACTGTGACTGACTCAAGAAACCAGCTTTCTTGTAAAGCAAATGAGCATAGCCCAATGGGGAATTATTTTGCATGAAATACACCGTCCCTCCCATCTCTCTTCCCGCTTCCGGTGAGTTTGCCCAACGCCCCATGCAGCTCCACTTCCTACCTCCCTTCCTACCTGCCGAGCAGTCAGGGCCCTGGTAGCCCTCTTCACAGAAGCAGAGCCCCTCCTGGCAGTGTCCTCGCCCACTGCAGGCGTTCAGACACCGCTGCTGGCTGCAGTCCTCACCCACGTAGCCCTCCTGGCAGAAACAGGTGCCATTGGTGCATATCCCCTTCCCCGAACAGTCCCCGGGGCACCTCAGCTCGCTGCAGTCCTTGCCCATGTAAGGCTCTTCGCAGACACACTCCCCGTCCACGCAGAGCCCCCGGGAGCTGCAGTCCGTTGGGCACCGGAGCTCTGAGCAGTCGCCCCCGCTGTACTCGCTGTCACAGATGCACTGGCCATCCACACACACGCCCCGGCTGGAGCAGTCCAGGGGGCAGTACGGTTCAGAGCAGTTCTTGCCGAACCAGCCTTCATTGCAGATGCAGCCGCAGGACTGGAGGCTGAAGTTGCCATGGCCGCTGCAGTGAGGGATATAGTCCAGTTGTCCTGCAATGGCCAAGGAGAAGGTCAAAGGGCAGCAGCGGCACCTCGGGTAAGTGGTGCATGTTGGGGGTGTGGCAGGCAGAGACCTCCTCTCGCTCTCTGGTCAGATTAGTGTTGCTGACAGTGAAACTTCACCCAGTTTGGTACATAACCAGTTGCATAAATATTTTCCCCCAGTCTGGGTTGCCCGTGCCTCGCACCATGCCGGGGGCAAGGATGAATGAGATCTGGCCCCTCATCCCCCAGGAGCTCACCTTCAGTGTGTCTTAGCTTGGGTTTCCTAGAAGTAGTCCTCGGATGAGGACTCAGGTCAAGGTGACTTACGAGAAAGTGCTCCCAGGAGAAACTGGTCAGGGAGAGAGGAAGATGAGGGAGGGAGGAGCCAAGCCACAGCCCAAGCCTGTGTGAACGGGCAGAGTCATAGGGAGGATAACCTGGGTTTAATCCTTCAGGATGCTCCGGCCACAGGTCGGATGCAGGTCAACCTCATCATGGCTTAAGGGCTGTCCTGGGGTGGTGTAAACACTCATGCTCTTCCCTCGTCTTCTCGGGCAGGCCAAGGAGGTTCCCTCAGACCAAGGATAGTCCGTGACAAAGACGCCCAGGGGCTGGCTGTGGGGACTGATGGAGACCCAAGGGATATAGGCTGAGTGCTGAGTCTGAGACACAGGGTCATATGTGCTACAGACCCATCTTGCTCCCTCTTCTCCCCCCCGCCCCCATCTAACTACCTCTGCTCATTTATCACAACTCAGCACCAGGGTAACTTCTAAGGCTTCCCATAACTCCAGTATCATTTAGTTACCGCTCGCTGTGATCCTTTTGGATTTTACGCATGTCTCTGTCCTAGCCTTTACCACACTCTAACTACAGTGGTTGATTTATCTGTCTAGCATGAATCAAATAAACTAATTAAGCAAACACAAGCCCAGTACCTGCTTGGCATGCTTCTCTGCACTTGGCTCTGGGGACAAGTAAGTTATATCCTTTTTTAATTCTGCCACTTTACGTAGCCCCATGGTCTGAAGGGACACCACACTGACATTGTTTCACACAATTCTTGCTTGTAGATTTTTCCACGTCTGCTGGGGAGCCTGAGGGGAGGCTGGTAGAATGCCCACTCAGACGCTGCCCAGAGTTCATGTCCATGAACACCTATGACTTCCCCATATTCCTCAGCTCCACTGAAAAGGCAAAGTAGCCTGAAAGTTCTCACTGAAGAACAGGAAGAATGGGAGGCTGAACAACTAACTGGACTTTCTCTTGTCGTCTTCACAATTGTTTATTTACAGTTTCAGTTTTGGGGAGGCGAAAGAGGTATGGAAACCTGTGGAATATTTCACTACTCGAAAGCCTCCCCTAATCTTGGTATGTGTCTGCTACCCTCTGGACACGTGGGCCATCCAGCCCCGTTAAAGGTCATCCCTGCTGCCTCCTGCTTCTTCTCTGTGAAGGCCTTGACATATCAGACCCTGTAGAGGTGAAAACTAGAACCCAAGTCAGTAAAGACAAATCCCTCTTCTCATCAAAGAATGAATGGCCTGGGTCTACGATACCTGCTGGATGAGAGGACTGAGCACGAAGGAAACTGACACAATTTCTATATATTCAGGGTCAGCTGATAACTGTTGCTTCCGTGGTGCTCACCGGCAGGCAGGCTTTCACCTGGAGAGCCCAAATCTTATACTAAATAACCCCTGCCATTCTAGCGTAATCAGCATTGTTAGGTGGGGAAGGAAGGCACGGGTTAGTTCCATAACTTGCTTAAACATCAGCTAGTAAGTAGCAGAGCCAGGGTTTGAACTCAGGGAGTCTGGCCCTGAAGATGTAATGACTTCTCCCAGAGAGGTCAAGTCAGAAATTCGTAAGTGTCTCTAGTCGGGAGTGGGTGAGGCGAGACGTAAGTAAATCTCTTAGACACTCAGCCTTTGGGGGCGTGGAGTGAGCTCTGTGATTGTGTGTGAGCAGGTGTGTGTGTGTGTGTGTGTGTGCAAGCGCACCTGCATGTGTGTCTGCGGGGGGGGGGGCAAAACCTCCATCTTGCCAGAGAAGACGGGGACAGGTCCTCCGAGACCTTAATGACTATCATTGACTCAGATGGGAGAGAGGCTGTGACAGAGAGAACAGAGGACCTGCATTCTCTAGTCCCGAGGTTAACATGGATAGGTATCAGTTCAACAGCCTGAGAAAACCAAAGATGAATGAAGACAGACATCAGATTCCCCGCTCGCCACAGAAGTTGCTGCGCTGAACCGATGTACCATTACCTGACACGTCCCTCCAAAATCAGGTTAATGTATTTCAAACCGGCTGAGCAGTGGAGAGAGTCCCTGCCCTGAATCCCCCGGGGAGGGACCGCATTTAGATCACCGGGACATATGAACAGAGAGCTGCAGACGAGGGCAGTTTTCCCTCCGTGGGTGCGCCGTCCCCCCTGTGCCTCTGCTCCCCTCCGGACACCCGTGCGCCCCCAGATCCTACCTGTGGCCGCGCTTTCCGGGCAGCAGTTGCTGTTGCACTGGTCCCGCAGCACCGACACCTCCCTTTCCAGCATCTCGATCCGGCTCAGCAGCTCCTGCAGCACCCGGGCGGAGCCGGCGCACGGGCAGGCCTTTTTGGGGAGGTTGATCCTGTGGGTGAAGGTGACCTGGCTCTCATGGTCTGAGGTCTGGCCCGTGTACTCTGTCAATGCCTCGTCTTCGGCACTCACCTCCTGCTCGGCCGAGGCCTCCAGCCCCGAGGAGCAGAGGCTGTCCAGGGGCACGTTGATGTTGTACACGTGGTTGAAGACCACCGGCCGCTCTTTGCCGGAGGCGTTGTAACTGGCAACACCTCCTTCCTCCTCCACCGCCTGTCTCTGGACCCTCTCGGTGGTGACCTCCAGCTGACACTCGGAAGGCTTGAGCAGGGAGCCCAGAAGGATCAGGTTGACCCCGATGAGCATGTTCTTCAGGACCACTGTTTCCCCGTCTACCCCCATCCTCTCGGCCAGAGCTCTGGGTTCGAGACCAGCCTGCAGCTCCCAGCACCGAGCTGCGGGAATCTGCAAGAGAAACCACGGAACAAGATGACCCCTGAGAGCTGTGCCAAGCGCCACGGCTGGGCACAATCCTACAAAGCTAAAGAATAGGCAGTTGAGATTTTCCATGGGGAGGCTGGGAAGGGACAATGGCTACCAGGGTCAAAAAAGCCCAGAGCTTTGTCGCCGAGGGGGAGGGATCTTCTGCTGAAGGACATCTTGATTTCCCAAAAGACTTATCTAGAATGTATGGGGCTGGCCCCTGTGGTGGGCAAGTGGTCCCAGCAAAGGGGACCTGTGAGGACAGCCGGACAGACTGTTCCTCCAAGGAGAGCTCAGAGCCTCTTTCACGTCTGAGTGAGAAGTAGGACAAAGGGCACCGTGGAGCCTCAGGCGCATCCTCATATTTTCCCACAGGTTTATTAGCAAGGGTCCCCGTCAGACACTTCAAAATAACTTATTAACTCCTCTAAGCTCATGTATTCAATACAAGTTGACTTTTGAATAACCAACCAGGCAGATAATATAGTTCCAGGTAATTGTGGTTGTTAATAATCCTAGGGTACATTTGTGATTATCGGGGACTGTGTGAGCCGAACTTTCTTTTAATCTTCTCATTAGTTTAGTCCCGGTGCTTTGTGACCACAGGGTGCCTTTCTTCCGAGGTCCTGTTTAAATTGCTAAAATAATGCATTAGCTCCTCTGCTGATTACCTAGTCACCAAGAACCACAGAGAACAATAAATTTACTATAATGCAAATCAGTTTTACGGAAATTATATTTCTTTTTTATTCCCTATGTAAAAGAGGAAAGAGGCTTACAAAGTTTGGTTCTAAAGGTAGTGTTAGAGCTTCTAAGAAGATTAAAGACGGAGGGACGGGGTAAGGGTGGCTCTGACTCTGAGAGGAAGGCACAAAGGATGGCTGATGCCATCTGAATGTGCGCGGTGTCCAGACTGCGCTGTGCATCCTGCACGGGATCTTCCTGCCCCGCAGACAGCCCCACAAAGGGGCCCGGTGACTGTCCCCATCTCATAATGGAGGCAGCTCTGCCTGGAGAGGTCAGATTTGAATACGGGCCTGACTGACTCCAAAAGCTGTGATCTTGACTGCTGTGCTCCATCTCATTCCTTGAGAAGCATGTTCAATTCTCTGTCATCTCTGCTGGAAATTGTGTTCACACTAGGATCTTCCCAGGAATATTGAAATTAGAGAGCTTTGCTAGGGTCAGGTCCAAGGTTCCTTCCTCCGTGAAGCCTTCTCTCGCCTGTTCCCTCCTATCCCTTGCTCTGTTCCCCCAGTGAGGCCAAGTGAACCCCCGCTCTCCTCGCGGAGCCCCTCTGACAGCATTTCTCACACTAGACCTGGGTTTCCTTTGCCTGTTTCTCCCCACCTGGACTGCTAAATCCATTCCGGTCAGACCACGTCTTCTCTGCAGCGTTTGACGTGCGCCTAGGGCAGCAAAAGTGCTCACTACGTGGCTGTTGAATGAATGAGTGGACGCATGGAAGGGTGAATAAACAGATGAATTAATAAGTAAATGACCAGTGAGCAAAGGGTTGAATCATTCTCCAAGTTATTTTATCTCTTTCTATTATCTTCAAGTTACTCACTATTCTCATCCATCCATTATTCTCAACTGAACAATGTCTGAGGGTTGATTTTGGTAGGAGTAATCTGTATTAGTGACTAGTATAAAAACTATGTCTCAGGGCGCCTGGGTGGCTCAGTTGGTTAAGCATCTGACTTCGGCTCAGGCCATGATCTCATGGTTCGTGGATTTGAGCCCCGTGTTGGGCTCTGTGCTGACAGCTCAGAGCCTGGAGCCTGCTTCAGATTCTGTGTCTTTCTCTCTCTCTGCCCCTCCCCTGCTCTCTCTCTCCCTCTCTCTCAAAAATCAATAAACATTGAAAAAAATTTTAAAACCACGTCTCATTACTCAGCCACCTTGACGTTATACATTCGACCATAACCTGTCCCTGTTTCCAGTATGAAGAGGAAGCAGAACAGAGCTGTTAAGACTACAGGCACTGGAACCAGACTGTCTGGGTTCACACCCAGCTCCTTTGGTTTCTAGCTGTATGTAGATCATTTAGCCTCTGTGCCTCTGTTTCTCCATCTATAAAACAGGGATTGGGGCACCTGGGTGGCTCAGTTAGTTAAGTGTCTGGCTCTTGGTTTTGGCTCAGGTCATGATCTCACAGTTCGTGAGTCTGAGCCCTGTCGGGCTCCACACTGATGGTGCAGAACCTGCTTGGGATTCTCTCTCTCTCCCTCTCTGCCCCTCCCGGGTGCTCTCTCTCTCTCTCTCTCAAAACACATAAATACACTTAAATTAAAAAAAAAATGAGGATTATGGCAGTACCTCTCTTATGGAATTACAGTAATGGTTGAGTTATTATCTGTATAATGCTTACCTAGTACCTGGCATTCGTTAAAATAATTGCTAATTATTCATTGAAATAAGTGTGGTTTGCAGACAAGTAAAATAATTGTTCTGACTCTTCCCCAATCCAAGGACTGCCCTGAAATCACTGGAACATGTGAGAAGTCTCCTCCACTCATGGACAGCAGGAAAGCCCCAACTTAGCACCCCCTTGTTCATAGAAGGGGGGAGGTCCTTGGAGTCATGTGGGAGGCGGTGCTCCGTCGGTCACATCCAAATGAGCTACATCACCCTTGGGGATGGATGGAGTGACACGTCTGAACCAAATTGCTCTCATTGCTGTCAGCTCTTTCCAAGCTCTCAATCCGAGGTGCTGCTTGCTTTCCATTTCCAGGTGCTCCAGCCGGTGCCTCCCTAGAGTGACACTTGTGCCCTCTTGTCATCCAAAGCTTCCCAGAAACGCCTCTGCTACCAGTCATTGATGCTCACTCGTACACTGAAGGCTGTCTCTCTTACTGAACTAGAGTTGGTCCGTCTGATCCATGTTGATGTTGCTGAATAGCTTCCCCCCCCCCGCCCCCGGAAACTGTAGAATTGCCACCTAACACCCATTGCATTCAATACAGCTTTTTTGCACACGGTAGACATTCAATAAATAAGTGAAAGAAGAGATGACGTTATAAATGGAAAGGAAGGCAAGTGACAGGAAAATGAAGATGGAAAAATGTCAGGTCCTACACTTAGATCCAAAACAACTACAAAAATATTTATGGAGAGAAAGTTTGGCTTTATGTGTGAAAAACACTTAAGATCTTAGTCAATAACCAAACTTGCTATGAGTCAGTCGACACTGTGCTATTTGCAAGTTCCAAAATCTTTTAAATTTAGGCTTAATGAGTTAAAATACAGAAAATAAAGGACAAACAAGGGGCTGTTTGGCTCTGTACTGCACTGATCACTGATCCCTTCGGGGTGGCCAGGATGTTGAAGGGACTCAGTCTTGTCACAGGGAGGAATTTGGCATGTGGGTCCAGAGCAGTGAAGACCTGGGAGGTATACTGGTTCCTTTTTCCTTCATTTGACAGATATTTATTGAGTGCCTGCCAAATGCTGCTTCCTCTATTCACAGAATTTGCATCCAAGTGTGTTTGCACGAGTGTGTGCGCGCGTGTGCATTGGGGGAGGACAGATATACGGTGAAAATAATTGTGTGCAGGTATCGCTTGCTTTTTGAAAGTTTCCACTCTGGCAGTTTGCACTGGGGAAGAGTTCTGAAAAGGATTTTTGCCTTTAGGAAATAAGGCAACAAGCTAAAACAGTGTTCAGCGTTGATTGTGCAGTGAGCCGTCACAGAGGCAGAGCGCACCTCAAGCAGGGAGAGCGCCACTGCCCAGCTCCTTCCCGGAATGACGCTGGGCATCCAGGCATCAATCCGCTGGAGCTTTGGACTGTGTCTGTGGGCATCTGTGCTTTATCTCAATGTTTTTCGTGCATCCGTTAGTGAGATGTGTCATAAGGTATTAGAAAAGCTTAAGAGAGGTTACTTTTGGGGTCTGGGAATGCTCGCCAATTTTTCCATATAAATTAATGGTAATTGCTTTTTCACTTTATGCCATTTCAGCTTCTGGGAGCTTTCCTAGGAAGGCTCTATTTTCAGACAGCAGGGGAACCTGTGTATCACATACAATGTATCATAGAATGCATATTATATGGTATTTAATGAATGATAATGTAAGATGCATTTGAGGTGTATTTGTATCAGCAAGTGGTAAGACTCCACTGCTGTGGGAAAAAAGAAAAGGTGAGGGGGGAGGGAGCTAACAGGGCAGGAGAAATCATGCTGATATTACAGGGCATGGTCATGGAAGGCTTCTCTGAGATGGTGACAGCTGAGCAGAGACCTCAAAGAAGTGGAGTGGTAAGCCACGTGAATGGCTGAGGAACAGCATTCCAGACACAGGGAACAGCAACTGTGAGGGGTCTGAGGCTGGAGCTGGACCAGTGAGTCTGAGTGACAGTGAGATTGTGGCCAAGTGAAGAAGGAAGGAGCAGAGGTGAGGAGGTGAGGTCCGAGAAGTAGTAGGGGCCAGATATGACCTTGTAAACCACTATTAGGGCTCTGGCTTTTTACTGGGGCTATAGGGTCACTCTTCCAAAATTCATCCCCAACCAAACACTTCTTGTGACCTGGTCCCTATCCCTGAGAAACTCTCAGCCTTGTGGAGAAGATGGAAACACAAAACAGTGTAATATCATCATTACCACGATGAGCAAATACACAGAACGCCCAGAGGAGGCTGCAGGTAATACAAGCCAGTCAGGGGTAGCAGGGACAGCTACGCAGAAGGGGTAGCATAATTGTCAGCTCCCTTTGCCAAGTATTTCTGGCCTGGCTTTCCAGACACGTGGTAGGACTCCATTTCCTGGCCTCCTTTTGGCTTGGTGTGGCCAGGCCACTAGAACTGACACCTGAGCTCTGAGGAAGTGAAGCGTGTCACTTCCGGGTTAGTGCATTCATTGCTGGTGGCTGACGAGAGACCCTCCAGAGCTCTCCCCCTCGCCTAGTGGCTGTCAGCGTTCGAGACGGTGGCTGTTTTCTCAGTCTGGGTCCCCTCAGTGACTACAACACACACAGTGCCCCTGCTGACCCGGAGTGGATGGGCAGTAGGTGAGACAGAAATAAGCTTGTGGCTTTGAGGCACAGATTTTGGTACTGGTTTTTCCAGCAGCGTAATAGCCCATCAGGAGACGATACTAAACTGGATTTTAATGGATTACTCTTCCGGTAGAGAAAGCAGAAGCTTGTCATACACAAAAAGACATTGCGTTTGCTAAAACTCTGATATGTACAAGAACGTGAATGTTCTTGCTCAGTGAATGTAAGTATTTGAAAGGCTGTTGAATGCTGAAAGTTTGGACTTTTTTTTTTAATGTTTATTTATTTTTGAGAGAGAGAGCAAGCAGGGGAGAGGCAGAGAGGGAGGGAGACACAGAATCCGAAGCAGGCTCCAGGCTCTGAGCTGTCAGCACAGACATGCGGGGCTCAAACCCATGAACCGTGAGATCATGACCTGAGCTGAAGTCGGATGCTTAACCGACTGAACCACCCAGGCGTCCCAGGTTTGGACTTTTGTATGGCAAAATGTCCGAGGGAAGTAGTTTCCGTCAACTGGGGTAATCTACAAGGAAACAGATTTGGGCTCCATATAAAGAATAATTTTTCTAACCATCAGAACTACTGAGCTGTCATTATGGGTAGTGAGTTCCCCGTCACTGGAGGTATTTAGGCACAAGCCAAAAGACTACTTAATGAGAATGCTGAAGATGGACTTTCAAGCATCACATGAGAGGGTGAACTAAAATGAACATTACGATCTTCTCTTTGCCGCTACTTTATGAATTCATGGTCTCATGTGGCTTTGAGGCATCTACTTACTATAAAACTATATTCGTTTCCTAGGGATGCGGTCACAGATCACCACAACTGATTAACTTAAAACTATAGAACTTTATTGTGTTGCGGTTCTGGAGACTGGAGGAAGTCCAAAATCAAGGTATCATCATGACTGGTTTCTTCTGAGGGCTCTGAGGGAACATCTCTCCCATGCCTCTGTCCTCACTTCCGGTGATGGCTGGTAGTCCTTGGCATTCTCGGGTTTGATTAGATGGGTCACTCCAATCTCTGCCTCCATTGTCACATTGTCTTCACCTCTGTGTCTCACGTGATCATCATCAGTCATACTGTATTAGAGGCCCATCGCTCCAGTATGACCCCATCTTAACTACGTCTGCATGACTCTGTTTCCAAATAAGGTCACATTCTGAGGTACTGGGGGTTAGAACTTTACCATATATTCTTTGTAGGACGCCATTCAATCTATAACAAAACCAACAGCTAATTGGGCATGTCCCAGGCGCCAAGCTATGCATTTTTCTTATATTGTTGTATCCATTCTGGACAATAATCCTATAAACAAGGGAGAGGTGAGGTTTAGGAGGCAAGATATTTAGCAACAGGCATGGCTCGGGCAACAGCCAACCAGAAAGAGGCATCCATCCATCAGACCACTGTAAACAACCAGCAGGGCCCTGCGGTGATTTTGCTAACATGCTCGGTCCTCTTTCTTTCCATTATCTGAGACGAGGAAATGAGCTTCAGGAAAGGCCAAGGAATTTGGCCAAGATTGCACGGCTAATGAGCAGAGGAGCCAAGACTGAACCAGATCTTGCTGACCATCGTCTGTATTCCTAACTACTGTCTTCAGCAAGCTTTAATTAGTGGCCACACACCATTCTCATGAAGAGACTCAGAGTTCTTAAAAATCAACACTTTCCTCTCCTGGGATCATCTTTAGGACATCCTGACAGCGATGACTTTTAGCTTAATGTTTTCTCCACCACTGCAGGCAGCTACCCCAGAAATTGCTTTAGTCTCTCCCACTGGAGGGAAGTCTTGTCTGATGGCTCTTTACTCACAAGTGCCCAGCCTCGACCGTGTCCCAAAGATCAAGAACAATTCTGAACCAGTAAACCTTGATCTTAGAGGAGCTGGGGGACATTTAAAAACGTGTGCTTTCTGAGTGGTTACAGAGATCGGGGCCCGCACAGGCTCCCGCCGGCGTGCTGCCCACACGGCTCGGCCCCAAGTACACCACAGGCCACAGCACAGGCCTGTCTGCTTCTCTCTTGTATCTGCACTTCTGTGTGGCTGCTGTGGCTGCTCTGGGGCAGGCAGAGACAGAGGGTGGACTGAATGGCAGGAGGGGCTCCATTTTTCTCCCTTCATCTGACGTTGCTGAGGGAGAAAGGGAGCGAAGCAGACGTTCGTTTAATGCTGACTGAATAAATGTGCCCTCAGTTCTGCTAAGCTCGTGTCACTTAATTACTTCCAAGCGGCTTTTCTTTCTTGCGTCCCTGAAGCCTCCCCTTCTGGCCTCATTCTCTACGTCCGCCTCCTACCCCAACAAAGAATATCGACTGTTTTGCACGCGGTCTCTCTCCGTGGCGCTTTTCAGTGACGCTGATGGGCAAGGCCTAATCCCAGGGCGTATCCGGGAGCGCCACATTTGGTAGGCTTGTCTCCTTCAGAGGGGCCCCACCTGCTCTGAGACCCACGACCTGGCTTCGGTGGTTTCACCTGTAAGCTAGACGCAGAATCTGTGACCAAAGGCGACCCGGGCCAGAGGGGATCAGAGGAGCCTCCCTGCGCCCTCGTGGTCTTCCCCCCTCTCCGATGACTCCTCCAACTACAGTTAATAAGACTCCAGGACGAGGGTCAGCATGGGCCAGTGAAAGCGGGAACGCTGGGGGGTAGGGGAGGCAGGAGGGAAAAGCAGAGGAGATGGAGAAGGAAAAACGGACGCACGCCAGGCCGGCGAGAGGACCAGACGAGACTCCTACAGGCAGAGTGAGCATAGGTAACCCTGAGGGACAGTGAGCACACCCAGGCCTCGGTGACACGCCAGCAGTTGTGAGCAAGACAGATAGCTAATGACCCTCCAAACGAGAGTGCAATAGAGTTGCGGTAATTCGGCAGATTGATACTCAGGAAATCCGTGCAGGGCCATTGATTCATTTCCTCTACCCCGCTTCCTTATCAATGTAATTATCGGGGCCGGCACCAGAGGTGTCTCTGGGTAATTTGTAAGAGGCGGAGAGCAGGCCGGTCCTCCAGGCGAGCTGGTGCCCTGTTTACCAGGTGCCCGCTGCTCTCCCGAGGCCCCCGCGGGCACGGCCGGGGTCACCCGGCTCGGCTGGAGCTCTTGCCCCAGATGAAGTCGTTCTCCGGTGGCTTTTCTTTCCCTTGGCCACCTCCACAGGCCCTCTCCTGGCTCTGTCTGTTCACCTTGAAGAGCTTTGCGCCGGTGATGGAAAAGCATGCCCAGAGAAGGGAGAGGAGACCTGGCTTCCAGAAGGTGGGGGTGGGGGTGGGGGACCAGGAGACGAGGCACTAGTCACTCAAAATGAAGCTATGCCTTTGGGGTTTTCTTTTTCTTGTTTTGCTCCCCTAGACTCAGACAGGAGACACCAGAGATGAAGACGGGCAGAAATTCCTCAGGAAACACAACAACAGGAGATGGGAGAGAAAAAGTGAGCGTGTAGGTTGTTGGGCTGGGAAGGAGAGGTGATCCCCAGGGTGGGTGGCCACAGCCCTGTTTGGATCTTCTAGCTCCTGCCAGCCTCAGTCCCCGCTCTGTCCCTAGGGGCGATTTATAAACCAGAACTGTATCTGTGGAAAAATGACACTCTTTTTTGTGCCTTTTTTTTTTTTTTTTAGTAAGAATTAGTTTAAAAATAGTTCCCTCCCTGCCGTTGGGATTCTCTGTCACTCAGAGAAAGAGGGTAATTATGAAAGAGGAGGGTGTAATGTGATTACAGCCGGCCCCATTGTGTCAGCGGTGGCGCGGTCCGGGTTGCCGGGAGGGCTCAGCCCGCCGTCTCCCTCAGCCCTGGGCTTTTATTGGGCCTGTCAGATTTCCGAAAAGAACCCGAGGGCAGAAACCTCCCCGCAGATAGGGCCCGTGGCTGGCCCAGAGCTGTCAGCAAGGACGCGGAGTGGCGCGGGAGGGCACACGGGGCCAGGCCCCGGCAACCCTCCCACCAGGCCCGGCCACTGCCCACGCCCGAACAGTGTCCACCTTGCTGGGCCCCGCGTGAGAATCCGCAGGGAGGGTCTGCGGTTCAGAATCCGATGGAGCCACATTCACTTTTCGGCGCAAATGGTCAGCCCGGTATGTGGTTCTGTGTCAGTGCGGATTAGAGAAACCACAGTGGCAGGGACGGATGGGCAATCTGGCTTCTGGTCGTCCCCCCCCCCCCCCCCCCCCCCCCCCCCCCGGCTCCGTCTGGCGCCACCTCTGAGAGCTCTCTCTCTGGCCAGACCTCTCAGAGAAATGCCTTTTTCATCTGAAATACGGGGGTCTCAAATATCAGACATGGGAATGATACCCAGCGAGTCATAAAAATCTCATGATCGGAAGTGAGTGTGAGGTCAACCTTGTTTTGAATTTCCACTTTACAATGCAGTCGGTAAGGCTGGACAAGCTTTACGGCTGAGGGCACTGATTTCCTTATGCGCAGGGAGGACCGACAGTCCGCCTTCCAGGCCTGCCCATGATTTTTGGTAAATGAAGATTCCATTTAGGTAAGAATGGATCCAATTTTCATAGACCCCAGATGATTCCATAGGGTATCTGAATGTATTTTAAAATATCGTATATTTAGGGGCGCCTGGGTGGCTCAGTCGGTTAAGCGTCCGACTTCAGCTCAGGTCATGATCTCACGGTTGGTGGGTTTGAGCCCCGCATCGGGCTCTGTGCTGACAGCTCAGAGCCTGGAGCCTGTTTCACATTCTGTTTCTCCCTCTCTCTCTGCCCCTCCCCCACTCGCACTCTGTCTCTCTCTGTCTCAAAAATAAATAAACATTAAAAAAATTTTTTAACAAAAATATCATATATTCATAATAATGTATGTAATTTGTTAATAGACTATAATGTATTAATATGTGCAAAGTTAATTAGTACATTAATGATATATTATAGCACCTGTAGAATATATGAAAATATATACCATAATATATTAATGATATAATCTATTACATGTTGACATATACTATGATTAACATATATTATTATATAGTAATAATATTAATATAATGTAATAATATATAATATAGTATAGTATAATACAATTTATATTTATATTTATTTTTTAGTATAGTCCCATTTGATCCTCACAAGGGTCCATGGGATTATTCCCATTTTACAGATGAAGCTAGAGTATGGAAGTGATTCGCCCAACTACATGAAGAAAGTTAGAGCCGAGCTAAATCCTCAGTCATATTTCCAGACTCTCAGTTCAGTCGTGGATGCCTTAGCCCCCCTTCATCACCCGCCTCTATCCTTTGGAAGTAGGTTGGACATAAATAATAAATTCCTCATTAGTTTCCACCCTTTTGGTCACAAATTCTTCCAAGAGTCTGACCTTTTGCTATCATTAATATCTATTTTTCGTCTGTGTTTCCTGAGCTGAGAGAACACCATGCCACCATTTGCTATTCAATTATTCTTCTTGAAGAGTCATCAGTATTACTTTTCATCTTCCTCTTCTTTACATTTAAAAAAATCCAAAGAAAATTCCCTTGTAAGAAGGACCGCCTGTCAAACTGCATCCCAAATCAATGGCTTCTATCTCCTGCCTGGGATACCCCATAGAACAGAGAGAGAAATTGGTTTGGAATATGTGTGTGTGTGTGTGTATATATATATATATATATATATATATATATGTATATATATATATATATATATATATATATATATTCTCTGCCCTCACGGGGCTCACAATCCAGTTAGAAGAGTAGATGTATACACATGATACCAAAAGAAAAAGTGACGCAGTCCATTTTTATTATTACACTCAAGGTCCTCGTGCCAAGTTTAACAGGTGTCTTGAGCAGTGAATGGAGCTGGCTGTGGGAGCAGTGGCCAGAGAAGCCTTCCTGAAGCTGTGGTCCCAGTTCAGATGGAGGCAAGAGGGTGGAAAGGTGCACAGGAGTTGCAGAGGGCAGGTAGGGAGAGGGGGAAGGGGGCAGAGGGCACAGCAGAAGCAGAGTTTATTAGAGCCTCAGGGCCAAAGGCAAGGTAGTTCTGCCTCTGAAGAGACCACGTTCAGTCTTTACAAAGACTTAAAATCAATTAAAGCTAGACTATGGAAACAACACATACATGCCCTGTGGGTACTTCTGAGATAAGGGATCTGGCCATGTCTTCTCATTGATTCTAGGGCTTGATGTCCAAGGACCAGTGGGTCCAGGAGGCCAACTCTGGGCCATGCCAATTTATAAATGTGTGCTCCAAACTTCTAATTAATTGTAACTGTAAATGTAGGAATTATTTGCTTGATCCTAGGGCATTGAAACCTTTTAGAAAACAAACAAATCTTAGGAGTAGTCACCTGCAAAAATCATGTTCACTCACATCCAGAATACTAGATAATTCATCCGCTCTAAAAATGTCTAATGACAGATTCAAATATCAAATTCATGCTGTTTCCAATTATATGGCATAACTATGTCAGAGTTGGTCCTTCCAGCAGGAACCAAATAATTGCTTTCATATCGGATATTCATTAATTTCTTCAGATGGCCTGTATATTGGAGGTGGCAACTTATAAAAGTTCATCTCTGGAGGTCTAAAGGAGTTATTTCCTTCATTGTGTAAATTATGCCTTTTAGAGCATGAAATAGCACCAGCCTGACCCAAAGACGACACACAGGTGAATTATATTTTCTAGAGCATGAAATAACATCCTTATCTGTTACTCGAAGTTCGAGGAAGCTCTCAGAGTACTGGTATACGTAACACAACTGGCTTAATTACCTTCAGTTACATGCTGATTGCATGCCAGCCGCTGGGCTGGGTTCCATCTGAGACGCCAGGGACGAGCTAGTGAACTCTCAGGTAACTCTCTGGGTAACTGGGAGGGAGGTCTTCACAAACAGAGAATAAACAGCAGACCACGGTGAGTGCCATCTCAGAAGTCTGGGGAAATATTCTTCGGGGAGCCCAGCAGAAGGAAGCATTTCAACCGCAAGACTCTCTAGAGAAAGCTCAATGGGGAGGGTGGCCTTTGAGCTGGTTCTTGAAGAATGAGAAAGATTTTGAAGGGAGGAGGCAGAGGGAAAGGCAGTTGTGGTGAGTGAGGGGTAGAGAATAAGGAAGATCCTCCTTGAGGAGGGGCCCTGTCCCCAGGGTGGTGGCACCCGGGTGTTCGCGTGAGTTTACGGACGAGGGTGCCAAGTTGTTGCAGAGCCTTGACTGGCATCTTTAGAAACGTGCTCTGTCCTCTGCAGGCCTGTTGAACATCAGTGTGTTTTAAGCGGGACACGATGTGATTAAGAAACCCTTTGACATCTGCTGCTGCAATTGGAGCCTAAGATGAATACTAATCCGAAAACCTCAGAAGATGGTTCGCTCGTCGTTTATCTTATTTTGCAGTTATTCAGTCAGTGAGGCTCCGATTAGCTCTCCTCATTACTTTAGAGAGTGGTTTTTCAGGGTACATAATTTCTTACATTCCTTTTCTCTCACTCTGTCTTGACAAAGTGCGTTTTGCTCTCCATTAAGTTATACGGCATCATCTTTGTTCATTGTTGTTAAGAGGAGGCTCCCGTCGAATTCCAATGTTGTTTTATTAACTGCTAAATTCAGGATATGTATTGCAAAATATTGGGCTTTTACATGTTTTCGATCTGAAAAAAAAAAAAAAAAAAAAAAAAAAAAGAATCGACCATTTGGCCCCAAGCGGCCGCCTTTCTGACAAATTAAGCATGTGGTCGCCGCCGAGTAGGCTCCGAGCGGGGCCGGGGCCACTGAGGCTTGGGGAGTGAGCCAAGCGTGTTTTGAGGGTTCCCGGAGTCCATGGGTGATCCGTACGGGGTGCAAAGAAGTACAAAAAAGCTCACTGGGGATGCACAGTGTCTCCGGTGGGTTGGGGTTTATGCCCGCAATAACGCGTGCCTGGTGTCCTGTCCCTTCGATGTGAGCTCTCCTTCCGCCCGGACAGGACAGGGGCCTCCGTGGGCACCGCCAGGGGGCTCACTCCCTGTGTCCGCAACGCGGCTCTGCGGTACCTCCGTCTTCCTGTCCACACCCTCTCCCCCCGCCATCTGTCTCCCCAGAGGCGACCTCGCCCTGGATCTTGCCGTTCAGCCGAAGGGGGGGCCCAGTAATTCAGCGGCGGCTCCAGTCAGGAGGAGAGCGGGCCCGGCTTCCACCGGGGAGGTCGCTCAGGCCGGCTGTGTCCCTCAGCTCAAGGGCGTTGTTCCTCTCAAGGTGACCTTCTCTGCATGACTGAGTCTCTTTCTGGGTTCTAGTAACCTGTCTGCTAACTCCCCTCACCTCCTTTGGGCCTTAAGGATGGTAACGGCTCAGTTTCTACTGAGCCTAGAGGTCTGGATCCAGTGTCCTCACTGAGCACGGCCTTCCCCTGCTAATCCCTGCAGGTACCCGCAGAGACCGGGCTGCCCCAGGGACAGCAGTTTACCCCCAGTCTTTCCTCCTGTCCCCAGCTCTGCTTAAAATTTACCTGTCCTCTGGGCCTCGTTCCCTCAGTAGTCAAATGCCAAAGTAATACAAGAGACAGTATTGGCAATAAATTAACACCTTTGGAAAACCTATTTGGAGACAGGTAGGCCTTAGACCGTAAATAACAGTGACATTTTTCATTTTAACAACAGCCTCATCTAACCTAACAGTGGACATGGTTCAGCGTGGTTTCATGCAGTAACAGAGAATAAGATTCATTGCCTGTAAAAGGTTTCAACATCTTTCCTCGCATTGATCTTTCTACCTTTCCCCGCTTGAAAAGCACTGAAGTGAGCCAGCGTGCCAGAACACCTGGTGCTTGCAGGGCTCATTATGGTTCACAAAATGTATAATCTTGGTTCCTCCTTCTGTGAATTTTGTTAAGTATGTAAGGTAGGTATGTTGACCCACTTTACAGATGAGTAAACTGAGGCTTATGCCTGTAAATGACATGTTTTAAAGCTGATATTAAAGAAATTGAGTATTCTGAGGGTGACCTCTGCTACATTTGAGAAATTTATGGGGTCAAAAGGAATCTGGCTCACATCTCCTTGGGTTTATTTTTCTCACAGGGAAACTGAAGAAATACAGTGACACTAAAAAAAAATAATAATAATAATAAAGGCACAGGTTTATTGATTTCTCAGCAAGAAATATGTTCTATTAATTAAAAAAAAAGTTTCAGCCTTCTACTTTCTCTATGCTTTGGTCACTGACAGGTGCTTCCATGAGCAGTTGGCTGGGAGAGAGGCAGGGGGCTCACCAACATTGACTGTCAGCTGCAGGTCTGGAGATGGAGTGGGGTCTGACAACCAAGGCCCTTAGTTGGTCAGTGCACAGGGAACTTTCTGTTTCTCTCTGTGGATTTACTCAACAGCTCCCCTCTACTCAAGGGCTGGAGGACTGTATTCCCAAGAAGCCCTCAGATTTCCCTAAGAACAAATCAAGACTGGATCCTTTCTTTGGAGTTTGGAGTAGGAAAACGTATCCCTTTGATCCTAGTTTGTGTTATCAAATAGGATTCCTGCAGCGAAATCATTATAAGAGTACACCCTGCGGAGGAAGACACCAGCTGATTCACTGAACGGGAAGCCTGAAGCAGGAATGATTTCCCGAGCCAGCGCTGAGAATTTTCCATGACTTATCCATCAGGAGCTATGTTTGAGGATAATTATGAGGTAGGCAGTGACATGCCCTCATCCTGGTCTGGAAGATTATACATTCATTAGTCCAGACCCACCAATGTCTCTAGAATGGTCCAAACTGTTGATCTGCAAGATGAGTCCATAGGAATCGATTAACGATAGATATTTATAGCCTTTCTCCGAAATAGCAAAATCTCTGGGCTTTTCCTAGAAGATTGGAGACGTGGTTGGGTTTGTCCAAATCTGCTGCATTTGATTAGGCAGGGAGACTCCCCACCACTTTCAGCGAGCTGGTCACATGTACCTACATGACCCCACCGCAGGATGATTGCAGGACTGCGCTTTGAGGGAAACGGAGAGTTTCTCGGGCTGATGCACATGCATTCCACACGCGTGCCAGGTACTCTTCTAAGGCTTTTGCATATTAACTCCTTTAATCCTTACAGCAACCTTACAAGCTACTAGGATTGTCCCCATTTTACAGGTGAGGAGATTGAGTCACAGGGAGGTTAAGTGGCTTGTCTAAAACCACAAAGCCTTTAAGTGAGGGCACCAAGACTGAGACTTGCTGAATGCCAAGGGATGTAACCAGCGGACCGGGAAGCCTTCATGCAAGAAAGAATTTGCAACAATGATCTCTCTCTGAGCTCAAGTAGAATGTGTTACTACTACATTTAACATGGTAGTTATCTGCAGAGTCATTTCCTCCCCGCTGCAAACAGAGAGGCCACAGGGCAGATCTATCATCTAGCTATCTATCGTCCCAGCATATACTACTGAAATCTAGGGGTTCTTTATCTAAATGCGTACATCCATACACACATGATGTGGTTCCGGCCAACCTGCCTACTGAGGGGTCCACATTTCCCCACAAACTGGCTTTTCCTGTTCCCAAAGTTTCTCAAGTTTTCCAATGGGCTGTTATTCCCAAGAACTGCTGCCCGGAGTGTGTGAGGTGACCCTGAGGGGCCTGGGGACACACTGTTCCTCTAGCTGTCAGCACAGTTTATTGTTAGGGTAATAAATGTCCTGCCCATCCCTTCCCAGGCTCTCTCACTGATAGCTTCAGGATGATTCGTCTTCCCCCCTCACTTCTCTTTTGATTACTGCTGCCTGTCACATTGTTCCCTATTATTGACCTTGGTACCTGTCAGACCACTCACACCCCCTAATTGTCTTTGCCTGATGCTTGTCCGTCTTCGCTGAAAAGCTGGTTTCTCTGATTACGCAGGCCCTGTCAGTCTCATGGATTTATTTGATTCTTCTCAGGGATGAAGGAGTGATTTGTGACCTTCTATGTCCTTGGACTTGATGCAGGTGGTTGGCTGTGAGCCGGGTCATAGATGGTCCCCTCCAGGTCATAGATGGGTCCAGGGCCAGGTCCCACCTCAGGGATACTTTAGGGTGGGATCATTGCCTGGTGGACAGGGCACCTGCCTTGAAGACACATTTCTCTCTGTGTCTCCTGCCACTTCCAGTCACTGGCTTTATGCGGTTGAGTGGTTCATGTGACAGCTCTGAGTCTCAGTTTCCTCATCTGTGAAGGGGGAATTATTAATTTTTTTAATTCTTTTTTTAAGTTTATTTATTTATTTTGAGACAGAGAGAGAGCTAGTGGGGGAGGGGCAGAGAGAGAAGGGGGGAGAGAGAGAGAGAATCCCGAGTAGGCTTCTCACTGTCCACACAGAGCCCACTGTGGAGCTCGAACCCACGAACTGTGAGATCAGGGCCTGAGCCGAAGTCGGAGGCTCAACCGACTGGGCCACCCAAGCACCCCAAGTATTCTTGACTCAAGATCTTAGCAAAGGGCTTGCTAAGCCCACAGCAACATCCTCAGACCTGAGCCTGGAAGGCTGCTTGTACTACTCGGTGTAAGAGTGACTCTCAAGTCTCTCTAAGGGAGTGAGAATCCATCCTCCCTGAAGCCACGGTGATGCTGGTAGTTGAAACATGCCCAGAGGCCTCTGGTTTGAGTCACCATCGAGGGTCTTTGAGTTGGTCTTCCCTGCGTGGTCTAGGTACCCGAAGCACACCCTCTGTCTTAGCCGGCAGCCTCTGTCTTCTGCTCAAACTTGGCCGCTTCCCCGCTCCCTCTGATGGAACCTGGCTGGTGCGGAGGGGTGCGTGGGAACCCAGGGACTTCCATCCCCCACCTGTCGTGTCTGCTCTGTCCCCTGCTCAAGTCATTCCCACCCCTGCTGAAACTTTTCTTCTCCAGACCTCAGGTCCACCTGCCTGAGGGTCAGCTGTTCAGACTAGTCAGAAATCACAGGGCCGGGCGAGGAGCAGACCCTTCTCTCCCACAGGCCTCTCTCTAGCAGACTTGGTTTGTTAATTCTGATCGGGACTGAAACACAATGTTCCCCGCAACAGCTACATGTTCAGACATGACGCTGCACACACGTTAATGAGGAGAACTGTGCGGAGGAAGCTAGTCAACCCGTCAGAGCGTGCCCGGGCTCCCCACTGGCAGAGAAGTGTGCTTGGTGCGAGGGGCAGAAGGAAAAATACAGAAGCTGTCCCTTGTGGGGGTCTGCCCTGCCCCTCCCCACCTCCCCCACCCCACCCCCTCACCATTCCTGGCATCTTCCTCATCTGCATGATCCTGCAGCCTGCCAGCTGATGTGGACCTGGTCTGCCTGACACCTGCCTTCCAGGCCTGCCCGAGAGGCGGCAGTGTCCCTGGGCAGTGCTTTCCCGATATAGCAAGCCCAAGGAATCTGTGGGTCTAAAGTGTTTACACCACCAGACTATAAAGAATACAGTCTCGATTATATAAATAAACGTGGAAAAAAAGTAGGAGGAAAAAATACACCAAAATCACTAGTGACTTTTGCTGGGTCGGTGTATTAACAATACAACCTTTCTGTATGTTCTGGTTAGTTTTTAATGAATGTATACTGTTTGCATAATCAGGAAAAAAACACTTAAAAATATAGAGTTGATTTAGCTTTAGGCCATTGGTGTGGGCATTCTACCTCCCGAGGTTACTTACAGTGTTTGGCTGGCATACACTCACCTTTACCCCTGAGACATGGGGCATTTGCATCTTGGTTCTGTTGATGTGTCCCTTCTCCTTTTGGTCCTGACCCTAGTACGTTTAATCCAGCTCTGTGAATTTCAGTTGACCCTGGATGCGCCCTGGACATGTCACATTACCCACCTCAGTCTTGCCTAGAATCGTGTTCTGGTCCAGCTCAGGGCAGCCGTGCCTTGGCCTTGGACCCTGAAGCTGGCCTCCTAGGCCTCCTGCCCAGCTTCTATAACCAAGTGAATAGCTTTGAACCTGGTGACCCTATCGTTTTATAGGGTCTAGTTTCAGGGATCAAACATAGTCCAGGAACAGCCAAAGGATAATTTCAGAATCCCTGTGATTCCCAGGGGGGGTTACATTCTGATCTTCCTCACTTGGGAAAGTTGACCATTCCCTCAGAGTTACTGATCATCTGCATGAAATGCTAGTTCTCCTCTAGACATGTGGGTCAAAAAGATGCACCACAATTGCCACCATGGGATTTGTCACTCATTGCCACCTAAGCATCCTCAATTGCACTTTACTCAATTCAACAATTATTAACTTAGCACCCAGTGATGATTCACCATCCTGCTGTGGCCCTCTAAATGCTGGGGCTGACAGAAAATTGAGGAGGAAAGATATTGCCACGGCTGGATGTCCCATAACAAACCTCTGGCCCATGCAGAAATGGAACCACGTGCTCCTTTATTCTTCACACATTGGCAATGCTGACGCCGTCCCATCAACTTATGTGACACTTCCTAGTTTATACAGTATTTTCACATATTCTTGATTTTCATCTGTGCTGACAGCTCAGAGCCTGGAGCCTGCTTCAGGTTCTGAGTCTCCCTCTCTCTCTGCCCCTCCTCTGCTCGCACTCTGTCTCTCTCTCTTAAAAATAAATAAATGTTAAAAAAAAAAAAAAAAGAATACTTGACATGTGAGGTAAAACGGCGTCATGGGTGTTGGGCTGGGGAATCACATAGGCCTGAAATCGAGTCGGCTGTGTGTTAGCCGGGTGATCGTGGGCAAGCGATCAGCTTCAGTTTCCTCATCCGTTAAATGGAAGCAATAATGGTCTCCATCTCTCATGGTTGTTTTAAGTGTTTAGTATATAATATGTAGTAAGCATTTAATATGGGGCCTACATAAAGCAAGTGCTCTAAAAGGTGTTAGTCTACCTAATAGTGTTTTCTGAGGCGCCATGTGGGACCCAAGCTGAATAAGTCTGAGTTCTTACCATCTGAGGCGTTTCACTGCAGGTACCCTAAGTCATTCACGAGCACGGAATAGAACTGGTTTTTATCAAAACCTGCGACATCAGTTCCTGAAGCAGTGTCCTGATCAGTTCTGCAAATCAGGCCTTCAGTGACACACGTGAGCCGGGCAAAATGGCAGCCAGCAGCCATGTTTGCATCCTTTCTTCCTACACGCTGCCGCTACCACTCCACCTGGATCTGCAAAGGCTACGGTTCCTTCAGCAGCCCCTGGACTGGGGCCTGGGAACACAGAGCCCCTCTGGCCCTCCCTCCCGGGGCTAAGACTCCGGGGCAGTGCTGGGGTGAAGGAGCTGTTGTAATACGGAGAGCCACGGCCGCCATGGCCGCCACGTCCTTGCACACGGGGCAGGACTCCCTTCCTCAGTGGGCCTCAGCCTCTAACATATGTAAGGCAAGACCTATTCAAACTGTAGTTAACCACGATGCTTCTGTGGGGTCTTAAATCAACCTGGAGCCAGCCTTTGACCCCCTAGAAAAAGCTGCCTCGGGAGTGTGCTGAGATCACTGAGGCTCAGCCTTCAGAAAGTGCGGGTGGTTGCATTTTCTAATTTAATTATCTCGAGGGAAGACCTCTTTGGAGTTGTGGATTCCCTGACTAGTCTGGAGAAGAAACTTTTCCAGCTGCAGAAGGATGTGCTGAAGGGAGAAGCAGTTCTCTCTGCATAAAATTAGTAACGCGGGGTCTAATATGCCTATAAGGGGGCATTGCTTCCTGTTCCTCGTGGCACTGGATGCTGTTTGCCCCTCTGCCTTCATCTACCAGGGCTCCCGGGGCTCTTGGCGAGGTTGCAGAGGGGTGCTTGGCCTGGCTCCACTCCAGCCTCTGTACTTGCGTGACTCACAGATGGATTACTAGGCAGCGCAGGGACCTTCTCTCCTACTTTAGTACAACATCAGGAGAGGCTGCAAAGCTTCCCTGGGCAGAACTTTGAAGTTACAGCATTGACCTGACTCAACTATGAATCTCCCCAGTCAGATACAAATCATTTGTTGTTTATGCCGGAACATTCTGACTCAAGGGAGGACTGTCTCATCATGGATAATTTAGAAGAGGGTGCTCAAATACTTTTTACTCTATTGACAGTAAATATATTTTTTTACTTTGTAACCCAGGATGTAATATGTAAATCCTGTGGATAAGTAAAATTGAAACCACGATTTCCACAGAATAGTACTTACTGTTTGGAATGCGTTCTAATTCATTCTCTTATATTTTCTTCGTTAAGAAACAATACAGGTCGGGGCGCCTGCGTGGCTCAGTTGGTTAAGCATCCAACTTCGGGTCACGTCATGATATTATGGTGCGTGAGTTCAAGCCCCGCATCGGGCTCTGTGCTGACGGCTCAGAGCCTGGATCCTGCTTCGGATTCTGTGTCTCCCTCTCTCTCTGCTCCTCCCTCACTCACACTCTTGCCTCTCAAAAATGAGTAAATGTTGAAAGTAAATAAATAAAAATAAAAATTTTAGGGGCACCTGGGTGGCTCAGTCGGTTAAGCATCCAACCACTTCACTCAGGTCATGATCTCGTGGTTCGTGAGTTCGAGCCCCACATCGGGCTCTGTGCTGACAGCTCAGAGCCTGGAGCCTGCTTCAGAGTGTGTGTCTCCCTCTCTCTCTGCCCCTCCCCTGCTCACTCTCTGTCTCTCTCTCAAAAGTAAACAAAACATTTTTAAAAAATTTAAAAAAAAGAAACAATAGAGGTTGAAACCCACTAAATTGGTTTCATGCTCCACTAATACATCACAGGCCACAATTTCAAAACCATTGCTTTTGAGAAGCACCTGTCTGAAAGAAGTGTAATACAAGTCACTGATGGACACCACATATGTAATTTGAAATTTTCTGGCTAGCCACACTAAAAACGGCCAGAATAAACGGGTGGAATTAGTTTTAATATGCTAACATAGTATCGTTTCAACATGCAATCAATATTAAAAGCTATTAGTGAGCTTTTTAAAAAATACTAATTTGAAATTCAGTATGCATCTTATACTCCCAGCACATCTCGGTTTGGACCAGCCATGTTTCAAGGGCTCAGTAGTCACATGGGGCTGCTAACTCCCCTTTTGGCCAAGGTAGCTTTAGAGGATAATTCAGGGAAGAAGAATCCAATAGGTATGATGGTATTTACAGGTATGTGAGGCACTGAAAAAATGTCTTTTGTTTGTTTGAAGCTTCATTTCTCAGGCACGTCTCCCCCAGCACCAAGAAGCACATTATGGCAGAAGGAACTTGGGGTTGGGATCTATAGAAATCGTACCTTTTCTGTAACTTTGGGGAATAGTTGAGGGGAAGGTTAATGGTGACACAATTCTACCTCCTAAATGAATCTTAAGAGGTACAAGCTGAGAAGGAACCTGGGTGGCTCAGTTGGTTGAGCATCTGACTTCGGCTCAGATCATGATCCTGCAGTTTGTGAGTTCGAGTCCCACATCGGGCTCATTGCTGTCAGTATGGAGCCCGCTTGGGATCCTCTGTATGCCCCACCATCCCTCCCCAACTTGCGCTTTCTCAAAAGTAAATGAACATTAAAAAAAGAGATACAAGCTGAATTCAACAATTATTGAGCAGCCTCTGTGTATCAACAGTAACCAAATGTCTCAGTATGGAAGGGTTTTGGGGGGAATCTTTCTTCAAAGCCAGAAGCTGAGCTGCTTAGGGGTTGTCCCTGCTTTGTCCCCAGTGGCCTTTCTACACCAGGGGCTTGCTTCTCCCTGCGAGCTTAATGCTGACCAGCACCCCTGCTTAGGGTGTAACTCTCATGGGGTCATGGCTGAAAGAACGGATGTAAACTAAGACAGCAATGTTTCAAACCCGACTAAGTTTATTGCTGTTGATAATAGCACTTGGAGTTGATATTTATATAAGGCTTTAAAATTAAAACTTGCTTACAAATACATCATCTGATTTAATAATCACAGCAACCCTGGAAATTGAAACTGTTATTATTGTCTCAATTTTATATACAAGGAAGTTAAGACCCAGGGAGGGTAAGTAAATTGTTCTAGATCAAACATTTATTTAGATCAACATATTTCTTTGATGCCTACCTACCAGGCCCAATACTATATGTTGAGCATATAACAAGGAATAAAGTTCCAGCTTTTGATTGAATGTGGGTTCAAATGAAAATCTCCACAGTCCAAATTTCAAGCTTTCTTTCCATTCCATTCTATTCTCATTTTATGTATGTGGAAGTGCTCACCATCTACTATCAGTTTATTCTTGGCTTGAGTTGACTCATCTGTCTACCATCTATCATCCGTTACTTAAACAGTTAGTCAAATATTCAGGGATAGAGTCGTCTCTGTTATCTACATTTACCAACGCTTTTTAAACTCATTAAAGACCTGAAGAATCGGATAACTCTCATGTGCAGTTTGAGTCATCAGTTATACTAATCAATTATACTAATATTGGCCTGAATAAAGCAGAAAGCTGAATCTAGGAATCAAGATTCTCATTCTTCCTTCAGAAAATCCTCAGGAGCATATTTGCATGGTGCTCTAGAACATTCCATGGCATGAGCTGTTAGTAGAAGCTAAGCACAAGGGGGAAAAGGTGTCTGTAGAGGGTTTTTTTTGTGTCGAATAAATTTAGAAGTCACCTAGTTAAACAGTTAAATAGATTTCTTTACAGAATAAATTTTCAGAGCCTTGAACATGCTAATGTGATTTGTGAATCATCAAGATAGATCTAGACATAGATGTAAGTATAGATTTAGTGTAGATATGGAGGTAAAAACAGAGATAACAATGTTAGATAGACATACATAGATAAGAGAGAAAGACAGATGGATGGATAGAGATAGATAGATAGATGATAGATAGATAGATAGATACAGATAGAGAGATAGATAGATAAGAGATAGACGATATAGAAATGAAAGGAAGCATCATGTAGTGGTTAAAAGAATAGATTCTAGATTTGGATTGCCAGATTGAACCAATAGTTGCTAGTTGTATGACCTCTCTGCCTCTGTTTCCTCCTCTGTAAAATGGACATGACATTAGGGTTGTTGTGAGGATTAACTAATATATATATATATATATATAACTTAGAACAGAACCTGCAACATGATAAATGCTCACTAACTAGTAGATGACAATGTTAGCTGTATTTAGCATGTAGTGTTTCCCAAATGTAGGATCAAAGACTCTTCTTTTAATAGCATCTTATGGGATTTGTATTACATGGGCTACTCTTCCTAAAATTCTTTCAGGGACTTGGAGTGCAGGCTGGAACAGAGTAGGATCTGGGAGCCATCTTCTAGAAGATGGGGGGCGGGGGAAGTGCCATATGACGTCACTGGTTGAGGAAAGATGTCATCATTGGAGGAATTGGGTCCTCATCATTGATGTCTTGGACAGAGGTTGGTAGCTCAAGGGCCTGGGCCCAGGGAGAGAATTTAGGTGACATGACTGTCATCACCTCTGCCTTCTTCCCTCATGGCAGATACTGCTAACTGACCATGATGCTCTCTCCCACCGACTCATCAACACAGCAGCCCGTGCAGCCCTGCACGAGGAAGGATGGAATGACAAGGAAAGTAGCAGCGGCACGTCGCCCCAGCTGGCAGCGGGGACCCCAGGACACAGCATGGACAGCTAATCCTACCAAGATGCCACGTTTTCAGCCAGCGTTGCTTAGAGCCTGAGGAAGTTAAATAACAACAAAAGTCACGGCAGTCAGTAATAGTCAAAGTGAGAAAGACGTTGGTGGGGAGGTGGCTGAATGGCAATTCGGATGACTTTTAGGGATTCACTTCTGAAGAGGGAATTAAGCCCGGGTTCCTGAAGCGAGAATTCGACAGAGGTCTCAGTGAAGACTTGAGTTCTTCCACATCTCAGGCTGGAAGGGTCATTCTCGTAGCTGAGGTGCCATCATGTCCGAGGATAGTTTCTCATCCTCCCCGCTCTCATCTTCGAGTCCTCCCAGTGGGCACACACTCCAGATAGTGGGCGCAGAGATTTAGGGCCCACCTGAGGCCTTTGTATCTGGCAGGTGAGGAAGCAGCCCCAATTCTTAGCGGTGGACCTGAGACTAGAACGTGGGTCTCCTGACTCCCAGTTCCCTGCTCTGTGCCCTGTATGGTCTTCCTGTTCGATGCTGCCTCAGGGTTTTCCTTTACACCCACACAGTGCCGCAGGTATGGTTGGAATCCTTCAGGTTCTTCTCTGCTTTCCTTTCACTGTCTGTAGATAGAAGCTATTTATACCTACCACGTGGAGAAGAGGGCCCCATGAAACATCATCACCCAAAGGGAAATTATTACTCCAATGATGGGGGTTCTTTCATACTTTGGAGTGAAAAAAAAATACGATTTTCCACAAGAAGGAAAATTTTGCTTCAGCACCACTCCAGGTATTCTGGAGGCTCTCTGGGGCCCAGTTTGGGCACCCGTATGTTACACGTGTTTATAAATGGCATGAGAGAGCTATGTGACCCCATCATCTGCTTTTTCTCAGAAGAGTACCAATTCTAGGAATGGAGTTGTTCACAGCTCCCCACAGAGCCCAGGGAACAGCCTGCATCTCACATATTCATTGTGCATGACATTCAGCATCGGACATTCTCAAAAGTGCCTTTGCATTTGGGGACCGTACCAAATGGACGTTCGGGGAGGAATGAATCAAGTGGGGAAAAAATCAGAACATAAAGTTTTCCTTGGAAGTTTTTCATATTAATCTGTTATGCAAAAAAACAAGGTTTTTGTCTCTGCTGTGCAGTGCTGAAAAACAATAGACATCTTCTCATATATTTATCTAACAAGTATTATCAAGTATCTAGCATGTATGGAAAGCATCATGTTTGGTATTGAGGGTAATATAAAATAGATGTAAGATGATACTCTCTGCTCTACAGAAGCTTAAACTCTAATGGAGGTGACACCACAGGTGACACCTTCCATTTCCCTCTTCCCTCTGTTCCATCAGGGGATGAACTAGCATCCACCCAATGCCTGAGGTCCTAGGAGGGTCCAGAATAAAAATCGTTTAATCAGCATGGGCACCTTTGCTCCCAGGTGGCCAGGAGAATTTCTGCTGACAATGCCATTTCTCTTGCATTGAGGCCAGACCTCAGCAGAGCAGGAAAGAACCAATGCTTCTCACACAATCATTGAGAGGGGGGTGGAGACCATGTGGTGGTCTTCTGGTTCCTAAAGGGCAAGATCAAAAGCTGAGAGAAGCCATAGCTTGCTTCTGTGAAAGGCGATTACTTCGTAGGTAACCTAGGAAGATCAGCCGGTCTTCAGCTCTCACTGGGAATCCACATTCCCTTGTTTATGGACCATAACCTATCTCTGCAGGCTACCGATTGAGGTGAGTGCTCTGCCTTCTGCCAAAACTTGAGACATCGTTGCCCCAACTTGCAAGACACAAGGAGGAAGGAACCTCCTCCTCTGGAGAGGGCTGGAAAGGGGATGGGGTGGTGGATAACGATGAGCCTTGATGCAGGGACCTCATGTCTTACGTGGAGAAGGCAATCACGGAGGACACTATGTTGCAGAAGTGGGTCCAGAAGGGGCCTTCTAAGTTAGCAGCAGCTTCTACACTGGAGGCGTGCCTGATCCTGAGCAGGTACATTATTTTCCAGAGTGCTTCATCTGGGGACAACTCATGGTCAAGAGAAGCCCAGAGATAGAGGGACCTGGCTTGTCCCATTTTCCAGACATTACAGGGGAAGGGGCTGAAACAACTGTGGTTACAGCAGAGGTGGGGAGCCCTGCTCCTAGGAAGGCACAGAAGAAGACCCTAGGCTAGAGAAGGAGGAAGCCAAAACTTCCCCAAGGTAGCAGAAATCTGAGGATGGAAAATGAAGGCACCCTGACACACCCAGCTTGCATTTTCCCTTTCTTCCTTTCTTCAGCCTGCTCTTGATTTCTCCTTTTTTCTTACTTCCTGCTCTTTTCAGTTCTCTTTTCTTCCCTCATTCCTTTCATTTCTTTTTCCTTCCTTCCTCAGGGAAAGGAAAGGTAGTCCTTTTCTGTCTCTTCTCTTTTCAATCTTTCTGTTCTTTTAAGACTTGTTCCTTTTGCTCAGTATTTACTGTTATTTTAGGTTCCGTCGTATCAAAAGCACAGAGTCTTCTGCTCTTCATATGACTACAACCTCATTGTAGTTGAGACTACTAGACTCCTCCCAATATTTGTTTTCCTCTTCTCTCTTGGTGGCAAATGCATAATATTATTTGGGGCCATATTGCATCCAATTAAAAAAAACAACTACATTACTCAGTCTTTCTTGTTTGGTGTGGCTAAGCAATCAAGGTGGGTCCAGTGAGACATAAGCAGAATATTATGTGGGACTTTGGGAAAGATGCATAGAGGAAGTTGATCAGCCGAGAATTGCAGACATTTTGCCCCCCACCCCTTTCCTCCTTCCTGGTGACTGGAGCATGGGTGTGGGAGCTAGAGCTCCAGAAAGCATCTTGGATCATGCATCTTGGATCATGAAATTAAAGATGGGGACTACACAAGAAGATTGGAGAGAGGACAGAAGGAGTCTGGGTTCATGGTGACACTGTGCAGCTATGGCACCTTTGCATCCAGCCTTTGGGCCGAATGCCTCTGGACTTCTTACACATGAGAGAAAAGATAAATTTCTATGTTGGTTAAGCCCTTGTTATTTCCATTCTCTGTTGCTATAGCTGAATTTAGTCCTAAAAGATTGACTAGCTTCATCAAAACCGTTTTCCATGCTCCATTTTGACTCCCGGGTCATTGACTCTTTTGTCCTCACTATTAGGCAGGACTCTATGCTGCTGGGTAAAACCTAGGCATTCTTATGTTACCTGGCCAGTCATGTGCAATGAAGCATCCCTGACTGGGTTCTCCATCTAGCAAACTCTTCATGGGCACAACATGGGACTTTGGGGGAGTTTGGAGCTATAGCTTTTGAAGGTTTGAGTCCCCACAGCAGAGTCTCCTACAGAATGTCAGATGGGGAAGCAAAGGCAATCTGTCTGAGGCTGTCAGCTGTCCAGGAGCCTGGACAAGGCAACGATTTACGAGGCAGCTTCAGACACCAGTGTAAGAGAGGGCTTCATCAAGCGGATTTTGCTGGCTGTGTTGTATGTACATTCACAAAGTAATTTACAGTTCCCTTGGAAACATGAAATAGTTAGGGTCTAAATTTAGATTGTTCATTCTGAGCTGTTGTAATAATCCCAAAGAATATTCAGAGTGAAGGAACAGAGTGAAGAGATGTGAGACCATTCGAACAATCTAACCACCAAGCTCGCCTACCAGGTCGCGGAGACCATAGCTGCCCCTGCAAGAGGTCATCACCCCTTCCCAGTCCTCCCAGTCAAAGAGCAGAGGAGAGGTGACCACTTCTCTGCCTGTTCTAAGAACTGTGGTTCTAGCACTTTGTTTTTTGGTTTATTCCTTTGCCTTCTCAGTTATGTGAGGCCCCACGACATTTGCCATCTGTTTTCTGTTCAATTTTCTTGCAAAGTGTCTCAGTGTGTGGTCCCAGGGAACCAGCATGTGAAACTCTCAGGATGTAGCCAGATTGAATTTTCAAGATTCATCCACATGCTGTTTCCCAGGAAGGTTCTGGCAGCCTGTGAGGTAACACACATTCGTTTCCAGAAAGCAGGTGTGAGGTGGAGCCCTGAAGAAGAGTGGAGACTCCAGATAAGCTCTACCTCTTATGATGACAACATATGGGGTGTTGACTATCTCTGGGAACATTGTTCCTTCCCTGGGCCTGATAATTTATCATCTCTCACCTGAATTGAAATATGAGTCCTCCAACTGATCTTTCACCGCTTCCTGTGTGTTTCCTTCCCCGCCATCCTCCTGCGAGGAAGGTGACACGACTCAAACCATTCTCCATCCCTGCCTGCATGGTGCTATCACCAACGTCCCCCACTGGACTATAACACTGTGACCTCAGTACCATTTGCCCAACAGTTGGCATCTTGCCTATGTTAATTCAGAAGAAGTTTGTTGGGTTTCTGAGTGAATAACACCATCATACCTCTACTTACAATCCTGCAGTGTCTCCCCGCCATCTACATTCCAAGTTCATTAACTTGGCATTGAAAGTGTTTCATGACATGATTCTATTTAGGCCTCCAACCTCACGTCTTACCACCACTTGTCTCTTGATTTGTGCCTGGGAACATGTTTCCACCTATGCTGGCTCCTACCATGTTCTAGCATACAGCAAGGAGTTTTTGAATTCACTGGATTTGCTCCGACTGTCCCTCTGCCTAATATGCTCCTGACAATTCTTTTCTATTCCTTGCTTCCCTACCTCTCTCTCCCCACCAATGCACTGTGCCTAGATAACGCCTCCTTAACTTTAAGACTGATTGTCACCACTTCTGGGAAGCTTTCTGTGATCCTCCTCAGGTTGGGCTAATAATTTTGCATCTCTCTTCACTCCCACGGCTTTCTGCATTTCACTTTCTTCATTGCCTTCTGAATATATTTTTATATTTCTGTTTTCCCTGCCAGACGATGAGTTCTTTAAAGGCAAGCACTGAGCTTTTAATTCCATTCACAAATTCATATTTTTTTGGTATATTCTAGGCACTGGGGACACAGCAATGAACAAAATAACCCCCAAAGAATTTATACCCTAGTGGTGGAAGAGAGAAAAGAGACATAAATGCATTAAGTAATAATGAGTACTGTAAAGAAAGTTCAAATCGAATAAACAGGAAAGCAAAACAGTGCTAGGAGGTCTAAGGACACTTCTTTTTTTTTTTTTTAACGTTTATTTATTTTTGAGACAGAGAGACAGAGCATGAATGGGAGAGGGTCAGAGAGAGGGAGACACAGAATCCGAAACAGGCTCCAGGCTCTGAGCTGTCAGCACAGAGCCCGATGTGGGGCTCGAGCTCACGGACAGCGAGATCATGACCTGAGCCGAAGTCGACCGCTTAACCGACCGGGTCACCCAGGTGCCCCTAGGACACTTCTGATGAGAAACTAAGCAGCTCCTTAAAGGAAGTGAGGGAATGAGCCATGCAGATGACTAGAAAGCATTCTAGTCAGAGAGTCCAGCAAGTGCAAAGCCCTGGGGTGGGGTTATGTTTGAGATATTCTAAGAATAGTAAGAAGGAAAATGAGCTAGAGGGAGAGTGACACAAAGGAGAGTCAGAGGGGTGTCTGAGAGTGGTTCTGACTCTGTAGAGCCTTAGAAGCCGTGACGAGAACTATGAGTTTTTCTCTGAATAGTATGGAGAACCATTGCAGGGTTATGAGCAGCAGAGTGTGACTTCCATGACATGTTGGAGGAGAAAGTAATGGGGTTTGCTGGTGGACTGAACATGGTAGATCAGAGAAAGAAAGGAATGAAGGATGGCCCCAAGATCTTTGGTCTGTGCAAATAGAATAGCTTTGACATTAACTAGGAACAGAGGATCAGGTTTAGAGCATGGAGTAACCAGAGGCATGACTAGGTGTGTATGAGGTTTGAGATAGCTGTTAGAACCCCCAAAAGTCATACTGAGGAGGAAGTTGGATGTGAGTCTGGAATTCAAGGAAGTTGGGCTAGAGATATAATTTTGAAAGTTGCTACTGAATGTTCATGGAAGTGAATGGAGGGACTATAGGAGGACAGAAGGGTTCTGAGCACTGGCCCCTCTGGTGTACAACTTTTAGAGACCCCATTGACAACGAGGAGCCAGCATAGACGAATGAGAACGAGGACCTGCTGAGGTTCGAGAAGAGCCGAGAGAGAGTGGATTTATCAGTACCAAGTGAAGACACTGTTTCAAGGAGTAGGGACGATTCAACTGTGTTAAGAGCTATGAATCAATCCAATGAGATGAGGACTGAGGAGTGATCCCCGGATTTGGCAATGGAAGGGATAAGTGACTTCAGAGCAGAAGAAAATAGATGATGCAGAATAAAGAGGATGTTTGGTAAACTGATGTCCTTGAGTATGCAAGGAGGGAATGGGATCCAGTAATCAAATGGAAAAAGTTGCCTTTAGATAAGAGCCTAGTCACTGGGGGGAAGACAGGGTAAAAGCAAGTGGGTTGACAGATGGGAAAGTGGGAGTAGATAGATTTCTCTTCTGCTTGTTTCCATTTCTCCAAGTAAGATGCCAGGTCATCTGCTGAAAATGAAGGTGAGGGCACATGTGTTATCAATCTCCAGGTCCCCAGCAATTAACATGGTGCCCGGCACATGGTTGTCATTAACGCATGGTGGATGAGTTGAAGGTCTACCCAATGACTTGGCACTTTCTGGTTGTCTGGGAAATGTACCATTACTCTAGCTTTGTACTGCTTATCAGAACACTTGCTGGAATTCTGCAAGAAGAGAAGATGGGATGCCATGGTGGAAACACAATGTGATTTGATAAAAAAAAAATTTCTGTGCATATTTATATACCATCTCTATCTATCTATCTAGATGCATATATGTTACACATAGATACTTAAAAATTAAACCAACTTAATAGACATTAATAATTACTATGAACTAGATTAATCCATCTTAGATCATTATTCTTCCCTGTTATAGACATGGGTAACTTTTTTTTTTTTAGAGAGAGCGAGAGAGAGAGAGAGAGAGAGCAAGTGGGGTAGAGGGGAGAAGGAGAGGGAGGGAGAGAGAGAATCTTAAGCGGGCTCCACCCCACAACCCTGGGATCATGACCCCTAAATCAAGAGTCAGATGCTCAACTGACGGAATCACCCAGGCACCCTGACATGGGCAATATTTTGCCAGCTGTAGGAATACACATACTTTCAAAAGATTGTGTGGAGTCAGGTCCACAGGAGGCCAGAGAATGAGCTGTGGTGGAAGAAGGGGGTCTCTAGACAGCCCCGTGAGCTGCATTAGAGAAATCACTTTACCTCACACACCCAGTCCTCATACTGGGGCTCACCAAGAGAACAATGTGAAAACAGGCTTTAAACAACGACAATAAAATAATCAGAAAATAGGATTAGGTAAGCAAGGAAAGAGAGTGCGAGTTACTAAAATTTAAAAGTCACGTGTAAGTGTGACATATTTTGCATTTGGAAACATTCCCAGCCGGGAACCAGAGGGGAACTGCAGTGGGAACAGAGGGGCAGAGCCTGCTGACTGTTGGGCGAAGGTGTGCTCTCAGGAACGGCCGTGGCTTCAGCCTGCAGAGGGACGGCATGCTTCTCCAAAGTGGGAGTTCTGGAGGAATCTATGAGGTGAGCAGTGCAGTAAATTTTAGTTTGTCTCACTGACCTCCCCTTTATATATATATATACATATATATAATATATGTATACATATATTTATATATTTATATATTTATATATATATATATACATATATTATATATATATATTACTTTTCTCTTGGCTTTTTCCCCCTCTCCCTTCTGCTTCAGCCAGTTCACAGAATTCACTGTGAACGGCAGGCCACAGGACATGAAAACTTGCCTCATAAATTAAGACCAGATGATTCCCATCCATTGGACTCAGCCCTGACAGTGGTAAGAAACTCAATGAGGAGCAAGATGAGAGTGAGTGAAGGTGGGGCGGCCTGGGGTCCCACCTGAGGGGAGGCTGTGAGGCCGCGAGAGATGGGTTCGAACATTGATGTTAAATCTCAGGGCTCTGATGTTACATCGGCTGGATTACTGGAACATGGAGAGGCAGAGAGAGAGAGAGAGAGAGAGAGAGGTCTCAGAGCCATCCGGAGAGGCGAAGAGCAATTGTGTTTAGAATCCCTGAACCAGAAGCAGATGCACCGTCTATCAAGACTGATGCACGCAGAGAGAGCGGAGGGGAAGAGAGGAAAGCCTCCCCCGCATCCGTCCTGACCTACCTCAGCCACTGGCTCCTCTGTTTCCAAGCATTACAGGACAATAAATATGAAAAGTCCTGTCAACTGCCCAAGACTGTCCTGATTCAAATCAGCCAGAACAGGTTTCTCAAAGTAAATGCCAACATATCAGAAAGTTGTAAGGTGTCTGGGAAGAAGGAGCCTTGAAATAACTCCTGAACAGGGCATCACACTCTCAGACAATCGGCGAACTTCCAGGCTCTGCAAATTTATCCGCGTTGTATACTGTGTTGTAAGATTAGCCTTACCTTTCCAAGCACACTGCGCCGCCCTCGTCTGATTTCAGAAGGCTGTAAAAGGTGCAAAATCCCTTGTAAAGATAGTAACATATTCACCATGTGTATTTACAACACATTCCTGCAGGCAACTTGTAGCTCAATGGAACATTTACTCTGTAGTAGAATTTTTCAATAATATTGCATGCATTAATAAAGGTAATTTACAAAAAGCCCCATAAAGTCATTTGACTTTTTTGCCGATTGCCAGAGTAATAAAACGCCTTTACATTATGCGGCAAGAGAAAAGCTGTGCCCTTTTGCTTGATTAAGTCAAGTCCTTTCAGCATTTACAGCTAGATATGTGTGCGTCACTTTATTGCCATTTTATTTTAATTTGAACGATGGATTTCCTGTCTCTGGATGGCACTGCCCTTATAGTTTTGGAGGAGGGAACTCTCATGCCACACACCAGAAGGATCGGGGACATGAACACTGGCCTGGAATGTGCTGTCGCTGCTGAGTGCTCATGACTCTCAGGCCAGCCAGCTCCTTCAGTCAATGTAAGTGAGCAAGGGTTTACTGATCACCTACTATGTGCTTGGCACTGTGGTAGGGACGGTGGGGGATATCAAAGCAAGGTTATAATCTGGGGTAAGAAGTTCACAACAAGCTGTGCTGTGTTGAACCTGGAGAGAAGAGTGAGATACCCTTAATGCAGGCATCAGTACCCGCAGGTGATAACCACACTTAAGCAAGGAGACTTGCTTTGTCCCAGGAAAGAAGAGGAAGAGGAAAGATGGGAGGACCGTGAGAAAGGATGATGAAGTCTGGATGGGGCTGCTGGGAAGGACTTGAGAAGAAAGGGATACAAAAAGACGTATCCAGAGATTGATCACTCCATGATACGACATGTGATTTCCTTACCTCCAGCTCCCCAAACCTTCAGGAAACGTTACTGTGCCTATGAATGATCTATTTGATTATTGATTTTTTTGGGGGGGGAGGGCTTCCTCAAAGGAACCTAATAGAGGACTAAATTTCTGGTCAGTATGAACTTGAGGCAGAGGGGTCCATAAAAGCTTAAGCCCATGGGAAAGCGTCAGGCTTAATCTGGCCATGGACTTGGGGGTCTGTGTTGATGAAATCTAGATCTCTCAGAATAGGGAGGAACCAGAATCAGAGACTCTAATCAAAATACAATCTGTTAGGAAAGTCAAACCCAGCATACAGATCGGAGATGTCTGAGAGAGACAGAATCCAACGAAGTAGTGAATTGCAAGTTAGGAAGGTGGTTGTCAGAGCAGGGAGGAAGGACCCCTGTAATATAAACAAAGGTTTTAAGGAGTCTTCATTTTCTGACCAAGGAATCTAAGATCTCTTTTTTAAAGTTTATTTATTTGAGAAAGAAGGAGAGTGCACACGTGCAAGGAGGGGAGGGGTGGAGAGAGAGAGAGGAAGAGAGAATGCCAAGGAGACTCCGCACCATCAGCTTGGAGCCTAATGTGGGGCTCAGTCTCACAAACCATGAGATCATAACCTGAGCCCAAATCAAGAGTTAGATGCCACCGGCACCCAGGTACCTCAGAATCTAAGACCTTTTTAATAGAGGAAGTGAGACGTGATGGGGGCTTTACAAGAGCTAAGGATTTGAACGGGCCAAGGGGAATTTGGGTGTATGCCATAAGAGAGGCACACATAAACAGGTGTGATGTAGGGGACTTGATGTGCAGCTGGCCCGCCACTAGGTGCCATACCTATTGGTCTATGGGCAGAGCTTCCTGGACCCCGATTCCTCTGAATGTGTCATAGTTTCTGACTCAAATATGTCCTTCACACATCACATCCAAAAACTAACAAACAGCACGATTTGTTCATTCATCCATTCAGCAAATCGATGACACATAGCATTCTTATTGCTAGACTCATTGCAAATAATACAGACACACAGTCTCTGCTGTTCTGTCCCCTGGGAGAGACAGAGGCCTAGCACGTAAACCCACACCTAAACAACACTAGATTGCAATTGGTAACCAACAGGATGCTGAGATAGAGAATATTGCTGGACAGGCAAAAGCCACTTAAGAGAAGGCGTTCAGGGAAGACCTTGCCAAAAAGGTGATATTATATGGGGACCTGAAGAATGAGAAAGTCAGGCAGAGAGTGTGGAGATGGAGAGGAATGGTTCAGGGAGAGAGGAAAGCATGTACAAAGGCCCTGTGTTTGGAAAGAACTTGACACCTTTGAAGACTCCTGAAGACCAAGATGGCTGATGCATAGTTAGCAAGGAGGCAAGAGACATGACACAGAATTGGGGAGTGAGTTGGGCCAGATCATATAAGGCCTTATGCACCAAACATAGGAGGTTAGATTTGATTCTGATGGCCATGAGCATACATCAAAAGATTTTGAGCAGAAGTCTTAAACACGTTCAAGAATTTTTCCATTTCTTGGTCTCTATAAAATTTTTCAATAACAAATTCCCAATATGTTACAGGTGTGTACATGCCCCAGCCATTGTGCTATAGGAAATGGTATGAAGCTGCTAGGGTTTACTCATCACAGGTCCCTGAACAGCCAACAGATGGATAATAACATTTAGTCATTGCCGACTGGCAATTACAGTATATACTTAAAGGAGAAATAACTACATTTCCTGCTTCAAGCTTTCTCTTATGAAATGGAGAACCAATATCTCCCAAATTATATACCAGAGACACAATCCATAGTTCCCAGAACCGATGGAAAACTCCCCGAGGTTAATAATTCATGCATGGCCTGCGATTGTAGTTGTACGTTTTATCTGTTTTCATTAGATGTTCTCCTTTATTGAGTCTCCACCGTGCACATCAGTAGCCTGTGTATGCCCCTGTTTGAAATAAGCTGCTTGCTTTTAAAATGTTCTGGACAATAGAATTTCATCGGAACCATTATGGGGAACACATGGTTCCTGTGTGTCTGGCTTTTAAGATCTTTTCATGCCGATCTCTAAGACTGTGGTTGGATGTGGGTCTCAACCTTGCGGAGGTCCAAGGACTTGGGCTCTCGCTTTCTCACGGATCAATTCGCCCCTCTGCTCCGCGACACAGACCTCGCTGATCCTGAGGGCAGGCTTTCTAACTCAGGGCATGTTGCAGGAAGGCCTGGCACGTACTTTGAATGAGCGAAGCCCAATGCACATCTCAGCCCCCCTGAGCCCGACACCAGCACCCAGGGAATCACTGCAAGGACCTGAGCTCAGGGTCTGACCCCGTCTGCACCAGATCTTGGGTCAGAAGCTGGGCTCTGTCACTTCTTTCCCCCAAGGCACATTATTCCAGCCACAAGATGGCTATGATTTTTCCTTTATTTCATCTTTCTGGGACTATGTAGAAATTCCCGAATTAAGAGCTGCCTTGTGGTTATTGGTGACGTAATCTAAGTTTTGGCTCTAGTCCTTCTCCAACTGATTGTAAAACCGATTAGACACTTTATTGCTCTAAAGATATGTAGTATGTATATACTACACATAGATATGCACAGGTACACAAATTATTAGTAGTGGCCATCTCTGGATGGTAGGATTTTAATGATTTTTCCTTTTGTTTATCTGTATTTTCTAACTTTGTTTTCACCATGGAAAGGTTATTTGGTTTACATTAACCTGAATTATTTATATAATAAAAAACAAAGCAAGGAAAAAATTGTTCATTCTTGATGCTCAGAGCAAGTGAGCCGGGGTGGGGAGAAGAGAAGTGATAGTCCTTATAACACCCTGCAGGATGACCCAGCCCCTGAGGAACTCAGGGACACATTTGCTGTGTGTTCGTGTGTGTGTGTGTGTGTGTGTGTACGTGTGTGTGTGTGTGTGTGTGTGTGTGTGTGTTCCAGAGGCTCAAAACCACCCTGTGCTGTTGCCTGGACATAAACCCAGGAAACACTTCACTTGGGTTCCTATCATCTTCTGGAAGGATTGGTGGCATGGAGCGGGGGAGGGGTGGTCGCCAAGAGGGTGGGAAGTTTCCTTCTAGGATACCCTCACCAGGGGTGAATTTGGTTCCTCCCTTTTCCTGGTCTTCCCCTGCTTCTCTGTAAGATGTCCACTTCTTCCCCATCCTCCTCCCCCTCTTCCACTCCTAGTCCTCCTCCTTCTCGTCCTCTTCCTCCTCCCCCTTCTCTTTTTATTTTATTCCTACTCATTTTTGTGTTTTGTTGTGTTTTGTTTTGTTTTTTGGAGGGGAGGGCACAGTTCTTGAACCATTTATCATCCGGCCTTCTTCCCTGCCCCTGCTTATGGCAGACACTTTCGACACTCGGTGCCTTCCACTTGTGACTCTTAATAATCAAAGTCAAACTTTTGGAACACAGAAAATATTTTCTCTATAAAACATCAAATCCAAAAGTTCCAGTGCTTTCACCAGTCAAACTACTGGGGCTTCAAGACAGACTTCTCTCTGCTGTGACTTTTTTTCAAGACCTATTTGGAGACACAATCGATTTCTGTGTTTTTCTTTTCTTTTCTTTTCTTTTCTTTTCTTTTCTTTCTTTCTTTTCTTTTCTTTTTTTTTTTTTTTGGTTGCTAGTTGGCTGTTTTGTTGTTGTTGTTTGTTTGGGTTTTTTTTGTCCTTGATTTGTATCCTTCCCACTTGCAGGCAAGGAGCAGCTTCAGAGGCAACAAAGGCCTTAGCTCCATGTGGGGAGGGAGGTATATGGCTCTCAACAGGGGAACATTTCTCAGTTAATATCATCAAATTTTATTCTAGCACATGGAAGATGGGACCAATTATGTTCCTATCTTTTCAGGTTGTTATGAGGATTTAATGAGCTAATCCATGAGAACCTTTAACACACTGCCTGGTGCGTAGTAAGGGCTCAATAATAAATGTTATCTATTATTATTACTATCATGCTGTCCATTACTTTCCACTGGGAAAAGACAGCAGATGCCTGGATTTATCTCCCCCAGGTGTGAACACGGGTGGATTGATGCCACATCAAAGCTCCAGTGACCTGCACAGGTGCCATTCTGCCCATACCTGGCTTCCTTACCCTGGGCGGCTCCTGAGCTCTGGCATTGCCACTCTAGCTTAGCCCCCCATATCTGGCTCCCAAGGGGGGTCCAGGGGGGTTCCTAGCTTCCCAGTCTGGTGATCCCACAGTGGTGGCCCATTGTGCTCCCCTGCCCACCTCTAACCAGGCCAAGGTATATATGGTCCCATGGGTAGGTGTGCTGGCTTGGCTTGGGAATAGCAGAGGCAATTAAAAGCCACTGGAAGAGACTGACCAATCACGTATTCTCCCTGGTGGAAGCAAGTGCTCCCAGGTTCAAGGTTCCCATTCAGTTAGTGGCTCCTGGAAGCCCACCTGCAAACCTGTGGTCTAGGACTGAGCCTGGAGCTGTTCCCACCTCTAAGGCAGGTGGGGGAGCCCAGAGAGGGAGCCACCTGGCTGTGGCTTCCAGCTGTCCTGCTTCCCTCCATGCCGAGAGGGTCCCTGCATCCCACACAGAGGGATAGGCCAGGAAATGTTGATGTTGCCTGGGCCTGCTTTAGTCCTTCCTTGGGGCTAGCTCCAAACCAAGAGGATTCTTTTTCCAGAGGGTCCTGTCATCTGACCCGGCGACAGGCCTGCTGGTATTGCCACCTGCTGACACGTGTCAGTGGTAGCAAATCATGGGAAGTTCTGCAAAGACACTGAGCTCTGTTTCATCTGAAATAGTAGAGACCTCTTGGAGTTGTAGAAAATGCTGTGTGGAAACGGCTGCTTGCCTAAGCGGCCTGAATGCATGACATCTCCAGACCTCTACGGAATGGCGGGCCAAACCTCCATTTCCCCGGGGATCTCTACTGCTCTTTCACTCCCACACACAAGCACACACACAGGCACGGACACACATACACACACACACACACACACAGGCATGTGGACACACACATACCCATGAATATACATGCATACACGTACACACAGACACGCACACATGCCCACCGCAATGTTCAGGACACCCACACGCCCTGAATACCTCAGGTAGGCTGATCCTGCAGCAGGACTTAAGGGCATTCCTTTTCCCTTTTCTTTTCCTTGCTCCAGCAAATTGAGCACAGGCTAGATTCTTGAAAATATTGAGTTGTGTAGACGAGTTAGGAGACATTTGCATTTTGTGCTGGGTCACTTACTAAATGAATAGCCCTGAAGACTAGAAACTTGTGGCTGCCATCTCTCCTGGGAAGGCCTTTGTGAAGATTACGGTGAAGGGGTAACAAGAAGGATGGAAATGCTAAGCTTCACTAAAATGTCAGAGGAAGTAGGGCGTCTATGTGGCTGAGTCCCCACTGACCTGGGTTGAATTTTCTGGGGGATCCTCTCTCACCTGCTCACGTAGGACAGAGGAGAGGCCTCTGAGTCCAGAGGGCCAGAGAAACTCCTCGCGCTTGAGATTTTGGAGGGCAGAGCCTCCCCCCTCAAAGCTTCCTCCTCTGTAACCCAGAGAGTCTCCATTTTTCTGCCTGACACGGGCTTCATCTGCAGCCTTATCAACGACCTTCAGCATGTCTTTTCTTTGCTTTTGCAATACGTGCTCATCCACTGACATTGGCTCACTGGGCCCCCCATGCCTCCGTCTTCTCCTGGGCCTGCTCCCTCCCGGCACCCCTTCCTTCTCCCTGCCAGGCTTAGACCTGTGACCTGTCCTGTAAATCACTGTCTATTGGGAGGGCCGATTATTCCCTCTCATGTCCATCTCCTGTATGTACCGGGGTAGCCTCCACACTGCACCTAGGGGTCCCTCTGCCTTCCTGGGAACTCTGGGGAAAAACCTATCCAGCCTTGTCATTTAGAGCCATTAAAGTTTCAGCTAAAGCTGGGCACAAATAGGGCTTCATAACCCTTCTCTCTGTCCCTCCATCGGACCCTCCCTCCTCTCCCCAAGCCCTTGTACTATCTCTCCATAGCCCCTTGCAGCTGTGAGCTGATCTTCACCTTTAGCAATGAAAAAATAAAGAAGTTAGGTAGAATCCTCTAAGACATAGCTCATTTGTCACCTCCTCCAGGGAGACCTCCCTGAGAGCAGAGTACTCCTCCTGAGTCTAGGTTAAGTTCTCTGCTCTGGGCTCCCATAGAAGCTTGTACTTCTATTTACCATAGCACTTATCATGCCAAACTGTTTACTGGACTTTCTGGGTGGGGAGCTTCTGGAGAACAAGGACCGTATCTTATCTCTGTATTGAGAGTGCCCAGTACAGAGTAAGTGCTCGGCACATTTTTTTTTTTAATGTTTATTCATTTTTGAAAGACAGAGAGAGACAGAGCACAAGCAGGGGTGCAGCGGAGAGAGAGGGGAACACAGAATCTGAAGCAGACTCCAGGCTCTGAGCCGTCAGCACAGAGCCCGACGTGGGGCTCGAATTCATGAACAGTGAGATCATGACCTGAGGCGAAGTCGGACGCTCAACCGACGGAGCTACCCTGGCGCCCCTCGGCACATTTTTGTTTGATTAATGAATGCATGAACCCTGACCAGGTGCACTGTATGGCACGCAGGGGCAGGGGGTCTCTCTAAAGGGACACAGGAAAATCCCAGAGGTCCTAAGGAACCATCTGCCGCATGGTGATCTGGAGGCACAGCCAGTTACATCCTTCTCACAATGAGAAAGCTGTTCTCACCAACTGGCACTCCACAGATCTTTTTTTTTTTTTTAATTTTTTTTTTCAACGTTTATTTATTTTTGGGACAGAGAGAGACAGAGCATGAGCGGGGGAGGGGCAGAGAGAGAGGGGGACACAGAATTGGAAGCAGGCTCCAGGCTCCGAGCCATCAGCCCAGAGCCCGACGCGGGGCTCGAACTCACGGACCGCGAGATCGTGACCTGGCTGAAGTCGGACGCTTAACCGACTGCGCCACCCAGGCGCCCCAACCACAGATCTTTAATGGCTCATTTTGGAGGGAGGGGAAGCGATTTCCTCTCCTGTTCTTCTCTTCCACAAAGATAAATTCACCCTTGGCTTAGAGTCCTGACATGTACAACCAACTATAAGCAGGTGCATGAGAGAACATGAAGGGGATTAAGCACTGTTTGGTTCCCCTCTCTCCCTCCCATCTCTCCTTTGTCCCCTTTTGCTGTGTCAAAGAGCTGGAATTTTCAAGCTTGAAGGGATCGTATGGACCGTCTGGCCCAATTCCTTGCTTTTGCACTTGAGGAAACTGAGGCCCAATGAGTTAAAAGACTTCCTGATGCCACCCAGTTAGCAAAAGGCGCGCATCTAGAAGCCTAGCCTCCAGGACTCCAATCTGCTCCCCTGTCCACGGGGCTGCATTGCTTCCAGCAGGACTCGTCTTGGTTATGTCTCTCCAGTGGGGGATTTCATCACTGTGGCCCTAGGGTAGGCCATCCTGTTAGGTCCCCTGTCGCCCAGGGAAGAGAGCCTCTAACAGCCCTGAAGAGCAGACACGTGGAACCCACTGGCATTCCCTTCACCTTTTACAAGGCCGCCTCTCTAAGCAGCAGGTAGCGCTATCTGTTCCCAACTTGGCAGGATTGTAGCTCTTATTGATGAAAGAGATTTCAAGCCAAGTCTGAAAAATGACTTAGCATTTTGAATGTTGGAGAGACACAGACTAATGGGTTATGTGGTACAGTGACTTAGGGGCGAGTCTGTAAAGAATTGCTCTGAATGGACCCCGCCAGGTCTCCCTTGTCATCTCTGAGCTTTCTGGGAGCACAAAGCCCGACATAGTGGGGACGTGTGCCTTGGGTATTAGCGTCCCAAGCGTACCCTGTCACGCTGTACGTTTGTCGGTCCAGGTTCCCACTTGGAGACAGCCAAAGCAGCAGTCGAAGGAACAGTTCCCAGCCAAGGCGACAATGTAATGGGAGCCAACATGCTGTGCCCTGCGTCTCCCTTCTCTCAACTCATTTTGGGGTCCCGTGATTCCTCTGTCCTGCTACGCTTCTACTGTGGACTGTCAAATCACGTATTGAGACTTCATTCGTCCCGCAAACACTGAGTGCCTCTGTATGCCAAGCCCCGTCTAGGCTCTGGGATTCAGCACTGAACAAGACAGCTTGTTTTACAGTCTGGGAGGGGGGGCGCGGTGGGAGAAGACAAGACCCAACAGGGGTGCTATGTGACATCAGGGATGCAGCTGTTAGGGAGTCAAAACACTCAGAAACAGGACCTCGTGACTGGTTGGGCATGTGGGATCCCGCAATTTGGGAGCACAGAGAATCCTCCCTGAGGAGAACATATTTGAGCAGAGACCTGGATGAAGACAGAAGTTGGCCATGCTTGTCCATTTTGTAAATGGACAACACACATGCTTGATGTGTCTGAGAAACAGACAGAAGGCTGATATAGCTGGAGCCTGAGAAGCTTTCAGGGGAGAGAGAAAATAGAAAGGACCCACAGGGCCTAGTGGACAAGAGAAAGGAGTTTGGATTTTATTCTTAGCGTGAAGCTTTGGAGAGCTTTAAGGGAGCAGAGAGTGATGGGAACTGATTTGTGTTTTTAAGAAGATGATCCCATAAGCCAGTGTTCACAGCAGCATTATTCACAATAGCAGAGAGGTGGAAACAACCCCAATGTCCATCAACGGACGGATGGAGAAACAAAGTACAGGATATACGTACATCATAGTATTATTCAGTGTTAAAAGGAAGGAAATTCTGACATATGCTGCAACATGGGTGCACCTTGAGGACGATGAGCCGAGGGGAATAAGCCAGTTGTCAAAGGACAAATATTATACAATCCCACTTACAGAGTCACAGGGACAGAAAGCAGAAAGGTGGTCACCAGGGGCTGGAGGGGCTGGAGGAAATGTTTGATAGGCACAGAGTTTCATTTGGAGATGAGGAAAAGTTCTGAAAGATGGATGGCGGGGACGGTGGCAACAGTGTGAATGTACTTAACGTCAGTGAATCGTACGCTGAAAAATGGCGAAAAGAGTAAATTTGACAGTGTGCACATTTTAGCACAATTAAGAAAAACACAAACAAAAATGAATAAAAAACAGACCACACTAGCTTCTGTGTGAACAATCGATGGTCGGAGAGCAAGCGGAAGCAGAAACACAAACGCACAACATTACAAGACAGCTGTAGTGGCCCAGGTGGGTGGTGGTTTGGACCAGGTGGATGTATGGAGAGAGAAAGAAAAGGGTGGAAATAATTTCAAACTTCGAGAAAAGTTGCAAGGATAAGCAAAAACCCTCCGTAACTCTTTACCCAGGGGATCGGAGAAATATTTCGGAAATAAAGTTGAGCCTGACTTTGTGATGGTCCGGGAACCAGGGCTGTGGGAAGGCACACTTGTGGTCCCTTCCCTGGAACTACAGGACGCTGGATATGGAAGGGCATGCATCAAGTTGCTGACCATTAAGTAGCAGCTAGCAAAGGCAGGCCCAGAGAGGTGAAGTGAGCTTTCCTGGGACACACAGTGAACTCGTGGCAGCACCAGAATGTGAGCTCAACACATCCGCAGTTTTTGATCAAAGGTAAAACTGCTTTCATTTTAGCCATTTTTCATCTTTCTGAAAAGGTCAGGCGATTAGTGGAGGAGAGGTGGGCAGGGCTGGTTACTCTGAGATGGATCGTGTCTCCCTCCTCCCAGGCTCCTAATATCCTTATGGGGAAAGGAAGATGGGCTTGGGTCTGTTAACTGTCAAAGGCACCAGAAAGTTGCTCAGTTTCTTCATCTTCTAAATGAGTCTAGCAGTCTGTCTGCTGGGGTTACTGTAATGGGAGTAAGAAGAACATGGTTTTCAGTTAAAAGGGTTTTAGCAGACAGAACTCTACCTGAAATGCCTCCCCACACTCCCAAATGGCTCCCATAGGTCTTGCCACAGTGATTGAAATCCAGTGATGGAATCATTCTTTAGGGTTGCAAGCAGAAAATGCTTAAAAGCAGTTGGTCGTGCTTCATTCATTCATTCATTCATAATGTGCTAAACTGTGCTAAGCACAGGGCGATAGAACTAAGACATTATCTCCTCCTCACAATGGGCATGTGGTATTTTGGGAAGAACATATGCCTCACAGTCAGAGCACTTTGAGTACTGTTTCCCTCATGTTTAATGATATTGGACCAGGAACCTACACTCTCTGAGCCGTGGTTTCTTCATCTGCAACGTGGGAACTGTGGCAGTATTAAAGCATGGCGCAAATTTTTCTATAGTCCCCTCATTGAGAGGTGGGGTCTCTGTTGCCTCCCCTCAAATCTGGGCAGATTTTGATTGCTTCAATCCATAGAACACGGCAGAAGACATGCCATGTGACTCCTGAGGCTAAGTCTTAAAAGTCACGGAGCTTCCTCCTTTATTCTCTGGAACACTGAGCGACGACATAAGCCACCACCCCAGAGAGGCCACGGGGGAGACGCTCCAGCTTGCTGCTCATCCCAGGGCCTGGGCCAGACATACCAGGAAAGCCATCTTGGAATCGGATTCTCCAGCCCCCATTCTTCTCACCTCTGCTGTTCGACTCTAACCAGGGACCAGCTGTGCTCATTATGCAATTGTGCAAATCCCTGGCCTGGTGATAGAATCGTTCTTCAGGGTTGCAAGAATTCATGCAATCAGTGAAACGGCTGATATTTTATAGTGCTAGGTTTCGGGGTGGTTTGTTGCACAGATAACCAAAATGTGAGCCGTATTACTTCCCTTAGGATTATAGTGCATTTTAAATGGAAAACGAAAACGCTTACAAAGCATCTCGCTTCTATTATTGTCCCAGTCTGTTTGGGATGCTGCAACAAAATACCACAACCTAAGTGACTTATAAACAACAAGAATTTATTTCTCACTGGTCTGGAGGCTGGAGGTTGGAGATCAGGATGCCAGCATGGTCAGGGGAGGGATCTCTACTTCTCATCGCATCCTCACATGGCAAAGGGGCCAGGGAGCTCCATGGGGTGTCTTTTATAAGGGCACTAATGCCATTTATAAAGGCTCCAGGCTCATGACCTAATCACCTCTCTAAGGTCCCTCCTCCAAATACCTTTGGGGGTTAGAATTCAATATAGGAATCTGGAGGGGACACAAACATTCAGATCATAGCACAGGAGCCCAATAAATAGGTGTTTCCCTTTTCAGAAGAACGATCTTTGCTGTCTATCAATAGAAGCAGGCAGGCCAACTAATAACTAAACACAATGTGCAAACATTATAATGGATATGAAAATAAAGTGAAAAAATCAATCAAGGAGCAATTTAATTTTGTGAGGATTGGGGGATAGGAGACTGTGTCAGGGGAAATTTCAGGAGACATTTAAATCAGGCCCCGAAAGACCAGCAGACAAAGTGGGAGGGGGGCCTTCCAGGGAGAGACGCAGCAGACTGAGTTTGGTAATCCTTCCAGTTGTTTCCTTCCTGTCACCTCGGCCCTGGGTCAGGCTCTTCTAAACGGAACGGCCAGTGAGTCCTTGATGATGTAAGTCAGGTCCTCATACTCTGGTTCAACTCCCATGGCTTCGATTGTGCTCAGAGAAAAAGCCAGTCCTCATGGTGGTCCCCGAGTGGAGTGACCATAGAATTGTTGTTTGCAAACTTTGGAGTTCCCTGAGTGAAATTTGAGACTGGCCCCCGTACACAGAGGGCAGGGAGGGAAGCAGCAGGTAACTCTGGGCTGGTAGGTGGCAGGTTTAATAAGCAAGGGAACTTACATACGAGGCTTGTCCTGGGCAGTTAGTTACAAGAGAAGATATTACATCTGCCTGCCACATCTTAAATACTTACATAGAGACCATAATGGGGTTCAGTCACATATACCATCTGGATGATCTCAATAACATATTACTGTCTCAAAGCTGAGTCCTTGAGGTGATTCCTAGCGTGGGAACAGTGGGCAGAATGTGCATTCCAAGGACAGGGCAGCAGAGAGGAGCCTCCAATCGCCTGGATCCAGCTCACTGGTCAACCAGCAGTCACATCCTCTTGATGACCTTCTTCAACAATAATTTATCATCCAAACTGGGGCATTTTGAGAATGAGCGGTGACACTATTAATAATTCTGCCAAGACAACAGGTGTAATTCAAGATCGTTCTAGGCAGCTGGAATGTACGGTCACCGCCTGTATAACTTTCTAAATCCTCTCCCTACATACCACCCGGAAGGCCCTTGGCCACGTCTCCTACTTCTCTCTCCTCCTTGTTCACCCTAGGCCAGCTGTGCTAGCTTTCCTGATGATTCTTGATTACATAGGGCAAGCTCCTGCCTCCATCTCTTTGCACCTCTGGTCCCTGCCTAAGGTGCTCTTCACCTGGATGGTCACATCAGGGAGGCTCATTCCCTCCCTTCCTTCAAGTGTCCACTCAAATGTCATTTCTTTGCAAGGCCTTTCCTGCATCCCCCATTGAAAATGGACGGACTCAATCATCTTCTTTCTTCCTTGCTTTGTTCTCCTTCCTGGCACTCACCTCTTTCTAATGTACCATAAAACAATAGGATAAATATTTATTTTGTTACTATTTTTGTCTCTCTTCACTAGCATGCAAGTTCCAAAAAGGCAAGCATTTTTGTTTAATTTGTTGCTGTACCCCTAAATGTCCAGAATGACGCCTGGCGTCTAGTCGGTCCACAATAAATACCCGGTGAGAGAACTCCTGAGCGAAAGTAGCGGACTGGTCTCCTAAGTGAACTATCGTCTGACAATGGATAGTTTGGGTAGCTTGGTCTGAGGTTGCTGAAGAATGTTTTGCATGAGAGAGTTTTTTAAGTTAGTAGCTTTTGAAAACAGCCACGAGCCATGTCTAAAACAAAATGTATAGCCCACACTCAGCACGCTTTTCTGTTGTAAACTTTCCCTCCACGTCTCTCAGTATCATAAATTATTATAGCTGGAAGAAATCAGCTCTGAAATTCTATGATTCTAAGTGAAAAGCTCTATTATATCTTAAAAAAATTGAAATGATATTTTTTTCTGGATAGTAAAGAAAACTGGAGGTCAGGTAATAAGGGGAAACTGAGGATTTGGGCGATTTATGAGTCAATTTCTTAGGCTGGCAGACTGTTGGGATTTCTCCCAATTGCTGTGGGGGGTATTTCAAATCTGCCTCTAGCTGCTGGAGTAATACTTCTTCCATTTCTTTAGCTTTCCACCAAAGTCTGCAGATTCTGGTAGATAAATCGTCAGCAGTCCTTTCCATTTTTGAGGCATTAACTTTAAATCCTGTTAAGGTTCCTCATATATTAAAAATAAAACTTCTATTAACTTTTCCCCTGTCAGTGTGATTAGAGTTAAATTAATTTTTAACACTTGGGTAAAGCTGCAGAAGAGAAATGTGCCCCCAGTGCTACCACACGTGGGCTGCGGGGCTGCTAGGGGCGCTTGGACCAGCTGACTCCCGCAGAGGCTGGCCCGCAACACCATTTGGATGCATCAGAGCGGCTCTGTGTCCATAGACGGTGCTCCCAGCAGCATAATAGTTGATGGTGGGATCCCAGGCTAGAGTGGATGGACCACACGCAGGTGGATTGCCAAGCAAGACTTTGGCTTTATAGACTAGTATGGGTGTCTACTGAGATGGCCCACAAAGCTGGCCGGCCTGGGTTTTCATGGAATTAGTCATGTGGTGCCATCACTCTTGAAGACATCTTGTGACTCAGCTGTGGTCCTCAAGGAAATAGCTCATTTTTGAACCTGAACATATGGTATGTGAGACCATGGGCTTTACAACCAGATACATCGGCGAAGCTTTGTTTTTGTCACTTAACAGCTATACGTCCTCAAGCAGAAAATTAGAGAAGGAATAAAAAGAACAATCACTTTTGAATACTTATTTTGCCTTGGACACTGAGCAAAGGAGTGTGTGTGTGTAAATTTATTATGTATATATTTATAACTATAAATATAAATATAAATGTAAATATAAATATAAATATATATATATGAGCTAAGCCAAGGGAGCATATATATATATATATATATATATGTATATATGATTCTCTTCATTTAGTTGTCCCTTGTACAATTAAATGTTATTTTCCTACTTTTCAGATGAGGAAACCAAGGTCCAGAGATAACAACTGACTTAATAAAAGCCATGTAAATGGCAAATGACAGAGTTCTTATTTGAACTTGGGTCCATCTGAATCCAAAGCTAATACGTTTCACCATGAAGCTTTAATATAAACTATTGAAACTCTGATCCCAGTTTTCCATCTGTAAAATGGGGAAATATTACACACTTCATAAGGTTGTGTTGTAAACATTAAAGGAGATAATGTGTGTGAGGTGCTTAGCACACAGCCTGGCGCAGAGCTCAATAAATGTTAGCTGTAAGAGAAACAGCAGCAGTAGTAATTAAATGCCCCCTTTCTTGCAATGCCAAAAAAGATCTTTATGCTTGAATTAATTTCTTGACTACTTCAGGCAACATTCTGCTATGTATTTTGGGGAGAAAATGATGACATCATAAATTCATTCATCAATCCATTCATTCATTTGTTCAATATATAGTTAGTTAAAGGGTATGGGAATTAAGGAAGACAAGAAATGCCCCTCGTCTTCAAGGAGCTTACAGTCTGGTTGAGATGGACAAACGTAACACATAAGATGAAATCATGAAGGAAATAAATGAGCTAAGTTAAGGGAGCAAGGTTGGAGGAGGGCAGTCACCATGGGCCAGAGGTGTGGAGCTGAGCTTGTGATGAGCTCTAAAAATAAGAAGTATTTGGCTTTTAGGAGAGAAGATGGTCAGGACACCCAGTCCCAAAGTTAAGAAAGTGCTTTGGGCATGAGCAGGCGGTCAGTCTCTCAAGCGCGGAACTTCCATTTTGCAACCTCTACACTGAGATAGGCAAAATTGGACATGATTCAGGGAGGGAGGGGTTTTATGGGGCTCTGACTTGGCATAGAAGCAAAAGAAGTAGGTTATTCCTTCTGAAAATTCTTCTGAACACAAATATTATATTGTAACACTCTACCATCATACACAGACCACCTACCATCATCACTGCCCCCGTTATCACCCTCACTACCATTCGCACCGCTGCCACCGCCTTCATCCCTCCTATTACCTCTGTTACCCTCGACAATGTTATCCTTTCCTTTAGAACCCCTGTTGCCGTAACCATCACCACCTTCCCCTCCACCATCACCACCAACACCACCGCCATGAGTACCATCATCTCCACCATCCTCACCTCCAACATCGCTGCTATCGCCATGACCGTCACCATCTCCACCGGCCAAAACTCCTAACTCTGATCCAAGGTGATTATGCAAATGAGTGGTCCTCACTTTAAGGCCTGTGTCAGCCTCACCTGAAAAAGACATTTATTTCTTCTGTTCTCTAAGGTGGGGTCAATGGGAAACGAGTCTTGACCCCACATAGACCTACTGGGAACACCTTCCCTTCCTTGTGATAATTTGTTCTGCGGTTGTTGCAAAGAAAATGAACTTAAAGTTACTTGCCTCACTCTGAGCCAGCATTCCCACCTCCTTCAAGTGTGCCTGGCAAACTGAAGAGAGATCCATTACTCACAGTTCCCGATGTGGGGTGGCGGTGGTGGCCATGGGGAAGGGAGCCTGAGAGAAGCTGGCAGACAGGGGCTGTTTCTCTCCCACTCAAAGCTTCCCACTCCCTTCAGGCAATAGACAGCTCTGACTTCAAACCCTAGCCAGGGACATTGCTGCATGAGTAATGCCCGGAAAGATTCTATATATGGTTTCTTTCATCTCCTATTGAAATGAAAGAACAAGAGAGGGAGAGAGTAGAAATGAATTGTATTCCTACTGCAGAGAGTTCATTTGATAAATAATGTATATAGAGTTTGCAGTAGTAACTGCTCTTTTCCGATTCAGCATGTGCGGGTGAGTTTTGACATCTATTCTCTGTATTTCTAACAGACGGTGAATGACTGGTGTCTGGATTGGCATTATGAAAGGCAGGGCAGACTGTTAACATTTGCTGTAGTGTCAGAAAGGTTAATCTGGCTTTTCCCTTGAGCGGGGGGTGCAGGGCGCCTTTGCCTTCCCGTGGAGATGTGGGAAGGGAGGGAGGAGACAGATGGAGATCCCGCCGTGCCCTGGGATCCTGGGAACGGGTGGTAAGAAGATGACACGTGTCAGCAGGGTGGAGAGACCAAGGTGCAGGCCGGCAGGGTGGGTGTGCGTCTTGAGAGACTTACTCTGCCGCCTTCTGCTAGCTTCTTTCGTCCAAATATCACAGCAAGTCAAAGACACCCACTGGGCGCTGGGAAGAGGGCAGAGATATGCACCCAGGCTTTCCTGGTGCACTTCCCAGAGGCCAGGGGAGGGCCCCTCGCTCCTACCAAGAAGGAAGAAACCCCAGGCTATCAAAAAAGTTTCCTGATTCTGCCAGCCCTTGGATGTCAAGGAGACGAACGCTGGACTCAAACTCAGAAATTAGTAATTGGGTCGTACACTACCTTCCCTGCTGCCCCTGAACAAGAGAGATGTCAGGCATTTTTAGTGTAACTTGCTTACGAAGTATGCTCACACGTGCTGTCTTTGTTGGATCCTCACAACAATGGGGCAGGAGTTGTGACTCCCATTTTATAGAAGAGGAAACTGAGGCTAGGAATGGTTTAGCAACTCGTCCATAGTGGCAAAGCGAGCGAGAGGAAGAATTCACTCAAATATGCACTAAGTTCAGGTTTCTGACTTTAAGTTCACTAGTCAAAGCTGCCTCTCTAGAGACACTTCTGCAGAGACTGTTCTTCTTTGTGTGGGGGGAGGGGCATGCACACACGGGGGACATACATTCACATGCACACACACTCACGCACACACGCACGGGACGCATCACACAGACACACACATAGCTGCACGTGGTTACGCACGGATGCCGACATGGGTGCACACACACATGTGTGTGCTACACACACACACGCACACACACAGGCCCACGCACAACGTGCACATATATTCGCACAGCTGACGCCTCAGGAGCATTCCCAGTTGGGGGGCGGGGGGGCTCCTATTCAGGTTGTTTTCCTTTACTTCAGTAGAAAATCACTCAAAGCCTCACGAATCACTCCTCCTGGTCCCCAGTGGATGGAGGGAATAGCCTGGGAACCCCAGGAAACGATTTCTACCCTGCAGGGGTCTGCAATTCTGGAGAATCATGATCCACAGGCTCTTTTAGCCACTGACCTCCAATCGGGGTTCATAGCAGTCAGTGGCCACAATTTGCTGGGACCGAGATTTGTAGCACTCAGTGTCCAGGAAGATGTAATTTACCTCACAGGAGGGACAACTTTTACTCCCAAGAAAATGTTTTCCTCCCCTGACTCACCTTTGGATGTAAGGAACCACTCAGAGAGGTGAAAGTGTCTAAAATTTAAAATATTAGATTCACTTCCCCAAAGATTAGATAACATTAATGTCAGAGCTGAATTGTGTTTTTCTCAAAGGTTCTTTTCTTGATTCTCCACTCAAATAACCTACAAGGAACTTTCCATGAAATCACAGAAAACGAATTCTCTACGTCTAATATTTCCCTCCCCACACCCCTGTTTATGCCCATCTTTTACTCGGATTTCTTCCTGCAGCATCTCCTGGGAAATCTTACTTCTTATTTTCAAGTGTTTACTGCTTCTGCTCATACATTTTTTTTCTGTCAATTTTTAGTTTTCTTTTCAATGAGACCTTTTCCTTCCACCCCCATGAATTTATAATGGTTTCCTTCAGATAGTCCCTTATTTCTGTCAATTCTTTTTCTTTCTCTTTCCTCGGGCCCTGAGCCTTTCTTCGTCTTTGCCGTTGTGTTGGCCCTCCGTCCTGTGCAAGGAGGCGTTCTAGGCAGAGTGAGGGCTTCGGGATTGGGGCAGACATAAACTTGACTCTGGACTCCTCCACGTCAATAGCAGCATGACCTTGGCAGACCACTTCTGCTGCTCTCGGAGACTTGGTTTCTAGATTTGAAATATATGGTATTCGTAACTATAACGTAGAGCTGTTTCAAGAGCTAAATGAGATCCCAGGACCTGACACATAGCAGGTGCTCACAGAATGTCCAGTTGCCCTCATTGTTTCCTCATTTGAATAAAACGTATCCAGTTCTAGCCCCTTCCTGAGTCATTAGCTTACCTAGATTAAATTGCCTGGGTAAATCAGGCCACATAAAGGTAGACATATGCTTAATGTGTATATGTGGAGGATCCCAAACAAGACAGGTCTGATCTGATGCCAACTCAAATAAAAACACAGAAGCGACATAACCAAGGAAGGAAATGATGAGGCTGGAATGCGTCAGCAGCTCAGTCCCCTCACACTGCGTGCGTGTACTGAAAACATTTTGATAAATGGGGAAGAAGAAAAATCAAAATGTGCTCCTCTGTTCAAACGAGCTGTCATGGCCCGCAAGATAAAGATGTACTCGTCCAGGGAAGTCAGCTTCTAGACACACACCATCATTATGCACAATTTAATAAAATACACAGGCATGCTCCCAAGTTCTTATTTGGCAACGGCTGACACTCCAAGAGCTGATCTTGCTAATTTTGTGTATTTGGATTCTGCAGTAAAATAAGCAGTCTCAATATTTGGGTTCACTGGGAACCATTTCTGGAATTGTAATGATGATTAAGTAGGCAGCGTCCTTGTTGCCTTAAAACTTAGTTAATTCATGCTGACAGGGTAGGTTTGACGCTTTACCCATAACTTCGCCCCTATCCACAATAACAATGCTGCCCACCCCCAATTATAACAACAGCACCAAGGCAAAATGGCTGGTCGGAGAACTTGAGCATTGGTTGGGAGGGCAATGGGGGAGGGGCAAACATTTGCATCCTACAGTGATAGGGTTTTGGGGTTTTTTTTGGGTTCATACCAGCTTTGCCAAAAAGATTATTATTATTCTTTTGACGTAGTGCTAGACCATGTTTAGAAATTGTTCTGTAGAATGTAGAATCCTGTGATGTGACTTCCATTAGGGGAGGAAACTGGCCAACAGTAACCTTCCAGAAGTCAGGGAACAGAGAAAAAAAGGCAGTTTTCTCTGAATCACATTGGAGAAGCTCTGCCTTGAAAGACTGTATATCCGTTTCCATCTCTAGGGAGCCTGGAGTCCAAGAGGCACCAGGCGACCTTTAGGTAGGACCTTGTTAGATTCACTGACACCACTCACCTGACGTTTCAACTGGAGCTCCTCATTCCTCCATGTTCAGCCCTTTCCTGGATGTATTTCACAAACTCCATTAAAGAGGCATTTGCCAGAGCCCTTGGTCTTTCTTCATTTACCATCCTTTCAATGTGTATGCTTGTCAAAAGCCAAAGCATGAGCAAAGCTGGTTCATCTAGCAGCTTAATGCATCATCAAAGAATTACGTTATTTCTGTCTTCTTGCACTAGCATTCTCATCGTGTTGGGTTTTGTTCTCAGGCTAGACTCTTCTTGGTCTCAAAATAGTTGCCATAGCTCCAGCGATCACATTCTTACTTGGCAATGTCCAAAGTTTGGAAGTGGAGTAAGAGGAGCTCCCCCTTCCTTATATCCATTTTTGAAAGTGAGGATGTTCCCTAAAGATGCCCCACAGCTCATTGGCCATAATCGTGCATGTGCCCATTTCCATGATGATTCCTCACAAAGGAGAACAGAGTCACCATCATTGGTTTAGATGGATCAAGATTCTCCTCTTCCCACCAAGGGCTGGACCCTCCTCCTACACTGATTGCCATTAGACGCTTGAACTGGATTCAAATTCTGCTACAGAGAAGAAAGGAAAGAAGGCTGCTGGGCGGATACCCATGGAACACATGCTTTCCGGTGAAACTGGCAACATAGTCAGGAGTATGTAAAGCAGAAGGCTGCCAAGGAGAGATGTTCTTTTCTTCTCTGGTCTGACCCGTCTCAGGGTTCTTGAATCTGACACATTAGTGCTGTCAAAAAGATTGTGTGGTTATCATCACACAGGCTTGTTAATTCTGAATAATTGGTCCCTTGATCCTCATGTGACTAATCACTTCCCTCACACAGTCTAAATCACAAATCTCTTCTCTCCAACACTTGATAGAAAGCTATGAACTCAGAGAGGAATAACCAAGGAAAAAAATTATTTGATAATAGAGCAAATCTCAAATGCACTGAACTCAGGACTTCCGAATGAGGGGCAAATCCATTTTGTCCACCAGGTTAAATAGACACGGGTTGACCTTTGTCTTAGGACCCCGGGGCTTCAGAAATCCAATACCCAGAATCAGAGTATGGAGTGAAATGTGAATGTTCCTGAAGCAGAGTGACAAAGCCCGTGGACAGTACAGAGTAAGAAGACACTGTCAGCTCCGAGGAGGATGAGAAGTTGGCCAAAGGATTCAAAGTGGAGGAGAAGGGATTAGCAATGAGTTCAGGACTTGCTGGGAAAGCCGCACACCTCAGGTGTAATGGTACCCAGAGCACAGGCGGGCAAGTGCCTGGGCAATTTCTGGACTGCACACTGGATCATTCCTTAGCAAGAGGCTGAGCAAATGTCACAAACTGAGAAGATGTACGTGAACATGGTTCATGTGAACTGAGGCCATTTTCTAGAGCAGAGAAGCAGCCCTTTTGGCACCTTGCACTGTCATATTGCCTTAACAACAGCTAGAAAATGCTCATTATAATAGATAACAGTTGTTTTTCATTGTCTTCTACCCTATCGGTTGATATATTTAATTTTTTTTCCTGTTCTAATACCATGGAAAGGGCACTAAAAATGAACACAATTATTCAGATGCAAGCCTTGAGAAACCCAGCCACCGGGTTGCTGCTAGAGAGTAGGCCTTGCCACCTGCAGGACTTTGTCTTTTCTGGAGGGCAGGGGGCAGCGGCCGTTAGCCTTGACAGGCACCCATCCAGCCCTGCTTCTACCGAAATGGGCACTGAGCCTGGGAGGGACTGGAAAGCAAGTAGACAGATCAGGTTTTTGTTTCTGAGCTCTCACGGACTTGTAGGACAAACATCAATGTACTTCAAGCCCCCTGTGCCAGGTAGCGGCCAGGCAACCTGGAGGAATGAGCAGGAGCCCGGCTGGCTGTGGATGAAGAGCCTATGACACACAGCTGTTCAAAGCTTGGCTGGCCACTTGCAACCCCAGCTCTGCTACTTATTGTAAGACCTCAGGAAATTCCTTCCTTTCATTTAGCCTCAGTTTCCTGACTTATAAAACGGGGGACGATAATACTACTGAACCTTCTTGACGGAGGGTTAAAATAGCTGATCCAGGCAAATGCTTTTGCCCATATTCTAAGTGTTCGATAAATGCCAACCGTTATTTTGTGTCAGTCAGCGGCATAAAATGAGACTTGACAAATGCTTAAGTAGGTTTCAAAGCATATTGATCATAAAGCAGCAAAGTGCCCTTATGTGCCTTAAAAAAAAAAAAAACGAGTTCTTTCAAAAGTGAGAAGGTGCTTGCTTCTCCCCCCTTGGAGCCAGTGCAACCTGCTTCCCGCCTTCTGCACCCTGCAGGTTCAACTTTATCCATGTTCTTAGGGTCAAGCCTCCAATGCCTGGCACATAGTAGGGGACCTAGAGATGTATGTTGAAGGAAACTGAAAGGAAAGGAAGAGGAAGGAATGGAGGGGGTGAAGACGGACCCAAGAGGTCTACCTTATCCTCACTCTGGTGCGGGCTTGTCCATGGCCCAGGCTGACCTCTGAAACCCACCTGCCTCTGGCCCCTTAGGCCCTCCAGTAAGCACACCTGCTGGTTGACATAACCATTGGTGGGGTTCCAAGGTGTTGTGGAGTGGCTTCAGACAGCTCTCACTTGGTCCCCACCTATGTATACCCCAGCCCTGGTTTTATTGACTTGGACCCCTGGATCTGCAACCTTGACCTCCATTCTGCTGCTGGTCTCCTGAACTTGCTGTGCAGAAGGGACCTTTCCACGGTTGCACCAACAAGAGAGTTTTTGTTATTTGAGCCCCTACATGCCACACGTGGGCATCACACTGGACATCATTATGTCCTTGAACCCTCAAAACAAGCCTGGAAATTAAATTCTGTGAACTTTGTTCTATGGAGGGAGAAACTGAGGTTCAGAGGGGTGAAATGTCTGACTCAGGGCCATATAGCCAAGAATCAAACGCCAGCATCTGGTTTCAGATCTCATGCCCTGGTCATTCTTCAGCCTTAGCTTTTTTAGCGGACGTCCACTTGGCTCTCAGAACTCTCAAAGGCCTCAGGCATGATAGCTCCAAGGAGCTCTCTATGCTCCAGACCCCATTGCCTCGGGTTTGGACTGCACCCTCCCAGGGACCAAAGTCCAGCCCCAAATTTCTGTCTGGTTACTAGGCCCTGCCATCACGGCCGTGTTTTCCTGGGCCAGCCAGGGCATCCACCAGCTCCCTATGTGGGGCTCCTGATCATTGATCCGCTTATGTCAGTAAACCCTGTCTCCTCCCCCAGACCTCTGATGCCCACTGCCTGGAGACAGGGGACAGCCCGTTCGACCTGACGGGTTGCATGTCTAGCTCGGGCCGCTGGGTCTGCGTGTCACAATCCCCCACCCAAAAGGCAGGCAGATAGTCCGTTTAGGAATCTGGGTTCCCCTTCCCTACTGGACCCCCCAGCCATACACAGGCTGCCAAGCCCTACATTCCAGGACAGAATGCAGTTCCAGAACTCCCTGGCGCCTGCTCCCTGGGGTCTAATTGAGTGGTGGCAGAGGTGGAAGAAATAGGCCTTAACCCCTGAATCCTCAGAAGAGGGAGGCCGGGATCCCAGGGCCTGGCAGATGATTAATAGGTCTGGCATATTAGATTCGACCCATCAGGGCAACATTAAATGTGATTTATGACTTGGTTTTAATTGAGATTTTACTGAATTATTATTCGATGCAGAGGGCAGACCTGGACCCATATTCCTAAGTGTCCCAGGAGTCCTGTGCTCGGAGATGGGGGAGTCCGTCCTGCCCGAGCATGATGTCCGCTCTCTCCCAGTGAGGGGCCATGGGCAGCCTCTTGCTCTCCCCTCCCTGGGGCCAGAGAGGGTCAACCTTTCAAGAACAGCAAACACAGAGTAGTTTGGCTTCTGCCCCCTGGTTTTCCTTAACCTTTTCAAACTCAAGTTCAAACCACAGGTTGACTTGGTTTGCAAGACAAAACACTGAATCCAAGGTGTGAATGACTTAATGGAGTATTTCCATCCTAAAAGAGAACAGAAGAATGTAGGCAATGCTTAACTCAGAGGAATGACCTTTCTGACTGGGGATTCAGCCCACTGGGGAGACGCTTGAGGGGCTTGCCCATGGACAGACGTCCAGAGACGGCTGGGAGTTTCAGAGGGGCACATGAAATGACAAGGTGAGTCTTGAGGCCCCTTGATGAATGGGGCCTGGTTGGCCTCACGTACTCCTGCCCTCCCAACACCACCTCCTGCTTCGGCAGCCGCCCTGCTGTCGGTGGATGGGGGGAAGGGGGGGGACCGTGTCTGGAGGGATGGTGGCAGTGAGGGCAGGGAGGAGGACAAGGAAGTATGTGGGAATTCCCCCCACCCCACAAGGCTGCTCTCTGACCTACAAGTGGGAAAATTGGGCTTAAACAACATTTATTGAATTTTGAGCTGCAGTGGGCAAAGAAAATTACTCGTTAATATATAAAGCACTGCATTTCCCATAATGTGAATGCCAGTGAAAAATGGATTCGTGCCTGCCTCCTAGAGAGAAGCTCGCCTTTAAAGTACTAACGCGGATGTGTCCTTAGGGAGACAGGGAATGGCAAATTAGATGGAAGTTTGCAATATGATGTGGCAGCAGAGAAAGCTTGCACGTAGCCCTGCACCTGCGGACATGCAGAGCTGAAGAGGCGGCTCGTGGGGTCGCAGGCGCCACTGTGCTGGGGCGCCGGGTCTCAATCCCGGGGAACTTGGGCTGCCTGCCGGCCTCGCCGGAGACCTTCCGAGGGCAGGCTTAAGAGCTTGCCACCGCTGGCCTGGTAAAGGAGGCTGCACGCTGTGGCGGGAAGGGCCGGGATACAGAGGTGTAGATAGGGGTTTGGATCCCTCCTGGTCATCTCTGGGCAAGTTACTTACCCTCTCTGAGCCTTGGTTTCCTCAATCATATAGGGACGGGGACAGTACTTCCCCGTGGAGTTCATCTGAGATTTAATTGAGATACTACGTATTAAGCACGTGGCACATAATAGTGGTTTGTTCCCTTTACTTTTAGAGCTTCCTTCAACAAAGTATGTTCATTTATTCCACATTTGCTGAGCTTGTGTTATGCACAACATGGCTCCTGGCCTCCAGGAGCCTAGGATATTGTGGTAAGGGCAGAGGAAATCACGAAAGCACAGAAGAGGAGGAATCCATCCCAGGTGAGGAAGAGGAGAAATCTGAGAAAGTCGCCAGGAGGAGGCGACACCCACATTTAGTGTTTAGTGTGAGCAGGAGACTCCGGAGGAAGGCATCCAGGCCGAGGGGAGGGCAAGAGCCAGGGCACGGTGTGTTTAGAGCCTCAGTGTGGCCGGAGCAAGAGGTGGTGTCGGGAGGGCAGGAGCAGGTGAGGCCAACCAGGCCATCCGCAGTCAGAGCGGGCAGGGTTCCGTGCAGAGCAGGGGGAACTTGTTTTGAGTAGTGAAAGGGAGTCACTGAAGGAAGGTGACTATGGATCTTGGAGTGTGTGGAGGCTGGCTCAGGGAGGCTGGGGCAGAGTGGCTGTCTGGGAGGCTCCTGCGGTTCTAGTCCCGGTGACAGTGGAAGCAGGTCAGAAATAGTGTCAGAGTGGGGGTGGGGATGGCGAGGGGGACAGAGGCTCCAGCCACTTTGAGGAAGTGAAGTGGGCAGAGAACAAGGGTGAGGGGGGGAGTCAAAATGGCCTTGTGTTTGGAGATTGCCACCAACTGACAGCAAATCCGGGAAGAGAAGCACTTGATGAGGAAGTCACAGTCTGAGGGACACACAGGGCTGCTGGCTGGGCTGAGCAGCGAGGGCAGGGACATACAGGGCAGGATGGGAAACAGGCACTGACTCTGCTCTAGATGTTCTGGAGCTTCAACCACAAACAGCCATGGCCTTGGCCCTTGAGCAGCTCATGGTCCTCCCAGGAGGCAGATAGAGGAGAATACAACTCGAGGGTGGTTGATTATGTGTGTTGGGCCAGAGAAGGTTCAGAGAGCAGGGGAGTTTTGAGCTGGACCCTAAGGGATGTCTAGAACTCCCCAGGCAGGTGCTGAGGTTGGTGCATGTGGAAAGGACACACAAAGCCACAGAGGAGCTGGAAGGTTGGCCTTGGGAGTCATTGCCTCTTGTGGCTGGACCGGGGGCTGCCCTGATACCTGGAGGTTCTTGGAAAGATGGCTAAGAAGCTGGCATAGTTCTTGAGGAATGGAGCTCAACAGTCTCAAAAATGGGAGGCTGGGTTTGGGACACATCTCTCTGGCATTAGAGTGGCTCATAGACTGGAGTAAAGAGAGACTGAAGCTGCAAACATGGAGAACAGCTGGAGACGACTGCAGTGGTCCAGGTGGGAGATGGAAAGAGCAAGTGAATGAACAGCAAGGGCCAATGTAAGAACCCCTCAGAGGGAAAACGTGTAGCAACAGGCACTAGGTGGTGGGGGGGATGGGACGCAGGGAAGAGGCAGGGACGCTTGAGAGATTTCTCATTGGCACTGAGGCGTGGGATGCTCTCTGTAAAAGAAATGGTGAGAAGGAGTTGACAGAGGAGGGGTGGGGGTGCAGAGTGGGTTCAGGTTTGGATACGTTGCACTTGAGGCATCGGAGGAGAATTCTGATGAGCAGCAGGTGTGTGGGTTGGAGCTCAGGAGAGAGGCTCAGATTTAAGGGTCATGAATGGACGTGTGATAGTCGAATCCTTAGGAATGGGTCGGATCAGCTAAAGTAAAGGTACAGAATGAAATAAAAAGAAGGCAGATGAAGCAGGGGAACACTGCTCCCCTGCTCCTCCCAGAGGAGGGCAATTTGTAAAAAGAGGAAAGCCCAGTGAGGAGGGCTCAAAAGAGAATCAGCCTAAAGAAATGCCCCAGAAGCCGGAGAAGAGAAACACGCATGCCTCCTCCAGTCTCCCTCGGACACGGGCGGTATCTCCTGCTTTGTAATTGTTTGTTCACTGGCTTCCCCATCAGCCTCTGGGCTCCTGAACTTCAGCATCGTGCCCCGCATCAATGTTGGCTGAAAACTTGGCACAGGCCTGGGAGCAGGGCGGGAGCTCTTGAATGTTTGCCAAATAATTGAATACGAAGTCAATGCTGCCCGGTGTTGTAGGAAATCAGGTATAATGAAGAAATGGAGGTAACTGGATGCACTGGAAACTTTGGGGTTTCTGTGTCATGGCGGTGAGAGGGTTGAACCACTGGGGGGCAGAAGGAAGATGCTAGTCTGCACTGTTAGGAACAGGAATTCCGTCGCTCTTGTTTGGCATATCTGGACCGGGTGGCGGAGAGTGAAAGGTAATAAATACACTGCAATTAGTAAAACAGAAGAACTGTCTTATGAGTCACGACAGACTGAAGCTAACACATCGGTCTGAGTGATGAACTCGCTAATGTCCTTTCCTGTCCACCTCCATGCTTGGCGAATCACCACTTATATATTTCTTTATTTGGGGTCCTTGACAGACTAGTGATCATGTCAGGTTGTACCTGCTGGGATATTAATAATTTGTGCTGATGTTGACTTACCGTAATTGGGGGGGGGGGCATTAAGTTGGGAAGGGATGATAGCTTGGAGGAGGGGGGGTATCTGGTTATCTGAGTCCCTTTCGGGTGCCTGAACCTCTGATTTCTAATATTTACCCCCATTGGCTTAGCTGAGGATGAGTTTGGCTTCTTATCTGCCCTTCCAAATGAGCACTGGGGCAGAGAGGACACCACGGGGTTCTGTCTTGCAGCTGTCTTTGTGCCGGGGGATTAGGGGTCTCTAGCTTTGGAAAGTTACACTGAGGCACAAGTTAGGATGGGGTATAAGAACAGGAGGGTCTGGAGCAACAGCGGGAATATAGGAGTGATGAGAGAGGTGACTGATTTAAAGTGAGTGGTGGTCCTGAAAGAAATTATTTTTCTGGCAGGATTAGCCCTTAGCGCTTAAGCTCCGCTCACTCGTCTTGAATTGTTATATTTTAGCAGACAGGAACCCTAGTGAGACTTGTTCACCTGTCTGCAGAAAAGCCTGGTCTCCACCTCAGGCTCTAGTAAACCCCAGACATACAATTTCTTTATGCAACTTCTTCCCCAGCTGCCAAATGCATTTTCTTTCTCTTTTCATTAAACGTCTGGTTTCCACTGTTGTCAGTGTGGAAACACACACGCATGCACACGCACGTGCCAATCCCCAGGAGACCCTCAAAGATATCCCCGGCCCTCATGTTAAATTAACCTTGCCCCCCTCGAGCAGAAATGCCTTGGGAGAAACGTTATCCTGTACGTGCTTCTAGCCGAACCATCGTTCCTAAGAAATGGACCAAGTCAGACCCCTTCCTGGGAAATGGAGGTTGGAAACAGTCGCCTGGTAAACCAGCAGTGACCTCCTAGTCACGGAGGAAGGCCAGCCGGACATGCAGAGAATATGGCCAAGGTCCTTATGTCTAAAAACTCTGGAAACGAGATTTGGGTGGCTCCTACCCCTTGCCTGATTCTGCTCACTCAGCCCCACTGGGTAGCCATAGTGACGTCGGAGGGATAAGGCTTAGGCACTTTACCTTTGATTCTTCTTTTTTATGTGTGAGCGGCTAACAGAGTGAGAAAGTACACCCTTTAATGTACAATCCAGCCGGAAAGATCAATGGCAGCTTAACATGCATTTCTGTCTAATATTCACTTTGGCAGGTCTTTGTAATAAAAATGCTGGTTTTAATGAAGTGCATTAACATGAGAAGATTCATGGCTAGCCTCTGTGCTTTTATCACTACTGCCTCCCCTTGAGCTGTCAGAGCACAAGCCGCTCTGTGGGAGGGAAGCAGAGGAATGTCATTTCAGGAATCACACATACACACACACGCAAACTCCTCATTTCTGGAAAGATCCATTTCACTGGTGTGTACGTTTCAATTTAATTCCCTTTATTCCCCATCGTATGATATCTTTCCAAAGATGTGTATTTGGGAAAAAGGTGACCTATGAGCTGGGTCAGTAGAGAAGTGGAGAGAAGAGTCTGGCTACGGGCTGAATTGTGTTCCCCCAGATTTATATGTCGAAGTCCTAACCTTCAGAGCTTCAGAATGGGGTGACCATATTGGGAGATAAGGTCTTTGAAGAGGTAGTTAAATTAAAATGAGGCTGTTACAGTGAGCCCCAATCCAATCTGACTGGGGTCCTTACGAGAAGAGGAGACTGGATGCACGGAGAGCCCCTGGGAGCACGTGTGCACGCAGAAAAGACCAAGTGAAGAGGCAGCAAGCTCAGGAGAGAGGCCTTGGGGAAAACCAACCCTGCCGGCACCTTGACCTTGGACTCCCAGCCTCCAGAGTGTAAGAAAATAGATTTCCGTTGTTGTTTAAGCCACCCGGTCTATGGTACTTTGTTGTGGCGGCCCTGGAAAACTAATAGGAGACCCAAGCTTGAGACTGGTGCAGTAGGCTCTGAGCTCATTCTCTGAGAGAAGAAAGTGATCCAAGGGCAAGAGGGGACAGCCCATAGCCATGTATGCCCTGGAGTGAGGCCAGTGGGGGCAACTGGAAACTTTTGGAAAACAGAGAGTGAGGGTGATGGTAGCAGTGGCCATCTCTATCTTTGGATGCCTCAAATATTGCCCTTGTAAGAAAGAATACACTTAGGACGTGCTGCAGGAGGGGATGGTGCTCATTCATAATGGCTGGTTTCGAGTTTTCACAGAAAAGCAGGTAGACAGGCACCCGTTCCTATTCGCCGGATGTCCCTGAATGAACTGAGAGACAGCATAGCGTAGGTGCTAGAATCACAGGCGCTGGAACCCCGGCTCCACCACACACGGGCTACGGGACCTCTCCTTGCCTCAATGGGTCCGTCTGCGATATGGGAGTCCCAGTAGTACCTACCTCATGGGCTGCTGTGAGAATTCAGCTAGGGTTGTTTTTTTACCACGCTTGGAGCGATGCCCGGCATTGAACGCGCTGTGTTCAAGTAAGGGAGTGGCTTGGGTTCGACCTGAGGAAGTCCAGAGCCACAGCCACCCACGCAAAAGTGGAGCAGGATCCCCGTGGCGGCAAGCCCTCTATCTCCCCAGTCCCAAGTCCTGTGTGCTGCCTCAGTGTCCCCTCTGCTCTCTGGGGCTGCTTTTCTTCAGAGTGTCTCTGACTCTCATCTAGACTGTCTTCCATCTGATCCCCTTGGCCCCCAGCATCTTCTCCCCGGTTTCCTTTCCACCATCCTGCCAAAGTAATATTGAAAAAAAATTTGGCATAGTTCTGCTTATTATCTCCACAACCTAAGGGTTTAGGGTGCTGATGAGTTGGTTAAGAAATTGCACGAAGCAATACGCTAAGTGTCGTGGACATGCTAGCTTTTCGGGAGTGCAAGGGATAAAATCAAGTTCTTTGGCACCAAAATGGTCTCTTATAGTGTGATCCTTAGTATACTTCTCTGGCTGCAATTCCTACTACTCAGAGTTCATGCTACACAAATGCAGAATGCGTACAGTTCTGGGAAAATGCAGTTCTGGTGTCGACACTACGGTGCCTTTGCACATGCTCTGCCCTGTGTATTCTCTGTGCCCTGGAACACTCTTTCCCTTCTTTTCATTCTTAATCTGATGAGTTTATGTTCGTCTTCCAAAGTCCAGAAGGCCTCCTTGAGGCTGATACTAATAGGATTCAGAGTTCCCAAGTCATTCTGTTCTTATCCCGGAGAAGAAAACAAAACTCGTGCCTATCCAGCTTCCTTACTATCAACAAGTACATAAATACAAGAAGGAGAATCCAGAGAATAAGTAGGACTTTGAAATCGCTGAAGGGCAAAAACTGGCATTTCTTCCAGAGTATCTGGAAGAACTTCAAAACTTCAGCAGTGCTATGATAAAGTGATATTTCGAGTAGCAAGCTAGCCCTGCTGCCGAAGAGGGCATTAGTGCCAACAGAGTCGAGAGCTCTGTGGTGGCAAAAGAGCTGTGCAGAAAGACCACAAGCTGCCCAGATGGGAGAATCAAAGGAGTGTCAGGTTAGTTTTAGCCTGAGGGCCTTAAAGTCCTCAAAGCGCCATGCATGGCGGTCTGCTGTCTCGTTCCCACTCCATTCCATCTTTGGACATCTGGGACCATAGGCAAGAGGCTTGGTGACCACATACCTACCTCCCGGAGCCTAGAAACAAGCTAGCATGTGCCGTGATGACGGGACAGGGAGATGTCAGGAAAACCGCAATCTCTCCAAGGATCAGTTTATACGTCTATAAAATGGTCTGATGTGTAAGATTACCCAGAGGACTAAGTAAGCAATGAATGGCAAGAGGATGTTTCTAACTCAGAACACTGCAGGTTCAGGATTCTCTTGGGGGCGGAACCACTCCATGTTAAGTGGTTTTAGTGCTCGTCATCATTACTTCACTTTCCTGCCTTTACAGCTCCTTCCAGCACCCAATCCACAGTCCCCAAGTCCTCAAGCTGCTCAGTGACCTCTGGGCTTCTCCTCTTTGGAGGCACGGGGGAACCATTCAAATTCCACACTCCCTCCCAGGTCCCCAATCAAAACACCACCAGTTTACTTCCGGGGCTTGCTGGAAAGTGGAGGGATTAATCTGCTGACTGAGTTTTGCAAAAGCATTCACAAGTCACCACAGCATTGGGGGCTACGCCCCCTTGGTAAGGTAATGGAGCCCTATCACCGAACACATCAATCCAAACCCAAATGGTGGCCCTTTGGGCGAAGGTGATCGCCAAGTAAACTCAGGATGGGGACTGGGGAAGCAAACTCAGGACAGCTGGTCCTTAGAGACCTGTAACAACACAAAGGAGGCGTCTGCTATGCAAGTCTGTGAATAAACTGCAGGACCTTGTAATAGGATTATAGCTCCTTCCCTTAACTGCATTTTAAGGAGAGTATAATAGAAAGGTGGAACTTAATGAAAAAGGAGTGCTAGAAGAATGGCTTTTAAATGTTTCTATATTTTGGTAACACACTAGCAAAATATAAGTGAAAAAAACCCGTAAGGATAAATGAGATGATAATAACCATGGATCACTTTTAGTTCCTGGGAAGCACAGCACCATATAGATTTGAGGTGTTATTATTATGCGTATAATACAGAGAGAGACATTGTATATTTATTCACAGCGAAATTCACATATGTCATTCGCACTAATAACATTTTCTTTCCTAGCTCTGGCGTAAAGGAGATATGCCATTTTCATATGTTCCACACATACTCAGAAGAACCTGCTTAGAATATTTTTGCTGATGAAATTTTCTGGGTTGTAACATTCATCTCTTTGAAGAGCTCGCTTCCTATAACTCTACGTGGAGGTCTGTGCTTTTACCTCTCATTGAGATGCCATCTACACGTGGAGTTTTGTGTCAACTGCTTATCTCAGGCATTAGCCAATTTCTTGTCTGTTTGTATTGTTTATAAAGTGCTGGACACACATGGTGCTTTGCCGATGCGAGCAGACCCAGCTCCCTGCCCTGTGGAGAGCACCATCTAATGAAAATAGACAAGCCCAGTGCACTGGAAATCATATAAATACAAGATGAAAGATGCTGCTGGCTTGGGGATCGGGGAAGGCCAGTCAGGGCTTTGAGGGTTTGGAGAAAGAGAGGGAAGAATTTGGAGGGAGAACATGTTCTAACTGAGGCACACACAGAGGCCATTCTTACACACACACACACACACACACACATACACACACACACAGAGTGGGCAAGAACCTGTAGAAGTCATCTGTTTCCTTCATTTCCTCATGTGTTTTTCTCTCCCTTCCCCCATGTGCCTTGACCTTGATCATCCCCAACGGTGGGGACAGGCCATTTAAGTGCAGGTCTTTGCGAAGCAAACGTTTAGTCTCCAGCTGGCTCCCTCTGCCACCCAGCATGCCTCTGGGTGGCTTGCTGTCTATACTGTCACTGGCTGGGTGCTCCAAGAATGGAAATTCAGTTGCGTATTAGTGATCACCAGGCGCAATAGAGAAATTTAATGTGCTGCAAAGAGAGGGCATATAGTTCATCCTCACATTAAAAATAAACTATTTGAGGTTATGTGTAATTGCTCTCTTGGATTCTTCACTTCATCAGCAATTCTCTTTAGAGTGGATAATTGGAAACTCCCCACACAGCCCTCCATGGTTTTGGGTGAGAAAACTTGTACCAACTTTCAATATGTATGCATACATGGCCCACATGGAGTGAACGCCATCTGAGTGGAAGAGAAAGAGAGAGAGAAAGGGAATGGAGCAGGCAGGACTCTGTCTCGTGAATTTGAAAAATAAAGCGGAGTGTCACAGGTAGCAGAAGTGGGGCAGAAAACCCCACTTCTCTGGGTCTGACCTTGCAGGTCACTTAACCTCTCTGTGCTTCCATTTCTCCATCTAGATATGTACCCTGTAAACACTCAATTACCTTTCTGGTGTGGTTCAACAGGTAGAGTAGATCCAGCCCTTGGATTCATCTTGGTGTCTGTCAATGAATTCTATCTAGCCCATCCTTTGGCGACATTTACCCAACACTCCGTTAACAAAGTCCACTATCTGCACTTTCCTTCAAGCATCCCTCAGGGGGAATGAAGTAAGAAAGGATGGAAGGAGACCGATAGCCAGCTCAAAGATCCCCGCCACTGTGGAAGAGGACAATCAAGGGACCTGTTGATACAAGATGATATGGCTGCCTCCCTGTGGTAGGATCTGCTCTTGCTTCTCCAGAAACTGTACTTAAACTGAAAGCGTCTTCTGTTAAATTCTACTTACGATCACTGGCAATTAGGCCACTGGGGCTTGTAGAGTACAAATGCAGTCGGTAAAAGGAAATAGGACTTTATGCTATGGTTCTAAGCTAGTCGATTCTGGGGCACATGGATTATATCAGCCTGTGTACTTTGGGTATTATTTTATGCCAAGCCCATTCTGTACCATATTTCATCCTTACTGTAGTAGCTTGATGCTATTATCCCTATTCGATAGGTGAAAAACTTACGGTTCAGAAGAGTTAAAAAGCTTTTTCAAGATGACATACAAGGTGGAGCTGGGATGCAAACTCTAGACAATTTGTTCTCAACCGCTGGCAAGACTTTGCTTCTTGATGACTCTAAGCATCTGCCAAGGGGCTGCCCAACTGTGCTTCTTTGCACAGAGGAAGGACGCTCTCTCCATCCACAGTGTAACTCTTTGGTTTCCTTGAAAAATTCGGGACACCTAGCACTGGATTGAAGCATGTTCAGAAGGCTTCCCCCGGGACCCCCTCAAGAGGTCCCCCCCACCAGTAAGTCAGAATCCCCCCAGAGAACCCCTTCTTGCTGCAAACTCTTCTATGTTACGGTCATGAGCCTACTCACCTGGGGAGTCTGTAAGTGATGGAGTGGTCTTCATCCTGCTCCTCTCCCTAAGAATTTTAATCCTGGTGACCTGGTACCCCAAATTCACCCCCCCCCATTTCTCTAAGCTGTCCATGAGCCTGTTGGCTCCTGTTGCACATAGATCTCTTGGCTGGACTTGGCAATCAGAGTTCCTGAGGTTGGTATTCACATTAGCCCCACATACCCTTCTCGATACCAAGCTAAAATAACAGCACAGCTTGGCTATTCATTGATTACTGACTCACCGAGCTCTGAGCTCTGAATATAAGATGTGGATTTCTAAGGATCTCATGGCATCCCTCTGATATGCTTTGTGGCTGGCTAGCTCCTTTGAAACCCCCCCAGCTGCTGTGGGTAGCTGCATTTTCCAGTTATTTCTAAGTCAAGCTAATGAGGCATGCTAATTTTGGAAGATGCATAACCATCGACAAATCTACTTCAAATCTCCAGGAATAGGATTCTGGTGAGACTCTAGATAGATGCTGAGGCATCTGAAACCCCCAGAAGTAGCTCTTGTCTTCATGTTTCTTGGAAGGAACAAGGACAGGCGGTGGCAGCAGCCAATAGGAGCAGGGGCAGAGGGAGGAGAAGCCAGAATGGCCACAGGGAACCATCTGCCCACATGTGCTGAATTCTGGCAGTCTCCATGAAGGCTCTCCTTCAGCTTCCTCACGGCAGTTCTAGGACTGACAGTGACCCCTGGGCTCCTGCGGGTCTCTGGGCTGGTCCTTGGCCTCATTCTCCAGCTTCAAGGTCAGGAGCTTGCATGTGCCCAGGGGCTATGCCCTTTGAAGGAGATCTATGGGAAAAACTAAGGAAGCAGGACTGACAACTGGCCTGGAGAATGTGATGGGCAGAGAGAGGGTGGATTTAGTCAAAACTGTGAGCAGTAGTTTGTCTCCACTGTCTCTACGGCCTCATTTTTCCTCCCCTCTAATCATAATGGCTAATTTACTAAATGCTTACACTATATTTGGCACTGTGCTAAGTACTTTACACAGCATTATATAACCTAGTTCCCACAATGCTAATTTGGAGGGACATCTCAGAAAGGGTAAGAAGCTCACATGAAATCAAATGTTAGTAAATTAGAGAGGTCAGATTTGAACTCAGAACACATTCCCCTAAAAACACTAGTTACACTGCCTTTTCACTGGCCTCCCTCCAGGTGACTAATGTCCTCAATTCTCCCTTTAGCCCTTTGGGTCTCATTGTACTACTTTGTCTATCTTGGGGGGGTATCTTGGACTAGTTCTTATCCTTTTATTAATCCACATTTACAATGTTCTGTATGTATTCACCCTAGGGATCCTTCTTTCTGAAAGAATAAACTAATTTCTGCTAGAGTGTTAATGGCTACCAAGGAATAACATGTTACCTTAAACTGAAGACCCTCTGCATTGTCACAGTGGATTTCTGTGCCTTAACACCAAAGAAAGAGAAATTTGTAAATCTTAGGCTTTATATCTGGACCAGGGAGAGAGAAAATTTGAGGTTAGGGAAAGGGGAGTGGGTCATTCATCTTTGCATCCTGTGAATCACATTATATTACTATCTTGACATATAGTAAATGCTCAATAAACGTTTTCTGAAAAAATAGCTGAATGAATGAATGAGTGAAGAAACGAATGAATGAATATGAAAATATCTAGACAAGAGTTAAGTGTGTGGTAATACTATGTCTGGACAGTAGAGGCCGCTGTTAACATTTTCCAACATCTGTGCTAGTACTAATCTTTGCAGGGAAAGCCTGGGGCATGGAAAATTCTGTTATCCTAAAGGTTGATTCTGGGGATAAAATCCTGAGATGAATTTCAGTGTGCTCTCTCCCCTGACCAAGTCCTTCACCAGAAGTACAGATAAGGGATCGTTCTCTCTGCTGCTTGTAGAGAAGGCAGGACCCTACCCCTCCCTAGAATGACTGGTACTATTGGGGAGATCACTTGACACACAGCCCCGGTAGAATGATGCCTGTAAAAACCTACCCTATTGGATTCTGCACTTATGGCTGGCTCTGGAGAAGAGGAAGGTGGCTGTGGGGATTCAGCACTGGCTAAATGTTGGTCTCTGCTTTTTGGTATAACTTTCTGATTAGAGCACTACCAGAAGGCAGTATTTCAGATAATCCTCCAATTCCAGCCTTCATTGTGGTAACTCAGATGGGAATCTGGGAAGCTAGATGGACCCAGAACTTTTCTCTAGGAACAACCATAGTCTTTTGCCCAGAAAGCACTGTCCCAATGAGTCCTGTTGACAGTGAGGGTAATAGCTGCCCTGGTTGGCATTCCTCTGTGCCAGAGCCATTTGAATAGGATCTGGGGGTTATCTGTTCTATGAAGACCCCCTGATACACTTGTCCCTCTCCAGTCACACCCCTGCCCCAGGTGTCATCATATTACATACCAACGCAGAACAGTTATTGACATTTTCTGGGTATGTCAGTGCACATTTTTCAAGGGCAGAGATAGTTTTTCTTTTTTCTTTTTTTTTTTTTATCTGTAGGTCTTAGAAGAATTAGTGATTGAAATCCATTAGGCTGCGCTATGATGATCCAAATCAGCGACTAGGATGACCAAATTAACCTACTATTTAACTGTCAGGTTATTTATGTGATGTGGATACAGGGAAGGGCAGGAAATTAAAGCAGCACTTCCCCGACTTTGCCTTTGGCCCTTGCTATGATGACTGGAAAGGATAAAACTTTTCTTGCTGAACATAATGAACCAGAGTTAATTTTATCCATGTTTATTTTCGGTTCTTCACGCACAACAGGAGACCCTTAATGACCATCCAACTTGTGTCTTATTAAATTTAAAAAGATGAAACGAATTGCATGAACCATAAGCTTATATGCTACCATAGGCTAATGAGGAAAATGCTGATTAAAGTTTACTCAGCAAAGAACAGTAACACTCTGTACCCCCGAGCAGAGCAAAATAAATGCACACAGAGGGGACACACTAAGAAGGGGAATATCTAGCCTGGCGCTTTATAATTAGTAGTTGAACATATGAATGAATTAACTGGTTACAAACAATGTGATAAGTGAAGAAGGTAAGATCCCTCTGTTCCCTTCATAATAGATGATCAGAGCCAAGTTCACCCAAACTTCTCTAAGGTTCTATGAAATGTGGAGCTAGCACCAAGAGAGCCAAAATCCGGGTCTGCCACTCTCCCTGGGCCGTGTGGGTCCACGGACACAGGAAAAGAGAGGCCAAGACCTCACCAGACGGAGACCTCACTCACCCGGTGGTTTGCAGATCCAAACTTGTTTTGTCTCGTGTGAAAGGAAGAGGTTGACTAGTCACCCCAAACTGAGCTAGAGGGTTCCTGCAACTTAACACACTGGGCATTCAATTCAAGTCAGCTCCCTGAGCATTTATTAAATCCTTTTGTGTAAGCAAGGAGCTGTGCTAGGTGCCAGTGCTGAACAGATGAGTGAACAGGCTAGCATCCCTGCCTTTGGTGACCTTACAGTCTACTGGGGGAGGCAGATACATCAAAGAGCTGAGTGAGACATCTGGTGTTGTAATTGCTATTAGAGAGATGCAGTGGGGGCCTAGTGGAGGGGACACCTGATCCCACTGGCTCAGAGCGGACCATTGGAGGGAGAGGGCTCCTTGAGAGGAGGTGGAGCCTGGGCTAAGTCTTGGATGAGTTCAAAGACTATGGTCCAGGGCTTTGGGACAATAGGTTGGGGCAGATACAGCAAAGAGGGCCTTACCTGTAATACAATGGAGGCCCATCCCTGCACCTGCAAGTAGAGGTGGAGCTAGAACACAATGGGAAGGAGGGGGAAGGAGGAAGAAGATGGGCAAAGGTAACCAGGCCAGCTGAAGGAGGGAGCGCCTGGATGCTAGGAGTTGAGATTTGACCCTGAAAGGAATAGTGGGCCACTGAAGGACTTCATGATGGATAGAAAAGGGGGTTGTTATTAGATTTGGTCCTCTGCACTCAGTTTAGAGATGCACTATCAGGATGTCGGCTTTTGAAGGGGACAAAACCAAAGCCCAGAGGCAGCTGGGTGTAAGGGGCTGGCAACCAGGAGGTTGGGCTTCCAGTTCAGGCTCTGTCACTGAGCTCCCCTGGAGCTGGAGGGCTCCTGGCAGCTCACCTTTGTGTCTGCAGTTACCCTGCCTGGTAACTGTAGGTCTTAGAAGAATTAGTGATTGAAATCCACTAGGCTGTACACCAGGGGCCTCTGCTACAGGTCCCATGGCCCATGCTCCACTATGACTCTCATCTCATGGTGCTGTACAAGCCACTGTACTTGCCCATATGCCCCCACGGCATCATGAGCTCCTTGAGGCCAAGGACCTTGTTAGCCTTGTTCAACATGGTATCCCCTGGGGCATAGCACAGAGCAGGGCATGTAGAAGGTGCTCAACAAATATTCTTTCAATGACCAAAGAAGTGAATGGATGGATAGCTGGGTGGACGGAAGGTCACTTAGCCTCTCTGAGCTTTTATTTACTTCATTTCATATTGGTAAAATGAAAACCATCTCTATGCTCTATTCTGATTATGAAACTCTTCACTCCAGTCCTCTACAATCCCTAATGGGTTACTTTCCCTCTTCCCTGCAACTTCTCTCCCTCCTCCTCCTCCTCCTCTCTCTGTGCTCCCATTGCCTCCTCTTTCCCTTGCTAATACAGTGCATCCTCTGCTCCTATGTTGTGTTCTAGTTCTTCGCCTTTCCTGCTGCATACACTCCCTCCCCTCACCTCTGCGCTCTCTCCCCCTGCAGGTAACACTCCCTTTGCCCTTCCCTTGCTTCCTGGCTCTCTTGGTTTTCTCTCTCCCTGACTGCCCCCTGCTTCTTCCCATTTGGTCCACCTTCCCTTCCCTGGATGTTTATGTCCTCATGAAATTTCTACTAACCTAATTTCCTGCTTGGCTTTTGCTCCTGGCACTTGGTTCTAACTGACCTCCAGACGCTTTTCTCCATTTATTCTGAACAGAACAAATTGGCGATGATAATAAAATGGATGCTATTTCAGCAAAGAAAGGAATAAAGAAGTACGAGGTGTCTTTGAAGGGACCAGAAGGTCAGTTGTGGAAGGAAGGATGGACACCCCTGAATTCATCATTGAGAATAACCTGTCCTTCGATGGAGCTACAGAGAATTTGCAAGCATATGATGAGCATCTGGAACTGTTCCTTCCAGAAAATAATATATCAGAAGGCAGAAAAATAATTATGTTTCCCTCAATGATCCCAGCAAAGATGTTTGCTCTCCTAAAGGACCCCAAGGCACTCATAAAACTAGGAAAACTGAGTTAAGTGCTTTTTATTAAACCATTAAGAGATTTTATTCAGCTAAGACAAATGTCTTCACTGAAGGATACAGAGTTTGATAGTATAGAAAATACCCAGATGAAAACTTATCTGAATAAGTTAGACTGATGCATTTGGCATTTAGGGATCCAAGTGTCTGACTCCCTCCTTCAGCCCCAAACTGCCAGCTGAAGAATATGCTGGACTCACTGAGTCTGGGGAAGGGCCGGAGAGCAGGCATGAGAGTTCCTGATAGCACTGGAAGTTTCCCAAAGCATAAACAGTTTTGTTGACTAAGAATGGAAGTAGTAAGGAATCTGTTTTCTCTCCTCACTAGCCACAGACCCCCCAGCTCTCCCTGGCCTTGCCCACTTCAGTGGGACCAGGACATTGGCAAAGAGGAGGGGCAGTTAGAAATGCAGGATTCCCATCCAACCTCAGAGCCCTCAAATCTCTGGTCTGCCATGAAATACATAAAGGGTGTGGACTCAGAAAAGACACATTGGGAGTTTTCCATTCTGTTCTTTCCCATCACACCTGCTGGATCCATGATCATCCTAGAGCAGGTTCTTCTGGAGACATCATGGCTCTCGCCTTAGCTCTTTCCCCACTTTTCCAAGATGGAAAAAGAATTGGCTGCAAGCATCTTGTGTGCCAAGGGATTTAGTATAATAATGTTTATTTATAAGGAATAAAATTGAGCTAGGCACTATGAGCTTGCAATGGTTCAGACTTAATAATAGTAATAGCTAACATTTATTAGGTATTTACCACGTGCCAGGCATCATGCCAAGCATTTGATACATAATTTCTCATTTTATCCTCACAACAGCTCTATAAGGAAGGAACACGTCGTCATCACCATCCTGGGTGATCCAAACTACCCAAGGTCACTCTAAGGCACGTTCGTTTGATGATCTTCCCAGCATCCTTTTCTCTGAGGAATTAGCTGCCTTCCTTCTGGGAACTGCTGTTCCCCCTTTCCTCCAGCCTACACACACGGCTACAGTGGAAGCAGCCATGTTTTTTTGTGACTGCCCCCTGTCAATCGGGCCCACCTGCAGGCAATTTTGAATCCTTGAAGAGAGAGCAAGATCAGTCTGAAATTCTACTGATACCTGGGGTCTGACGCCAGCCATATTTTCTGGCACATGACCTAGCTAGGGGAGAGGGCCTGGTTGCACCTACTCCTGGGGACCAATTCCTGCTCCTGGGCTCCCCCAAGCCACCCTAGTGCCCTTACAGTAAAGATGCTCCTTTGCTTTAGTTACTTCAAACTGGCCTCAGGAAAGCAGTGCAGGGTAGTGGATATGTGCACGGGCTTTCGAGCCAGATAGCCTAAGCCTAATCCAGCCTCCACTAACTCTTGCTTCTGCAATCTTGAGCAGCATGCCCCAACCTCATCTGAAAAAGGGGGATAATAATAGTACCCACCACCAAAGATCTTCCTGGGGTTTATAACTCAGGCAAAGTACTTAGCACTGTGCCTGGTACGGGGTGAGCTTCCAAAAAAAAAATGTGTTCCTTATTTTTAATACTAATTCTAATTGTTACTTTTCCTGTTGTTATTGATATTATTTCTCCTGATCATTTGTGGAATCACAGGGTTCTAGTTAAGGTTCTCTGGTCGTGTCTGGGACCTTAAGCTTTCAACCCATATTTCCAGAGATGTTCCTGGAGGGAAAGGCAGAGTTGAGAGTGTAGGTGGCTGTGAAGGTGTCCATGTGGAGCTTGGCTGAGGACATTGAGCTGGTGTTTCCTTGCAGGCCAGGGGTAGTTAAGAAATAAGAGCTAATAATATCTTCGGGAGACTTCAGCGAACAGACTGACACTGTATGCAGACTGTGAGGTGGGGAGCAGGAACGTGGAAAGCCAGATTGATTTTTAAAAGGCTGAACTTCCAGGCTGTTGTAAGAAGCAGCCAGCAAATGAGAGATCTATAAACCCCGGGAACACGCAGTGCATTGCTGCGGATGGTGCTGGGAGATGGATTGAGCATTGAGAATGAGTACTTTGCAGAACAAAGAAGTTTTTATGTGATGTCAGGATTTGAAAACTCCAAGAACTGTTTTTTATGGGCAAAGTTGGGTGGGAAGAGAAGGGTGGAGAATGAAATTAAATTTCTTAAAAGGATCACCACTGAGGATTAAATGCTGGTTGGAAGAAAGCACTCGAAGCCAGATGTGATTTGGGAATGCAGTGAGGGGCAATGGAGGGGAATAGATTCAATACAACCCTGCCCAGTTTTTCTGCTGGGCTGGGAAATTGATTTAGCGGGAGCTGGGCAGGGGATCCTCAGAGGCCCTGCACAGTCTCTGGTGGAAAGTGGGGCAGATTTGTTACCGGGCCCAGCTTCAAAAGCTTCCCAGGCATCTCTCCCCACATAAGTCACTTGGGTTAGGGCACTGATTATTGATCCCCAGCTCCCACCAAAGTTCCAGCATGGGCCATTGCACATGTCACACAAGGAAACACAAGAAGAAGAAACTCCCAGAATCCCCTGCTGCCATGGAAAGCTGGCAGATTATATGCGGGGAGGGGAATGAGAAGGGAATGTTTCTGCTGGTCCCCGGAAGGGTAGAGGGGGAGAGGGTTATGAGGCAAGTGGGGAGGAAAGGGGGTTCCAATACCTGGAAGAAAGGCCAAACAAGATGGAACGTTTAGGATAAAGGAACAGGAATCCTGAGGAAAATGGGGTGTTTGGAGTTTATGGGGTTTGAACCTGTGAGTGAATTTAAAGTCTACCCCAGGGAAGGTCAATAAAAGTCATCGAATGTAGTGGTGAGTGTGTCATAGCCCTAGAACTTCAATTCACAGAGGACCTTAGTAATTTATTTGTTAGTGTCTTCACACATATTTTAGACCCCTGTCAACACTCTGAGGGTGCAGGGAGGTGATCTGATCATCTCCACTGAATATGTGGGCAAGCGGAGCTATTCCAGAAAAAACAAACAGCCCAGGTCACCCAGGACGAGCCAGAAACGCCCCAGAACCTTCTGAATTCCAATACAGGTCCTTTCCTTCCCTCCACCTTGCTCATAAAGGTCAAGTCCACTTCTGAGTAATTCATGTGGTTCCCAAGGACCTTGCCATCCCACGCAAAGGATGACCATTGGTTAGACAGGATCACATCTGTAGTCGTCGTTGGGAAAAAGCTGAGGACTCCTACAGTCCTCTTGAGGGTCTGTGCAAATAGTGTTCTTGTCCAAACACCCAAGTAAAGCATGGTTTCTGAGCCAAGCTGAACTGTGTGTCACCATTCATTCAGGACGGGCTATGACATGAGTGGAGATGGCGCCTTCCTAGGGAGACCAGGTAGGTTCACTCCCCGCCCTGTGGTCTCACCGCCCTGGAACACCCGAGGGCACGGAATCTCGAGGAGTGCTGATTAATTATTTCATGTTGTGACATTAATGAGGGCCGGCTGATGGTAAGCTGAGTGCCCTTTGTCCTTGACCATGCTTAGTTTTTAGTAATACCATTCAGAGTATAGTTCTTGTCTAAGAACTTTATATCTACCATCACGTTGTTTTTCAAACGTTGAAATGGTATATCAAGTTTTTCTAACTTCAACCAAAGGAACTAAACATTTTCAATCCACAATATATGGGTTTCTTATAATAAATTCAAATAATAATTCATTTCCTATTTTGTCATAAAATCCTTCCAGCATTTCATCTCCTGACTGCTTTACCACCTGCTTGCTGGTGAGGGAGACTGAGCTCTGGTGACTTCCTCCTGTCCCTGTGTGGGAAAATAGGACCCTAGAGCAGTGAAATAAACACCTCAGGATGACACAAGGTAGCGGACACATCCAGGCGTCCTGAGTTTAAATACTACATATTCCACCAGGGCACGAGCAGGTGCCCTGGCCCAGACTTTTCAACTGTAAGCTTTTCGAGAATTCGATCCATGAATTATTTAGAAGTCACATAAAGGAAGGTCTCTCATTGTGGGTCAAGGGCCACTGATGGCAATTTGATGTAGGGCCCACACGTAGGCCTCCCAGGAACCACTCTCTCAGAACTAAATTTGTTTTCCTGCTCCATGAACAAACAGATCTCAGCAAATCTGGGGGGCTAAGAAGAGCACTTATTTTTTCAGGTTTTTTTCTTTCTGGAGAAAGCCCATGTTTGTTTCGTCTGCTGTTTTGGAATATTGCATGTGCTGGTATCATTCACAAGAGTCATTTGGTGATCAGATTGCATGTCTCCCTTGTTTCGATAGTTGTGCAGATGCATCGACAGTTGCTCACATAGAGCTGAGCACATCTGGCAGGCAGGTGTTTTCTGATAGGCCAACTCGCTTACAGAATGATCTCTTCTGGGAATGAAGACAAGAAATTGCCTAAGGCCTTCGACAAAGCTGTCCGTGAGCTGGGGCTCTGATTTGTTCCTCACAAAGATTTTCTGAGAACAGTTGGGCAAGACGGTGAGGTACACATGCCGGAAAAGAGGGTTCACAGGATTTCCGTCCTCGAAGGCAGGTGTGTGCTAAGGCCTGAGATGGTTTTGGGGGCTAGGGACAGTCTGGAGGGTTAGTCAAACTGCTCCCATGAATATTCATGGATGAAGTTGAGCAGCCAATTGGAATTTCTTAAAAACAAACCCTCTGTGGATGTGGGGGTGTGTGAGGAGTGAGGGTTATGGATGGGAAAGAGAGGTACAGGATTGATGATTTTTATAGCTGAGTAATCGGTACACAGGGTTGTACCAATTGACAACTCTCTCTTTTTATGAATTTAAATAATTTTCTGTAATAAAAAGTTAAAAACAAAATCTGTTCCTACATATGGGCACCCAGAAGTACAATTCATATTTTTAGGACTTTTATTAATTCCAGGTAGTGGCTGGCTGTGGGAGTGCAGGAATGGGTGGAGGGCCACCCGAAGAGCAAGGGCGAGAAGTGGAACGAGAGAGGCTGAGAGAAGGGGCAGAAGAAGCTCAGTGGGAGAGAAAGGACTTGGCACTTTTCTCTCATGGCACATTATTCTCTCCTGCACCCACTAGAAAGCAGGTGTCTTTTTCTCGTGTGTCGTGGCTGTTCCCATGCCCTTTCCCCAAATGCTTGGCCGTCACTAAGAGGAAGGGAGTTCATGGTTCCCTGGAACCTAGAAACATGACCAGAAAAGGGGCTGGGAGAAATCGAATGAGTGCTAATGCCACATTCTGTCAGAGCTCCAACCCCAAACTAAGGTGTAGCCCAAGAAAGAGAGAAAGGTGGAAGAGGGAAGGCGACAAAGTCAACAAAAGCAAGAGGAAGTATTCATCTCTGGGGGAGAGGTTCACCTGAGCCGTGGACCTAATTACAGAACAGGCAGGTGCCCTGAAGAGGGGACTCTGTGTGCTTCAGGCCATCGGACAGGGCCTGGCCCCGCCCCAGCGGATGCCCGACTAGTAGCAGGTGGCTGTGCCCTTGCCCACCACTCTAAGGAGTCTCTGGCTTGTTACAGTCTCAAAGGGAGATGTGAAGGCTACCTTTCCAGCCAGGACAGCCTCTGCCAGGCTCCCTTCCAGACCTTTCCAAAACCACAAATACTCTGAACTTAGCTCATGAATGGCCCTTTCCATTCCCAGCTACCAACTGGGTCTCAGGATGAGCCTCCCTCCTTCTCTACAGAGGGAGACGTGCTTGGGGCTGAGGGCCTGGGAGGAGGCGAGAGCATTTGCTGTGCTACAGGGAGACCATATGGCAGCGTGGCCACAGAGAGCAGTCCCAGGAGATGCCCACAACTCTGCAACCCGCCCAGTGCTCCAGTCAGCTGCACAGCCATGGCAGGGGCTGGGTGGTAACAACGTCTCTTCTCAGAGGTTGGCCCTGATAACCTCAACTTTCCTTTGCTATCAGGCTCCCCCTGCTTCCTCCCCCCTCCTCTTCCTCTGTTCTTCGCCCTTTTACAGGCTGGGTCTGAGCCCCCCTCCCAGCTCCTCCCGGTTCCTGGCCCTAGCGGCCCCTTGCCCCTCACCCCTCCCTCTGTCCCCCATCGGCCCTGGCACAGCTGGGCTCTCTGAGGACCTGCTGCTTGGGCTGCCGTTCTGTGGGCACAGGTGGCCCTGGCAGATGCAAGTTCTTTCCATTCATGTGGGTAAACAGTAAACATTATATTAAAATATTCATCACCAGGGCCTCTGCCTGAATGTTAATCTGGGGTGGGAGCTGATTCCTAGTCCCCAGCCGAGCACACAGTGCCGCTGTTACTGTGGCAGCAGAGTGGTCAGGGAAGGCCGGGCCTGAGTGGAAAAGCATTGATTTTGCGTTTGCTTTTGGGGAATGGTGGGGGGCGGCGGGGAGAGACGGTGGGGCTTTCTGGCCAGAGAGACGGCCTACCTGGGGAGGATGGAGTCTGTAGGGCATTGTTGTGGAGCTGGTGGGCTGGAAGACCTGTAGAACAAGCAGGTATTGGATGCAGGCTCCTGGCCTCCTGTTTATCACCTCTGTATTTATACGTCTGGCTGTGTCCTGAATGATAAAAATGTCCTGTGGCTCTGATCCATTTGCCCTCTGTTGTTAAGGATTACATACCATGTACCTGTTTCATCTTTGCCATTGAAACCTAGGAAACCTGAAGGAGTCTGGACAGTGCCTCAGTGATCTCAGACAGAGCAAAATCCAGCCTCTTCTCAAGGATAGATCATTGGAGGAAGGGGGCACATTGTTCTCAGTGTCTAAAACATTTCAGTGTCGGTAAGTTCTCGCCCAGAGTTCTTCCCTGCCTACTCTTGAGAATTCACAACCCAGTGCAGACAGAGACAAATACATCATGTACTGTGCTAATTAGCCAGGTCATGGAACTATGGCAACCCAGAGGAGGGGGTGACGACACCACACAGAACAGATGACGTTTGAAGTGTTATTTAGCAGAAATAAAATTTCCTAAGTGGAGAGAAGTAATAGAACCAAATACTTTACTTAGCAGTTACTGAGTACAAAGCACTATTCGAGACACTTTCCAGACAGTAACGTATTTCTCCTGCATAGCAGTTCTATGAGGTCAGTATTACTATTATCTCCATATGATAAAGGTGAAAACCAAGGCATAGTGAGGATAAATGACTTGGCAAAGGATCACACTAAGGAAGTTTCAGACGTTGGATTTGAACCCAGGCAGGCTGGCTTTCCACTGTTTTACCATGTTGCCTCTAAATGAACACTTAATGTTCGGGGAACCCATGAAGAAATCAGTATGGCTGGGGCCTGTGGATTATGTGTGTGAGGAATTGTTATCAAGCTGGAGGCAGAGCTGGGTCAGATGATAAGGGGCTCACGTGTTTAGACCTCATCCTACAGAAAATGGAGCCAATGGCAATTATCTTCTCCCAAATAATAACCCCGGTCCCTCCAAACTCAGTGTAGTTCTTACTGGTCAACCTTCAGTGGCTCTTGGCTGACTCTTGTCCACACTTTGGACATTCCTTGCTGGGGAAGCTTTCCATGCACATCTTCTTGAGAAAGGATCTGCACAGTGCTGATCACGAGGGGGTATCCTCACAGCTCCTACGTGGTCTACTCTTTTTTCATGTACCCAAGAACTGCATTCGTCCCTGTTATAGTCTGCTAGGACTGCCATAACGAAATACCACAGACTAGGTGGCTTACACAACAAAAATTTCTTTTCTCACAATTCTGGAGCCTGGAGGTTCAAGATGAAGGTTCCAGCCTGGTTGTTCTCTGATGAGGGCTCTCCCCTTGGGTTGTAGACAGCGGCCTTCTTGCTGTGTGTGCATATGACTTCTTTTGTGTGTGTGCTCACAGGGATGGGGGGTGCAGGGATGAATGGGAGCATGGGGGTGGGGAGGGACAAGCTCTCTGGTGCATCTTCTTATTAGGGCACTTATCATGCCCTATTAGGGATCTTATCATGAGGACCCCACTCTTATGACCTCATCTAACCCTAATTACCTCCCAAGGGCCCCATCTCCCAATACCACTACACTGGGGGGTAGGGCTTCAACATGCATTTTGGGAAGACACAAACATTCAGTCCATAACATCCATGGAGGACCCAGGCTTATTACTGGCCTCATCTAGTTGAGGAAAAGCCTTAGGTTGCAGGAGCAAAGGCAGGCAAATTTCCTAATGGCCTGAAATCTTGCAGTTTATCAAGTCTTCCTTCTCTCCCCGCCCCCTTCTTCCTTTTCCCTTTCTTCCTCATTTCCTCTCCCCCCTCCCTCCCTCTCTCATGCATATATAAATGCTTTGAGTAAACAACTCTATAGACATATGCACTCACCATTCCCTACACAAGAGATGGTGACCTCCTCGTGAAGTCGTCTGAACTCCCTCTATAGATACCCCACAGCACTCATAAAACATCTCTAAATGTCTGTCTGTTGTCTGCCCCTCTGGCTGGACTATAAGCTCCTCAAGGGCAAGGACCCTGGCATATCTGTGTTTTTAGCTCTGGTGCCTGCACAGTGCCCGTGGCTCGTAGTAAGTGCCGATTAAATGCTTAGTGAGTGAATGAAAGAAGATATTCTCAGGACACGAAGATGTAAGAGATGTCTAGGATCCAGGATCTTAGACATACTGCGAGTGGCATTGGGGGAACAGAATATGATTGAGGTCACTAATAAGGATGCTCCCCAACTAGATTCAGGACCAAGCACCGGGAAGTGTCCAGCCCGCAGCTATCCAGTGACACGCTCCATGTTCACGTGGACATCCGCTGCGTGCTGGCTGACTGAACTCGTACATCGAGACCAAGTGATGATCATGGCATTGTAGGTGCCTATGTGCCTGCTGTGGCCTGGAACCTGCATTAGGCATTTTACACAGGCAGTCACGTTAATCCTCACATACCCGCACTGTGTTTCTTTTGAACTCACTCAGGAAAAGGAGCAGGATTAAGAAGTCTAGCTGAAGTCCCTAAATAGTACATTGCGTCTCTTCCCCAGGTCCCATCACCGAGCCACGGAGAGACACTGGATTGTGTACTTCAGGGGGGAGCCTGCTGGCTGATTCCTCCCGGCTGATGTTTAACATCCTACCCTCCTCGAGGCGTTTTGGAATTAATTTTAGGAAGTCTTTGCATTGTTTTTCTACATAGAGAAATTCATGTTCTTGTGTGTTTTCCTGTTATTAAAACGGAAAGGCTCCCAGCTCCTACTTTCTGACTGCCTGATTCTCGGATCCTGTGTCTCTGTGCTATTTTTAGACTCCAGCATCTATGCGACTGAGGTCTGCAGGAGCAAATCCATCTCACTTATTTAAATACCTTTCACCAGGTATTCCCTGATTTCTCCTTGTTTTCCCACCCTGCCAATCTGTGTGGATGTGCTGCATATGTCTCTCTAATAACCTGGGTGGGAGCTCGGCACACGCAGGGCTCCTTGTTCTGTGAAATAAGTAAAAATTGAAGTGCTAGCTGGCACACACTTTTCTTGGTGACTCGGGGCTGCCATACGCAGGCGCCTCCCTGGCACTGTTTACTGACGTCTCTCATTTTCTGTCTTGCTGGGATCTGGGAATACTTTAAACATTCAGCTCGAGGTAGCACTTAGCATTTATTAGCTGCTAGTTCTGTGCCAGGCACTGGGCAGCACGTCCGTGCTTCCCCGTCTCACTAATCTCACCACCCATGAGATCCTTCTGTGCGTCTGTGAAATGATCTGCGTCTTCCGAACAAGAAACTGAAGCTCAGAGTTTAAATAAACTAGCTCGAGTTCTCTTAGCTACTTAAAGAGGGAACAGAGGTTTTAATCCACCTTTCTTTTTTCTTTTCTTTTTTTTTTCTTTAAATACACATCTGTATAGGGCCTGAATGTTCTAGGTGCCATTCAAAACACGTTACAAATATGAACGCATTTAATCCTTATCATCATGCTTCCGGGTAGGAACTGTCTGACGTTAACAGATAAGGAAACTGAGGCACGGGCAGGTGAAGTGATTTGCACACCTTTATCCAGCTGGTAAATGGTGGGGCCACACCCCTGCTGCCTTTCCTAGCTCCTGGACCTCAAGTCATGTTTCCCAGGGATGGGTGCCCCTCACCCCCCGCCATGGAACAAAGCCCACCAGAAGAAGGATCCCCCCTTCTCTGAACTTCTTAATTATGACACTAATTGTTCAGCTACCTGGGTATTCTTCATTTCCTCCTCGGCTCCTTTTAAAAGTCTTTTGGGGGAGAAAATAGTACTCAAAATCTAATTTTCCAGTATGCGCACTTTCCTGCTGGGTCGCCCTCCCTACTTCCCTCCACTTCACCTCCGTATCGGGCCCGTGGGAGCAGGAGACACTAACACCCAGGAATCATATACTCCTCCACCCGCCCCGTCACCCCCTCTCTTGCTGTCAATTTCAGCAAATGTCATTAATTTGAAAGGCAAGGGACCAGGAAGAATGGATTTTGAATTAACTAGTTCCAATAATCTGATATTTTTACTGGAGCATGACAGGGTGTCCAGTTAGCTGGGGAACAACAATCGCTTCCAATTGTGCATTCTCTTGGATAAACCAATATCTGCTTAACAAGGTTTTTGCTGTAAAGGGCAATCAAATCAGCCTTTGTGTTTCACGGAGGTTCCTGGATCCCAATGCCTGGGGCAGCTGCTGATGCGGGGTGGGGTCCTGTGGGAGAAATAGGCTTCCACTTTATGTAAGAATACACGTTTCTGGGGATCCCTGGGGCTCACACGTGTTCTCTGCCTAGTCCTACATCAGTACCATTAGCTGGTCCCTCGGTATCTTCAGGGCTCACATTAGGTAATAATCACCAGCGCTTAAACCGAATAGGTCCTGCCGGGGTCTTACAAAATGGCTTGTAGCAGAGATGGCTGACTACCCACCCAAACCCCATGTGAGTGCTGCCATGGTGCAAAGGGCAGCTGCCACAGCCTGGAACGTTCTCCATCCCCTTACACCCACGGCAAGTCCTCCCTGAGGGCACATGAGCCTGGGTGACGAGGGGCCCTTCCTGGCAGAGGAGGGTACGTAGGTGTGCCTTTCCCCCCTGTCCTCCGTCTGGGTGCACCTGGGTTCAGGGAATCCCGAGGACCAAGGGATGGTGGAGCCATAGACGGGGGAAGCTCAGACCCTCAGCGTCCATGCCGAGGGAGACTGTCGGCTGGTGAGGGGCGCCCATGCTGGCCTCCGTGAGTGTGATATAGACTTCTATTATGGGGTGTCTGTGTCAGAAGCTTGTGTCACCCTAACTGAGGGATTCTCTTCCATCCTTCTATTCTTGTTTTCTCCCTTATTAAGGCAGGGAAGCTCCAGGCCCTAGTTTGAAATCTAAGCAGAGAAAGGGTGTGGTATGGGGCAGGGGGAGTGCTGGGGAGCCAGCAGAGAGCACAGGGAGGAGGGGCTTTAGAACCCCAACCATGGAAAAGTCAAACTCTGAGCGAACTGCGTGCCTGGTGTGGCTAATTACCACGCATCCCATACACCTATTAGTATCATCATCTATCACTAATATGTACCATAAGAACGAGGGTGTAGGTTACATTTGATTATAGCATTAAACTCTGTTTGCTCAACCTTCTGTTGCTCATATTCGAGCCGCACTTTATGGAACAAGGTCATTGGATCATAATTAAAAAGAAAAACAACAACAACAGAGGAAACATAAACCAGAAACAAAACCTATGCAAGCCGACATTCCACGGGGCGCATGCCCTGGACTCTGGCTCCTTCGAGGTTGAAATTGTGCAGATCTCTCCAGTCACGTGTTGAATTTGTGCGGGTTTTGTGTTTGCTGGTTTTTGTTGGTGGCTTTCCCTTTCCAAATATATACAGAAGAGGCAGAAAAATATTTCTTCAGAGTAGAAATTGGGAATGCCACTGTCCTCCCCTCCAATTAAAAATAACAAAGGAAAACATGCCTCAGGAGTAATAATAATAATTACAGTAATGATAACTGACATTTTTGAGTATTTAATATGAGCCTGGTGTATCTCTAAGAACTAACCTTGTCAAATGCCGGATGATAGAGCTGGGATCTCCATGCAAGGACCACAGAGACTGAGGCAGGGATGCTGACCCATCTTCTCCCTGACCCTTGACCTGTTACCTTGTTCCTTCTGTACCCCCAGGGGCACCTAGGTGGCTCAGTTCATTGAGTGTCTGACTTCAGCTCAGATCATGATCTCAGGGTTCATGAATTTGAACCCCACATCAGGCTCACTGCTGTCAGTGCAGAGCCTTCTTTGGATCCTCTGTTGTCCTCTCTCTCTCTCTCCTTGCCCCTCTCCTGCTTGTGCTCTCTCTCCCAAAAATAAATCAACATTAAAAAACCTGGATATGTTTTGTACTTGCTGCCCTGTTCCACTCCCTTCACACTCTCCCTCAGGGAGCCCCGTCTCTGTGCCCCAGTCTCTGCAAACATGTCAGTCTTCCTTCATGACTCTAGGCCCCGTGCTGTGAGGGTCTTCCTCTGTGTTAGGTCCTTCCTCCATGATAGGCTCTTCTGGGGAGAAATGAGCTAACCAAGTAAATTATCTCTTATAAGTAGTTAATAAAAGAGTTCCCCCTTACAGCCTTCAGTGTTCTAAGTAATGGGCCCTCCAAGTCCTGTTGGAGAGGCACAGTGATAGAGGTGAGGGGTTGGGTGAAGGAAAACTCTACATTTCTTAGTGCTGTCCCAGTAGGATGTGTAGCTGTCTGCTCTGCCCACCTCTTGCTTCCCTCCCCGCCCCTACTCCCAGGCAGTCCACTGAATAGCTACCATGACCATGTTTTTAGAACTACAATTGAACTGGTTTTCCACCACAAAGGACAGTTGTGACTGCACAACTGACCTGCTACAAGTCTCTTCTGCCCCCAACGTAGTGATGAGGGTCATTCCATGATGGCCTCAATCTTACTGAGACTTAAACCAAAATGGGAACAACACCCCTAGTGGAACTCAAAGGCTGCCTTCACGTCCCCCAGGAGCCATGAAGGGTCAGTACTTTCTGTGGGATACACTGGGGGTAGTTTAGCTTCTGTGACAGACCAGTCACTTTGGTTTCTGGATATTGAATGTTGAGCCCAGGGAGTTTCTGGCAGGTTCTTCACTTGCCAAAAGGAAAGCTAAAAAGTGAAGCTCAAGCTTCACAAGTCACATCCTCCTCAGTTTCTATTTTCCTTGTATGGATGTAGAATTTCTGAGTGGATTGGTGCTTGGGAGGGCCTCCAAAGCCCTGTGGCTCTGACCTAGCTGTGGATTCCATAACCCCGGGACCCTGTAATAAGCCCAGGTGAGTAAAAGTTGTGTGTTGACAACAAAGAATGCTGGGAGGAGGCAGTGTGGGCAGGGAAGAACCAAGGCTGCGCTGTTGCTGGGTGACCTTGGGGACAAGCGTGCATTTGACTTCTGTGCTTCTCTGCCCGACTCAGCCAAAGCTTTGTTTTAAAAGCAGAACCAGATGCTGCCTCTGAGATCTGCTTCAGGGCTGAAAATAAATTAGGGAAAGAAGGTTCCATGCAGGGAGGCAGCAGGGCAAGGAATGTAACATGCCCTAGAAAAACCTGATTAAGACCATGGCACAGAAGGGGAGTTGCCCAATTCAAAGAGTCTGACAGAAGAGGTGTGCAACAGAAGATAGAATTTAGCTGCTGCCAGCTAAATGGGGTCTTGGCAAAGATATAGTCATCCAGTTCTGATGCATGAGGAAGTAAAGCAGGGCCAGGCAGAAGGGTAATGGACTTCTGTTCCATTGTTAACCAGGATTCCAAGATGGCTTCCAACATTCTCATCTTCTGGTGCAACGACATGTGGGGATCTCCACTGGAGTGTATGCTAGGGGTCCTCTGTCCAGATACATCAAATCCCTATGCTGGAATATTGGCTGTTGAAGACTAACAGCTATGTCCCTCACTGAACATTGTCCTGGGCCGCAGGGAATTTCCCCACCTGAGCTTCCCCTTTCCAGTCCCTTGCAGAGATACAAAGGCCTGTCCCTGTGCCTCAATTTGGGACAACTCAGTGGGTCATCCCAGCTCTAGAGTGCCCTTTAGTGTTGATTGAGGCCTCAGTTAAAACCACATTGTCACCTCTTCTCACTTCTCAGTCCTTCCTTCCTTACCTCTGTAAAGATCTACCTCGAGCGTTCTTCCCAATAAACCTTGTACATGCAACTCTCTGGCTTAAAGACTGTTTCCAGGAAAACCAATCTAAAGCAATGAATACCAGTTATCAAGACAGGCACTCAAAATCACTAATCATCAGGAAATGCATATCAAAACCACAATGAGATCTCACCTTCCACCTGTTAAGTTGACTATTATCAGAAAGACGAGACATACCAAGACAAGTGTTGGTGAAGATGTGGAGGGTTTGAAGGTGGCAAAGAGTAAACCAGGGGCACAGAGGGCATGATAAGATACCCTTGATAAAGATTACCAAGACTGCAGGATGGATTGGATTTACTAGAGGAATCAAAGACATCCTTCAAGGTTTTTTGAGGAGTTCTACAATCCTCTCCTAAATATTAGACCGTGGCTTAAGGGCTAGTCACAGAGTCTTGAAATGTAGGCAACATCTGCTCATGCAGCTACCCAGGGCAGCAACACATGACAGAGAGAGCGAGTGAGCAGAACGCCCCCCTCCCCACCCCAGCTGTGCCTGGATGCACACAGGGTCCTTACAGACAGGCTCAGTGGCATTGCTCAGGATGTGACTGGGAGACTAGATCCTTGGACAGAGCCCCTGGGCCATGGCTGAAGGAATAGAGGGCTCTTTGAGAAGAGAAGGCCAAGCTCAAGAGGCATCTGGGAGCCTGCATCCAGTAGTATAAGCCCTAATGGAAGATCTCAACCAAAGACAGGCATATGCCTTGGTGCTCAGGAACCAGTCAGCCCAAGTTCTTTTTCAGTAATGGGTTATAATAGTACTATTCATATGGAAGGAATCAATATATTTTTAGAGTATTATATTATTATATGTCATCTATAAATTAGGTCATATATATGAGAGTACTTGGTAAATGGAAAAAAGAGCTATACAGATGAAAGGTATTATGTCTTCCATGGTATTTATGTAAATGAGCCGATGGGGATAACCGTGTTCTGGAAACTATAAATCCCTGTACAAATGAGAAGCTGCATGATTAGGTATTTCGCAAGGTGCCTGAAGCCTGGGGCAGGCAGGTCCTGTCTTCCATCCCGCAAGGGCAGCGCTCTCCCAGCAGAATGAGTGCTGTGCGCAGAGCAGGTGGGCTGAAAGCTCACACACTCCATTCACAGAGCTGCGGAATAACGGTATTCAAGCTGAGCAATTTGCAGAGTAAATTAAGAGGAATAAAATTCCTGTAACAGATCCTAGAAGGAGGGAGGAGGTGAGGAGGAAGAAGGAGGAGGCAGGCAGAAATTTTTTAGAGAATTTTTTCTTTTGCCGTAGTCTTTTGCATCATGAAAAGAGTGCTGGGAATCAGACCCAGGCAAAACCATGCTTGTGTGGAATGCCTTTCCTTGTGTGGAATGCCGGGGTTCCGTGTTAACATGGGGCTTTCAGTCTTACAAGGCTTATCATGAGGTGTGGCCTTAATGGTAGATGTTGTGAGTGTCTTGACTGTGGGGTGTAATGAGAGGACTGATGTCTGAAACACTACACATTTCACACTGCTTTGCCTATGATGAGGTTGGTCCTGGAGGAAACTGGTCTTTAAAGGGAGTTTCATTTTCTAGGGTGAAAACTCTCCCTTGGGTTGGTGGGTCAACTGGCGTCTTAATATTTCACGTTATTGTGATTATAGTTGTCATTTTGCAATCAGCCAGTGTTGAAGGGATGGCTGACCTTTACAAGCCTGGTGCATTATCTCTTCATTACTCACACTACTCCAAGGTAGGCGCCGTGAAGATCTGATTTACAGATGTGGACACTGAGGCTTCAAAAGTGTGGATAACTCCTCCTCTGCCTCAGAAGAGGAGGCAAGTCAGCCGTGCAAACAGTTCACTGGAATCAACACATCGTGAGGCTGCCACCATCTCATGTTCCTTAGTGGCCCCCATCACTGTGCAGGAGTACAAAGTTCTAGATCTCTCCTCTGACTTTCTGAATAAACCTCAAAACTCTGAACACTGTTTAAAAAGGAGCTGAGTCTAGAGTGTCCCTCTGTAATACTGGTTCAGAGACAAGGTATTCTCCACGTGTTCCTTCCCTCATGATAATTGTGAGCACTTTTGTGGTGCTACATCCCAGGCAACATTCTAGACACTTATATTAGGCCATTCAATCCTTGTCATGGGCTGAAAAAATTGTGTCTTCCCCCAATTCATATGTGGAAGTGCTAACACCCAGTATCTCAGAATGTGACTGTATTTGAAGATAAGGTCTTTAAAGCGGTAATTAAGTTAAAATTGGGTTATTAGTATGGGTTCTAATCCAGTCTGACTGTCCTTACAAGAAAGGGAGATTAAGATACACAGAGAGATACCAGCAGGACACATGGATAGAGGAAACACCAGGTGAAGTCCCAGTGAGAAGCTAGCCAGGCCCTCTGTAAGCCAAGGAGAGAGGGCTTAGAGGAAATTAATCTTGTTAACGCCTTCATCTTGGATTTCCAGCCTCTAAAACTGTGAGGAAATAGTATCTGAACCCACCCGATGTATGTTATGGAAGTCCTAGCAAACTAATAAAATCCTCACAATGAACAATGAGGAAGGAAATATTATTAGCCCTGTTGTCATTCATTGGCTCATGTGACATAGATTTGCTATGTGCCCACTCTGAGCCCAGGACTGGGTTAAGTACCAGGGAGGTGGTAATGAAACAGATATGGCCTCTTACTTTGGAGAGCTTAAAGACAGGCAGACTTGTCTCAGATGGAGACAGACAAGTCAATATACTACAGCAGTGTGGCAGGGGTGCATGGCATGATGGGGAATGTGGGGGCCCCAGGACCACAGTGGTGCCAAGGGTAATGGGGCCAGCCTGAACTGGTTCAGCAGGTCCCCTGCTCAATGTCAGCAAAGGCCTTGCCACTGCCCCGTGGATAAAGATAGCCATGCTAGCTGAACAGCTGCTTCCTCCACTGCCATGGCAGGCATGCCCAACCGGAAGGAGCAGGACCAGTGCATGGGGACACAAGCCAACGAGGATGGGCATACTATGATGCAACCCATGTATCATGTGAACTTCAGCAGGTTGCTTTGGAACCCTGATTTCAAGGATTCCGAGAATTAGTTCACCTGCACGCCAAATGGATGATGATCCTCCCTTTCTCTGCTTTCCCAGATATGAGATCCTCCACATGGCCATCAGAGTCTCTAAAATAGAACCACAGCTAGTGATAATTGAGCCCTCCTATGTGCCATGAATGTCACATGGGTTATCTGATGTCATCAGCTGATGAAGTCTGAACGTCTTCCTGCAGCCAGTGGCAGCCTTTCTCTACTGTCAGTCCAACCCTCTTTCCTTCCTGAACCCCCATGTTCTCCTACCTAGCACACACCCCACGCCTCAGGCCTGTACAACCTCTACCCAGTCCCTGCCCTCTCATGGCTCTATGGTATTCCTCAACCTCAAATGCTTTCTTCATCTCTCCAGCATAACAAACTCCTACCCATCCTTTAAGACGCTGTCCCTTCTCAGCGTCCACTTCTGCTGCAGTGTCAGGCAGATATTTCTATTAATATACCTATCACAATGCATGGCCTCCAGTGTATTTATATTTGTCTCTGTCCATCACCAGCCTGAGCGGTAAGAAGGGACTGTCTATTTATCTTCATCGACAGGACCTAGCACATCAGTGATGCAAAGTGGGCACTAAAATATCTGTGTAAATTCTTCCTTCCTTCCTTCCTTCCTTCCTTCCTTCCTTCCTTCCTTCTTCCTTCCTTCCTTCCTCCCTCCCTCCCTCCTTCCTTTCTTTCTTTCTTTCTTTCTTTCTTTCTTTCTTTCTTTCTCTCTCTCTCCTTTTTTTTTAATTTGGGTGTTTTGGTTGGATACACAATCAACAGTATTCTGATCATTTTTTTAAGGCTGTGTATTTTGAAATAGGAAGAACCAACACTATAGTTTTCCCCACTGCCTTCTCAGTTGCCCCAAGGCCAAGTGTTTCTCTTTGCAGTTGTTCTTCACAGGGAGGATATGACTGTGTCCTCTATTCTGTTTCAGACTGTCAAGTCTTCTTATTTTCTCCCCAAAAGCCATGCCTGTTCCCTTTCTCATCTTTTCTCATGCCGTTTCTCCCTACTTGGGAGGCCATCTCCCACCTATTCAAGACTTTCTCATCCCTCAAGGTCTATAAGCCTTGTTCCTCAAAGTGTGGTCTGTGGTCCAGCAGCCACAACATCACCTGGGAGCTTGTTATAAATGCAGAGTTTCAGACCTCGCTCAGACCTACTGAATCAGAAACCACATTTTAAAGATCTCCAGGTGATTTACATGCATATAAATTTTGAGAAGTACTGCTCTAGATCAGGGCTCAGCAAATCTTTCTGTTAAGTTTCAGATAGTAAATACTTTAAAGTTTATTTATTTATTGAGAGAGAGAGAGAGAGCAAGGGAGGGACACAACAAGGGAAAGAGAGAATCCCAAGCAGGCTCCACACTGACAGCACAGAGCCCGACGTGAAGCTCTATCCCATGAACCGTGAGATCATGACCTGAACCGAAATCAAGAGTCAGATGCCCACTTGACTGAGCCATCCAGGCGCCCCAGATAGTAAATACTTTAAGCTTTGCGGACCATAAGGTCTTTGTTACAACTACTCAACTCTGCAGTCGTTAGCACGAGAGCAGCCACAGACAACAGGCAAACAAGTGGGTGTGGCTGAGGGCCGATACAACTTTATTTACAAAAGCCAGTGTCAGACCCTCTAGCCGTAGTTTGCTAACCACCCCCCTTGAGTTCAGCACATTTGTTACTCTAGTAGAAACCCTTTAGGGTGGCCCCCCATGACCCCTTCTCCCGATATTCACACCCTTGTGTAATTCCTTCCCCTGGAGTGTGCGCTGCATGTGTTGACTCACTTCTAACAAATAGTATATGGCAGAAGTGATGGGAGGTCACTTCCAAGGTTAGGTTATAAAAAGACTGTGGTCACCTTCGTGGGGCATCCTCCCTCTCTCTAACTTGTTCTCTCTTAGATTGCTAGCTCTAGCAGAAGCCAGCTTACCATGTGGTTACTCACCCTATGGAGAGGCACGCACGATGAAGAACCAAGGACTTCCAACCACCATATGAGTAGGCTCATACCTTGTGATGACTAAAGCTCCAGCTGACAGCTAGATTGCAACCCCACAAGGGACCCTGAGCCTGAACCAAGAAACCAAGCTGCTTTCCAATTCTTAATCACAGAAACTGTGAGATAATCAATGGATACTATTTTAACTTATTAGACTCGGGGTAATCTGTTATCAGCAATGATGATTAATACAGTTATATGCCCCAAACGACTCCCTTGTATCTCTCCCTTCTAACTTCTATAGCACTGTTAGAGTGAGCACATGAACAGAAGCCACCTCATGCTGTTTTCTAATGATGTGTTCAGTCCTATCTCCAGAAGGGGATTAGAGATTCTTTAAAGGCAGGGACTGTATCTTACAAAGCAAATAGACATCTTTCACTGAGAATTTTCTGAATGCAGTGATGAAACTGTTTTTCATTATTGTTTTGGTTTGGTTTAGTTTTGGTTTCTTATTAGAAAATCAGGAGCCATTATTGGCTGGGGCAATTATTTCTGTTCTCCAATGTCTAGTTTTTTCTGAGCTGGCATAGGAACTATGGTTTCTCTTACCAGTTGAGTTTTCATTCGAAAAAATAAAAATTAAAAAAAAGAAAACAAACACCTGAAAGCTCTTTTCAATTAGCTGTTAAGGTTACTTAAGTCAAACTTTGCTGTAGAGTTGATCCTTTTCACTCTTCTCTTTGCATTTCTAGATGAGAGAGAAAATGGTCTTTGGATGATAAAGCCTGTTCCCAGGTTATCTTTGAAAAAATGTAATCCACTGTATTATTTTGCTTCCAGTTTTCCTCCTGCTTCTTGGTTTTGTTGGTTCTTATCTCCTTTTCGTTATTTCACAGTTCCCTGGGTCCCTAAAGAATCCTCTCTTCACTCCCATTTTCAAAAGTTTGTTCATGACAACTTCAGGCTACCTTGCTTCTGATGCTTGGCTCTGGGAGCGGACAAACAGTGGGCACGCAGGACAGGCTTTTAGAAGGGGACCTTTTCCAGTCAACTCAATGATGTGGCCCAACAGTAACTCTAAAGAGCTAAAAATTAACCCTGTCTGATTTAGGTTTGAAAGGACTATGTCTAAACTCTTTCTCACCAATGAAGAATGGATGCTTTATTAAATGTAGAGATTTCGGGATCAGGGGCCATCTTATACTGCATTTTTAAAATTTTCTTCTTTTTCCTGTAAATGCAAAAAATGGAACTTAAGTTTTCCTAATGGTGAAGATGAGCCCTATGGGGTGTGTGTGTGAGTGTGTGTGTGTGTGTGTGTGTGTATGTGTGTGAAATCTCTTTTGAAAATGTATTTCAGTTTCCTCCCATAAATCAGAATTTTTTATTGGGTCTGTGAATTATATCCTCATCTTCAAAGTGCACTTGGTCTTAAGAGCTGTGAAGACCTTCACACAAAAGTGAAAAAGACACCACAAGTTGCTATCCACAGATGTGAAAGTTATATGCCGTTTTTTTTCATGACCCATACCAGTTCATAACATTTATCATGATGATCATGACTCATCCTTGGGGGTCACCAGCACCATTATTATTGTTTCAGACCCCCTTCTGGAATAGAGGTCATTGTGCCAGGTTAGTGGTTCTGGAAGGCAAATCATAACCATAGTCAAATACAGCTTCTATAACTATAAAGTATTGGGAAGCTCTTACTCAGATCTACCAGGAGGCTGGAAGAAATTGGATTAGTATCTGGGATTCCAAATCAAAACCAGTATTATTCAGTCATTATAAATCACGTTAATTCTATAAATCCAGGGACTGGCACACTTTTTCATAAAGGACCAGATAGTAACTTACTAAACATATGCCTTAGTTTCTCCCCTGAACTGATAGTGTTCGTGTCCTAGAACTGGCAGATTATTTTTTGAGAAAGTTTAGTACAGGATGGTATTTATAATGCACACAAAAAATTGTTTAGCTTATAATTTACATAGAATGTACATTAGGACTGGTTTAAGATTATGAAAAGCAAATTAATATTTACATGGCAAAAGTGCTACCAACATGGAAATGAATATCACACTCTTGTTTTGCAAGAGTGGATATAATCATTTTGTTAAACAACTTCCTAGCCAATTTTTACTGCCAGTGAAACCTGAGTGTGGGTTTGTGAGACCCTCAGAATTGGGTCCCCTTGGATCCCACAACTTCTACTTCCACACTTCGAGTCTCAGAACCTAGTGCAGTAAATGTATGATACCACAGAGCTTGCCTGCTATCAAAACAGGAGAGTATGCACAGAAAATTAATCTAAATAAAGCATGTCAAATATTTGTTTCGGTTTAAATTCACAAAATGCCATTTCATTAAATTGTGGTTTCATTTATGTCATGCCATAAATGAAATTTTTTTATTATTTTATAAGTTAAAACGTAGAAAAATACATTTTTAGAATAAAACACTGTCATGATAAAGGTATTTGAGCCCCAGAATATTGATTTCATAGCAGAATGGTGAATTATGAAATCTAAGGGGTTTTTTAAAGCAGTAATTAAAATAAACATTCATAAAGAGTATCTATACCCTCCACTCCCTATGATGACCCTAAGACAGCTGCCATGTGGCATCTCTGAGAGGTAACACTTCTAGTTCTCAGCACACCTTGGAGTAAAGGGTAAGGATTTGAGCAGACTGCTTCTCACACAGCCGAAGCTCTGGAAGTTCTCCTTTCCTTCCCTAGGCCCCATTCCTGGTACATTATTATATCACTTTTTGAGAGACAATGACTCATGCATCCCTAAAGTAAACAAGCCCATATTGAGTAGTCATTCTGAGCCAGCTACTATAATAGACACTGTAACTATAGGATGAGTGAGATCTTGACCTTGGAAGAACCTATCATCTGGTAGGTGGACACATTCATAAAGAATAATTATAACATAAGTGGATTTGGCAGTCCCTCCTAGCAAATGTCTTCATGGAAAAGAACCCTCTTCACACCAGGAAGAAGCTTGTAGAAGGGCCCTGAATGATCTGGGAATGTGAACCCACATAGAATAAGAGCATCCTCTCCAAAGGAGCTGAGATTTCTATTCCAAGTTGGAGGAGGCATAATCTTGAAGATTTCACTAGAACTGATATTTTAGTGACATTGATTCTAAGTATAAGCTCGAAATTAAAAAAAAAAATTTTGTCAGACACTCAAAGTTTCAAGGTTTTCCTTTTATTTTTTTATTATTGGGTGGAAAGCAATTTTTTAAATACTGACATGATATAGTATGTCTATTCTATATTCTATAGAATAGATTCTATTGAGTATCCACTGAGTTGGCAATGACTTCCCTTCTCTGAGAATTGCCTTCCCTCCAACATACCCCACAAAGATAGAGGGATGGGTCCTATGACCTCAAGCTCCTGCACCTGGTGGAGACAATTGACCTGACTTGGGCCAATCACATTCTCCGTCCTGGGAATTCAGAATTGGAACCAAAGGAGAGCTCATCTGCCTGCAGTGTCCAGGAACAAAGAATCTTCAAGAGTGTGATCTTCTTCTCACTGCACACATGGCAACACAGAGAGAAGATGGTATTGGTCATAGAAAGAAGAAGACAGGAGAGATGGAGAGACAGCACCAGTGGGTTCCTGAAAGCGCCTGGTTCCTGAGGCCAGTCCTTTCTCCACACTTGCTCTTGCCTCCTGTGCTCTATAAGACACCCATGAGTCCTGCAACATATTCCCTTTTTTGTGTAAACCAGTTCAACTTGGTGTCTGTAACTTGCAACCAAAAGAATCTTGTCTAATACTCATTCTTTCTGGTTTAGGTAAAGTCCTGTCCAAATGACTGAAGGGATCACGATATAAGCCGTTTTCTTATTTGTGTGCTATCAGGATTTCATATCCATTTGATTCTCAAGCCCTGTCTTAGACCTGCTGAATCCTAATCCCCTAGAGTGGGCTTCCAGTAATTCGAATTGCATAACAAAGTCATTAGGATATTCTAATGGGTTGCCCCATTTTAGTATTGCTGGGTAATCCAAAAGTCCTTGTAGTTGGACTGTGATGTACTGAGTGCCACCCCACATGCTGTATCACTTTCCTCACAATGACTCTGTGATATAGATGCTATTTATTAGGGGAAAGGCTGATTCCCTCTCCTGATGTTCCCTTCCATGTGGAGGCAGGTCTATTAGCTGGAACACTTCTGTCTTATTATGCTCTTATTCACTAGCGACCTATCTGGTTGCTGAGTTTGAAAGGAGAAACCGGGCATGTGTATGTAGCCCAGGCTCTTTCTCTTCCTTCCTCTTGTGAGCTGGCCCACCCACAGAGAGCACGTGCTCCCCAATGCACTACTCTGTGCCAGAAATTCTCCTACACAGACTGTGCCCCTGCCGGCAGGGCACTGTGGTCGGGGAGACTCCTCCCCAGTCTGGTGCAGCCATGGCTGGGGCAGGGAAAATTTCTCCTCGTTGGTTCAATGTTACGTCTGCAGTAAAGCTACACGACCTGATTTCAGCTTATCAAGTGATATCATGGTCCCACCTGACCCTCTTCTTTATCTTCCATTCAGAGTCCTGAGAGGGAGGGAGCCTGTTGATTGAGCTCCCCCTTCAAGATCTGTCCAATTTTACATACATGATCCCGGATAACACCACTGTTTGTGTAACACTAAGTGCCGGCTCTTTCCTCTGCCACTCAGGGAGCCTCTAGAGTGGTGTTTCTTATACTCACTATGCAGAATCCTCTGGGAGTTGGTGAAAATGTAGATTTTGATTTTGAAGGTCTGGGGTTGGGCCTGCAAGTCTACATTTGTGTCAAGCTTTCAGGAAATACGAATGCTGTTGGGAAGTCCACGCTGGACCCACAAGGTTATGCAAAGGATGCCTTCTGGAGGTCCAGAGACACACAAGTGTGGCAGGCAGTATAACAGCCCCCCAAAGACATCCATGTATTAATCCCTAGAACCTGTGCATGTTACCTTATATGGCAGAAGGTGGAAAGGGTGAGAAAGTGGGTTCTACCCTAGGCCCCCCAGAGGGAATACAGCCTTGCCACCTTCTTGATTTTAGCCCAGTAAGACCCATGTCAGACTTCTGACCTACAGACCTCTAAGATAGTAAATTTTCATTGTTTTAAGCCACTCAGCTTGTGGTCATTTGCTATGTCATCAATAGGAAACTACTATAAAGATACTTCCTCCATTGCAGTACGATCCCCAAAGTTGGACTATTTCAACCAGGGAGCCAGCCTGCGAGGTTTGCACATAAGGGATGCTTGGTAAAAATGTACAGTGCTCCTTGATGAAAAATCCTAGAGTTTTAAATGCCCAAACTACCAGACTGAGTGAATAGGACCAACTAATGCCTGAACAGGCTTGATTTTAAGTTAAGTGAGCGTGACGAGCACGTTGTTAAAAACTCAAACCTGATTAAATCTCTGATGAAGCACAGCGTGATAAATGCCAGGCGACCACAGCTCCATGAGAACCAAATGCTGTGTGCAGAGCCTGGGAGATTTCCTATGGAGCTGGAAGCTCCAGTCCCAGGGAGGCCATGTGGGTCACCACGTGGCTCATCCTATCAGTGGTTCCGGCCACAGGGGAGCATCCCATCTCTGCTGCAGAGTCTAGTTCATCAGATATTTACTAAAGAGGGGGAAGATGAAGACGTGGTGATGATATCATCAACTGTAGGAAAACTCACTCATCCTGTGCCACGTCTTCACTGACCGAACTTCAGATCATGAAAATAAACTTTGTAAATGCTGCTGCTCAGAGTTGGGAAGTGTGGCTGCTAGAATTGGCCTAAATCGTGTCATTGGGTTCATCCATTTATTCAACCCTGACTTCATTTATTCTACCACTGGCTCATTCATTCATCAAATATTTATTGTGTATCTACCATATGCCCAGCATTGCAAATACAAGGTTCAACACTACATAGTGTCTTATTCTCAACTTGGTGTCAAGACAGTTGAAGAAAGAGACTCCATGCTCCAGCTGTTGTAGTATTGAGTGCTATGTTAAATAACTGAATTCTGCCTTTGGCTGCTAAAGAAGAATGAGGAAAAGGGCACCTGACTCAGTCTAGGAATGGAGGTACCAAGGGGATCAGGATGGGCATTGCTCAGAATTAGGTTGGCGTAGGCACTCTAGAGGAAGAAACATGAGGCACTAAGAAAGAGCATGGAATGTTCAGAGATGTCAAGAATCTGGGTATAGCTAGAATTTAGGATGCATTCCTATATAGTGGCAACCAGAGACGAGCTAGAAAGACAGGCTGGGGCCCAGTCACCAAGCATTTTGTGTGACACGCTAAAAAGATGAGGACAGTGACAGTGAATGGAGGGTGTCTGGCAGGGATGTGATGTAGTGAGATCGGAGCTTGGGGAGGGTCATCCTGGTGGCTGTGAAGAAAGTGTCCTAGAGGGAAGGGAGGCCAGATGCAGGCAGACCAGATGGGAGGTCAGACAGGTTTCAAGTCTGAATGCGGCTGTGGACAAAGATGCTCTTTTTTTTTTTTTAATTGATGTTTATTTATTTCGAGAGAGAAAGAGAGAGAGAACAAGAAGTGGAAGGGAAGAGAGAAGGAGAGACAGAATCCCAAGCAGGCTCCACACCATCAGTGCAGAGCCTGATGCAGGGCTTGAACTCATGAACCACAGGATCATGACCTGAGCCAAGATCAAGAGTCAGACACTTAACCAAAGGCGCCACCCAGGCACCCCAAAGATGCTCTTTTTAACGCAAGGCGAGTCCTGGGGATAAACTAAAGCTTATTTTACATTGGGATGAGAGCTACAGAATATATTCAGTTCACCTGAAAAAGCGTTAAGGAAATATTAGACAAGTGGCAAACGTGGAAGCTGCTGGCGGCAGTCGCAATATGTTCTTTTGGCTCCAAAAGAGTTTGTGGACTGAGAATAGATGGAAGTTGGGACTGTGTTTAATATGCAATTTTGTATTGTTGTCATCTGCTGTGATTATAGGCTTGGCTCCTGCTTTTTCATTCAGAGCCATTTATTCAGAAAATCTCTTACTCAGAATTTGAGTTCATTCCTCATTAATTCAGTGGCTGCTTTCTGTAGCCCAGTGATTGAATTACCTAATAGCACCTGCCTGAAATGATTAACATAAGAGGAAGCCATGGGGTTGTATTTGATACAAATGATCTGTTTCCTGAAGTTGTAATTTTATTAAAGGGGGACCCGATGAACCACCTTTACAAATGAAGGTGAGGTCCTGGCTTCCAGGAGGTACCTGGGAGGTTAATGAATGATTAGCCGCTAACAAATGACAACATGGCTCAGGAGGAAGGTGGCATTTCTCAAGAGGCGGGTCAGCACCCCTGGGAAAGTGAGGCATAGTTCTGAAAGGACTGCGGGTACAATTTTTCAGAAAGGTGGTGACCAGGGAGGACAGGAGAAGTGACCAGCTGAAGAGAGGACCCACACTGTGCCCACAAAGTCACTTTCTATCACAGCCGCAACCTGATTGCCCGAGTTACTCCCAAGTGGATCAAGTAGGGCTTGAACTTCACTATTCCTCTAAGGGAACACGAGCAAATGCTCTGGGTTTTTGTCCCTGAGACAGAGCTGGGCAAGCTGGTGCTAATGGACCCAAGTTTTTCTTCCAAAGAAAAGAAGACCGTGACTGGCTTTGTACTTCAATCTTTCAGGACATTGTTGGTCTCTTTAAAGAGTTTAGTTGAAGGGGCAGGAAGAATTAAGACACAGGTTATTGAAGAATATTCTATCATTTTGTCCAGCAATTAAAAAAATAAATTTTCTTCGTAATGGAACTGTTCGGTATTTGTACTCATTTTCTAATTTGGCTGATTTAGGTGTAGACATGGGTACATGTGCACAACTTACGTATCATGCAAGGACAGAAGCGATGTGTACCTCCCCAAACATAAGTTGAATATTTCTTAATATTGACATATTTTAATCCCTGGGAATCCTGAAGGACAAAGGGGCATGTCTGAGGGCTGGACAGGACAGACCTTCAGAAGACAGAAGACAGCATGGTCATGCCCACTCTCACCTCCAAATCCATACCCATTTCCGTAACCAGGACTTGGAATGTCTTCTCTGGATATTTCCCTCCCTCCTCACCACTCCAGTTCCCCCCCCCCCCACACACACACCCACACACATATTTCTGTCCTTATACTGCTTCATTCCTTCTATTCTAGAGGAAATAGGGTCTGGTTGCCTGGCACTGCCTCGTGCCATTGCAGCGTTCTAGCAGTCCCTTGCTGGGAGGATGCTTAAGTCAATTGTGCGAGTCTCCATCGAGGGAAAAGCACACTCGGGTGGAGGATAATTTTCTGTTAGGGAGAAGCTGCTGAATGCTGCTCAAATCCCACCGTTAGGACAAATCTACTTGAAAGGTTGGTTTGGCTTACGCTCATGAAATGTGCTTTCTACACGTCTTGCCTGACAGTCTCCTTATAAGGGCCATGGGTGAGCAGAGTGGTTCCCACACTAGAGTCCGTGAGAAAATTTCCAGGGGTGAGGGGAGGTTAAAATACAGATTTACAGGCCCTGCTCCTAATCAACAGAATCAGACTGTCCATGAAGTGGGACCCAGGAATCTCCATTTGTGTAAAAGCTTTTCCAGTGGTTTGGATATAGTTGGTCTTGAGAGGTGGCATCTAGATACTGGACGGAGGCAGAGAGCACCTGTGTTCCACGCACAGCAATTCCTTGTATAGACAATGAGTTTCTCTGGCTGTCTCTGCTTCCCTTAAAGGCTGTATGTTTTTGCTTGTGTTTCCTGAATGCCTGGTGTGGGTCTGGAATCATGTGTTAGTTCTCGGGTCTGTGGTTTACATTCTGTGTACATGTCTAGGCTGCTTGATGCAGAAACACCAGCTGCACTGGGGACCCTTGTGAATGCTGGCTCCCCAGATCCCCGTGCAGAGCCCACATCAGAGTCTCCCCGGCCAGACCAGCAGCACAAGCTGCCACAAACACGTTTCCCACTTGAAGGTCTCAGAAGTTCATCAGTGACCTGTGGAGGATTAAGCTCCCACTTCTTCACTTGGAAGAGGCATTAATAGTTAAAAATATATTAAAAAAATAAATAACCCCTTGTATACATTTATTTCTGCTGCAAACCCATGTATCTCCCAGACGTTTTGTTTACATATCTGCTCACAGAAGTACTATATCTGAGCTAGTGTGTTGTCATGCCTAATTTAAGAACAAAATTTAGATTGTAAGCTTGAATTGTTCCCGCAGCCATGTCTGTTCATCTCAGACTTGCTTCATGCATGACAAATGCCTCGTACAAGTGGGAGCAGCTGTGCTAAAGCCAAATCACCCGTGGGGATGAGTCCAGTAAACCACCCTCAGGAGCCTCAGCCCTGGAACGTACAGATATGTCCACACTGGTCCGCCCTCAGTCACATTTCCATCCCTCCTCTTGTCTCTCCCCCTAAATAGGTATTTCTAAATACCATCACAAGGCTCCTGGTTTTCATGGCAGTCATCATCTTTTCCATTAACATTATTATCTTATTCTAGGGTCCATTAGAACTCCTGGCATAACAAGAATTTTGGGTGTAGCTGTTCATTACTCCCCCAGTCACCCACAGCTGTGGCCATGCTCTGCATACAGTTCTCACCTGTATCATACAGTTCCTCTTGCTTCCATTAAGATGATCATCTCCCCCCCCAACCCCGCGCCCAACTCTGTAGTCATCACCTCATTATAACTCCATTACCTTTCGCATCATCTACGTTATAACTCCATTACCTTTCGCATCACGACCATTACCTCCCTCATCTCCCCCTTCTACATTCCACTTGCCCTCACCTTCTCCTTTATAGCCACGAGCTTTTCATTACAGGTCCATTATCTTCATTATTACCTCAGTTACAGTCATAATTGTTCCCATAACAATTTCAGTGTCTTTATCCACCCCTCTCTGATACAAGACCCCGGTCAGCTTTGATAAAGCTACAGGCATCCCTCTTCCACTCTAGACATGTACCCAGTGTCTCTATTAAGGTTAGAGGCCTCCCTCCTTTTCCTTTATCGCATTGCCCATGATCGAGGTGACTACAAAAGATCTGCCACTTTCCAAGGCGACTTCACTATTGCCACTGTCACCTTTTTACAACTCACCACTCCATCCGCATGTCTCATTCCATAACAACCAGTGATAACCCTCATCTGAAGGTGTCAGCATCTCATCTGCCGGCCCTCTGTTATGGTTGTCTCCCTGATTCCAAGAATCCTAACAATTTCTTCTTCAGAACAGTTTGAGGCTGTATTAATATAACTGGTGATGCATGCCTATATCTCTCATATTTCAGTGTGTGTCTGGCGAGGTGAGTTGTTTACCACTGCCCCATCTTATCCATCCGATGGTAAGTAAGCTCATGGTGGATTAGACCTCGTTCCTTCCGGGGCACTTAGCAGCTGGCCAAAGTTAGCATTCAGGAAGCGTGGTTGACTGAGCGACTCCATGCATCGCCGCCCTTCCTCTATCTTCACCCTCACAGTCTATTGCTGTTGCATTGACCACTATCAAACCCTCATCAATACTCTCTTTACAGTCTTATCACCTCAAGCTCCTCTTTGAGGAGAGAGACATCTACTCCTCCATTTCTGTGCCATTCTCTCAATAATTATCACAGCTTCAATAGCAGTGTCTCCATTACAAATCCATTGCCTCTCCTTGATTAAGGAGAGATAGACGACTCACTGCCCTTCCAGAATGGCCTTCAGCTCCCACTAAGAATCACCAGGTGTGTTGTAGCCTGTCCCTGACGTGCCATCATCGTCACACAAATGTACCTGCACTGTCACCTCAATGTGCCAGGGTTCACATTACAAGACACGGCTTTTCCTTGCTGGTGTCTGACTGTGTGCTCTCAGACAGATCTTTCAGGGCAAGGCTTCTGTGGAGGAGTTCTAGACTCACACCGCCTGGGTTCAAATCCCCACTCTGCCACTTACTAGGTGGTTTGATCCTGCTCAAGTCATTTAGCTTTTCTATACCTCAGTTTCCTTATCTGTAGAATAGAGATAACAACGATAACTATTACTATTGGTTGTTGGGAGGAGTTGATACACAAAAAGTGATTGAAACAGTACCTAGCAGACAGAAAGCAACAAATCTCAGTTCTTCTCTGGGCTCCCTCTCCCCCACTAGAAGATGAGGGTTGGACTAGACTAACGTCTAAAGTCCTAGACCAAACATTTGGTGGGTGGGTGTTTCTAGTATCAGATTATCTGGGTTCTCGTAGTTTCATCTCCAAAGTTCTTAAATCATTCCCCAGCTTATTGTAGTCTGCCGACTCAGCTGGGAATCATGGCACCCCCTTGGCCCATGGCCACGATTGCTCTGCACTGGGGTGATCTCTAGGCATTTCTTCTCTGCACCTAATGAAAGACATGTTATGGTTTTGCTGCAAATGGACGTGACTTAGCTGCGTACATGTACATCCAGCCTGCACCCGGCAAAGCCTCCCAAGTAGCCCCCCTGTGGGTCTTATCCTTGCCCTTCCTCCTTTCTGAGCGATGCTGAGTTCACAGGTGGCACCTGAATTTGCCCATCAGTCAGGGCTGCCCCAGGCCACATACAGAGGAGGCAAAGATTGATTCTAGCTTTGTTCCATCCTGATTCATCCTCTCTCTCTCGCTCTCTCTCTCACTCTCTCTCTCCCTCCCCACTCCCATCTTTTGGCTCTATTTTCTACCCCTTCTTCTGCTCTTCAGCCATCCAGACCATCCATTGCTTGCACTGAATACCCTCCTCCATTCTGCCTTCCCTAGCACGGCCCCATGTGCTTAAAAAAAAAAAAATCATTTCTCCTCCTCTTCTAAGAGTTTTCCTCCTCCAGTGGCCTTTAGACAGAAAATCACCTAATAAAACAATAAGCATTCTGGCGCAGATAAACGGGTCTCTCTGGGGACACATGCTTTTCAAAAGGGACATCTGAAAGAGACAAAACCTTAGCAAGAATGTATCTCAAATGGTAGAATTTTAGACAATGGCAGAGCCAGGCATTTTCTGTTTAATTCTATTTTCTTAAAATTTAAAACGGAGTGAGGGTGGAGTGGGAAAGTAATTTGGGGTGCAGGGAGATTTCTCTGCACCAATCAAAATATATTTTGTGGGCAAGACCCTGTTCTCTTCATAAAATCACTTGAAATGCATCTAATAAATTATCCTTAATTTCCCAATCTCTCCATTTCTCAGAGGCCACCAGAACTTTGAGCTAATGAAGCCATCTCATCTGCTGTGGAGTTTCCACGGGTTCTTCACACTCAATTGTTAGTAATAAGAGAATTCAGTTGTCAGAGATCTGTCTGAAGTGCATGAGGCTGTCAGTGTAAACAACATTCCTCTCGAGCAAACATGAGGAAAAAGATGCTCCACTTAGTGATGGCAGAGACAACAAAAATTGGCTGGCACTAGCCCAAGCCCACTGAGGCTACTGGGACCACAGAAATATTCTCTGCCTCTAAATTGTTGGTCTTCGGCCAAGGCAATCCAAGGGTTGGCACAGGTGCCTGAAAGACGTGAGGCCACTCTACCTTGACCACCACTGGCACCTTTTTCTTCCTCCAGTTCTCTTTCTTTCCTCTCCTTTTGTTCTTATTGTTTTTCGTTAAGTCCGAGGTGTCATGTTCATTCTGCCTCCCTGGCTTCCTTCTGCCTCTCCTTTCTAGGCTCAGCTTGATGCCCACGACCTCTGCCGTGAGGTGTTCTCTGTCCATGTTCACCTCCCAGAACCCGTGATACTCGCTCCATCTCGGTTTTCAGTAACAGCCAAAGCTGGGGTGCAATATCAGTACGCCATTATATTGTCATGCACTGGTATGTAATTTGTTTTCTGGGTTTAGAATTGCCCTCCTGATGAAATCCTAAGCTCCTCGGGTGCAGGGACCATGATATGGACTCCTTTAGCGTGGCCCATGGCTCATTACTTTTGTATTTGACACATAAAAATTACTCAGTAAAGACTCGCTAACTGGGCCTTCTGTTCCCCTTTCTTATTTCCCCTGTATCTGCCTTGTCTTTCCTTTTGACCACCTGCTTCTCTTTCCTTCTCTTCCCTGCGGCTGAAAGGGCCCTGGCCAGTGGCACTCACATCACTGCTTAAGCATGTTGGATGCATTCCAGGTGAGATTTCTGCCTTCCAGTTTCCTAGGAGCTAGGGATTGTGTTGCAGAGTGGCAGTGTAAGGCGGGGGTGGGCAGTGCGCCTGGGGGGCTCAGTCAGTTAAGCATCCGACTCTTGATTTCGGCTCAGGCCATGATCTCGCTGTTTGTAAGTTCAAGGCCCTCATCGGGCTCTGCGCTGATAATGAGGAGCCTGCTTGGAATTCTCTCTCTCCCTCTTTCTCTGCCCACCCCCTCTCAAACTAGATAAATGTTAAAAAACAAAAACAAAAAGGAGTGGCAGTGTGGGTACCACCCTAGGTAAGGCTGACTCGTGGCTAGTCAGGATCCTTTGGTTTGGCGTGCGAGAGGATGAGAGGGAGGCTAACCTCAGAGTTATAAAAAGATGTCACAATAAGGCCGTTCTGGGGCAGATCCGCATTCACGAAATTCTAAGTGCTGGCGGACTCTTTATGACGCATTTGTCAACTCTACCCGCGGGTACCTCCACTTGGGAAAAAATCCGGACAATCTAAATTTGCTTTGGTCACATACCAAAGGGTAACTTTACATAAGCATTTTCACTGTAAATATGGGTCCTGCTTATGATCAATTCTCATCAGTGTGTTGGAAAGCAATTTCAGTAAGTACTTAGCTTAATCAATTTGTATCTGCACATTGACCTTCGGGACTCTGCACACAGGTCCCATCATGCAGTGTGCTCCGCAATTCTCTGTCTCTTCAGACAGCATATTTCTCAATATTTATACATGGCTTTCATTTTCAATCAATGCAATCATCTGTTCCTTGCTTGCAACCGCTTCCCTTGCCTGGGGAGGTGAGAGCCAGTCAGAGCCTCTGTTACTTGTGTGTGTTACAGAACACTTGTTTACCACTTCCTTAAAATCTAGAGAACCAGGGAGATAGTGGGGGATTCTGGGATAATAAAAATAACGGAGGAAAAAAAAATCTTATCAGCTTGTTTATACAATTATGTAAATGATAAGCACTTATACATGGTTGATTCCTCAATTATTCATGGTTTGAAGCTCTTGAAAATTCAATTCAACTAAATAACCTTTTCTTCAGCTCTTATTATGAGCAAGGTACTGTAATTTGAAGAAGGAGAGACAAAAATACAATCTGATAAGGAAAATCAGGGACATACACAAATGACTATAATACAAGTTCAGTAAGGACAATAAGGAAGGCATCACGGATGATCAAGGTGTAGAGCAGGGAGAGAACTGCTGTTTGGGTGAACCCAAAATGAGATACATGGGGGGTGGGGAGGATTGTGTTAATACTCCCTGCCCTTCATCCCCAGGCCACTCTTAGTTCAGGCCTCTATCCCCTCTTAAATTTTTTTTTTAACATTTTATTTATTATTATTGAGAGACAGAGTGTGAGCAGGGGAGGGGCAGAGAAAGAGGGAGACACAGAATCCGAAACAGGCTCCAGGCTCCGAGCTGTCAGCACAGAGCCCGACGTGGGGCTCAAACTCTCAAACCGCGAGATCGTGACCTGAGCCGAAGTCAGATGCTTAACCGACTGAGACACCCAGGCGCCCAGGCCTCTATCGCCTCTTATCTGGACGATTAGAGCAGTTTTTTATCCAAGCTCCCCCTCTAATTGATGTTTCCCAGGGGTCTTTCTAAAAGGCAATCGGATTGGGACGCCTAGGTGGCTCAGTTGGTTAAGCATCCACTTCTTGGTTTCAGCTCAGGTCATGGTCTCCCACTTTGAGCTCTATGCTGACAGTGCAGACAGAGCCTGCTTGGGATTCTCTCTCTCTCCTTCTCTCTGCCCCTCCCCTACTCGCACTGTCTCTGTCTCTCTTTAAATATGAGGAGGGCAGTTGTTGGGATGAGCACTGGGTGTTGTAGGTAAGTGATGAACTACAGGAATCGACCCCAAAACCAAGAACCAAGAGCACACTGCACACACTGGATGTTAGCTATTTTGACAATAAACTATGTTAAAAAATAAATAATAAAAAAATCACTTAAAAAAAAAGTAAAAGGCAATCTGATTATGTCACTCTCTGGCTTGGACCTCTCCACTGTTTGCAAGAAAGACTTGAAGTTTTTTGGAATCTCACACTTGAGGACAGTCTGTTGTCCTCTGCTGCCTCAACGCCCCTTGTCTTGTTGGGTAGATGGTGCCATCTCCATATTGTGTTGCCTCAGTCCCCTCAGTGCCCTTGGCCACTGCCGTTCCTTCTACCTGAACTGCCCCTCCTCCTTCCTATTCTCCCTTCCTGGGTTCTCCATGTGCCTGCAGAACTTCTATGACACTTTCCTTGCTGCCCCCTGGCCCCAAGATAGGGCTGATGATTCCCATTCTCCTTCTCTGTAGTGTGTGAGCCCGTCAGCTCACTTCCCACATGCTCGGCCGCCTTACAAGAGAATCCTCCCAGGGGCCAGGATCCAGCCAGGCATGGCACATAGTGTGCACTCCATGCGTGTGTGAGGAATTAAGTTGAATTTGTTGCTTGGGTGGGTGAAAAGTGAATCTAGACTATTCTTCACAGAATTTAGGATAAGAGGAGAGAGTCACAAAATCAAGGGAAAGCTGTTTCTGTTTGCTCATTTTAATGGAGACCAAGATATGTTTATAAGCAACAGAGGAAGAACTTACAGAAAGTGAGAGGTGATGTGAGTGAGGAGAGGCACAATGCCTGGGTGACGGTCCTGGAGGAGGTGAAAGGGAAGGTACTGAGAACTCAGGGGAGGAGTCATCCTCGGAAGGAGGAGGGACACTTTCTCTCCAGAGAGACAGGAGAGAGCAAGTTGGGGAGGATGCTTTTGTAGAGGCTTTCCAAGAAGAGGAACAAACTGAGGATACCCTGTATGGCCCCAGGCTTGATGAAAGGAGAGATGAACTTACATGTAGACTCAGGTGACACACCCAATGTGGGCACATCTTTCCCATGTAAACTGCAAGATGTGGAGAGAAAACACAGCCTCAATGCCAAACTATCTGTTATGTTCACCTTTGGTGGGCTCCCACTCCACAGCCCCACTGTGTTTTTCACTTTTTCTAAAAAGTGCAGTAGATGGGGCGCCTGGGTGGCTCAGTCAGTTAAGCATCTGACTTCGGCTCAGGTCATGGTCTCACAGTTCGTGGGTTCGAGCCCCGCGTCGGGCTCTGTGCCGCTAGTTCAGAGCCTGGAGCCTGCTACGGATTCTGTGTCTCCCTCTCTCTCTCTGCCCCTCCCCTGTTCGTGCCTTCTCTCTCTCTCTCTCTCTCTCTCTCTCTCTCTCTCTCTCTCTCAGAAATAAATAAACATTAAAAAAATTTTTAAACATGCAGCAGAGTATTAAATCAGGAGGCAGTCATATTTGTATGGCTCCATAAGGGTGTTTCCCCTCCCCAGCACTGAACCCACCTGGAAGAGTCACCGAGGGAGCTGAACGTATTAACCCAGATGAAACATCCCTACTCCTGACCATTTCCTTCTTAGCACCATGCCTAAATAGTAGTTGTTCAATAAAGGCGTGCTGCCTGGAACTAAAAGTTATCAGAGGGTACGGGATCACAGAGAGAAGCTTCCCCACAGCGCATCACACACAGATTATAACTTTGTCCTGTGCCCTTGTCCCCACCTTACTTTTCCTTAATAATTAATGCCTGATCATGGAGACACAGCTACACACAGAGCCCTAGACCTTTAGGGATAAAAGGGACCTTAGAGACCCACAAAAACCCAGTGTCAGGCTGCAGAGAAGCATGGGAGACACAGAGCTTCAAAGCCTGTCTGCGGTCCGGAGCAACCATGAAGCTGGGAGCTCAGCTCCCCAAATATCACATTTATCTCAATTTGGCAAGAGGCTGAAAGCCTATCTGGGGCCATTTAAATTCTAATGTTATTAAAGGCTCATGTAATCAGCTTTTAAAATAAGCTGCTTTCAAGTGCATGGGGAATGAAGGTGGGATAGAAGCAGGCCAAGGAAGGCAGTTCGGACCAGCCTGGCAAGCACTCCTCCGAGTGAACTGCCAAAGAGCCACTGGGTGACCTGCGGGCGGGACTGCTGCAATTCTAACACCAGCCCACGCTGGGGAAGAGCTATTTGAAAGTCTGTGGGGGAGAGGGCTAATCTGGACAATCCGAGCACCCCTGTGAGGTCAAGTGCACACAGGTGACAAGGCCTGGCAGGGTTAAGATGGACTGGCCTCGGAGCTCAGAGGTGGCTTTGAGATTCAATCAACAGAGCAGCTGGTGCTTCTGAGAACTACCTCCGCATACTGCATCCTGTAGACTTCTGAGAGTTTGCACCCTCAGGAGGGCCAGCAGCATCCCACACCCCTGCCTTGACAGTGTTTTGCTGGCTTCAGGGTAGGCCCCTCACCTCCAGCCGTGGTTTGACCATCCCTCAGCCCCATCCTGAAACGGAGCTTAACCCTGATGTGCTTACAGCCCTGATGTGGTTTGGAATTACCGTTCTGATTCTGACACCAATTCCAGCGTGTGGGTTTTTTCCCCCCACACCAAGCTTTTCTCTGATGCCAGCCGCGTGTGCTACAATTCAGTGCAATTCTGACACCGCCTACCTGGAGACGGTGTCAGATTCCACAGGCTAAGGGCTCAGTCCCACCAGACTGCCCCCACTTCGCATGCCCATTAGAAGTCCCCTTTACCTGTGCTTCCAACTGGCTATAAATCAGAGGTTCCCATGACCCCGTCCTTGGGTTCAATTAATTTGCTAGAGCGGCTCGCAGAACTCAGGAAAACAGTTTACTCACTGGATTGCCAGTTTATCACCAAGGACTTTAAAGGACACAAATCAACAGCCAGATGAAGAGATACATCGGGCAAGGCCCTGAACGAAGGGGCTTCTGTGTCTATGTCTCTATGGGGCCCAGCACAGTGGCACATGGAGGTGTCCTGGTTCCCGAACCAGGAAGCTCTCTGAAGCCAGTCGCTTTGGGTTTCATGGAGACTTCATTATACAGATGTGATGTGTTAAATCATTAGCCATTGGTGATTGAACTCAGTCTCCCAACTCTCTCCCCTCCCCAGAGGGTAAGGGGGTGGGACTAAAATTTCCAACACTCCAATGTCAAGGTTGGTTTCCAGCCTCCATCCTTAGGTGCTTTTCCAAAGTCTCCATATTAGCATAAACTCAGGTGTGGTTGAAAGGGGTTCATTATGAATATCAAGACACCTATGTAGCTCTTATCATTTAGGACTTTTCAAGGGTTTGGGAAGTTCTGTGTCAGAAACTGGATGAAGACCTAACATACATTTCTTATTATAAATCACAGTATCACAAGGGTCATCCTCGGGGGCTGTTTAATCATTAGGCTCATCCTTGCTTTCTATGAACATTCTCTGATTCAGCCTGCGGATTGATTTGCATGAGGTCAGACCACAGCAGGGTCCTTGTTGCTGGAGTAAAGCTAGGTCCAGACGGGATGTGATGCTTGTCCTCATGGGTCACCCCTCTCCCACTGTCTGTCTGCACACTGACTTCTCAGTGCCCTCACAGAGTCTCATTCTGGCCTGACTTTTCAGTGCCCTCACAGAGTCTCATCCGGCTGGCGGGGTCCTGGGCTCCCTCTTTCATCCCTCCACCCCCTCTGTCAGAAGCCTCAGGTATTAGGGCTGATGAAAATAGCTGGGTGCTCTTGTCAGGCTAATAATTTGTCTTACATTTAAACCAACATTCTTTAAACATTTATTCAACATCGACTTAGCAGAGAATGACAGCACCCTGGATCTCATACCCCCCTGAACCCACGTTATTCAGAAGTCAGTTTAGAAACCAATGAGTTTTACTTGAATGGGTTTCTTTGGCGGAGGTGGGAGGGTGGGGAGAAATATTAATCTTATAACGTAAGTGCCTTGTCACTATTCTTTCAGCTACACAATATCTTCTCTCAGTAGAGTTCTAGTAAGTTCAAATGTCTTCATCTTAATACATTTCCTATGACTTTCTCGCAACAGCTACCCTTAGTTGCCGCCCAGATGGTCCACCCTGTTTCGGCTCTGCTTGGTTACAGAGAGCTTGATCTCAACCAGCTGTTACCTTCAAAACACCAAATTAACCAATTTTCTCTAAAGTGTGACTGGCTAGGGGTGCCTGGGTGGCTCAGTCGGTTGAGAGTCCAACTTCGGCTCAGGTCATGATCTCACCATTCACAGTTCGAGCCGTGCGTCAGGCTCTGTGCTGACAGCTGAGAACCTGGAACCCGGTTCGGATTCTGTGTCTCCCTCTCTCTCTGCCCCTCCCCTGCTCATACTTTGTGTTTCTCTCTCTCTTTCAAAAATAAATATAAAAACATTTAAAAACTTTTTAAAAAATAAAGTGTGAATGGCTGATAGCCAGCTTCATATGCTAATGTCTCATAAGTTTCTGTATTCAAAGGTATGTTAAACAGCCTGGGGTACTTTGTAGCCAATGTCCCCAAGTGAGGCAGGGTGTTGCTGGGGCTGGTCTGGATTGATTCAAACTTGGGGCTTCAGAATGCCATGCTGCAGAATGCCATGACAGATAATGGTACCTTATGGATCTGTGGTTGGAAATTAATTTTTCCAGAACAAATTTTAGCAACCATATAAACACATAGAGAGAAGGCTGGTGGGTATATTATCATTGTTTCCTACAATAAAATAAGGGCCATACCTAGTTGAGAAGTTCCCAGTTCGGCATGTCAAGTTTGAGAGCCAGCAAAAGTTATTAAGGGAGCAAAATATTCACTGTGCCTGTCAACTCTGAATCCCAAGAGCCTTCGCCCATGGACCATTTTTTAGAAGGTTATTATTTCAACCTGAAAATTCTTTAGACATATATATGTGGTGTGAAAAAGGAATTAGGAAAGCTTTTAAATTAAAAGAAATAAAACGACAGGTTTTTCCTCTAGCCATATAAATGGTTATGGATAGAGATAAAGAGATGGATATTTTTTCATAATACTTTATTAGAGGTTTTGGAACTCCAGAAATTTTAGTCGGGCTGGTGAATAATTTAGCACCGATTCCTGCAGGCCCAGTGCAGGCACGGCTGGGCTGGGAATCAAGCCTAGTCTTGGAGGGACTGAGAGCAGTAATACACTTTTATTACCAACCGCATCATGAAATGCATTTCAGAAATATTTTATGAAAAGCCAAAGCCTTGGTGCCCGGTTTCCCCAGTTTTTTTCTGAGACGGCAGGAAGCCCAGGGGAGCTAATGCTCTTGAGCACCTCATTTCAGGGAGGCTGTCCCCTAGGCCGTTGTTGCAGTGACAAAGAGTCTCAGTCCCTGGGAATATGCAGTCACAAGTGAAAGCCTGGAACTGGCCATTGCAGTGATGGATGGGAAAAGTTTCACAGAAATGGTACCTTTAGTGACGGTGTCTTCGATGTTTTCTCTTCCCCACACGCTCTTCAATCCCAACTCCAAGAGACCTGGCCTCTGTGCACGTGCAGCAAACGTCCACCTGAAACAGGAATAGGGAGGGAAGAAGTACGTTGATGGTTTCAAAATAAGGAATCTCGGTTTCCCTTTCCATCCCAGCCGCCATATCTCTTTTTCAATAAACTTGGAGGTACACCAGGGGGGTGTCTAAAGCAAAGAAAACAAGAAGTTCTTTTGTTTCCTCTCCGGAGACTTGTGTTTATTTTATTAATTTTCTTTCGTTCATTCTCATAGCTTTACAATGAAGCGGTAAATATTTAAGAAACCGTTCTACAGAATGATTATAAATCCAGAAATGTGTTTTAGGTGACAAATCTATTCTGAGGTCTTTGCAGGTGGCCACAGTAACATAGAGAGGTGATCTGATTATGACAGACGCTTGGCAATTCCTCCAGGAAGCCGCCCATTGCCCCTAAACCGGAGCCTCTCTTCTGTCCTTAATGTGAGCAGCACTCAGGCATTCCCATATCCAAAAAGTCACCACTTGTCGTCAGCCTCTTCATCTGCGCTATTCTCACTCTGGACTCTCTGTTCCTCTCGCTGCTTTGGTTCTTAGCTCAAGCACAGTGCAGCACAGAGAAGTTCACCAAATACTCATGGAGGAAATGAATGCGTAACAAAGGATAATCCTCGCAGGTTAGAACACTCCCCCCACAGAAGCGGTGACACCTACTGCAAGTGGGGAGCTTCCGTGTCAGTAATTTTCAACCTGTGTAAGCCTGGCTCCCATGCAGGACTTGGGCCAGTTCTCCCCTGTACACAATTCCCAGGGACCATCGCCACCCGTCCATTACCGGATGATTATGCCTTTGTGGGCTTGCTTCCCACAAATCCTCTGGGCTTTCTCCAAAAGGGGACATGGAGCCTTAGGGATCTCAACTGTATTTGCAAAAAAATCAATTAGCACTGGAGGGAGGAAGGAGCAAGCCATTGGCTGGGGTGTAGGCTTGCTCGACTAAGTTCTTCCTGAATAAATTAGCCTTCTCTAGAAGACCCCATGGAACCTTAGAACTAGAAGAAGTGGAAAGATCATTTAGTTCTGGAAGGGCAAATAGATTTCATCTCTGGCGAATCCTTCCCCCAGTGTATCAGCAGTGGCTTCTTGGAGTGTGGGGTTGGGAAAGATTCTGAGGCTGCATCATTGGGAAGGAGAGTGTTCATCAGCAGTCCTGCCAGTGTCCAGTGTGGGTAAGTGTTGGAAGTGACATATAAATGCCAGGTGTCCCCCCTCCGGTTCTAACCCGACAGCTCACCAAATGGAATAATTACGCTTCCTCTGGTCACTGTAATTTGGACAGTGGCTACCCAAATTTGCAGCCCATTTTTTTCTGGCAGATAACTCTGATATTTGAAAATTTCTTCTTCCATGGAATTGAAACTCCCTCTTCTTTTTGCTTTTACCTATTGGCCCTTTTATTCCTCACCCTGCAGGGTGGTGACTTCACTTGTAGAAAGCTGGCCCAATCTCTTTTGAACCAACTAAGTCAAAAGTCATCAAACATGTTAGCAAAATCCCCTTCAGGTTCCTTGATTGAAAATCAGTTCCTTCGATGTGCTATTTTATTACCTATTTCTCCAATGAGGTATGAGCAGAGTCATTCACTCATTTAAGTAACATATATTTGTTGACTACATTTTACATTTCTTTGTTTGATATTCTCAAAATTAGAAAAGGGATATGTGTTCATTGTATCAGGTAAATCAATGCAAAGATTTATACAGAAAAAGCTAATCACCGCCCCCCCCCCAACCTCATCCCCTTGATGTAACATTCTGATAGACCAGTTATGTATCTTTCCACACCATCACAAGTCCCGTCCTAGGGAAACAGACACAGTAGGTTATGTGCACTGAAGGTTCACTGGGGCATACTCTCATCAGGGAGGACAGGGAGCAGGATTGGCCAGAGGGAGTTCTGGAGCCACTCTACATTGAGAAGGGACAGGCCATTGGACCCCACCTGTCCTTGGCTGCCCCCGAGGAGACACTGGGCAAAGCAGCTTCCTCTGGCTGAAGGTGACTCCTGGACGGGACCCCAGCTGTGAGCTGTGAGCTACCAACACTCCCAGCACCTGGGTGGGGGGGTGAGTGCTGCTGTGGGGAAGTGCCTCACAGCACCCCTCACCCACACCCTCCTTCATGCTTATTTAAACCCAATCAGGCATATAGACACAGATATATGATGTTTTTGTTTATAGTTTTTAGCCAAAATTCTCTGCAACTTGTTTTGACTTAACATATGAGGATCATCATTTTTTCCCTAATTTACTCACACATACATACACATACTTTCACAAAAAAGATCGTATTACACATCAAGGCTTTTTAGTGCCATGTCCTTATTTTTTTTCTCTCTATTTCTTGCCTCTCTCCACCTCCTCTCCCTCCTGCACCATCCGTATTATCCTCAGCTCCCAGGTTGAATGCAGACTTCGGCCCTTTCCTCCATGCTCATATAACCACATACATTCGTATGTGACTACGGATAGATGCTCTGATTCGGTGTTTTGGTCATTGGCAACAACCATTCGCTAAGAGCCTTCTGAGTAACCAGGTCTGTGCCAGACACTGGGATACAAGAAGAGGACACAGCCTCTGCCCTGATGGAGTCCTGCCCTGGGGGAGAGAGACCCCAGGCTGGCAGTTACAGGAGAAGTCCACTCATGGAGGCAGGCACCAAACACACAGAGTTACTGGGGAGATTAGAACTAGCCTACGGACCCCTGTGTTCTAGTCCTGTGCTCCTTCCATTTAACCAGCTTGTATATATGTCGATATTTTTTTTAACTACTTTTATTTTTTCCTAAATAAGCTTCAAACTGTGGGCTGAGCAATGACCACAGTGAATTCAAGCAAGTGTGCACTGGTCTTTTTGAAGCCACGACCATACTTGCTATGTCAGAGAAGCTCATATTGAACCTGATATACCAGCCCTTGTGATATAATGTGCACTACCTCGCTAATAGACCCATTTGACTTAACAAGCCATCTAGCCCTAAAGAGATCACACAAATGTGCCATCTCAGAGTAGGTTCTCATATAACCGGTGACGAGGTGAACGATTCCTATAACAGAAAGTGACGTCAGTGGGTCACAGCATGAACAAGTATTCCGTGGTAACAAGTTCCGAGGCAAAGCTGTTGGATAAATACCGAGTGCAGGGCTCTTGCTCCCATATCCTTTCAGCTGGCACACTGCAGGGGGGACCGAGGGAGAGAGGAAATGGAACCACAGGAGACGCACACAAAGCTAAGGAGCATGGTGACCTGACTCCCCAGCAACTTCAGAAAATTGCTGTGTTCTTTCTGTTCATTCTCTCAACCCACTCATCTACCTGCACTCCTGCTCTTTATGGCCAACATTCCCTTGATAGCTATTTTCTGGGGTCAGCTTGTAACAGCTCATCTTTGGAGGAAAAAAAAAAAGCTTTCCTATGAAATATGTCCAGAAAAATGTGCACTTTATTTTCTCTCCACATCAAATGCTGACCCCTCTTCTACTGAATGTGAGTCCAGAAATCTGAGGGGCTTTGTTGGTTGGGCCTTCTGTCCCTGCTTGCCTGGGCAGGATCTGAGGAATTGGGTGGTCTGAAGAGTGCAACCTTAGATGTCTGTTGATCGCAAACACAGATTTTCTCCAAAGCCCTGTGTCGATTTCCCCTCTGGCTTAGGCAGATCATGGGCAGAAGAAGAACACTGCCAGGCCGGGTGGGATGTAGCAATCAAAACCTGAGGAGCTTTCGGACTCCATAGAAATAGTTCATTTTGACATTCAGTGTAAACCTTCATACTTGGGTGGTTTGAGTTTGTTGATTGCAAATTGCCGGAGATGTCCCAGAAATAGCCACGTGATTGCAAGGGTGCTCATCAGTTCTAGACAAGACTACCCAATGTGCTAAATTCTTGTCAATTCACATTTTTCCTCTTATAACTGTTGGTTGCTAAAAATGGATCAGATTTTCAGTACAATGGCCAACAAATTGTACTTAGTCATCTTGATGAGAAAATGGAAAATTGAGGCAACTCTTGGTGATCTGACCCATAGTCAGCTCCTAAACTCACAAGGGACCTTAAATGACTATTATTTGGGGCTCTTATCTTCAGGCATGCACACTGAATTTTTCTTAGAAGGATTTCTAATCCTACCCATTGGTATTGGCAAGACATTGGAATTCAGCAGGATATGAAGAGTTCATGAATTCATTATCTATTGCTGTATAATGATTACCCTCCAAATTCACTGGATTAAAACAATAAGCATTTTTATCTCATGGTTCTGTGGGTCAGAAGTGGTTTATCTGTGGTTCAAGTTCAAAGTCTCATGAAGTTTCAGGTAAGATGTCAGTGAAGGCTGTAATCCTTCAGCAGGCTGAAGACCTGCTAAGTTGGGAGACTCTGGTTCCATGAGGGCTCACTTGGATGGTACTGGTTGTTGCAGGAGGCGTCCCCATGTGGCCCTCTGCTGGGCTGCTTGAGTATCCTCACAGCATGGTTGGCTTTCCCCTGAGTGACCCAAGGGAGAGCCAGGGGAAAGCAACCACATCTTTTATGACCCACCTTATCCTTTCTACAATATCCTATTGGTTACATGGTTAGTTCTATTTAATGCGGGAGGAGACAGTACAAGGGTATGAGTACTAAAAAGCAAGGGGTAACTGGAGGTCATCTTGAAGGCTAGCTACCACGATGCTTTTCTGCTTTTATCAGTAATGGTAAAGAACTGGTAAACAAAAAAAAAAAAAATCTCTGTTTCTTGTACCTCCATGGAACAATAAATGGAAGAGTGTGGAATTTGACTCAAATTCCAGCTCTTACCAATTACATATTTTTGGAGAAGATATTTACTGAATCCTGCCAAGAGTACCTTTTCTAATCTGTAAAATGGGGATCATAATACCTCTTTATAGGATTGCTGTGAGGATTAACTCAGATAATATAAGTGAAGAGCTCACCTAGCTCAGTGTATAGCAGAAGGTAGGAATGCAAACCTTGTTTGCTTCTCTCTCTTTCTCCCTCATTCTTGCCTCTCAGGATCATGGTGCATCATCAGAATGGTAAATGATGGCAATTCAGAGTTGACCTTCCTCCCTGCCTCACCCCCTTCTGTCTGTGTTTTCCCAAACCCAAGCCTTGGTGGTTTAGGTTTGTTTTCCCCGAGGAAGATTTGCTGAGGCTTAATAAAGTCAGGAGGTGTGAGAGACACCGCCTCTTTCATATCTTAATTAGCAATTAATTAAGTGAAGGTGCGGGTGTCTGGAATATCTGACAGACAGGCTCAATAATTATCTTTTATCATTATTACTAATGGAAAATATGGTCAGGGTGGTTCACGTTTCCCCAGAATTTCAGCTTTAATTGAATGACCCAGTGGGGAGAATCAAAATGAGCAGTCTGCCCTTTCCACATTGTTTTATTAAAAACATTTTGAAATTTGGAGCTGCCTTGCACTCAGGAGTTTGGCTGGCCTGTTATCCTAGGGTGTGATCTTTAGCTAGGCTCAGAGGAAGCAGGGCCTGCCACCTGGGGGTTGCAAGGTCCCTCTAAGAAAGCTCACAGTCACATTTTGATGACTATGCCTGCAGTATTTCATTAACACCCTCCTCCTCCTCCGCACCCCCCCCCCCCCAGGCAAGGTCTCTGTTTGGAGGTCAGAAAAAGATATTGCTATAAGGTCTGAGTTGGAGAAGGGAAGGGAGGCACTTTCCCAATGTGGCTATAGTGATGTTGGCCCCAGCCTCATGGAAGTTCTTTCTAGGAGGTGTGGTGAGGCCCCAAGCTGGTGGTTACTGGCTTCACAACCTCACATTCATATGGGAAGCATGGCAAGTCAAGAGCCCAGAACTTGGCCACTGCTTGGAAGACTCGGGGAAAGTAAGCTGGGGCTTGGCTTCTGCTCTATTCTGAACTCGCCCACAGGGGATCCTCTGAGGGTGCTGTTTAAGAGGGACCAGACAAGCCATTCCAAGGCTTTAGTCTTCCAGAGGTAACCGGGGACAGCCGAATATGTATCAGACTACCTTTCACCTCAGAGACAGCGGCACAGTATTGCCACAGGGGATCACTCGGGGCAGCAAAATGGTCCCTCTCTGCCCACATGTGCCTGGATGTCTGTATAGATCGCGCAACACCTCCTAGGTACCTGCTACCTCATTATCGTTATTCTGCAGTGGATTCTTTGGATGAGACCTCCCGCTCTGCCAACACGTATCAAGGATCTGATCTAAGTACCTGACAGGTTTGGAGCACAGTCAGTATCTCCCACCAAGTGGGTAATTTCAGATACTAACAATGCACAGTTCCAACTTAAGATAATTCATCCTGACGAACAGGAGGGGGATAGCTCCTATTCGTGGGGCTGGAAGACTCCAGCATGTCCTCTGGATTGCTGGATCTCCCTCGCTCTGTTGCCTGGCGCTTTGCCCTGCCTGTGGGTGGCTGTGCTGTAAAGAGCAAAGTTCCTTTCCTACGATTAGGCTTCATGTAGTTTCCAGTCCACATTCACGGTGCTTTGAGTTGCTTTTTCACTGAGCATCCGTCGTTCTTTGACATCCTTCTGAGCGACACTGCAATCTAATAACCCTAAGTGGAGTAGATTTGGTGCATGAAAAAAGGATTAGCAATGAGCTCCGTGTCTTAAAAATCAAACTGTTAGCCGTGGTTCTCTCTGAGTCATGTGCTTGTTTTTCTTTTTTTAATTTTCTTTGTCTTTTCCCACTTAATCTAAATTTCTTAACATTTCTATCATGCTTGTATTTCGTTTTAACAATGTGAAAATGAGTGTGATTTTTAAAACTTTAGAAAGTACGGTTATAACTTATTGTACCAAGTCTTACACCAATGATTCTTAGCATGCGGCCCACAGAGAGTTCATGAATGCATATGGAAAAAAAAGTTATATCTGCCTTTTCACCGGCCTCTAACAAGAATTTAGAAGTCCCTCTAATTTTAAATGCGGGCAACAAGTCATAATAGTCTGAGCAGTAGCTGTAATTCTGTCACCAATAGAAATCACAGATATTTTTATATCTCATTACAGTTGCTGCAGATATGTTGAAATATTGTTTAAGCTTATTACTATTTCAAAATTACAGTACTTATTAGAGCTGCCAGCAAATCTTGTTATTTACTGTGTTAATAAAGAAGCATATATATTACCATACAGCAAAATTTGGTTTTTTAGTATTTTGATAACTGCATTTCGATAAAAATGCGGTTTCCTCTGTAATCTTACAGATTTTGTTTTCTACACTTATACCATTATTCTGAGAAGGGGTTCACATGCATCACCAGGCCAAAAAGGGCCATGACATGAAAAGGGTTAACTGGCCCTGGCTGAAGAGGAATGCAGATGGCCTCCTTTGTCTTTCTCTTAGCTCCACAGATGGGTCAATACTGCGTATGCTACTCCATGGGCTTGCGTGTGGCCAAGCCCGATGGGAGTTTGTGGCCTGGAAGTTTGATGGGGTGTGTTTGACCTTTCCAACTGCAATGCAAATACCTCAAGGATGGGCATCTGGGGCCAGTTTTCTTTATCTATCTCTCCAAAGCCCCCAAGGCAGTAGAATTAAAGGATTATATTTCAAGCACTAAGTTGACTAGCAAATATTATAGAACTTCAGCCATGGAAGGTGTCCCCACACCCCACCGGTCCCCAGCTTATGTTCTGGCTTTCCCTTGGGAGTCATCATGTCTTTTTGGCCAACCGGGCTGTTTTTATTCTGAATGTCTCCCTCCCAGCATCCTCTCTGCCATCTTCCTGTCCCATCTGCCATTCTTATCTCTTTGCCCACAGCCTCCCTCCGTCTAAAGAGAGTGGGAGGTTCTGGTGGTCAAAGCCTGACACAGACAAACGCTTCATAACCAGGAAGCCTCGGGTGCATGGTTGTTAAGTGATCACCAAACTCCGAACACCACACTGAAGGGCACCCCTTGGAGAGCACTAAACTGGGGTCTAATTGCATTTACTAGACATCAATCACCAGGGTAATTTCCTGCCTAAGGATGTGTGCTCTCCTTAGTGAAAGAAGCTGAAAATGAGTCCAAAAAGGGAAAGGGAAAGCTATGGGTCTAAGGTGAGCCCTGGCCCTTTCTTCATCTGATATAGAGCTCTGCCTTGCCCGGGTATGGACAGAGGGCAGTATTTCTTCTCTCCTTTAAATGACTCCTGGGGCAGGTAATTGGCTAACCCAGTACTTGGCTGGCAAAAGTGTGACCCTCAGGGCCAGAGGCTGAGTATATTTTCTCTGATGACAGCTCTCTGGTCTTCCTCAAAGATAGCCAATTTCCCCTCAAAGCACCTGACCCAGGGGGCACAACTTTACAACTGGCCCAGCATTTCCTGTCTTCTTGGGACAAGTTCAGTTTTAACTTGTTACATATCATTGGATCCACAATTTAGGGTGGATCAATTGCTAGAGTGACACAAGGTCAACTTCCCAAGCACTTGAGAAAGGTCTCTCCTCTGGTTTCCGTTGGGGTGTGAGCCAATGTTCTGCTGCTTCCCCATCAGTCAACGTGAGCTTGGAGGACACAAGACTAGAACACTAGGCCGAAGACACAGCACCTGCGTCCTCCTCTCTTGTCAGGGTCAGTTCAGGCACTTCTCAGACCAGGGCCCTCTCCTGGGGCCTGCTTCTGGAAGAGCAGGTGGGGAGTCCCCTGGTCAAACAGGAAATGGATTAAACCAATGATCTTGTATAAATTCAGTGGAGGCACCACTGTCATTTCGAGTGGGATGACTCATTTTTAGGTGAGAGTGTCCAAGATCAAAATCTGGAGAAGTAGAAAATATTTAGGATATCTGCACCAGGGTAAATAGTGGAGGCAGAGCCAGAGGTCAAGAGCTTAGTGCATGTAGGACCAGACCAGGAAGTTGGGTACAAGGCCAGGACAAGGCAAATGGGGCCCATAGGGCCACAACTAGGGCTGGGGTGTTCAAACTTGCTCTGTTCAGATGCTGGCCTTGTGGGAAATGTGAAAGGGAAGTACAGGATTGGAGCAGAGAGCGTGGCCAATTGCAGTGTGACTACCAGGCCAATGTCCCTGGGGCTACAGTGGCTTGAGAGGAATCTATCTTAGCATGACCTGTGCAAGGTGTGGAAAGGGGGGTTCAATCCAGTGCAAGTGTGTATTGACAGTGGGTTAACATGAAGAAGGTCCTGGAAAATGAAGGTTTACTTTCTTTAATTGTTCTAAGTGTTCAGAAATTACAATTTGGTCTAAAACCTTGAATTCTTAGTGTCCTGGTATGATCCAAGGTTGTCTAGCCTTGTGCTTTATAGATTACACTATTGTCATTTTGGGAGAGTTGATTCTTCTTTGCAAGATACTGTCCACAGTATTGCAAACTGATCTTCAAATCTCACCTCAATTCACCCTACGTTGGCATTTTGGCCACCATACACATATGTCCAAACATTTTGACCACTGCACACACATCTTGACTACTATATATACATTTCCAAATATTTCCAAGAGTAAGAGGGAAGAGGGAAGTCAGGACCACCCCCGTTAATGTAGCTTCTCTATTGGGCTAAGAGGAAAACCATGCTTTCAGTGTTTTTGCTTTCTTACATCTACGTTTTAACTGACACTATAAATTCCTTGAAGGCACAGATAGTGACTTGTTTATCTAACGGCCCCAGGGAGGGCCAGGTCAATATGACAACACAGCCTTGAGAAATTCTGGAGGTATGCTCCCAAACAAAATCCCACTCTGCTTTCCACATTGCAATCATCTGTTTGCACCCCTCCCCAGAGAAAGAAAAGAAAACCAACACCAAAAAAGAACAACAAAAACCAAAAACACGTACTGATCACTTATTACCTGCCCGAATTAAAATCACAGGAGAGAAAGAAATGAATAAGAAATAATTCTGGCCCATTGGGGCGCCTGGGTGGCGCAGTCGGTTAAGCGTCCGACTTCAGCCAGGTCACGATCTCGCGGTCCGTGAGTTCGAGCCCCGCGTGGGGCTCTGGGCTGATGGCTCAGAGCCTGGAGCCTGTTTCCGATTCTGTGTCTCCCTCTCTCTCTGCCCCTCCCCCGTTCATGCTTTGTCTCTCTCTGTCCCAAAAATAAATAAACGTTAAAAAAAAAATAATTCTGGCCCTTGAGAAAGAAGACCACACAGTCCATGGAGAAGACACAGTCATGTGTATGGAGGGATCTATTCATGGGGCTTCTGTGTCAAGACTTTAATGGAGGTATGAACAAAGCACCCTGGAACACTGATCATGGAACCTGAGAGAACTCACAGCAGAGAGGGGCTGGATAAAGACAGGAGTGCCAAGCATGCCTAGGTGGCTCAGTCGGTTAAGCATCTGACTTCAGCTCGGGTCATGATTGCACAGTCCACAAGTTCGAGCCCCGCGTCAGGCTCTGTGCTGACAGCTCAGAGCCTGGAGCCTGCTGCGGATTCTGTGTCTTCCTCTCTCTCTGCCCCTCCCTCACTCACACTCTGTCTCTCAAACATGAGTAAACGTTAAAAAAAATTTAAGATATAAAGATAGAAGTGCAGTGCCAAGGATCAGAAATGGGAAAGAGCATTGAATGCAGACAGAGCCAGTTGTGGAGATACCTGGTGAATCCTGAGTCTATTTGAAATCCATTTCTCACAGTGAGATTGCAGAGAAACACAGATCCTTCTGATCTGTATCATTGACATTCTAAAGAAACCTTCTGGGGATGGGTCAGAACCAAGAAGCCCCATCCTTAGGCCAGGCAGTTGTTTATACAGTATGATTGGAAATTCTTCACAAAACCCTCCAAGTTCCTGTGCTGAAACTCAATTTTCTACCATTAGATTCATACCTTTGTCTTACGACTTGCCCTTTCCATAGATATTTGCATTTTAAACCAAAGCGTAAGTCACTCACACTATAGCACGAATTAGTCTCCTTAGCTTTTGGTCTGGGACTCCAAGAGAAAAGGGATACTTAATGACCTCCATGGCAGACATCAAAAGGATAAAAGGACTATGGAAAGGCCAATCAGAAATGGAGATAATGGAGACAAATTAAATCTGCTTCACACTTTCTGTGCTTGGATTAAAAAAAAAAAAAAGGTAAATGGGTCTCAAATGTAGAGGAGGGAGCAGGTACAGTCTGGTTTTTTATCTTTGCTTTTGTATTACTATGCTGATGCCCTCGTCAGTCAGGCCCTCCCTCACCACCCTGGCAAGCACCATTCTGCTAAGAGAAGATCCATGTGGCCCGTGAACTCTGGAATTGTGGGTCCTACCACAGACAGGCTGTGGAAGAAGTCCTGGGCAGGCTTCACTTCTCCCTGCCGCCGAGCACAGGGCTTGACGTCCTGAAGCATCACTGATCACATCTCCGGACAAAGTGATTCTGAAAAGTACCTTCTAGAATCATTCTGCTCCAGGGTTTGACTCAAATCTTACAGTAGTCATGCTGGACTCCCAGGAGGCCCAGAAATACCAGAACCTGGGGGTGGTGAGGGGAAATTTTCAATTTCCCTTCATTGGTCAGCACCACCGGAAGATGACACAAGGCGGACCTCAGGGCCTCAAGAGAGCCGGTGGCTCAAGAAGAGCTGAGATCTGGGCTCTCCCTGCTGTGGCTGCCCGCTCCCACCTACAGGTAACCCTGGCCTGCATCTGGAGAGTTTGGTCTCTCGGACAGCATACAAGTGCCCCGGCCTGGCCCTGGAAGAATGAAACTAGACATTCCTCTTCTGTGCCCTGCCTCCGTCCCCAACCTCCTTTCCAGGCCAGCCTGCACTCCGGGACACCTGCTCCTCACCATCCTGCAGATACTCACTGGGCTCGGGCCCCAGCATCTCCTGCCTGTGCCTCCACCTCCTCCTCCTCTCTGGGCTTCCTGCCCCTCTCTCAGCCCCTTCCAGTCATTCTCCATGCCACTTCCAGGCTTTTTCTAAAGTAAATCTACTCAGCTTTTTTCCCTTTCAAGGTATCAGATGTGACTAAGGCCCTGCGTGACCCGGTCCTTCTCACTAGCCTGAACCTGCTCTCTGCTGGTCTCCCCTGCCTCCTTTCTGCACTCCAGGCTTGTTTGGTCTCAGTTCCCTTTCTCCTGCTGTCTGGGCCTTTGCATCTGCTGTTCCATCTGCCTAGAAACGTCTGCCTGCTTAATACTGATTGTCCAGGATTTGGCTTCTCCAAGAAGACTTCCTGACCCTCCAGGGACAAGTTAAGTGCCCTCACCTCCGCTCCCTCTCCCCTACACCACGTGCTCTCATAACAACCTTTCAAGTTGTGTTGCAGTTGACTATGTATAAGCTGTCTTATCCTCAGCACCCGGCTCTGTGCTTGGCCTGCAGAAGGAGGTCAGTTAGCATCAGATGTCAGCAAGACCCCCCACGGTCCCCGCCCTGGCTCCCTGCACCTACCACGGCTTGGAGAACGAGGGCGAATGCCCACATTGCACACTGATGTACGCTGCTCGAAACTGTGTGCAGAGGCAAAACAAACAAGTGATTAAGTAATGGCAGGCAAGTAGTTCACTAAGAGTTCTATCCAAATAAAATAACAGGAAAAGTGCTTTTCAGTACTGATTAACCGCAGCTGAGAATTAAAGATCATTTGTAACAAATCATTACAGTCAACTGATTAAAAATGAATGAGTTTGTACAGAGAACCATCACTGAATCTAGGGCTGAAAAAAAGACAGTTAAAGCACATTAACACGAGACGAGACTCCCAACCTGCGTGTGAGTGGCTGCACAGGGCTGATTTGCGATATAATGCCAACGTGGCGCGAAACGTCAGAAAGGGCGTGAATCCGAGTACCAGTTCGGCTTGGGATCCAAACCCCAGGCCTGGCTCTGTGAGATGGGTACAGCTTCTCTAACCTTCCCTATCATCCTCTGAGAAAACAATGATGAGGATAATAGCACCACCACCGTTAGATTGAACAGTATAAGAAATTGCCGACATTTGGCTATATCTGACCTACAGAAATGGCAATTGCATGTGGTTCAACTATCTACCAAACTGGGGATCAAAATGACATAATGGTCGTGACTCGGGAGGTGCTCTGTAAATGCAAGGCGCCCCGGAAAGGCTCTCCCAGCATTAGAGCAAGAGCAAGACTGTGATAAGTGGCAGCAGCGTGGTGCGCAGCTTGGGAGATCCGCTCGTTTGCATTAATTAGTTAAGGTTGGAGGAAGGGGAAAGGGAAAGACCAGAAGTGGTAAAAGAATTCTCCCAACTCTCCCTCCCTTTCCCAGCTCTGTCTCCACCAGGGCACTCTGTGCCACCCCCACTGGTATTTTATTTGTAAGCATATGTTTTATTTCACTGTGATTTTTTTTTTAGAACTCTATAAATGAGGCTATTTCCCTCTGAATTTACAGTAGGTTCGGGGGTAGAGGAGGCTGTCTGGTATTAGATACGCTTAGCCCATCTCCGGCTCTGGGGCCGGATCTGATCTCTCACTACCCCTCACTGTGCGGAAACCTCTGAGTCTGAGTCACCGGCATGAAATGAGTGCTCAATAAATGTGTTTAGTGGAATGAATGGAAGACGGAATTAAATGAGCTCTCAAACCCCACTCAGCCTGTGGCCTCTCCTTTTGCCATTCCGACAGAGCCCTGATAGGGGATAAATGCCCACACCCCCAAGCCATGGAATTAGCGTCATTTTACATCTGCTGATTTGATGCAAATGATGGCAAGCAATTTCTTCATAATTACAAAATGCTTCTAATGAGACAGCTTATTCTTACTTTTAAAATAACTTCTATGTGGCATTGGTCAAAACCCTTTACTTACCAAAAACTCATATATATTAACCATCTATATCACACACACACACACACACACACACACACACAATTTTTTTTTGAGAGACAGAGAGCAAGTGGGGGAGGGGCAGAGAGAGAGGGATACACAGAATCTGAGCTGTCAATACAGAGCCCAACACGGGGGTCAAATTCATAATCCATGAGATCATGACCTGAGCCGTAGTTGTACGCTTAACCGACTGAGCCACCCAGAAGCCTCTACATAAACAAATTTTTAAACTCCCTTTTCCATCTGCAATAAAAGCCTTAATCAGATTTAACTTATTCTACCAAATTCTCTCCAATGCTTTCGTCCTCATCTGGCAAAAATGCATCCTCTCTTTACCCTGGCTAACTCATTTTCCCAAAGAACTGATACATGCCTACTTTAACACCACTCCTCCCGCCCAATCCTCGACCCTGCCCCCACACCCCCGTATGTGCCTTCATCCTGGAAGTGAGAGACAGAGCTGAAGGCCAACTTCACAGGCAGAGAACCATGTGCTCACACGGTAACATACTCAGAAGGCTTGGCTTACCGCTTTGCTGTTACCATTTTGAAATTTTTAGTAATGTACTAATGTTTGGACAAGAGACCCCACATTCTTATTTTGGGGCAAAGCATATAGCCAGTGTTGGCAGAGATGGAGAGGAAAGGACACAGTGAGAAAACCCAGAGGTGGCAAGAGTGATGGTGTAATCCAAGAGTAGAGGGCTCCAGGGGAGAGTCTGAAGAGGGCCTAAGTCAGCCAGCAGGGCACTTTTAAGGAAAGCTGAGAGCAGGGAGTGTAGCTGCAGAGGACCCTTGTTGGTTGATAGACAGGCTCGAGAAGAAGGAGATTTGCTAAGGCTTCCTACAAGGCTAGAACTATCAGGTTTAGGCTCTTGAGGCTGCAGAGACTACTTCAACAGAAGGCAAGAAGTTAGTCCTCCAACGTAGCAGGAAGATCATGTCTCCTAGAGCCAGCAAGCAGCCAGAGAGTGAAAGCAATAACTGGAAAAGACTGCCTATTGCGTTCATGTGACATAGACTGGAGTGTGCCTTTTATTTGTTATTTATTCCCTTAACCAACACTGACTGAGTATCTAATGTGTATGTACTCCTCTAGTTCATGAGCCATTTTGAAGATGATGATAACTCAGTCTCTGCTCTGGGGAACTCCTAACCCCTAAAGAAGAGAAAGACACGTGAATGATCACGTGATGTGATTAATGTTAAAACAAAGGTTGCGGTTGCCTATTGCAGAGTAAGGGTAAAGGGAATGAGCAACGTTGGGGAAGGTTTTATGAAAGGTGCTACGACTAGATTTTGAAGGGTCATAAGAGTTCAGCCAACAAAGACAATGAGACAAGCATTTGCATGGAGGGAATAGTGTGAGTAAATATATGGACCTGAGAACCATGGTAGTATCATGGGGCATCTGATACTGAGGAGAAGTCTAATACAAACAAAGCAGAGGGTACAAGATAGTGAGTAGCAAGACACGGTGATAAAAAGACTAGAAGAATCCTGGTTGTGAAGAGACTCGGATGCTATAATATGGGGCCTGAATTTTACTTCTGGTTCATGGAAGAGCTTTTGAAGTTTCTTAAGCAGAGAAGATCAGATTTCGGGGAAAAGGAGGGAGAGATATCTTTTGCTGCGGTGCAGAGATGAATTCAAGTGAAGAGTAACAGAAGCAGGCAGGCTGGTTGGGGAAGAAGTGATCACCAAAATTCAAGCAGGGGATAAGAAAGGCCCAATGCCAGGTGATATCAGAGTAAACAGAAAGTGGGGGAGAGACAAAGGATTTATCCTAAAGGTAGAATGGATTCTAGTTGGCTTATTGGATGGAATGGAGGCGGGGGGGGGTGTAGGTACAATGAAACCTTCCCCGGTTTCTGACTTTCATATTTGGATTGACAGCATTGCCATTAGTCATGATGGAGAATAAAGGGATAGAGAGGAAGGTAAGAAAGTGAGTTGAATTTGGACATGTTAAGTTCAAGGGACCACTAAATACGCCCAGTGATTATCTGTGCTAGAAATTTGGAAGTCATAAGAATATAGATACTTATTGAGGTTAAGAGCAAGGGTGGAATTACCCACAGAAGGTCTGTAGGGCCAGAATCTCTGGAGAATACTGAAATTTAGAAAGTGAGGGGATGAACATGATCTAGTGAAAGAGGCTAAGGACAAGCTATTGGAAAGACAGAGGGAGAATCAGTGTGGTAGATGGTATTATTGTTTCCTATTATTAGCTATCTTTTCTGGAAGATCAGTGTATGTCCCTGGTCATTGCCAGTGGATGAGTGCACTTCCTTCATCTCTAATTAGCAGACTCGGGCCATGTGACTTGCTCTGGCCAATGGAATATGAGCACAGGGGATCCACACAACATCCAAAAAGAAGTCCTAGGAGTCACTGGGTGATTCTGCCGGAACAGCCTCTGTTCCTTCACCCCGGATCCCCAGATGAGGAACATACAAGGAGCAGAGCAACGTCCACCCCTCAGCTGATGTGGAACATGAGCATGAAGGAAAACCTTCATTGTTGTAAGCCAGCGACATTGGTGGTTATCACTTTAGCGTGACATAGCAAAAGCTGACGATTACAACCAGGAAAGAATAGCGTCTCAGAAATACAGGAAACACTTCAAGCAAAAGCAAGTGGTCAATAAGGTCACAAGGGACAGCAAGGTAATTAGATGTGGCCATAGGGAAGTTATTGGTAATCTGAGGGGGAACAACTTTGATGGCGTGCTGGAAGCTGAGGCCAGATTGCTATGGATGGTGACATGAATGGGAGGTGAGAAGGTGGAGATTGTAAGGGTAGATTTCTCCGCTCATAGTGTTGACTGCAAACAAGGAGAGAGAGAGAGAGAGAGAGAAACAGCTTAAGGTGTAGATAGAGTAGGAGGGAATTTTATTTAGGAGAAAAGAGACTTGCAACTGTTTGTAGACTGAGGAGAAAGCTTTCCTGGAAATGGAGAGACTGAAGATTAAGTATTGAGGTTAAATGCCTAAAAATAGGTATATCTGTATCATAACATTAACAATAATAACAGCAAACGCTTATGTAGCGCTCACCAAGTGCCCAGTTCAGCTTTGACTGCCTTGCATGTATTAATTTAATCGTCAAAGCAACTCTATGAGGTAAGTACCCTTATCATCACTTGCATTATATAGTTGAGTAAACTGAGGTATGGAGAATGTCATCAGCTCATCCAAGTTCACGCAGCTAATGAGTGGCAGAGCCAGAATTCAAACTAAGGCCACCAGCTCCAGCGAGCAGGTCCTTAACAATCATGGTATATTGCCTCTCCCAGAGGTAAAGAAAGATTTTGAGTTATAAACCCTACCTGGGAAGATGATGTGCCAGAGAGAGGGTCATAGGCGCCCTGAATGAGGGGTGTGGCAGACGAGTATAAAGGGAGTGCCCAAGGAGGATACAGTTCTGGTTTCTTCGAGAGTGGAATTGGCAAGTCGTGGGCATTGAACCTTCCAGCTGGGGTACCAGCTTGGTTTTTTTTAGTCTCCCCTCAGCCTCTGTCAGTCTGGCTGGAATTGGGAGGTAAGCAAAGATGAAAAAGAAAAGGAGCAGAAAAAAGCTAGATAAAAATCACTACAGAAGAATCAAAGGGTAGGCAAAGGAGGGAGAACCAGGCTCACTTCACTCACTACGTGCCAAGTGCTATGTGGGGCTGGCGGTTCTGAGGGGGAAGGCCCAGCCCTTTCCTGGAGGAGCTCCCCAGGATGATGGGAAGACACACATAAGAGGCTACTTTGACTCCGGGGTGAGGTTAGGTGTGGTGTGGCACAAAAGCCTAGTAAAAAGTGGACACAGAGAGACAGAATCTGCCGGCACAGATTCCACTGAGCAAGAAGCAGGTTGTCAGTATCTCTCATCTTACAGATGCCCCTTTTTTTCATGCTCTGTGAAGATCAGGACACAGCTGATGGGATGTGGAACTCCCCTCCAGCCTAGACCAAAGGCAGAAAGACCACGAGGGCAGAGTTGCTTTTCAGAGTTCAAAGTTGGAGAAATCTAAACTGATACCATACATCTAAGTACCCAAGCTCGGGGTGCCTTTTAGGCAGCATTTCAAAGTGCGGGTGGCCTTTCATCACTATTGGGTCTGCAGGACGCGTTGTGAGTTGTCAGGTCTCCCCGTGTCACCTCCGTGTGTGGCAGTGCTCTGAACTGGAAAGGATGCCCCTGGGCTCTTGGGAAGTCTGAAGACTTCCCTCCATTTATTCTTGTTGCTGAGCTGTAGTGAAATGAACAGTTGGTTCTGCTCCGCAAAGTGTTCGTCCCTCTCCCTCTTCCTTCCTTTGCACTTGACTTTGTCTCCCTACCTCCTCCCCTGACTCTCTATTTAAGAGCAACTATTGTCTAAACAAACACGCCACAAACATTGGTGTTTTGTGCCTTGGGACTTCTGTCTCCCAGGTAGCCTGGTCTTCTTCCTGCAGATCTGCCTGGCAGAGTCCTGACCCACCAGATACGGCTCTTGTGAGCATCTCTGACCCCAGCACCTCCTATCCCAATGCCCTCCACATCCAGCTGCCACTCCCCACCTGAGTCATGTCAAAAGCATGTGTCCATGGATTTATTTTGTTCCAACTGTTGCCACCCTCTTTGGGAGAGTCCATAATGCCTTCCAGGCAATCTTGAGCCTACCTAGCCTTGTCCTTAATTAGCAGCTAGCCCACTCTGCTCTTCCCTGGGTGCCTTTATGTGGAAAAGATGAAGTAGAAGTCAGTGGTAAGGTAAGGGCTTCATAAAAAGTGAAATCGGGGTTGGCGCTTGAAGGACGCAGCACACTTCCCGACGTATAAACAAGGAAAGGAAGAATGCTCTAGGCAGAAGAAGGGACAGCATGTGCAAAAGCACCAAAGTGTGACAGGACAGAGTGAATTCGGGAGAGGTGCAGCCTATGTATGGAGAGTGGCAACCAAAAGTGACACCGCTGAAGTCGTGTAAAGAGTACTGAACATCATGATCAGAAACTCAGTCTTGGGCTTGGCTCTGTAGACAGTTGAGGTCTAACCAAGGGTCTTTAAGTAGGAAAATCTAATGTGATTATATTTGGGTTTGGGTTTTAGAAATCTAAATGTGGCTGCGTGACAGGTGGAGCTGGTAGGCAAAGACTCAAGGCAGAGAGGCCTGGTGAGAAGCCACTGAAATCCCACCCAGGCAAGACCACAGCCAGGCTCTTAGCATCTGTCCCCAGGGGACCAGGCAGACCATGAAGTCAGCAAAGGGAAGATAGGCTGTCGCACAGCCTGCTGCAGGGAAGAATCTCATATCTTCTCTGGGAGATAGTCTCAGAACCCTGTCTCCCTACCTTTCTTTTCCCAGGATAAAGTAGATTTTCTGAAAAGTAAACCCAGAGACCCTTGCTCGGAATGAAGGCTTCATGTGTGTAGAGTAATGTATGTCTCACTGCCACTCCCTGTAGTAGCAGCAAGAAGAGGCTCCCCTGAGACTTTTTTCCAGTATTGAACACATTTCATTGGTTTGCTTGTGTCCAGTTGGCTCTAATGAGAGAAATGCACCCACATCAGAAAGATATGGAAATCAACCTGTTCGCCCCTTGCCAATCTTTCTGCTTACTCCTGCTTCCCCACCTCTGTCTTTTAGTCTCAGGCCTTTTAGTCTAAGGCCATATTGTGTGCAAACGTTTCCTCCCTTTAGCCCCCTTCTCCAGCTGGTTACCTGCCAGTGGCTCTCCCATGGGTTTTACTCTAAGCTAAAATTTAATTTTAAAAAAATCTGAGATCTACAGAGAGCTTTCCCACGAGGGAACACCCGACAGTGAAGGTTAGGAGACATGAGGCTAATGAACTCGGGAATATTGGTTACATCTCACTTGATTACACTCAGAAAATGTAAAACCATCTTTTAGTCATGACTGGTCATTTGTCTTCAGGAATGCTCAGAGCAACACCCCACTCACATTTATCTCCCCTTCAGGTTCCAGTCAAGGTTTCTAGAAATTAGTGATTCATCACTGGATACAACCACTACCATTGGGATCTGCCAACCCAAGAAAAATCGGCACATCCCTTTGCCAAAGTGCTACCTCTTATTGGTAACATCTATGTGCAGCTGGGTACTGCTGGTACACAACCTTCATGCACGTGCCAGAACAGAGACCTCACCTGTGTGTCTGGACCGCTAAGAGTAGATCAGAACCACAGCTCTCCAGACACCCCTCTGGGGTCCTAATAGGCTTATGCTCTCCAGAGAGGAATGTGGGAATCCACTCAAGTCTTCTTTGGATTCTTAGGCACATAAAGCTCATTCATTTGGATGAGAGAGGAGGAAGACTCATTCTTCCTGAGCCATAACTAAAGAGAGCAGCACCCACATGTGACGAGCTGAAGGTCAAGTTTGCTGTTATGTCTGGAGCACTGATGTTAACTCACATGCCCTGTAACAGTAACATGTGTTAATGAGGGCACGAGAGCTTCTAATTAACATGTGGGATTAAACCACATGCAGTTGTTTCTGCTCCTTCAAAAAAAAAAAAAAATCTCACCCTTAGGCAGAATTCTAAGATGGCTCCTGAGATTTCCCAGCCCTGGGTATACATGCCCCACACAATCCCTGGGTTGTCAATATGAGGTCTTATTCCTGTAACAAGGTATATTATATGGCACACTTGACCTTAAGATAGGGAAATACAGCTGAGCCTGTCCTAGTCACATGAGCCCTTGAAAAGTAAAGATTTGTTTTGGCTAATTGCATAGAGGCAAGTCAGAGACATTGCTGAGGCATGAGAAGGAATCAGTGCACATGAGATTTTCTGTGGCTGAAGTAGAGGAGGCCACGTGGCAAGGGCCTGAGACTGGTCACCAATCAGCAAGAAAATGGGGAACTCAGTACTACAATTGCAAGGAAATGAATTCTGCCAACAACCTGAGGCTGCTTAGAAGTGGGTCTCCTCCTAGTTGTTTCCAGATGAGGGTGCAGCTGGCCAACATCACTATTTTGGCCTTTGATTAGATACTGAGCCCAGGAGCTGATTAAAACATTCTGGATTCCCAACCCCCCCCAAAATGGTGAGATGATCATCTCACTTTGTGTTGTTTTTAGTTGCTACATTTGTGGTCATTTGTTACGCAGCAATAAAATGAATACTCTCTTTAAGAAAGACACAGAGATTTAAACCCATGAAGGAGACACTTAGAGCAGAGAAGGGTTTTGAAAGATGTGAAGCAGATGCACATAGGTCACCAATTTAGAAGAGCAGAGAAAGTACCTACAGAAGGAGAAGCCAAAAAGTTGGGATTCAGGAAAGACTCAGGAACTAGATACACAGGTGCCTCTGAAGACTGGGGTGCAGGTGGCACAGCGGACAGGAAGACTGGGTGAAAGTTGCACGAGCTGCTGCTACATCCCCTAGATACCCTCCCCTCCCCCACCCTGTCAGATAGCTTTCCTCCCGTCACCTCTACAGAAGGAAAGAAGCTCACTCTCTGGTGACATGGAATCAGATGGCCTGTGGGCTTGACACCAGTCACAGCTGTGAGCAGATGAAAGCAGGGATATTGAGTGAAACATATATCCTGACCATGAGACTGCCCTGCCTCTACTTTGCCCTCTCAGTTAGGCATGTATTACTCTCACCCCCTGGGGAGGAGACTGGAAAAAATGTCTCTTAAGAACTGAAATGTCTCCTAATTAAGCGACTTGGGCTGCAAGTGATTACCCTACTAATTACTCCATAGTCCTGCAGGCACCCTGCCCTCACAGTGTGTGTGCTTACGTGCATATATATGCATACAGCATCTAATTAGCTTTCTAGTGGCCCTTTGGTATTTAAGATATGAATAGGGGTGCCTGGATGGCTCAGTCAGTTGAGCATCTGACTCCTGATTTCAGCTAAGGTCATGATCCCAGGGTCATGGGATCGAGCCCAGCTCTGGGATCTGTGCTGAGCATACAACCTGCTTGGGATTCTCTGTCTCTCTCTTTCTCTCTCTCCCTCTGCCCCTCTTCCCCACCTGCTCTCTCTCTCTCTCTCTCTCTCTCTCTCTCTCTCTCTCTGTCTCTAAAAAATAAAAGATGTGAATAGACAGAAAAGAATTACCAGGCATTTGAGGAAGGGCTCTAGTATAGAAGGGATCAAAACAAATGAGGAAATGAGAATCAGATGGAACAGAAAATTCAGGGAACAGAAAAAAAACTTGAGAAAGCAATATTTCATCCATGAAACAACAAAATAGGATTTTATTTAGAAAGGAACCCTCAGAAAACAAGAAAAATCTCTTGGATAGTAAAGATTAAGATAACAGAAAAAAATGTAAAAATCGACAGAATGTGTAGAAGATAAAAGTGAGGCAATCTCCCAGAAAATAGTATACAAAGATAGAAAATAGGAACGAAGAGATAAGAAAATTAGGTGATTCATCCCTGGAGGTCCAACTTTCAACTAACAAGAGTCAGAGAGAGAACAAAGAAAATCAAGGAGAGAAAATTATTAAAGAAAAACATAACATTTTCTTCTATTGGAAGACATGACTTTCCAGAAGGAATGGGCTAACTATGTGCCCAGAAAAATAAATGAAAATAAGAATCACATCAAGGCATACCATCATAAAATTTAAGATCAGGGATTAAAAGGTCTTACCATCTCTTTGAAAAGCTGCCAGAGGGAAAAGGAAAGAAACCTGCAGAATATCAGAAATCAGAATGGCATTGGCTTTCTAAGGGCAATGCCAGCTTCCAAAAGGCATAGAGTAGTTCTTTCCAAGTTCTGAGTGAAGGTAATTTTCCATCTCCAGTTTTATACCCACACTACCAATCAGGAGTGAGGAAAGAATAAGTGTGCCTCCAGATATCTAAGTTCTCAGCCTTAAAAAATTACTTCTGAGGCATCACTTCTCAGGAAGCTGGAAAAGGATGTATGCCACCAAGCAAAGGAGTGTGCCACATAGGAGGGCACTGGGTACAGGAGACAGGGGGTTTGGAGGAAGTTCCCAGAGCACCACCAGCAGGAAGACTGAAGCCTCTGGGGGGGGGGGGTGACCCTCCAAGAAAACACAGAAGTGACACTTTGCTTGATGTGCCTTGCTGTTCTTATGTTTTCATGGGTCTGTCGAACAGTTTACTAAGAATTGTAATTAATCACAAAGGAAAATAAAATGACCAAATGTTGAACTCTAGGGACAATGAAGAAGGTCTATGAGAGATCAGCCATGATCACTTTATCCCACACTGCTTTGTTGTGAATAATATTTGCAAAGGCAGAAGAATGTAAATACTGAATATTGATTTAAACAATGGTTGTGATCAACTATACTGGAAGGATGGGAGGGGAAATGTCTGTGTGCATGTGTGAGCATTCCTGTGTGTGTGAGTGAGTGTGTGTGTATGTGTGTGGGGGGGTGGGTAGATGGAGTGAAGCCAGGGTTGTAAAATAACTAAATCTGTACCTTCCACAGGAGTAAAATTGACATGTGATTTCTCAAATTTGAAAGAAAAAAAAATAACCTCAAGAAATAGTGGTCTAAATATACGATCTACATTTATTTAGGCAAATACTAAAATAAATGGCTAAAAGTGGTTGCCTCTGAAAAACAGCCTTCAGAGCTTGGTGGGATGAGCCAGGGAATTGTTTTTTTCCATGATGAGCCTTATAGTTTTGTTTGAATTTTTCAAACTCTGTGTCAGCAACCAGGAGGCCATAGAAGACAATCTTTAATTTATGTAGCATGTTGACAATAAGAATGCTCTCCTCTTATTCCATGGTTGAGGTGGGCAGTGGGAAAAGATTATTTCTGATGACTTTATCAAGGCTTGAAAGCCAAGTTTTTTATGTGAGCAGATACCCCTGGTTCTCTCTGATAACCCTCGGTTTGGGGTGGCAAAGCCCACAATCATGCCTACCATGCATATAGTGCTATTCAACTTACAAAGTCCCTGTGCACACATTCCCTTGTTTGATCCTTGTAGCAACCTGTGAGGTAGTCAGGGACTTGAATAACATACAGACAAGGAATCTGGAATTCAGAAAGTTTGGGTGACTTATCCACAGTCACACAGCCTAGACTCCAAGCCAACGACTACTTTATGAACCTACTGAAGCCATCTATCTAAAGCAAAAGGAAGTAAGGCATAAGTTTGGAATAAGTCATTTATCTCTTCCTGATACGGTGTCTATTTTGGGGCCATCTAATTTTAGGACATTGACTCATTCTATTCATTTTCCTTGTTTTTCCACCATGCTGGCACCTACCTTCTTCTTTCCTGTTCCTCAATTACTCTCATGCCACTGCTTGGTTCTCATCCCCAACCCTTTCCTCATGCCTCCAGACTTAATTGTTGGCTTTGAGAATTGAAGCCTTTGAAACCCTGAGAGTGATCAGATCAATCATGATTTGTCTCCGTGGATGAAGGAAAGCATCATCGTGTGTCTCAGCCTACAACCTGGATCACACGTGGAGGCCACTTGAACAAAACCACAGGCAACCTTCACATTGTGTGCTCTGTCCTCAGCTCTCTGCTCATCTAGAAGTTCAGTCTTCCATGGAATAGACCCCAAAAGTGGGCTTCTTGTTGTATTTTAACAATTTCAGTCTAAAGAACTGGTGGGAAAACAATGAGATGGGAAACATGGGGCAGAAAGAAGATGATACGTTCAAAATATTTGCATTAGTGTCCTCTGCTGCTGATGCCTGCTGGGCTAAGGTGGTTAGAGGGGCCCCTATTCAAACCACCAACATTTCCGCTCCCCCCCCCCCCGGGTTCCTTGGAGATCTCTTGATCCCATTTTGTGTTTGAGGTAGATGGGATCACAGCATCCGGTGTTATGGCCGCAGGCATAATCCAACATCTGAGAACATTTCCTCCCAGATATTTAATTTCCCCTTCTAGCCGTTTTACCACTGGGGCCCTAAACACACTTCACAACTCTATCTACCACACCATCTTAGCCTCTTTTCAAGTCTTTTAATATGCATTGGAAAATAGTGCCGTCTTTGATTTGGAGACAAATCCCTAACACTTCTTCCCTTGTTTCTAATTAGCAGTATTTTTGCGGTAATTAAGACGAGAGCAGCTCCACAGTTCTGCAGCATTTTTGATTCAGAGAGAAAGAAAAATACAACAATCACATGAAGTGGCTCTAAGAATGACTCTATCAGCTGGCTTGTCTGTATTTTACATAATCTCAGTACCTTAGTGCACACACACACGTCTATACGTGCATACACATATGTGCTTGTGCGCACGTATACAGTACATGTTCATGCACACACGCATGCATGCACATGCACACCACACATGCATACACACACACATACACACATATGGAATAGTCAACCATTTCTGAAAGAAAGGAGACCCAAAATATACTAACGGAAATACTGTCATTCTGTGAGCAGAACAAATGCATCATCTTAAACCCTGGGCATCCCACAAAATGAGGGATCTCAGGAAGTTGAGTGTAGATAAAAGATATCTAGGGAGTGACCACCTCCTTTCTCTCACAGGATGGCTGGAGATGGGCATATTTCCTCTCTGGTCAAACACCCAGGGATCTGACATTTTTAAGGTTCTTCAAAGGCCTACTGCATATGCTTACCCTGCATTAGCTTTTGCTTTTGCTTGGTGGGGAGGGGAGTCAAAGCTCCACACTGCTGAACAAAATCTGATGCTGTAGGCTGAGCTCAGGGAGTTAGCTGTGCTATAATTTCCATTTTAGAGGTGGTACTCCTGTCTTTAAACTCGGGTGTATGCCTGTGTGCACAAACACATGCTTATGAGTACTCTTCAGGGATTAACAAAAAGGTATTCTACGTCTCAAAAAAAAAAAAAAAAAAAAAAAAAAAAAAAAAAAAAAAAAAAGAAGATACCCTGTCTGCACTTAAGACTTTTTAAAAGCAAGGCATATTTTGAGGCTGGTGGCCCTCACAGTTCAGGCAAAGATCTCTTGTAATCGTGTGTGTGTGTGTGTGTGTGTGTGTGTGTGTGTGAAGGAATTGGTACATAGCATAGGGCTTTATTTGTTTAGAAACTATAATTATTTCAGGCAATTTGGTAATTATTTCTCCCATGACTAGTTACTGTATGCCTTCTCAAGCAGAGCTGTGTTTGCTAAGAGGTGGGGCTATGCATTCTTTGACAGCCAAGGCTGTGTGCATGCCCATGGGGGCTGCTGACCCTGCCGAGGACAGGCTCCTGGCCCCATGACTCCTCCAGTCCCCACCCCAAGCACGTTCATTTCTGGGAAGGCTGAGCTGGTATTCAGGATGCCTCTCTTTGTAATGACTGTTTTCCTTTCATAGTGAAGTCTAGGATTTTCCCATTCCCATGCCTGTCAAATCATATAGCCATTGGGAGTTAGAGTTGGTTGGACCTTAGAGATCATCTTATTCAACCTTCTTGTTGTATAAATGAAGATTCTGAGGCTTAGGGTGGTTAGCTACCCCCAAGGTCATCTGGCAGCAGGCACAGCTAGGGCTACAACACAGATCTCTTTACTAGCCAGCCACGGTTCCATCCTCCTCCTGTGTTGATTTAATTCTTTTAAATTCAGCAACTATTACTGAGTTCCTGGTATGGGTTAAGCATCATGCTAAGTGCTGCAAGTTCAAAGAAACCACAGAGTAGAGGGCATAGTAGATATCAAACGAGACCACATCATAGGGGACCTGATACAAGCGCCCAGAGGAAGCAGTCTGCCGGCCCCATATTTCATTCCCTTTGCCCTCTCCTTCCCCCACTAATACACCTAGAATGGAGAGACAGCTCAGACACCTGAATTAGTCAAGTTCTTGCAGATGTCAGGAGAGGAGCTGAGGGACAAGTAATAGAAATAGTCAGGAGGCGGCCAAGTAACATTAACTCCAGTCACTTCTTCAAAATCCCATTTTCTAGTTCTAGAATAAAACCTCCTAGGCCACGTCCAGTTCTGGAATAACTCCCCAGTATTCTATAAAGGCATCACTTCTCTTGCTGCCCCTCTATTCCAGGGTATTGGATAAACATAAGGCTCACCCACACTGGTCTGACTCAGACGCATTAGTGCTGACTCACTGACACCTACGAGGCAGAAAAGCCACCTCCTCAAGGTCTTGGTGGAGATGGAAACACTCACAAGATGCAAATATCATCTCTACAGAGGAAAGGATCATTGAAACACACCCTGGGATGGTTGTCTGGGGGACACACTGTCAACGGTATTTGACCTGGAACTCAAGCTTCAGTATCCATTTCCCAAACTCATACCCGGACTCTCATTTTCCAGAGATTTAAAATTCTCCTTGATTCACTGTCATCCAAAAACCAGAGGCATAAAATAAGGAAGAATCTGAAGTAGCTGAGCCAAGTCATTCTTGAGTTCAGCCTTACATGGGAAGATTCCACCAGAAGGTTCCTTCCAGCTCTGAGGTAGTATGGCTTTAAGACCAACCCAACCAGCATGCTGCTGGCTTTACATGCTTCTATTATGCATTGATTTGAAGCTTCTCCAGACCCTATTCAAGCCAGATATACAGACTCAGACTTTCTGCACCCCCACTGGACACTTATGGTAAAAAAAAAAAGCAACAAAGAAGAATGTCCAGCTGTCGATATCTAATTGAGGGCTAGCCAGGACTGTAACTAGAGTTTCTGGTCCCCTTTGCAAATATATCTCCCTTGTTGGCATGGGATGAGATGCAGGGCGCTCTGAAAGGAGACACCTTAGCCACTGGAGCTGTACCCTGGGGCTTTAACCTCAGCCCCCTGCCCTTTGATTCTTTTCCACCTCCCCATCAGAAGGCCAATGATCTGCAGCACCAAGCTGAACACACTCAAGTCAGTGGCAGGCAGCCTTAGCCACGTCCAGCACAAAATAACTCCCAAGGAGAAGGAAGTGGATGCAAATAGGCAAAGGACTGACATAGGCTTAGTATAAAACCAAGCCGGATCTTTGCACATGTCTTTTCTCTTTTTCTAAATCCACCTTGTACCTACATACATCCTGACAAAATGTCTCTCTATGCTTCATGAAAACAGGGAATTTTTGGCAAGATTTGCAGGCACAGCTTGCCTTCACACCAGGCAGGCCCCCAGTAGCCATAATGGCTGTTCAGTCAGCCTGGGGTATCCACAACCACTTGCTTTCCCTGAATGCTGCTTTGATGGTTATTCAGCCTGCCAGCTTTCCCTAATTTTCCTTCTCTCGCTCCCTCTCAATCTCAGTTTACATGCCTGTCTGGCCCTCTGTTGCCCCTGCCACAATATGAGGGAGGCACTTGTACTCCTGTTTCCTCATGCAGCTTCCTGTCTATAGCAGGTGGACTTGAAAATGACCTCCTTTCCCCTTGCCTCCAAAAGTCACACCCTTGTGTAATCCCCTCATCTTGCCTATGGGCAGGATCTGAGACTTGCTTCTAACCAACTGAATATGGCAAAAGTGATGGGATGTCACCTGCACGATTATATGTTTGCAGGTTGTAACATCTTCTTATTGGCGGACTCCCTCCCTTGTTATGGAACAAGCAGCCATACTGTGAAAGTTCATGTGACGAGGAACTGGGGATGACCCCACCACCACCAGCAGTCACTAGGAATGGAGGGCAGTTTCCAGCAGCCAGCTGGAATAAAACTGGGGCCCCTAATGCAATATTCCAGAAGGACGTGAACTCTGCTAACAGCAATTTGAAACTGGAAGCAGGTCGAGCCTTGAAAAGAGACCAAAGTCTTGGCCAGCACTTTGCTTGCAGTTTTCAGGTGAAACCCTAAGCCAAAGGATCCAACTAAACCTGGCCCTCAGAAACTGAGATAATATATATGTGCTGTTTTAAGCCACTAATTTTGTAGTAATATTACTCACAGAACAACAAAACTAATGTATTTTGCTCATACGAGCACCCAACAATATGTCTCTGCAGTGTTTGAAGCAAAGACTTTTAGATTCAACAATGTGTGAGGAAACCAGTAGGGAACTTAGCCTCCCTTTGATGCAGAAGTCTCCCTCCCCAGTACCTTGGACAATTCATCATTCAGCCTCAACTTGAACTTTGACACCAACGGGAAGTTCAGTGTCTTATAAAATAATCATTATATCTATGGACAGCTCTTCCTTTATTTTTTATGTTTACTTTATATTTATGTAGCACTTATTCTGTGCTGCTCACTACAATATAATCTATATACTTCATTTAAATTATTCCTTACAATAATCCTATTAGGTTGATGCCATTATTATCTACTTTATAAACATGAAATGAAGGCTCAGAGAAGTCAGGCAACTTTCCCAGGACTAATAAAGCAGCAGACTCTAACTCGAAGCCCATGTTTTGAACTACTGTGAAATACTGCTCCAATCTTGCTAGAAAGCTCTTCTTTATGTTAAACCAAAGTCTTCCTTCTTCTAATATATACTCATCAATCCCTTGGGAGCTTTACAAGATTGAATTTCTCTTTCACAGAAAAAAAAATGTTTTAATGTTTAGAGATAGTTTTCATGTATCTCCCTTTTCTTCTTCCTTATGAATGTTTTTTTAAAGCATGCTCCTTAAAAACGTATTATGGAGAGAGGTAAATAGATGGAGCACAGAGGACTTTTATCGCATAAAAATACTCTGTATGATACTATAATGGTGGACACATGTCATTACACATTTGTCCAAAACCATAAAATGTTCACTAAAAATGAATCCTAATATAAACTATGGACTCTGGGTGATGATGATGAGTCAATGTAAGTTTATCAGTTGTAACAAATGCATCACTCTGGTGGGGGATGTTGATGAGGGGGCTATGTGTGTGCGAGGGTAGGGGATATATGAAAAATCTCTGTACCTTCTTCTCAGTGTTGCTGCGAACAACTGCTTTAAAAAAAAAAGACTATTTTTTAAAGAAAGTTCTCACTATCCAAAGAAAAACAAAAAACATTTCAAAGGGGGATGGAGAGAAACTACTCAATGGGTACAGACTCTTACATGGAATGATGGGAATATTTTGGAATTAAATAGAGTTGGTGGTAGCACAACACTGTGAATGTACCAAATACTACCCAATTGTTCACTTTAAAATGGTTACTTTTGGGTGCCTGGCGGGCTCAGTCAGTAGAACACGTGACCCTTAATCTCAGGGTTATAAGTTCGAGCCCCATGTTGGGTGTAGAGATTTACTTTAAAAATTTTTTAAATCTTGGGGCACCTGGGTGACTTAGTCGGTTAAGCGTCTGACTTCAGCTCAGGTCATGATCTCACAGTTTGTGGGTTCTAGCAGTGTGTCGAGCTCTGTGCTGACAGCTCAGAGCCTGGAGCCTGCTTTGGATTTTGTGTCTCCCTCTCTCTCTGCCCTTCCCCCATTCGTCCTCTCTCTCTCAAAAACAAATATTAAGAACATTTTTAAATGTAAAAATCTTAAAAATTAATTAATTAATTAAATGGTTAATTTTAAGTTATGCAAATTTCATCTCAATAAATCTTTTCAAATCCACAAACAAGTATTTTGGATATTTTAAACATAGAAAATGGTATAAAGATTAAAACAACATAGACCTGTTTACCAAATACCCAACTTTAAAAAGAAACATTGTAAAAGAAATAAGAGTCCTGTTTTTCCACTACACACGGCACTACCCTCCCTTTCCACTGAGAAATAAGCATGATCCTGGATTTGGTACTTCTTACTCTCATGTATTTCTTTTTTATTTTTTATTTATTAAAATTTTTTGAACGTTGTTTTATTTTTGAGAGACAGGGAATGAGCATGAGCAGGGGTGGGGCAGAGAGAGGGAGACAGAGGATCCAAAGCAAGCTCCACTGTGGGGCTCGAATTCACAAACCGTGAGATCATGACCTGAGCCGTAATCAAGAGTCGGTCGCTTAACCGACCGAGCCACCCAGGCGCCTCCTTCCCATGTATTTCTTTATTGTTTTAGTTCATACATATGTATCATTGTACAGTAAATAGTATTGTGCACATTTTTAAATGTAAATAAATGCTCTCATAATGTAGGTATTCTTATTCAACTTCCTTTTTCCATTCTAATTATGTCTGTGAGATTTATGAATATACCACATTTTCTTTAGCCATTGTCCTGTTGATGGACATTTAGGTTATTTGTGTTCTTAGCCATCACAGTCAATGTTGCTAAAAACAATCTAACCTGTGCCTTTTTGTGCACAGGTGCAAGAACTTTTCTGGGTTATATATCTAGGAATCTTCAGCTCCACTAGCCATTACCAAGTTACTCTCACAGCAAGGTTGTAAGATGCTTCCCTGTTGAGTTAGCCCGCCCTGGAACAGCTCTGACTTGTTAGGGACTTTTTCCAGGACAATGAATGGTTGCCTCCTTTGTCCTAGACAGAATACCTCTACAGTGGTCTGTGATTGAAGGAAATGCTTTAGAGGCCTTATGTACTATAGCTGCTATTTGCATTTTAGTCAGACAATAACACCTAAGTGATTTGTTCAGATGAATTATTCTTAAACCAGGTACCCCCAATCTGGACCTGCATTGCTGATTTTTCATAAGCCTAAGTACAGGACTTAATTCTATCCCTATCGAATTTCACCTTGTTGGCTTCAGCCATTCGTATAATCTGTAGAGATATTTTGAATCCTGGTTCTGCTATCCTATTCATAAACTTGATAAACATGCTTTCTGCTTATTTTACATCTTAGTACTTAATAAAAATGGAAAGAATAGAGCCAAAGATGTAGACTTTGAATATATAAGATATTCCCACTGTGTTGATGTAAGCTAATGCCTGGGCATGGCTGGCCAACTAACCATGATGCTAGCTAACGGTATTATGCAGTCCTGAATTTCCCAGTCAATTCACAAGAATATCAAGCTAAGTTTGTCAAGGACCTTGGCATATCTACAGTATTCAGCTTATTTACATATCTAGCAATCTGATACAAAATGAATATAGCAGTGCACTTAATATGCCTTGTTCTCAGTGAACCCATGCTAGCTCCCAGTGATTGCCACTTCCCTTCTAAGAGTCCACAGGCAAGTTGAATATTAATTAATCTTAGAATTTCTGTGGTGGTCAGTATCAAAGACATTGGGCTCTACAATCTGGAACCCATGTTCTTTCTATGAAAATCCAGGTTTTTCTCATCTCTAGGCTTCTGGTTTCTTCCTTCAATCATGTCCAAACTTTAGTTTTATAAACATTTATCAAAGTTTCTTCAAAATCCTGGCATGAAATAATGTCAGGTGTGGAAACTTTTAAAGCCTCCAGGTGACCACTTACTTTTTGTTTGCCCAGTTTAAGTTTCAAGATTATTTGAACAATATTGATTCTATTCTCTTCTGCTGAAAGATCTTGCCTTTTGGTAAAAAAACAAAATATTTGAGTTGTTCTTTCTCTTCTTATTCTTAACCTTGATCCAATTTCCCCAAGCAGTGAGCCTGTACTTTTTAATTCTGAACATAGCTACTAAAAGCTTTTGTGTTATCCCTAGCATTTTTCTGAAGTCTCTGCTCATTCTGAGCTTTAGTCTTGCTGGCACTATTCTTACAGGCTTGTGATATTCTTTTGTATTTGTCCTTGGTTATGTGTTTCTCCTTCCATCTTTCATACATGACCTTTTAAAATATGAGTTAATCAAGAGCTCTCTGGGCAGCCTCATTGTTACCTCAGGATACCACCTCATTGTCTCCCTCTCTCCTCAAAAACAATGCCATTGCTTGTATACTTCTCAAGAGGAAAAAGGGTGCTGACAGACATGCCGTCAGGAAACAGCATAGTCATCACTTTCCATATATTTCCTTCCACACCAGTTCCACCTCCTATGGCTGGTTTCTTCCTTTTTTCTATTCATTTAACCCTCATGGAGGTAAAAGATCTTAAAGAATCAGAAGGAAACCATGGATTCATGCATGCAAGGGACTTTTCAGCGTTCTTGAACTCTTTGGCTTTATGGCTGTAAGGTTTTATAAGACCAGAAGTTCTCACTGGATCCCAAAGGGAGAAACCATAGAAGCCATCAAACTGCTGCATTCAGACATTAGACTATTAATAAAATTTGGATTCTATAATGTGAGGGATGTGTCTAGGGAAAGAAGCTGGTCAGAATTGTATGTTATACACTTCCTCCCACATTAGAACTGGGATTTTTGTGTAAAAGCTTGGTTTACAGAGTGGCACAATCTAGAGTCCTTCATTCTGGGGACCCTTATCCTGAGTGCCTGTTTTCTTTGTTTTTCAGTAGCCATAATCCATTGGCAAGAACAGTAGTATAGAACAGCTTAGCTGGGGACCACTCGCAGCATATCACAAGCTCTTTCTTCTTCCTGAACCACCCTTCCAATCCTGAAATATGGGAAAAGTCATATGACTCCTGCCAACATCAGTGGGAGGGCAATAAGAGAGCTAATGCCTAACGGCATAATATATTGTAAATGTCCTTGATGAAGAAAAAGCTGTATTACCTTTTAGATGTACATAACAGTGTTCATATCCAGCAGGTGCTTGCAATATGCTAGCTGCTCCTTTACTACAAGGCTGTATTGTTATTTATTTCCCCATTCTCCAAATAATGTTTCTGGTCCATTTTCCCCCAGTACTGAGGAAACCTAATTGAGATTTTATAATATCAGTGGCTCCCATGCTCTCCACCCAAGTCTGCTGCTTTCGCCATCATTAAGAGATACCCAATTCAGATACATTTATATGCCCGAGCCCCTCACACAGCCAGTGATCCCTAAGTGCTAAACAGATTTGTCCTGGACTTGGAGCCTGAGCCTGTGGAGCGAGGCTCAGATAATTTAAGTGCCTCTTGTAACAGAAGGCAACTGGAATTCAATAGAGATAAATGTAAAATATTGAACTAGGGAGCTGAACCATCAGCAGGGCAGGATTCTAAATGGAAAGGTTATGGCTGAATGACTAAGCAGGGGAGAACACACAACACACCCAAGGAATTCTTGCAGAAATACAAGTCCCCAGTGGACCCTGCAGAGAAGAGAATGGATGCTACAGAATGGCACAGCCAAAGGAGAGCTACTTGTCCATGGAAGCTGATGCTGGGAAGTCCCCCTCCTGGTGCAGCCTGGCTGACAAGGGACAGGGGAATTTGGCTGGCAATGTGAAGCTGCCAGTTTTTAGCTGTTGTTGTGAAGAGTCAATATTGCTTTTTCTCTGCCAGGCCCCAAACACCAGAAGTAAAATATCTAATGATAACCTGAGGCATTGGTTGTGTCTACTAGAAAAAACCAGCCACTCAGATTGGTAAATTCAATCAAATGTCTGGCCAAGTTCCACAAAGAGATCAATAGAAATCAGCTGTTTGCCCAAATGGACAAGGCAAGTCAGGGAGCATGATCAGCATTGTCCCACAGAGCGTCAGGCAAATAAGACATTGTATTAGAGCATAAAAGACTCTCTTGGGTGTCTGAGAATTTTCCTCTAGAAGATCCCAGGGCATTGGCTTGAGCCTCAAATACATCCAACATGGCTCTCCCTTTCCCTTCATTGAAAGTATGTTTTCCTACAAGTCACACAAGGACAAGGGCTTGCTCTCTTTTAGGCTGATCACATCAGAAAAGAAAGGATGGGGGAAACCAGTGAAAAGTCATGGAAGAGTATAAGCCAGGATTAAACAAGTTCTAAAATTGATCAAAAAATTTATTGGGACACAGAAGTCACTTGCCCTGTTTTCTAGCCAAGGTCCACTGAGCATTCTTGTGGTCCCCCATGTAAGTACTTCAGGCCTTACCTCACGTCTGTCTATTTTAGGATGGTCAGTAGCCTATCAGAGTATTAAAGGGTACATCAGTTATTAGTCTTGAGGACAATAGAAGCAACATGAGCACAATTTCTGCTTTGCCCGCTTCCTCAAAGCCTATGTTTAGAGCCCCCAGTCTCTAATGAAGAGAGCATCTATCACTTAAATTGGGGCAGCTTTACAAAGCTCTATACAGTGTTGACATATATACTAAGCTCTTTTGGCCTGAGTTCCAAATTCATTGCTCGGTTTTGGCAGGAAACAACATGGAGGCTTCTGCTGGGAAAAATGCATTGCCATCTGAATGCATGCAAAAGAAGAGCCATGAGTGCTGGTATTGCCCACAGGGGCACTGCCCTGCTGAGTCACAGGAAGGGGATCTGTTATTTTCTAATCAACTATGAGTAAGCGGGCCCTGTCTGATATTTTGGCTAACGATAGAGGGTTTTCTCTTACATCAATTTGTGGTAGCAAAGTGCTTTCTTTAACCCTTGTGTCCCCTTTTGCAAAATTCACAAAACCCTCCCAAAGAACTGGGCTTGTGTACCTTCCTCTGTCGTTTCAGAGGCTGCTGTGTACTGAATTCTCACTCTTTAGACAAGAGTCACAGTAAAGCTTTCTAACCAGAAAACCAGTTGTTGATTTAGACATGGATTAGCAAAGGCACAATTATTACCATTAAAAGTACCTTCAAAGGGGCGCCTGGGTGGCGCAGTCGGTTAAGCGCCGACTTCAGCCAGGTCACGATCTCGCGGTCCGTGAGTTCGAGCCCCACGTCAGGCTCTGGGCTGATGGCTCAGAGCCTGGAGCCTGTTTCCAATTCTGTGTCTCCCTCTCTCTCTGCCCCTCCCCCATTCATGCTCTGTCTCTCTCTGTCCCCCCAAAAAATAAATAAACGTTGAAAAAAAAAAATTAAAAAAAAAAAAAAAGTACCTTCAAAGAGACCTGTAAATAACAAGCCAAACGGCAGAAATCCGACTCTGCTCTCCATGGTCCTGACTTCTCAAGACACTAGGCCGCTCGTGACACTTGAGATCTACCTGTGTCTTCCCCATTACAGGCTCCCGCCCTTTCTCCCTGTTCACGGCTCACCTACTCACTGTAGGCAAGGGTGAGAGGCTGGGAAGTGGGCCCTCTAGGGCTCAAACTTGGGCTCCAAAGTCTGGCTTGTTAGCATTCAGCTATTATGCTTTCTGAGGCCCTTCTGTGCTTTATAGGACAGGAGAGAAACATCGTATCAAGAGCCTTAGAAAATCTCTGAGTAATGGTTCTTTATTAATCCACTTAATCAGTATATTACATAATTAATATATCAAATGGTACCTAGAGGCCTAGAATATTTAAGAGGAATTTTGTATTGATTGCATGTTTTGATGGTGATTCTAGGTACTTCCAGTGACAGCTGCAGAATTTCCACAGAGAAGGGGCTTAAGGCTGCAGTTTGATTGGAAGGAAGGCTAAGGGAACATAATTAAGATTAAAATGTTTCTTTGGGGTGGCTTTTTGGGAGGGGAAGTAAAAGAGGAGATAGAGGCTGCTCCTAAACTCTCCCGTGCTCTGAGCCCTTTTGCATTCTTGGTGCTCTGAAGCCCATCCTGCCAACCCAGATGGCTCTGCTATTGTGCACACTGTCCTTTTATCTTCCGCCCCACCTCTCGCTCTGCTCCTGTCTCCTGCCTCCTATATATCATGCTTCTCCCCTTTAGCTCTACACCTCAACCTTTGCCCATTCCCTCATCTCTAACTCTGTTTCAAAATCTGTCTGGTAACGACGGGCTGGAAGGCAGGAACATCCAGGGGCCTGCCATAAAACCAGTATTATGACGTAAGATCCAAGCTCATTTTTCTATTATGAGAACCATTGTTTGAGATGGTTCAGTCCATAAAGAATTCTGGACCCTAAGAGAATCACGAAATGTTCACTTGTTTTCCATTTGACAAACCAGAAGTAACAGGATGACCCCGTGGAGTCTGCCATTTTGTTTCTGAGGGTGCTACCTTTCTAAGAACAGAGAGCTCTTGTCTTTTTCGTCTTACTGTCTGCATTCCTCAACCCCCACCCCAGCCAAGGGTGGAAATGGTGAGTCTGCAAATGAGGTCAGACAAACCAGTGGAGGATGAAAACAATAGATTGACCTTTATAAATGTACACTATTGGATTTGAAAGGGCTTAAACTTGGACTCCAGTTGCCCAGGGTAAAGGCATTGAATAATAATGCTACTTCCAAGGAGCAGCCCCATGGAAGGAAGTTATGTCTCACTCTCTCATGACAGGAAATCCTGCCCCCCACCCCCCCGCAGGAAGCACTGAGCAAGGGTATGAGGAGATAAGGACTCTCATACACTGTTGGCACAATAATTCTGGCACATATTTGGCAACATGAGTCAAAACCCTTAAAAACACACACCCACTTTGACCCAGAATTTTCTTCTTTATCTTTATCTTCACAAAGTAATTAAGAAAGTGCACAGGTTTATTTATAAGGTACCAGTAGGGATACTAAAGTTAAACAACAATCTAAGTGTCCAATGATGAGTCTAGTTAAATAAATGATGAAACAGCATAAAATGGAATACTACAAAACCACTAAAAGTGAATAGTATTTGTTAGCATGAAAAAATATTCATAAATATTTTTGAGTGGGGTTGTGGGGGCAGGAAGGATGTAAATTAGATCCCGACCCTCAAAAAGTTTGCATTTGAATAGGGAATAGGTGACAAGCAAAAGCTTGAAAAGGCTTTGAAAAGAAAAGAAAATTAGACTATGGTTGTTTATTTTGTTTTGTTTCCACAAGAATCCTTGTTGCTTTATACAAGTTCCAAATTGCTCAGCCTCAAGCAGAGCAGGAGGAAAATAAAGAAGACCACATTAGGTTGGGAACATATCCCTGAATAATCGAGAGCTCATTATGGACTCTTAGTACATCAAAATCCAATTAATTCATTAGCTCAGCACTTGCATTTTCCTTCTTTCCCCCCGGCTGCCAGCCTTTTACCCTATGATGTAGTTTATTAGCAACCCCAAGATGGGGTGAGTGGGGGAAATAAAAAGGAGATAAAATCCAAATGAATCAATTTTGTTACTTGTTAACGATGGACTGGGGTGGGTGGTGGAGGCAGGCAGGATATAACATGGTGTTGGGTGGTTTGGAGTACAGGTCACAGGGACACACAGTAGGCCCTCAGTGATGGGTACTACATAGATCCTGAATGAGGGAGTCTGCTCTTAGACATCAAAGCCAGACAGATTTCCTGGGAATTCCAATAAGAAAGAAAATTCAGCCAGAAGGGGATCTTCTTCTACTGGCCCTGACTCCTGACTTCACTTCAGAAATATGACCCCTCCTATCCCTGTGAGGTCTCTGAGTGATTCTAAGTCAGTACATAAATATCCTGATGTAAGGCCTGACAGACAGCCTTACTCATGCCCCCTACTCAGGTTCTGATTTCCTAGACTCGAGTGTCACTGTACCTATGGTCTCTGCCTATTCCATTTTCCATAATCCTTTACTCATTTGAATATCATAAATCTACCTTTTTTTTTTTTTTTTTTGGCCCACAAGGAGAAGACAACTCTGACTGTGGTCTTTAAACGTTATTTTCTGAAGTATTCTTTAGGGAATAAAAATAAAAATGCATCACGAATTCGTGTTCGCAGCTACTGCCCCTACTTGAGCCGTGGTACATCTTCTCCACCATCGACACCAATGGTCTTATTTTCTTCTCCACAAAACCATTACCTCAGTTTTTATTTTCTGTCCTGTTTGCCTCAGCCCAAATTGTTCTCTTCTTAAGATCTTTCAAGGTATTCAAGACCTTTAGCCGTTAACCTCTCGTTACTCTTCCTATTCAAGCAATAGCATGAAAGTTTTCAAACCTCAGGTCTCCCAGAGATCTTCTGTGGGCATAATCATGTTTCCTTGTGTTTAATTATGTTTAGAACAATATTTAAGCTTAAGTGCCCTAAGAGGAAGGAAGAGCCTAGAATGTGTGGGCTGGAAAAGGAAAGATGTCCTGGGGGGAGCCATGTCCTCTGCATGATTCACGGAGCGAGCAGCTGCCTGGTGACTATATTGCAGGCTTGTGGGCTTGTATGAGCACAGCCACGGTAGCCACTTGGGAGGCCATGAAGGACAGTGGTGCCCACCAAGGATCTCTTCCTGTAGTTTGCTTACAGAAGAATCTATGCCACCCTTCAGAGCTGCCAGGTCCTGTGATCCTTAGGAAGCACCTCAGAGCCAAAGAGTGGTTGGCACCCATGGGTCTAATATAGCCATACGAAAACATCTCTGTGTGATATTTAGAGGATATCAAGAACTCTTCCATTTAAGGAGCAGAAAGTATAATTTAGTGAAGGGAGTGTCGTTGTGGGAAGCATGGTCCTGGGACCAGATCCCTGTGTGCCTTGAACAAGCCCCTCACCACTCTGGGACTTGTTCGCCACTGCTATAATTGGAGATGGGGCTAGAGATTTCGACAGCCTTCACAGCTGACCATTCCAGGACTCTTTGATACTTTCATCTAAATAGAATGGGGATGAATGCTCTTGTTGGGTTTCTTCCAATCCCCAAATTCCAAAATCCCAAAATTAACTGAAAAAAAAAAAATTCATCAAGGAATGCGGTGACTGGAGAAATTCATGATTTAGAGGCAGTTTGGGTATTTCCTTATTTCCATTTTCCTGTTGCTCTTATGCCCGTAAACCCAAAATGCTAACAAGTTAGGTATAGTTGCAATGACAGGAGTCTGGCAAAAAACCGTTCAGGTTGCTTGTGTGAACTTGCTAAAGGTGATGCATGAAACTATACCTGGCGTGTCCTTTCAAGGCCAAGCCCCCATGGTCCCAGAGCAAAGTGCCAGCAAACCCCAGCTGCAGAGAAGCACCTTCTCAGCCCACTTTCCAGGCTCCCTTTCGCGTACTATTGCCCTCATTTAGTAAATGTTTATGTAGCCGTCTGAAGTATGATGATGAATCACTGCCGTTCTCTTTTTAAACAAACAAGCCTGACCTCTGGGTTTCCTTTTCCTTGTTAATAGCTAGTTTCTACCTGTTTCGTGTAATTGTTTAAAGAGCTTTGGGTCCACGGAACAAGCTGGGTGGGCATTGCTCAGCTATCAATTCACCCTTTTAATAGCTCAGTCCCTTCCCGTAGAGATGATTCCTTCGTATTACAAAAGGTGCTCAGGTTTGAAATGGTCTCTGTGTCTCTCCATCCATCAGCCTTGTTTGGACCCTTTATCTCTGCCTGTTTGTGGTACTCGACATGCTCTTGCTTCTCATTAGCCCTTTGGCTTTAATTTCACTGAGTACCCGGACCGGGTTATCTGCTGTATCCAGTCCTCTGCCTCCTGCCCAGTCCTAGATCAATTGTTGGACCCCCTGTAAGTTACCTCATTTCTGTTCACAGTTTCTACCGCAAAGCACAGTGCAGAGAAGAGCAATGTGTGGGAGCTGGAGTTCACAGCGACACTCTTCTTGGGGACTTGAGACTCTTGAAGGAAGCTGAAAAGGCTTCCCTGTAATGAAATGGAGGGAGAGCAATTTCACTCTCCTCAGTGTGAACCTAGTGGAGAAGAAAGAGCTTGCCTTCATTTTGATGCTGGGACTAAATATAAGTTCCTTTTAAAGGTTCCCTTTCTTTTGCCCTGGCTGTTCTGTTCACTTAGGAGTTGTTGTTTTTTTTTTTTTTTTTTTTTTTTTCAGTAAAAGCCTTCCCTCCCCCCACCCCCCAAGTCTCAATAATTTTCTGCTACTTTCTAGCCAATGACTGCTAAGGAAGGCTCTTGGCTGGTCAGAAGGAGAGGAAAGCATAGCACTTAAAGAGGAGTCTAGAGAAGTCACAGCAGAAATCTAGTTAACCCTCTCAGGAGCTGGTGGGACATCATCCAAAAAGCTCAGAAGTTGGTGGCTTAATTTCACTTGCCACAGACATTCCATTTTTCTCTTCATTAATTCTAGGCCAACTGTGTTGAACAGGAGAGATAAACGGGTCTGCGGGCATGTCTGCAAGAGTAGTCTCCAACCAGCCCTGCTTCTTCCCTACCCCGCCTGTCCAACCAGCAGATGGCTTTCCCCTGCACATGCACAGTCACAGCACCCCAAGCTCTGCCCATGAAAGATCCAAAATGCAATCCCCAAATATTCACTAAGGTCGATTCTTGTGCCTGGCTGATGCTGGACAAGCTGTGCATGGCCAGATCTCTGCTTTCAAGCAGCTTACAGGGTAATTGCAGAGACAAGACAGAGACAAATGAAACAAAGAAAACCACTATAAAACCGTATATCACTCAGCGATGAAATTTGTGGTTTTTGCAGTTTTGTTTTGACCAGTACTCACAGGATTGTCATCGATCGATAAAATGCTTGCTGGTGATATCAATATGTCATCAAAATTAATAGCATGCCACGACTGAGTTCCATTTACTCACTCATTCAACAAGTGCTTATTATTATGCACTCATTCTAGCCATGTTTTACATTGTAAAGAACCTTACGGTTTGCAAAACGCTTTCACAAACACCTGCTCATTTGGGGCTCCTGGGTGTCTCAGTGGGTTAAGTGTCCGACTCTTTATTTCAGTCCAGGTCATGATCTCATGGTTCATGAGATGGAGCCCTGCTTTGGGCTTTGCGATGAGAGCACGGAGCCTGCTCGGGATTCTTCCTCTCCCTCACTCTCTGTCTCTCCCCTTTTTGTGCATATGCTTGCTCTCTCTCTCAAAATAAACAAACATTTAAAAAATAAATAAAAACAAACACCGACTCATTTGATGTTGGTTGGTTTACAGGAGATGAACAATGAGGCTCAGAAAGGTTAGGTAGTTCTGCCAAGGCCCCTGGGTTATTACTTTGGGACCCAACGCCGTAACTTCCTCTGTGATCACACACCCTCCACCAGCCCACCTTTTTTTTTTTTTTAATTTTTTTAACATTTATTTATTTTTGAGAGAGAGACAGAGTGTGATTGGGGTAGGGGCAGAGAGAGAGGGAGACACAGAATCCAAAACAGGCTTCAGGCTCTGAGATGTCAGCACAGAACCCTATGCGGGGCTCGAACCCATGAACTGAGAGATCATGACTTTAGCGGAAGCTGGATGCCTAACCAACTGAGCCACCCAGGGGCCCCCAGCCCACCTGCATTGGGAGTGACTGTGGCTCGCCATAGGCAAGTTTTTCAGTCCTGACTTTCTGCATCCTCCCCACCCCCATGCCTCACCTTCACTCATGGATAAAAAGGATCTCCTGCAAGTACCAAAAATAGGAACCTTAGGAATTCCCTTTCTCAATTTCGTATAGATCGGCACATGCATTCTCGTGGTGTCTTTCTTCCCAGACTCTCCTGTGTAGGGAAGACCAAGCTGTTGATTTGTGATCTTTGTGAAGGTCTCCAGAGGCCCAGGATGAGCTTTGCAAACTCACCTCAATTTGTCAGGGATGTTTGCACAACTTCCCTCAACCTCCTTACCCCTCCAACCCTGATTAAAATGATGGTTGAGCTGGGGTGGGGAGGAGAAAGAGGCAGGGCCTGGGTTCCTAATGTATGTGGCTGAAAGAGGGAGCTGCTTTCATTGCCATTTGAAGAGGGTGTACATGGGCATGTGTGCATGCGTGTGTGCATGCGCATGCGTGGGCGTGCATAAGGTAGACACGCTGAAATGAGTGAGTTTTACAACTTTATTCTGTGCTGTAGCTGACTATACCCTAAAGGACTGGGTTACAAAGACTCACTTAAGATCACTCCCACCACACCCAAATCAGAGAGTCTAATGTCAACACCACTTCAGCTGAGTGTCTTCAGAAGCCAAGTTGCAAAGAGAAGACAGACCCTCAAAGAGAACAATGACATGACAATGGGAGTCCAAGAGACAGCATTGCATCTGCTCATATGTCCTGCAGGAACATCCATGCTTTCCACTGAAGAGTGCCAATAATGACACACAAACAAGCAAACAAGTGCTCTCGGGTGAATTCAGTGGGAAACCTGACGATGCCCGCAGTCCTAATATAGAAAGTGTCCTCACCCTCTGCAGTGAGGGCTGTGTCGGCACCATGCACACTCCAACTGGACGAGAACAAGTACCGTGGCTGCTGCTGTCCTCGGCACCGATGCCAAGGAGCCCATGCCAGGGACAGCAAAATGACACCAGCTTGAACCTCAATTGCCTTATTTGAAATGAAAAGCAGCCACTGTCCATCCATCCACCCATCCATCCACCCATCCATCCACCCATCCATCCATCCATCCACCCATCCATCCATCCATCCACCCATCCGTCCATCCATCCACCCATCCATCCATTCAACAAATATTTCCCAAGCACCTTCAGTTAAGCACTGAAGATGCCATAAATAATATAACATTTGCATTGGGAAATATTTAAGTTCTTCAGCAATGGGGACTTCCTTCCTATATTTACTATGAGAAAATCAAATATGAAACCAGAGGGATGCGGGTGCTTTAGTAGCGAATGGGTCCAAGGAGTGTTGCGTGCTGTGTAGAATTGTCGAATCACTGTGTGGCACACATGAGACTAATATAACATTGTATGTCATCTATACCACAATAATTTTTAAGAGTTAAATTTAAAAACCAACTCTCACCCCAGTCCTATCAAGAAGAAAATCTCAGAAAATTTCTGAGGGGCATCCTCAAAATTGTCAGGTCATCAAAACCAAAGAAAGGCAGAGAGACTATTGCAACTAAGAGGACCTTAGAGAGAGACAGGATGACTGTTTAGTATGTGGGATCATGGAGGGAACAGAAAAAGGAAATTAGGTAAAAACTAAGGAAGTCTAAATAAACTGTGAGTCTAAGTTAATAATAAAGTCTCAGTACTGGTTCATTAATTGCAGCAAATGTATCATGCTAGTATAAGATGTTAATAATAGGGGAGGCTGGCTTCAAGTTAGATGGGAACTTCCTGTACTATCTTCTCTATTTTTCTGTAAACTTAAAACTGTCCCAACAAAGTCTATTTTTTTTCAAAGTCTGGGAGGAAAAAAGTACACCAATATTAAAGACTGTTATCTCTGACTTGTTGTAAAGATAGAATAAAATAATGCTTATAATGTGCTTAGCACAAAAGCTGGCATAAAGTGTTCAATAAATGTTAGCTATTATTTTTGAAAAAGACAGAGAAAGAATGGGCCCAAGGAGAGGAGATGGGCAGATAGCATGTTTCTAGAAATTCTCCTGGTCTTAGGAATATGTAGGAGGGGGATGAACACCTTTGATGTTAGTCACATTAACTAACTGGTCAATCATAATGAACATTATCATTCATTTGTGGTGTTTGTGTTTATTCCAAGTAGAAAAATGCATGCTGATTGTGGGAAATTTAGAAAAGATAAAAAAAATATTAAATTGGAAGCTATATATATATATATATATATATAACATCTATGTATTATACATAATAAATATGATGTATAAACATATGTAATACATACATATGTCCCAAATCTGAATTTAACCTTTTAATCATTTTATATATTGCCTTCTAGTATGTTTCACTCCATCTTTCCCTCAGATTTTTTTTTTTAATTTTTAATTGCTCAATATATACTCAAAGTGTCCCATGATCACAGTCCAAACCTTTTCAGCCCACCTGTCCTCCTTCGCCATAATTTAGAATTTCCCATGCCACTTCCTCTTTCACCCAGGGAGACATGCCTTAAGAGAAGGAGACTTAATTTTAATGCTGGAATAGCTTAAGTTAAATTTATTTGGCTGCAAAATACCGATTCATCCTGGAGCCAAATGCAGTTATGTATCATTTTGTTTGCCTTTGCTGGAGGTTTTCAAATAGTCCAGGCTGATCCTTTGATTAGTGTGCCCAAGCCAGCTGCCCACAGAGGCATTTCACACATCCTGTGCTTGTGTAAAAGTTTATGGATGTACACTCAGGTCACTCCCCTCTCCCTCCGACACTGAATCAGGAGGGAGTAAGTTTGGGTTGCCTGGGATCTGCTCTCTCTTTTGTAGCAGTGGAAAGGCTCTTGGCTCTTACCAGAGTTGGGAGCCCACCCCATCATCAGCACCCCTCCTGCCTTTCCAGGAGGCACGGGGGTTAGCTATGGAGCCGCCACTACAGGGGTAACAGGAGAGAGCAGGCTGGGAGCTGGGTAATAAAGATCTTTTCTGGGATTTTCTGGAGGGAGAAGGCCTGGCTCACCTAAGCAAAGTAAGATGGAAAGAAGTAACTGGAGAGTGGCTTGTCACACCCACCCAGCCTGACAGCCCGACAGGTGAGTTAGCAAATGCTACATTGTAAGGAATTACTAAAGCTATTTTCTACAAAGTGGGCAAAGACTCTGGGATTAATGACTGTACGGCGTGATAGATGTTGTTAAAGAAGGCCATAAATTACCAGCCATAAACCTGGCAAAGCTTATCTGATTGTATGATGCAGTCTGGGGCGCTGGCAGATTCCCAGCACAGGCTGGGGGCAGCGCGCTGGGGGAGGGCTTAATGCAGAAGCTGGCAATGCATACCACTGGCCGGAGGGTACAGATGGTGAGCTTGGCAGACATCCAACCTAGGAGGCTGTGGACCAGGGCTGCTGGACCCGCTCTGCCTTCTCAGAGCTGCAGTCCTTGGTCAGAGATGCTGGAAAAGCCCACACAGACTTGGGCAGGATTGGTGGGAGACCCCAGCCTTATTCCGTATCCTGGCTGTGGGAGAAGCGACTGAGGAGGCCCATCCCTGGACAGCAGTCGTGGGATCGAGTCCCGGTTGGTTTTCACCTCAAGCCTTGAAGAGGAAGATGAGGGATGGAGGTGGAGGGGTGAAGGGAGGACCTGGAATGATTTCTGCTCCCAGCTTCCCCTGCCAGGTCTCTCAAACTGGGTCAAGTATATCTAAAACTGTGTCCGTGACAAGGACACTCCAGCCATGACCGTGGCCTCAAATGCCAGCCAGTCTGCAGCCAGACCCCAGTCCCGTTCTCAGGCTCCTGACTCAGGGCACACCTTCACCCCATCCTCTCCTCCTATCTGCCACTGTGGTTTTGCAGAAAGGGATAAGGGGGGCGGGGAATAAAGAAAGAGAGGAGAGGGTGGAAAGAGAAGAGAGGAGAGGAAGAAAAAATGGGAGTAGGAGCCACTCTCAGTAGGGAAGCAGACAGAGCTGCCCCAGATGGCATCACCACCTCCCAGATCTTTGCCCCCAATCCCCACAATCCATCCTACATCAAACACAACACGGATTAACTACTACTGGGAGGAATACAACAATAGAATATGGAGTCACTTTCTGCCTTCCTCTCCTCCAGTGTTAGCTTTTATATACACACACACCTTCATGCACACACAAACCTTTATATGTGTACTTTTCAAAGTGTCTACTCACCAAATAATGGCAAACAGTCTCAATAGATAATGGTGTCCCCCTCTCCTGCCTCTCCTCTGGTGCAGAGGGGATAGGCCTAAGCTACACTGTAAGGGCTGCAAGGCAGTGAAGACATGGCCACCTCCCATCAAGGGCTTGTGGTCTGCAGAGTTGCAGAAGGCAGATTTGAGGCCAATTAAACACATAGGTCAGTTATGCATCAAGATTAAAGGTCAGAGCCAAAGCCAGCCATCAACCCAAGTATTTACTGAGTCTTTATTATGTACCAGGCACTGCGTCAGCCACTGGGGACTCAGAACAGATGTATGTATGTAGCGCATACATTTCTCATGGGATTTAGTGACTAAGACTTTACAGAAGGCACTGGCACTCTTCACCAAGTATTCTAGTTCTCTGCCTTCTGGACACAGGGTAGGATTGCCCTTGCTGGCCCCTTTAGTTTGGCAGGACTGGGTGACTTGGGAGTGGAAGTGATCTCTGTCAGGAGAAAGCTTTATTTCATTGCTGATGTGAGGTCTTCCCATGCAGCGTTCAAGCTGGTGGTCGCTCCATCAGCCCAGGTCTCCGAGTGTCTACAAGGAGCAGTCTGCTGAATGACTACAGCGGACATGTAGCATGAACAAGAAATAAACTTTTGTTGTTTTAAGCTACTGAGATTTGGGGGTCATTTATTGCTTTGGCATTACTGAGCCTCTCCTGGCTGATATCCTCCTACCAGCAACCAACGCTTTTATTAAAAATCTACTCTGTGCTTAAAGTGATGGCTGACTTCATCACGCACATAACTTAGCTGCCCGAGCAGGCTGTGAGCAGCTGAGGGTAGAGACTGTGACCAATGCACAGTGCCCAGCACTGGGCCTGGCCCACAGAGGATTCCAGAATGGAAGCCAACCATCACCTCGGTTGCTGATGGGGACACATCAGTCAGGTAGCTTATGGGACGGAGGTTAAGCACGAACAAAACTCGAAAGAGAGAGGATGCCACAGCCTGGGTGGTGAGTGAAGATTTTGGACTTGACTTGGCCTTTAGGGCTACATCAAGCTCAGCAAGGTGGGCATAAGTGCATAGATGGTTCTGGTCGGAAGAGGACCTGTACCACAGTGCACAGGAGGGCTATGTGAGACGTGGCCCGGGGCAGTCGTTGTAAATAGATGCCCCATGGGAGCAGTGAGAACACTGGGCTGTGGGGAGGAGCTGCTGAACTGAGGTGCCGGGAGAATGTAATGCAGGCTGGAGGTCAGAGGAAGGAGGGGCTGGCCTGCCTGCACGAGGGAGGCTGCTACCAGAGGCATCCTCATTTGGGGAGCCTCCTCTCCAGCCAGCAGCCGTTTTCCCTCTCATTCCCTGCAGATGGTAATAACCTGTCACCAGAGCAAATAAAGTCTGATTTACATGAAATTTAATGCTAACCATTTCCCTTTATTCCCCAGCACTGCGGTGGTGGGGCAGCCATGCTGGCCCGGCCCAGCCTGCTGTGTGCTGCAGCAGGATTTCACTCGACACGAGTTTCCAGAGATAGCTTTTCTGTGACAGGGTCTGTCACCCTGGGCAGGGGCAACACCCCACCTGGTTTCCCTGAAAAAGATGCAAAGTCCGGTGGAGAGAGCAAGAGGGGAAAGTGCAGCTGGAGATTCACCCAGCTTCCCATGCTCAGTCTCACAGTGCCCGCGACAGCGGTCTGAGTCCCATAAAGCGGCATCCGTGTCACCATTACACACGCCATCGGCATCGTCATTACACTGCCAGCGATTAGACACACTCCTTGAGCACCAGCCATGACCGTGCTAGACACAGCAGCTACAAAGACATGGCCACTGCCCCCCACTGGAGTTTGCAGGTAGCAGAGTCAGATGCTCACAGAGGGGTGCCATCTTTCTCTACCCTCATCACCGCCTGGAGTGTGTGAATACTCCATGAAGTTTCTTTCCTGTCGTTTGCTAATGATGATTTTCCACTTAGAATGTCTGCATAAACCCTACCTATTCTTCTAGGCCCAGTTTAGATGCCACCTTTTCCAGGAGGCCTTCCTCACCCCTCCATACCAGGATGTCTGCCTCTTCCCTCTGTGCTCCTAATTCATATTAATTACCTTTATTTCTGTGCTGATCACCTTCTACTCTGTAGGTTATAATGGACAGACATGTGTCTTTCCACCACCAGACTCTAAAATCATGAAGGACCGGTATAAAACCCTAATAATTAGCCTAACAAAGGACATCCATTCTTTCTCATGCATGCCCCCTGGGGGTCATCTCCCCACACGGAAAGGTATGTGCAAGGACCCTGTGTTATTCTAATTTGGCAGGGACAAGAAGTTCATGCAGAGGAAGGGTGGACAATGTACAAGAGATATAGGTTGGGGTTGGGGGAGGGGGTGTTGAATATCCGGCTTGGAAGTTTTGATTCAACTCTAGAGGCAAGAGGAAGCCCGGGCATAATTGGAGGCAACTCCTTTCAGGGAGTTCGCTAACGTCCCCTACACTTTGCCTGGGAGCTCTGTTTCTTTGTTGCTTTTCTCTGTCTTTGGGATTCTGGGTTTAGAAGTTCACCCCATCTGGAAGTATAGCCATTTTTTTTTTCTTGACCAGTGGCCTGAAGGTTCACTTGTGTCCATCCTATCCCATGGCAGTTCCATTGCAGGGCTCTCCCTCTTGCTAAATAACAGAGGACACTCAGCTGCCCTTTATTATTGAGCCAAGACCATCTTGGAATCCTGGGTAGGTTTCCTTTGGTCTTTTTTAGGCATCTGACACCGCCCTGCGTGGTTGGTGGCTGACGGGGCTGAGACCAGGTGAGGGTGTGGGGCCGGGGCCCGCAGCCATCACACTGTCTCTCCCCATTGCAGGGAACAATGCCTCTGTGCACATTATCATTTCTGTGGGGAATTTTTGGCAGAGCACCATTCCATAGAGTGGCCTCTCTTGCACTGTAGCTTGACTATCAGCCACAGCAGAGAAGCACTAGGAGGGAAATCTACTGCCCCAAATGCAATATCCCAGAGCCTATTAGAAATGAGGTCTACATTTTTCTGCAGGGGGAGATTATCCGTGCCATTGCTCATGCAGATAACTAAGATTAGGTTGTCAATATTCCACATATTAACTGTGGGAGCCGGTTTCTTCACCTCCCTGAGCCTCGGCTTCCTCCTCTAATATGAGGGGAAATTGCCTTGAAAAGTTGTGGAAAGCAGGAAACAAAGACCTAGCTCAGGCCTGACTCGACTCATGCTGGATGATGCTCAGGAGCGTTAGCTCTGGTCACTACTAGTAGGAGATGGAGGGAATCTATGGGCACGTGGTAGTGGGTGTCCTACTGAGCAAGCTTTGCCCACAGGGGAGTTCGAGTCAGGGGGGCTCACTCATCAAGTGCAGGAATGGGGTAGGGATGAGGCAGGAGGGCTTGCCAGAGGAACGTGGGGTGGACTCTGATGAAAGTGGGAGACAGAGAGGGAAGGGCGAGGCCATTTAACTAGATAGATGACCAGCTAATAAGAAGAAGAATCGCACTGAAGAAAGTAAACAAAGATTGATAAAAACAGATTAGGGGGGTAGGGGCTGGGCAGGGCAGGGGATATAAATAGACCAGAATATCGACAAGCTAGACCTGTGGATGGAAAGTGGTCATAAAATAGAATAGACAGAAAATATCAACAGTGTAAGTAGCCCGATGAATAGAATATGAAAATGACACAGGCAGGTAGGCGGGAAGCATCACTTTGGGAGAAAAGCGATGAATGAGGAGAGGGAGAAGGCATCCAGGCAGGAGCTGGTGGGGCTGCGGAGGGAGGACCCTGGCCACCGCCAGACCTCGCCTTGCTGCCTCCAGCTCTGTGCTCTGGCCCCTAACGGCCCCGGTGATGTGGCTTAATGAGGAGATCCCTGGAGCTGAACTAGAATTAAAACAAATGGAAATCCTGTCGGGATTTTCTCACCTTTACTGCCCTTGCCATTGAAAGGAATTTAAAAGAGATTACTGTGTCATCCTGTGGCTGAGAGGACTCTGATGCCAGGCGAGGTGGCAGGGCTGTGCCCACCCCAAGAGAGTTGGGCTGTCTCTGGGCAGAAGCCCCTTCCTCTCCCACCAGGGACCCCTGCTGTCATCTGACGCCCTGGCTCAGCTCACCCCAAAGTCAGGTGCTCTTTGCCTTTACCATGGTGGTACCACCAAGTGTCAAGAAGTTTTTCTGAGCTTTATCGATATAACACTCTCTCAGCTAAGCAAAATAACGGACTCAGAGCCCTTCATCATTTCCTAGCATAAGTCCTGTTTATTCAGAGTAAAGGATGAAGGGAATCTTCCCTCCCTCCCTCCATCTAGTCCTTCCTTCCTGCCTGCCTGCCTGCCTGCCTGCATTTAAGATTTATGAAGCACATAGCCATTATTCTGTAACACGAGGCATTATATTAGGGCTACGGGAGGGTTCCAGGCTGTAGGGATGACGGGAATTCAAAGGCAAGCAGGGTGGGCTTTGAGGGGGCTTGAGGGATGGGCCGGTTCGGTAAGGGGATGGGGTGCAAGGCATTCCAGGTAGAGGTGAAGGCCTGAGCCAGGAAACACACAGTGTGTTTGGGCAACTCCAAATAGACCGTGAAGCAGGAGGAAAGGATTCAGGGAGGAGAGTGGTAGAGAGTGGTTTGGCTCAGTGAGGTGTCAGGGTCAGGAATGTGAACTTTACCAGCATCAGTGATAACACATTGAGGGTTCTGAGGGGGTAGAAACAAAGTCAGAGTTGGGGCAACGATGGGTAAAATGATGGGGAGGACACAGGGGGTGGAGACAGGGAGGCCGCTTCAGGGGTCCACCCGGAAATAGAGAGCCACCATCAGGGGCAACACTGCCCATGCTTCCTTCTCGCCAACAGCACCTCTGAGCCCTCTTCTTTCCAACACTTCTTTCTCCTTGGGATGCCCAACTTGTATCCTTGTCCCCTGCAAGTCCTGCCTTTTATTCTTCCACTCCTTTCCCGCCCCCTCCTTTCCCCCTCCATGGGGCAGCTTCAGTTTTTAAGGAGTATATTGGCCCTCCAGCAACTCAAACACATCAGAGATCCCTTAAAAGATGCTGAGGTCACAAGACGCCTGGGTAGCTCAGTCGGTTAAGCACCAACTTGGGTTCAGGTCATAATCTCGTGGTTTGTGAGTTTGAGCCCTGTGTCAGGGGCTCTGTGCTGATAGCTCAAAGCCTGGAGCCTTCTTCAGATTCTGTGTCTCCCTCTGTCTCTCTGCCCCTCCCCTGCTCGTGCTCTGTCTCCCTCTCTCTTAAAAAAAAAAAAAAAAGATGCTGAGGTCACAACAGTTTAAGCAAAGGAAAAACTAAGATGAGAACCCCACCATGAAGACCATCACCTGCCGAGATGACCCCAAGAACCCCACCATCTGACATCTACACATTGATTCAGGGACACAACTTCTGGGGGAGACTCAGGGAGGTGGCTCTAGCAGCTGATGCGAGACAACTTCATGCTTTCACGCGAGGCGTGGCCAATTATTTTGACAATTCTGTCTTGCCGTGTCAGTTAAATGTTTTGTTCTGCACAACCTAACTTCACCCCAAACAGAGCAGGGGCAGGAGAACCAGGCTACCTTCTCTGTCTGCCTCTCCGCACCTGCCACGGTGACGCGCAGCGGGTGAGAGCGCAGAAATACCATTTGAATAAATGAACGAAGCCCAACACTTATACCTGGGGGGTACCTATCTGCATATGAAACGTGATTAACTTTTTACAGAGATCCAAGGGAGGACTGTCATTCAAAGTAATGCCTTTGCTGATTCTCCCACCGCTCAAAATATCCTTTGAACTTCTCTTAGAATTATCTTCAGGACTAGCTAACGAGCCACACAAGACTAGCCATCTTATTACATTATAATAACCCCATGCACACGGAATAAGCCTTCCCTTCTTCAACAACTTGCAGCAAAGGAAAGCTAGTGGGACTCTTTTTACCCTCTTTCAAAGAAGCCCTTTTGTCACTGATTTTCTTTTGACCTTCAAGATGGTCTATGGTGTTTATTTTCACCAGATTGGATTTGCATAAAGGGAGGAGGGGAGATGCATGAGTGACTATGTGCCTGTGTGTTTGGGGTCCATACAAGGAGAGCTTGCGTGGTTCCACCCCCCCACCACCACAGTGTGCCATGTGTCTCTATTTGCCCCAACAGCTTTTTGAATTCTCACTACTGTCTTTCGAAGGCAAGGTGTGGAGCTTCCGTGTATTCTAACAGAAAGAACGGTGTGTTTCAAGTCTTCAGGAGGTCTCTGCTTTGAAAACAAACACAGAGCTGAGAGGTGCACAGTTGTGATTGACGGTAAGTAAGTTTTCTTCCCAGGTTTCCAAGTGGGAATCCTGCCAGTCTAGCCATCAGGACGGAAAGCTCAGTGGAGCAAGTGTGAGCTGACAGCTGCTTTTTAAAAATTCACAGAAATGTCTGCATGGTGTTGGGGCCGACCCAGGCTTTGCCGAGCTTGCTGCCGCTGTGGTTGTGTTACCTGGAACTGACTGGAGATGGGGCCCCTCGTCCTCGCCATCTGGCTGTGGCTGTGCGGGGCCTCCTCCTGCCGACCAAGGGCCTTGTGATGGTGTGCCGTGGACACATCAAGAAGCAGCCTCCACTGTAATCCGCACGCCCCCAGATGGGGGTTCATCTGAGCGGAGAACCGATCTTCCCTTGGCAAGCGGGCTGAAGGCTCTTGGCAAAGAAACTGAGTTCCATCTCATCAGAAATTCTGTCTTCGGCAGCCACGAGCAGATGGATTGGGGCTTCTTGGGGTCAAGGCTTTGCGCTCCAAACTGAATATTTATAGTTGAAAAACAACATGTAGTTTGGGAAGAGAAACCTCGTGGCAACATGGGGTGGTAGAGAGAAAAGGTAGGAGTGCTCATCTCCACTCGGGGCTCCTTGCTTTGGCTTCACGGCAATGAAGTGTTGGAGTCTTTGGGGCAATTTTTCTTACCTTTCTAGGGTTCCATTTCTGCATTTGTAAAATGACAGAGATTGGACAAGGTGATCAGGTAATAGTGTTGGTGGCAGGAGTAAAGTGACATGTTTTCTGCTAATAAAGAAAAATGAAGCTCAGGGACAACTCACTATAATTCCATCATGTTTTAGCTGCAGACCATCTTGGGCTAATCTATCTATATTCACATTCTGGGGACTGACAGCACATGTTTCAAATGCGAGGAGCCAGAATTAGAGATCTTGTCTCTGGCCCTGGACGAGAGCAAAACCAATCAGCTCCTACAGGTCAGAGCCTAGAACTCATGAAAATGACTTCCACCAAATCGGCTTACAAATTCTGGGTGGTGCCCAGAAATGTTCCTCTTCTTGGCAGCAAAATCTCAAAGTGAAATAAAATTAGAGCAGTATTCTAAAATATTACCTTGTGAATTTTCCTTTTGACCCTACAAGTCTCTCCCCTTTAAAACTAGACTAGCAGGCTACAACTAATGGCCCCAGGTCACCAAAGAACCTCTGGAGAACCAGGACTTGGATTCTTGACCTTGAGTCCCGAAAGCCAGGGCTTGCTATTGCAAACAATGGCACCAGAGCTATTGTTGCATTATTGTTTTAATACCAACAGTGGAGGTTTGACTATCGAGTGCAAGGGCTGGAGGACTCAAGCAAGGAATTCATACCTCAGTCCAGAGAAGGGCAGGGGGGGGGGGTGGATGCCTGAGGCAGTTTCCCCCTCATACAGGGAGGAGATAAGAATGTTCTGAGCTTTGGAAGGTGGTGCTGAAGAAGTGAAGGGGAGTGCAAAGGTTTCTGTGTGAGTGTGGACTGCACTCTGGGCTCCACCTTGAGGTTGAGACTCTGGGAACCCCACAGAGTGGGCAGAGAAGCCTTAGCCATGCTTCTTGCCTGACCCACTGGGCACAGAGCCCCATGCCACTGTGGGGGTGCGTTGTTCACATGAAAGGGTGGCAGGATATATGTGGGCAGTGAGGTTCTGAGGAAATGGCCCCTCCCACTCCCACCCTCACCCCCGCAGTGGGGCTTGGCTGGCTCCCAAAGGGCCAGCAGGTCGTCTGTGCCTGAGTAGAACATAGAAGGACCAGAGAGTCAGGAAGTCCTGCCAGAGCGGCCAGGAGCAGGAAAACCCAGGCAGGGGGCTGACCTGGCAGGGAAGCCTCAGAAAGTCACATTGTCTGTGAGAGGTGGAGGGAGCTGTGCGAGCCTGCTGAGCTGGCCCAGAGCAATAACAAACCTGTCACAAGAGTGACATGACGCCACGTGGACAAGAGATCCCCTCCTGATGCTAACAGCATACACAGTTCTCACTCCTGCCCACACCAGGGAGCCCAGAGCATCCCCCGAGAGGTGGATCCGAGGAGCCACGTGGGTCAGCACACAGGGAGGACAGTGCGTAAACTGGTCAGTGGAGACCATGGCAGGCCAGGGGTCAACGAAGACGGGGCATCAGAGACTTGAGCTGATTCTCGATGGTCAGGAAGAACCAGCTTGTTGTCTTGGTAGAAACAAAGTACCCCTGTCCTCATCTACTTGGTCATTCACTCCAGCTCTCTGGAATGCTCTCTGGGCTCACCACAGTGAGGATCAGCCACTGTTCAGGTCCAAAACAGGAAAGGGACATCTCCAGTTGAGAGTTCATGCAAAGATCACAGAATTGATTAATCAGACTCAGACGCATATGTGTACAAGTGAGGTGTGGGATCAACCAGTGTCATAAGAAGTTCTAGGTCAACCTACAACACCATGACACAACAAAGAAGCCAGGAGGAGTGTGGGGGGATCCCACCTGAGTCTGCAAGACATGGGCTATCTCTAAATGCCAGCTGTGTGACCTGAACACATTTCTTGTCCTCCTGAGGCTCAACGGCCTCATCTGTAAAACAAGATGATAAAATACAAATCTTAAAGGGTGATGGTAAAGGGTTAAATCATGTCCCCCGAAAAGGTATGTTGAAGTCTAACCCAAGCACATGAGAATGTGGCTCTATTTAGAAATAAGACCCTTGCAGAGATAGTCAAACTAAAATAAAGTCCTCAGGGTGGATCCTAATCCAGTATGACTGGTGTCCTTATGAAAAGGGAAAATGTGTACATAAGGCAAGCATGGATAGAGGGAAGACAATGGGAGGACACAGGGAGAAGGCAGCCGGGTTCCTGGGGTGCTGCACCCACAAGCCAAGGGCTGCCAGGGAATGCTGACCAATACCAGAAGCTAAAAGAGGCAAAGGATTCTCCACCAGGAGTGCCTGGGTGGCTCAGTCAGTTAAGCATCCGACTCTTGATTTCAGCTCAGGTCACGATCTCACAGTTTGTGAGTCCGAGCCCAGCATCGCGCTCTACGCTGCCAGTGCAGAGCCCGCTTGGGATTCTCTCTCTCCCTCTCTCTGTGCCCCTCTTCCACTTGTGCACGTGCACTTTCTCTCTCAAATAATAAACATTAAAAAAAATCTTTTAAGAAGGATTCTCTGCCAGAGATGTCAGAGCCCGGGCCTGATGACACCCTGATTTTGAACTTCTGGCTTCCAGAACTTGAGACAGTAGTTTGTGTAGTTGCAAGCCATCCAGTTTTTGGTACTTTTTAGGACAGCTCTAGGAAGCTATTACAGGCGGGTTGCAAAGTTTGAGTGCACGATATGTGGAATGTGTGGCCATAGCCGACTCTGAAAACCTGAAAGTTACAATAATAAATACTTGCTATTTTATGCTCAGATCCCTTTATGACCCTGGACACAGGGGCCCAGGATCTTCTCGTTCACAGACAACCTTGGTTCGTAAGAACATTTTCACTCCTACAACAATTAGAACAATAATAACAAAAAGAAGTTCTCAACATACTTTCTAGCCTACGGCCTCATTTTTTTTTTTTTTTTTTTTAAGACTGGCTTAATTTGTTCTAGGCTTTGGGGCTTGGGCTAATTAGTACAGCTGAATATATATTAGCTGCAAATGAACTTTCCTGCCTCTCCCACCCAGCCGTCAGCACAGGACCCCAGTTGCAGATGCTTTGAAATCTCCACAACCACAAAGCAGAAAGCCGGATGGCAGTGTGCCTGTGCGTGTCCTCAGCTTGCTGGCTACCTTCAGCTGCCTCCCCCTGGGTCGTGTGGACGAAAGCAAACATAAACATGAGTGTTAACGATGTGCAGGCGTGTTCCGAGGACTTTACCCACGTCAACCCATCTCATCCTCTGAACAAAAATGGCAAAGCAGGAGCAGTTATTCACATTTTACAGATTGAGAAAGAGAGATGCACAGGAGCTGGGGAAGGTTAAGTAATTTGCCTGAGCTCAAACAACTAATAAATATAGAACCAGGACTGGATTTCAGCTCCTCAGACCAAAGCACTAAGCCATGTTACTGTCATTTATTGCAAAAGTGGCTTCTGAAATGGCTCTGAAACAAAATTTAAAATGTGAGGGAAAATGTTGAGTGACCGTATGTCACCATGTGCCAAGAATATTGCACAACATCATTTTGTTAATTCTCATAGTAGCCTAAAAACAAAACTACCATTATTCTCATTTTATGGATGAGAAAGCTGAGGCAGAGAGAAGTGAAATAACTTAGGTGAGGTCCTACAGATCCTATCTTAGAGCTGGGATTTAGACTTAAGTTTGGTGAATCCAAAGACCATGCCCTTCTCACCCAGTCAGCCTGGCTCAAAAGACAGGGGAGACTGTCAATGTCATGTATTATAACCTCTTACCTACCCAGACAAAAAGTGCCTGCAGAAAAATCTGGTAAACGGTAGTCCTCAAGTATCTCCAGTTGCTAAAACAATCTATTCCCACCTGGACAAGCTATTTCTCTCTTCCTCCTTCCCTCCTTTCTTCCTTCCCTCCCTCTCAAACTCCCTCCCTCCCTGTCATTCATGAGTAGTCTAGAACAGTGTTTCCTAACATTTTCTGTATCATGGCATACAAGAAATAGTTTTGCCACATATGGCCAGACAGTCTAAGCTATTGAGCTCCAGCAGTGGGGATGTCCCAAGTGCTGAGGTGTGCAAAACCTGGGGCACACCTGTAACTCACCTGGAGGCCATAGTTAAGAAGCTTTGGTCTGGGAGAGGAAACCCCCTAAATGATGGGTGAATGTTAATACAGTATTGTGTGTCCTACAATGACAATAAGGGACTGGGAGATCACGGGAGGGATACTGAGCCAATCTTAGGTCATCAAGGAAGCCCTTAAGGAAGAGGGGCATCCTAGGCTATCATCTGTAGGAGGGGTTGATTTAAGCCTGGGAAAGAGATGGCTGCTGGGTAGGAGGACATGTACGGCTAGAGGAATCCCATTTAGAGTATTGGTGCTCCATACACACCTTGTATTATCTCACTTTTGTTTTTTCTATATCCTTCTCTGATCTGGAATGCTTTCCTTATTCTTACCTTGTTATTCTTCCCTGGCTGGTATTTTCAGCCTATAAATAGCCCCCACAAATGGCCCTGCTTAGTCAATCTAAGATGGAAACAGTGGTCAACATCTTTATTAGAGTATGTTGCAGAGGCTTTGGTGTGAAGAGTCACAAAGCCACTGGTTGATGGTCATGTCGCTCTGTGATTAGAATGGTCTTTAAACCTTGTGGCTAACACAAGGAGAAGCCACTCTGAAATCATTGCTGGCAATGAGACGAGAGCTCTGGGGATCAATAACCACCAGGGTACAGCAGTTCCTTCCTTATGTACCAAATTTGCCTTAAATAATGAAACACCAGCAACAGTCCATCAGTATTCTACAGCTCCGTGGGAAGTGATTTCATATACAGCTCTTTATTTTCTCAAACATTTTATTCTGACATTTATTTTACAACCAAATACCAAAGACTTATTTCTCTACAAAGCCTGCATTACACCGACATGATTTTTCCTTCAAGAAAACGTACCCATAAACAAATCATTGAATGAAAAAAGGAAATGCTCTGTGTCCTGGCACCGCTTGGCAGATTGCCACAAAAACTCCAGCTCACAAAAGTTGCTGGCCTAGAACATGTCTAGAATTTGGTAGGTACTGATTCTTAATGAAGAACTGCTGACTTAATTGAATTAAGAAAAGCATGATAATGGGGTGCCTCAGTTGGTTGAGCGTCTGACTTCAGCTCAGGTCATGATCTCATGGTTCGTGGTTGAGCCCTGTGTCAGGCTCTGTGCTGACAGCTCGGAGCCTGGAGCCTGCTTCAGATTCTGTGTCTCCCTCTCTCTCTGCCACTCCCCCACTCGTGCTTCATCTCTATCTCTCAAAAGTAAATAATAAACATTAAAAATTTAAAAAGAGAGAGAGAGAAGCATGATAACAAGAAAGTGAGCTCTGGGCTCAAATGGACTTGGGTTGGAATCCCAATTCTCCACTGGTCTAGTTGAGTGAACTTGAGTGAATGGCTGAATTTCATTTAGCCTCAGATTTCTCCTTTGTAAAACTGGGGCAAAACCACCTGGCTCATAGATGAAGAGTAAATGGAATAATGTACCCAAGTGTCTAGCTCAGAATTATGAATGAAAGATACTCAAACAATAGTACTCTTCCCTTCTTCCTTCAAATTCGTCGATCAACCAAGCTGCGTAGTACACGCCAATAGATTATTGGCCAATCAGAGCAAGAATCGAGCAAACTTCTGTACCCTGGGTCAAAAGATGGAGTCTTAAAAACAATATTTTTTCAAAAGCTGCGCAGGTGATTATAGTGTGCAGCAGGGTTGAAAAGCACTGAACTAGAAAAATGAAACTGTTCTGCTCTATTCTGGTCTGCTGCTGTGCAGGACGTGGCATTCCATTCTGGTGCATGTCCAGTAAAAGAGGAAATAGGGAGGGCCACCTGCACAGTAAAACACACACTAGAATGACAAGAGCTCAAGGACCAGGTTGATTAGCTCAACCAATTGAAGATGAGGAGGAGCCAGTGGCCACTGTCTTCAAATATTTGAAGGGTTATTCTATAAAGACAGATTAGGCTTGTCCTCCATGATCTAAAAATGTCAATCACTATGAATCAGGGGTTCAAATCATCTATGACCAAAGGCAGTGAGTTCACAGTCACTGGAGGAATTCAAGAGACATTGCACGACCACTTGATGGGGATGGGAAGGAAGGGATTCAAGCATTGAATAAGTCATTGGACTAGTCTTAGTAACCTCTCTCAAAACTTGTGGCAATAGCAGTGTGATTAATTTTGAGTGAGTTCTTGAAACAAAGACACTTATACCACAGAAGGATGAAGAAATTCAAGTCATCATTCTCTGTGTGTCTCTACCTTGGGCCCTCCTAGTCCACAGGCTTTGGGGACATATCCTTTGGACACAGCTAGAGCACATGTGTCACTCTTGAAGGTTGCAGCTAACAGATCGTATCACATAGTATGGCTGGTAGGATTATTAAATCATCTAGACCAGTGTTTTACGTCATTTTTTTTATAAGCAGTGGGAACTCTCCTTGTTTTTAAAAACAAATCCTGCATGGGAATCTAATAAGTGATGGAAATCAGGATGCTCTGGATAAAACAGGGGAGCTTCACAATTCTATCTGTGGCCCCTAAGAGAGCTTCTTATAGCCCTAAGGTCTCATAGTACAGGGTTTAAAAACCATAATCTTGCAGATTAACCCCTTCTTTTTACACATGAATAATCTGAAGCTCAGAATGGCTAAATAGCATGGTCAGGGTCACACAGCTAGTGAGAGCAGAGCTGGGCCCAAACGAAGCTCTTCATCCTGGGCCCGGTGCCTTTCCTAATATCCCACACGAACGCCTTCAACTAAGGACAAGAGTGGCTTCAGACCTGGCTGTAGGGTCAGTTCTTGGGCATTTATCTATGACAACAATGATATGTAAAAGACCCCAAAAAACTAATTTCAACCCAAAAAGTCAACTTTCCCCCCAGGGGTACACATTCTGTGTTGCTGGTGGTGGATGTGGATTTACTCTAACATCCAGTTTCTTACTTAGTGTCTGTCCCCAGTGATCAAAGCCTTCTGTTTTCAAAGTGACCATCTGGGGATGGGGATGGAGGTAGCTCTTTGTCTTTACACCCAAACCATGGATGGGTCTCAAGTCTTCGACCCACAGCAAGGTGCTTGGACTAACCGAGCAAGATACATGCAGCTGACTGGAGTTAGGCCATTGTTTTGCGTGTCTTCCTCTTCTCTCAACTTGGGAAAGGGTTCTGATTGCACCACAGGCAGAAAATAGAATGAAAAAGGATCTGGAAAGCACACAAGGGTAATTCTCACCATAAATACTAAAACTTTGGGTAACTGGCAGTTCAATCTGCAAAGTTTTTCCAACTATTCACTTGCTTATTCACCCAAATAAAGACAAATCAGTATTTTCAAATTTTCCTTTGCCTCAGGCTCCAGTATGATTCAGCACAATATTCTTATTGTTCCCATCTTTATTTAAAATGTAGATGTTTTGTGGGGCACCTCGGTGGCTCAGTCGGTTAAGTGTCGACTTTGGCTCGGGCCATAATCTCACGGCTTGTGAGTTCAAGCCCTGCATTGGGCTCTGTGCTAACAGCTCAGAGCCTGGAGTCTGCTTTGGACTCTGTGTCTCCCTCGTTCTCTGCCCCTCCCCTGCGCGTACTCTGTCTCTCCCTCAAAATAAACATTAAAAAAAAGATTAAAATGTAAATGTTTTGTTCATCTCAGATTCTTTTGCATTAATTTTGATTTTTAAACACATTGCATTACATATTATCTATTTTCATTACTGAGAGTTTTGGCACCACCCACCCTTAAGTTCTGCTCCCTAGGCAAGCACCTCACTCACCTCCCACTAGTCCCGTCCAGACATTGGTAAGAGCACGAGGGCACAAAATATAAAGAAGATATGTGTCTATTTTCAAGTAGTTCTCAGGCTAGTTGGGAAAGACAGGTAAACGGCTAATTGAAACATAAAAATTTCTGTAATGGAACTATGTGCAAGGGACAGTGTTGGCCTAAGGAAGGACGGATCCACTTTGCTGGGGTGGGGAGTTGGCAACGGGGAGGAGAAGGGCACTCCAGGCTGAAGGAAACGTGTGCTCACAGAAGGACGGATGCAAAGGCAAGATGAGCCCTTCCTTACAGCTGGCAGGAGTGCGATGTGAAAGCACAGGGAGAATGGCCGAAGGTAGGCTCCGAGAGGCGAGCAGAAGACAGGGCTGCAAACACGGACTGAATACCTTGCATGTGCTCAGTGCTCTGTGTGTCCTCACAAAGCATGAGTCATAATCTGCACTGAGAAAAACTCACTTTAATTGCAGCAGACAAGGCATGTCATAGGGAAAAAGAAAATAAAACCAGGTAACTAACAAAGGGTGCAGGGACAGACATCAAGAGGACAGTGGTTTCAAGGAAGGCACACTCAGTCCCTGTGGACTGTGAGGGGACATCAAGAGGAGGTAGCCCTTAATTTTAGTGCTAAAGGAGTTCACAAAATCCCAAGACTTCATATCCTCCTCTCTGATGGGATGTGCATGTCTGCATCTCTATGATGTAAGAGCTTCCATTCACTCTTCTTTGTGAATGCAGTCTACAAGCTGACCTGGAAGGAAGAGCCCTCTGCAGCCCTCACTTGGAACGGAGCCGGGGCTCTGTTTCCCTGGAACATAATCCCAGCTGTCTTTGCTGGATGAGCACAGCAAAAGGTATAAATAACAGCAGCAATGAACCCCTCCCAAGACTCCTATGGGATTAATAAGCCCTCGAGACCCTGGCACTCCAAGCCCTGCAGAAACTAGTGCTTCAATTGCTATTATGAGCAGCCTCCCAGCCATGGCTCCTTTAGCACATGCTGTTAGATAATCTCTCCAGACTATTGCTGGGAGCCATCAATCACCCCGTGCCTGTCTCCTCGCCTGAGGCCTGGGAAGGGAGGGGAAGAGGCTTGGTAAGGACAGTGAGGGGTAGGACATGAAGGGGTCAGGAGACTTTCTCCTCTAGAATAGTGGGGGGATAGAATGCGGGCTTTGGAGTCAGCCAACATGGGTTTAAACTTGGTTTCCCCATCTAGTGTATGCACAGTAATAGGGCTGTTGATAAATACCTCCATTCTTTAACTGGGCACACAGTAGAACTGGACTTCTCAGCCCCTTTGGAGCCAGGTGTGACCATGGTGCTTTGGCCATGGGTATGAAGGGAAGTGATGTAGAAGAGGGGGTGTAAAAGCTAGTGGAAAATTTACCACACTCTCTTCCCTTGCTCCCCAACCATAGCAATTGAGGACACATGTGTCAATTTTAATTTAGCCTGGGAGTCTAAGTGACAAGGGTAAGCAGAGACTCCTGCTGACCTCTCTTCAACATGAATGAGAAATGAACTTCTGTTTTGTTAAGCTACTGCGATTTGGGACATTTTTGTTATGCGGCATTACATAGGTGATCCTGACTAGTTCAAGGCAAGTTAAGTTGTTGCACCTGTGGAAGGCTCTGTTTCCTCACTTGCAAAGTGGTGGTCATCATATCTTTCTTATAGAGTTATTGTGAAATCTCTAAGAAATAATTAGTATAAAATCATTAGCCAGTACTCAGCCCATTCTAAGTACTTAATCATTGTTAGCTCAGGTGCTGGTTATTATTATTGCCATATTATTATCACCTTCACTATCATACTTCTTTTCTTAGGCTCTACCTGGTCCTAGTTTCTGCAGCTCTTCTCTATCCCAGGTGGAAGCATCTATCCTCCGTGTAGACTGAGCCCTGCTCTCAGGTGCTGAGACCAGGTCCATGTGAAGTAGGTTTGGAAGCTGTTTTAATTCAATAGTCTCTGGTGGTACCTAGCTGTCCCTCCCTACAGAACTGTAATTCTGTGCATCAGCTTCAATCACTGGGCTTCTTCCAACTGCCTGAAGCCCTGTGCCTCCCCCATGCTCTGCCTCAGAAATGGTAACTGGACGCTCATGTCTGAGGCTGCCGTGGCTATCTTCTTAGTGGTTTATGTTCACAGTTAGCTGTCCCATACGTGCAGCTGGGCCCCTGTCCTTGAATCCTGCTGGGGCCATGCTGCCTTCTGGCCTGACATCCTGGTTCAGGCCTCACACCCATAGAGTCCTCACTGTCATGCTCTGGTCATTCTAGGGCTGTGCACTGACCCCTGGCTGCTGATCCCTTGACCGACCGTGGCTGCTGCTTCTTTGCTTTGCTTCCCAGAGTAGCTTTCCTTTCGGCAGCTGTAGCTGTGTCTGTGATCTGCTAACTTTGCCAGAGTGTGACTTGCTCATATTTGCACTTCCAAGGCTTGGCAGGCAGTAAATACTCAGAAGACATTTATCAAATGATGATTGAATGCATGAATGAATGAATGAATGAATGATACAATGGAGTCATTGACCTTAATGCTGGGAATAACATTGAAGCTCATCTAATCTAAACCCTTCTCTTTTTCAGAATTAAAAACTGAAGTCCGGAACCACATAAACCCCTTAAAAGCAAAGTGGAATGTGTAACCAGGATCCTGACCCCAAATTGGCCCAGCCCAGGAAAGACCAGGGGAACACGCATTCTACCCCACCTTCTGCCATGCTCAAGGGCATAAAATCTCTTCATGTTCTCCAAGGCCAAGAGTAAATGCCATCTTCTAAGACTACATGAGAAGTCTTTCTTTTTTTTTTTTTTAAACATAAAACAGAAACAGAAAATAAGGTAGTATGGCAAAAAGGGAACTATGCAGAGAAATACTTTTGTTAATTCTATTTTTCTCAACTCACTAACGTATACAAAAGGGAAATGTGTTTGAGTAAATAAGGAATATACTGAGTAGAGGAAGAGGACAGTGCACCTTCCTTTTGTTCCCATGGACTATGCAAGCCCCTGGAGCTGGGGCCGGCCTCCTGGCCTTCACTCTGCCTGGGCTGCCCTCCCTGCCTGCCTTCTCCAGCACCCCAGGTCCCACCGTGGGCAAGGCATGAGGAAGTGTCTGGGACATACCAACCGCTCCCTCCGTGCTCATAAAGAACTCCCTCCTCTGAAGCCTGTATGATGGCCCCTGAGCATGTATTGCGGGTACAGTGTGTGAGAATACCGTATACAGTGATCTCACATTCCCTAGTCTTTCTGCCACAAATCCCTGGGCTCCAGTCTCCCCATTCCTGGCCCCAGTTGTCTGCAAGGTAAAGGCAGACTTTGTACTAATACTTCCCCCTGTGTGCCTGGGATATTGTCCATCATGATTCCTGAGATTTGGTTGGAAGAGAAAAGTCCTCAGAAGCACACGGCCTATGTCTCCTGAGAAAGAGAAGATGAGCAAGAAAGTGAAAGAGAGTGTGCCTGCCTGGGGGCTTTCCTAGCTTCTGTGGGGATGATGAGCTCCGGAACCAAGCTGGAGCAAGGTAGAGTCTCTGGTCCCTTTGAAGGTGCCTTGCTCGGGAAGTGGTTGGGGCATCCATACACCCCAGATGTGGCCTCATTCTGCAGAGATGCTTTCCGCCCACCTGTGTTCCAAATACCTGCTACAGTGGGACTGTCCTCCAGGGCTCAGCGCACCTCCTTGACTCAAGGCAGCCAGTATCTTCCTTCCCCAGTTTGTAATGACAGATAGCTAGGAGTTCCCATACCTCGGGCTGTCTGGGCCAGTGCATGTGTGTATGTTGTTGGCCTGATTATTAATGGCACCCATTGGATGACACTCCTTGTAGGTAACTGCGTCCCAGTGGGAACCTGAGGGGCGCCTGGCTGGAGGACCTGGTGGCTCTCTCACTTTCCCAGCTGGGGCCGCACGAGGGGGTCTTTGTGCTCACTCTCTCCCCATCACTCATTTGGGCAGCACTTTCCTGAGGGTCAATCCCCGTTGCCCTTTATATCACTGTTTCCCTTTGCTATTAACCATCATTCAGTGTAGAGCCTCACGGGTATTAGAGATGAGGCGGCTGAAGTTCACCAAGGTTGAGTGACTCCTTCAAGGTCCCAGTGACAAGGGCCCAGCCACCTTTTTTCTTGGGCTTAGTGTTCCAGATTGGGGAAGGAGAAGTTGTTAGTTTCAGGCAGGGTGTGATTTTTAAAGCCCCATCTTTTCCTCCCCTCCTGCCTGTTCCTCGAGATGGCCAAACAACCAGTTCTTCAGGGGGAGTATTTACTCTTCGGGTAGCTTCTGGCTGATGTTTAGGGGGTATCTACTCACGTAGGTGCAGGAAGACAGTTCGATGCTGTCCTTGGTCACAACAGAAAGGAAGCACCTATTCACTGTATCTTTCTGACTGGGCTTCTCCCTTGACACTACCTGTTGAATCTCTTCTAAAGGGTATAGAGAGGGGCAGGATTTCTCTATGGAAGGAATTAAAGGTAGCAATGTGATTGCAAAGCAGCAGGTGTGGGGACTCATCTCACAGCTTAAAGTATTGGCAGAGAAAGCATTTTGCTGTTACTTAATGTCTATACTTGTGACAGTGGGTGGAGGATGCTGCTGGCAGTCATGGCCGAGCTCAAGTCAGCTCCCCACCCTCCAACTAGCCCTTCACACTGTTCATGCTATCCTTGTAAACCAAGCCCCATACTGAGGCAGTAAATGGAGACATAGACAAGTCACAGAGTGTGCAGACACACAAACCTAACCCAACCCATGCCAACAGTTTGACCCTTGAAGTACAGTGGAAAGATAGAGACCCCTCTGTGTCAGACCCTCCTGACGTCTACCAAGTAGTGTTATGGGCAAATAGCTCCTGCAAAAATAGAGTCTAATTCGGGAAACTCAGCACCTCTGTTAGCCCGTTTTAGGAGTTACACTGGCATAGCTTGATTGGCTGTCAATCTCCTTATCAATGAGCTCCCTTTACTGGCTGGACAGAAATCAATAAAATTGCACTTAAAAATCTTTTTTTTTAACTTATTTATTTTTGAGAGACACGGTGTGAGCATGGGAGGGGCAGGGAGAGAGGGAGACGCAGAATCCGAGAAGCAGGCTCCTGGCTCTGAGCTGTCAGCACAGAGCCTGAGGAGGGGTTCAAACCCATGAGCCATGAAATCATGACCTGGGCCAAAGTCGGACCCTCAACCGGCTGAGCCACCCAGGTGCCCCAATATAAAATTGCATTTTAAAGGAGACTGTCTCTCACAGATCTTGTCCATGGCAAGCCTGGGGTCCCCATTGGCCTTTGTCCTCTGTTCCTTTGTCTGTGCAGAGGAGATGTGTGGGCGTCTTCTGCATGGCAAGTAGGGCCCAGGATCATCTGTTTTCTCTGTGATAGAGAAATGTTCCCTGAGTTCCCCTCTGCAGCACCGAGTGCCCTCCCAAACAGATGAAGTGCAGGCAAAATATTTCACTTTCATGACTCCAGAACTTGGGACTGGCAGTGGTGCTGAATTTCTTTTATTAGACTTAATTTCCGTGGCAACTGTTCACCCCTAAAGCTACATGATGATCTCGGGAGCACCCAACAGAAGAGGGGCTTCTGTTTTCTTTTATGCCTCCCTGTTGCTATAGCATCTCGTAGGAGATTCCTGTTTTTCTTTCTCTTTTTTTTTTAAGATTTTATTTTTAAGTAATCTCTACACCCAACGTGGAGCCCAAACTCACAACCCCACAATCAAGCATTGCATGCTCTTCCAATTGAGCCAACCAGGCTCCCAGGCAGATTCTTGTTTCTTGACATAAAAAAATTTTTTTTATCTTCCCCAAGTTCGTTGAGCCCCCCTGCACACTTTCTAAAGGAACAGGGAAATGCTGAGTGTGCAAATTGTATCATGTAATTTTCCAGTTTTCCTGGTGGGGGGATTGGAAATGTTAACCTGGGGCCCTATAGAAATTATGCCTTTTTGACCTTTATTCCCCCTCACTCCTTTCTATTTATAGATCAGTCAGTATAGAGAAAAACCAGAGTCCTCCCAGACATTTAATATGCTCTCCCACCTCCTGGTTTTTGCTCTTGCTCTCATCCCCCTGAATGCCCTCTCCACCTCTCATTTGTCTGGACCTTCAGAATCTACCCATTATTCAACCTTTCCCCCACTACCATTGCTCTACGTTATGCTTCCTTTTTCTACCTCCTAAAGCATTTCTTTGTAAACTCCTGTTCTTGTAATGCTATGTGTTTCAGGTATATAACAGTATTCTTTCAAGTAAGATACAAACTCTTTGAGGATCAAAATTATTATCGACAATAGGTATTTGAATTGCCTCTGCCCTGGTAGGAAGTGTGTCCATGGAAGAAGATGCAAAGAGAAGCCAGACTCAGAAAATTAAAGCAAAACTGTCAGCTACATGAGGGCAGGGATTTTGTTTTGTTCACTGCTTAAAACACATGAAGGCTGAATGAGGCTTAGAAGTTGTCCAGGCCAGTCCTTTCACTTTATAAATGAGCCTCAAAAGTGAACAGCAAAGGAGCCCAAGAATGTGTCTAAACTGGAACCCAGATGAAGCCCCCTCTTGGAGATCTCTCCCCTACCCCATGCCTCCCCCACAGCAAGAGTTTAGCATCAAAGATTACATTTTGGAAAATAGATGTTTTCCGGTTGGCTTTGACTACACCTGACTCAGCTGACTTTGCACCTGCATCAGCTGACTGCACCTGACTCAGCTGACTTTGCACTTGCATCCCCTCTTCCAGTGGCCAGGAGTGCTGGCTCTCAAAAGTCTGTTCCATCCTCTTGGTCTTAAGTTTGTAATGAACCCACAAAATTATTAGGTTGGATTGGACTGAGGTGAATTAAGCAGTGGAGACAGTATTGTTACAGTGAAGAGAGACAGTGAACTTGATTCTCAGGCCCTGGTCCCACTGGTTAAAAATGAAACAATAGGGGTGCCTGGGTAGCTCAGTCGGTTAAGCATCTGACTTTGGCTCAGGTCATGATCTCATGGTTTGTAGATTCAAGCCCTGCATGGGGGTCTGTACTGATGGCTCAGAGCCTGGAGCCTGCTTAAGATTCTATGTCTACCTCTCTTTCTCTCTACCCCTCCCCACTTGTGCTCTTTCTCTCTCCCAAAAATACATACATACATGCATGCATGCATGCATACATACATACATACATATATAAGAAGCAATAATAAAACATAGGGTTTACTGAGTGCTCCTGATATGGCAGGGTCCTAGCTTTTTCTATATATTTTCTCACTTATTACTCACAACTTCCCATGAGGCAGGTGCTCTTATTACTGATTTTGTAAATGAGGAGACTGAGGTACAGAGAGAGAAATTAAGCAACCCATGTAAAAGGAAAGGAAATACCAAGATGGAGATGGGGAAATGGTCAGGATTCTACGATTCTTCTGTTATCATAAGAATCTATGGGTCTCATACAGAAAAACCCATTTTTTCCCACCACTGTGGTTGGAAAATCCACATGAGTTTAAATCGAAGGTTGAAAACAATTCCCCATGAGCCAGATGTTTGCTTTGGCTACACAGTGTTAAAAAGAAAAAAAATTTGTGAATAACATTTAAAATTGGTAGATGGTTTATGGAATTGTTGATTTTTGGTTTCTCTTGTAAAACTGGTGGAAAACTGTGTTTCTGTGCTGCAAGAGGTAGCTGGAGCTGAAGAATGGCGGGTCCTTCAGACAGCTTCCCCAGTCCCCCGTAATGCCCTCTATGTGCTACCTCTCCCCAACATGGAGCTGAAGAGATTCAGAATATGCCACGTTGAAATATGCCCACTATGACACGAGGATTATTTTAAATTGAATGCAGCTAAGAGAAAGCAAACATGGGCTGAGCTCTCTGCTGCCCCCCTCCCTGCCTGAAAGGGAGCATAAATTCCCTGAAGGTGAAGGTGGCCCCCTGCACATTTCCCACAGCAACAAAGGCAAAACAGCCTTTCTAGCAAAGACTAGCCAGCACCAGGAAAGAGTTTATACAAACTCACTTGACTAATCCTTATCTTCCATTAGCTTCCCCCACATATTTACCTCTCCACAGTGTGCAACCTCCAAAAGCCTAAGTCCCTTTTCTTTGGTCTTATCACTTCTTTACAAAATTATCATTCTTCTTTAAGATGCTCTAGAAGCCCCAACTTCCAACTACCCCTGTGAGTTATTCATCACCTACTCCTTCTATGTGCATGTGCCATGCGTGTGCTAATAAACTTTTGTAGGGGTGCCTAGCTGTCTCAGTCGGTAGACAATCTCAGGGTCGTGAGTTCAAGCCCCACATTGGGCATGGAGCCTACTTTTAAAATAAATAAATAAATAAATAAATGAATAAATAAATAAATAAATAAATAAATAAATAATAGATAAATAAATAACAAATAAATAAAAATAAACTTTTGTTAGTTTTTCCCTTGTAATCTGTCTTGTGTCAGCTTAGGTTGCAGGGCCCCATTCCAGAACATAAAAGAGTACAAGGAAGAAGATTGTCCTCCTTTCAGAGGCCACACTTGGTTGTCATGATGCCTGACCTACTTCCCTCCATCATATTGCCTGCCAGGCCCCCAGAATCACTTCAGTTTGAGATACCTACAGTGTGTACCTACAGTGAGTTCTATAGTGTCTTTTCTGCTACTCAGGGACTGATTCTTCATAAGAAAAAGGACCCTAAAAGTCTTCTGAAAATAAATGATCTTTCTAAATTAGAAGGATGAATTATTGTCAAAATAACAAACCTCATTTTCCAGTGTGGGAAAACCTGTTGGAATAATTTCTCTAGAAAGAAACAATTTCGTTATATGGAAAAAGCGGCCTCTGTTCAGCAACCCTTGAATGGCAGCATCAAACATTAGAACCTTGCCAAACCAATTTTCCCCTTTCAAATTTAACACTGCTCCATTTATCTCAGTGGGGACTAAAGACCAGCTAAATTTGAAGTCATAAAGCTGAGGCTTTTTGAATGATTTTGGTCAAAACAGCTCCTTTGTAAGCAGGCAAAGTGTGCTTATTTAATGTTCTTCCTTCTCAAAGGAGACTAAAGAGAAATTTCTAAAATTTTCCCCAAACATTTTGCCTCTGAGCGGATTATAAAGGTGGAGAATTTCAGCTGGAAAAGGGAAGCACATTTCAGAATGTTATCAGCTCTCAGAAATAGGAGATTATAATGGAATCAGGGTTTCTCCCCCTTGCCTGTGACTAGTGCGCTTCTGTAATCACTATAATAATGATGCTTTGCATTTGCATTGCTCCATTCATTCTTCTGAGGGACTCAAAAAGCTTTACAAACATTATCTCATTAAATCCTCTCAACCTCCCTGTGAGGCAGGTAATGACAAGAGAGATTATCCCTGAGGTACAAGGTTCCCTTGGGCGGGGCAGGGATGAGACGAGCTGCCCATAATCCCAGGCCAGGTCCCCACCAGCCTGGAAATGGAGCTCTGGTCTACAGAATGCTGGATGGAGCTTCATGTGAAGAACAGTGTTTCCTAGGGGATGTCAGCAGTGACTTTGTTCCCCCACGTGTCCTTGCAGGCCTCCCAGAGGCTCATGCAAAGGGAAACCATGTCTGGGTCCTCCCATCTGGAAGCTGTCTGGGGGCACTGCGGACAGAGGAGGCATTCAGTGAATATCACTGAATGCGTGAATGCCACTTCAGTCCCAAGACATCCAGCTGCACTTGGCCGTGCTAACGTTTCAATTATACCCAAGGGCTGAATTTTCAGAGGCTTTCCTTTCCTTTTGAGACACTGGAGCTCATTTTCAAATGTGGCAGTGGGTATCTATACCTGGTGATGTTTTCGGTGGGGGCAGATTGAGATACCGAGGTAAAAATCTTGCTGAGGGGTGTACTGGGAGTGTATTTATGGGGAAAGGGGTAATTAACTGGACGAATCATGTAAATTAGCTCAGATACACTGGCCTCCAGAGCAACTGGCCTGACCCCAAAGGAAAGTAAATGGCAGTGGAGAGGGGAGGGGAGCATGGGGAAGATGATGAATTTTAATAAGAATGGGAACTACTGACTTCTGTAGTAACATTACTACTCAAGGCTCAGGATTCTCATTTCTATTCTGTCTTCCCTAGAGAATAGATGGAAGAGTCGGTAAAAATTGAGCAGACCGTTGAGCTGGCTACGGTCTTTACATCCAACTTTTCAAGGGGTTCTCAAGAAAACATAATCTTTGGTCATCTCTTCTGGACCTCATGTTTATCATCATCTAATAATTCTTACAGATCACACAAGGGCACAGTGTATAGAAAGCTGTTTACAACATCCGTGCTTTGGGTGGACGAGACGTGTAGTTAGGAACAAAAGTAATAGTTTCCGGAGGCCAAATGTATGAACATCTCTCAGGAAGTAACACCATGCAAATGCAAGGTGTCTTCTTACCGGTGATTTCACTGTAGACCTCATTTAGCTCAATTCCTTACCTCAGTTCAATTAAACTATTATTTACCGCACATTCATCAAAACTAAAAGCCAGACAAGGTTACGTGACTTGGTCAAGATCACTTCATTAGTTACATCATTGAAAAAATAAAAACAAATCAACTCACTGGAATTAATGTTGCTATTTTTCATGGGACACAAATAAAGGCGATATTAAGCACTGCATGAATTCATGTTAATGAAATCCAGTTATGGTTTTTAATCAGCATGCTTTTTATGCCTTCAAGGCCTTGGGCATGAGCATAGAATATGTGCCTATTAAACGTACAGATACCATATAGATGGTAGGCAGATATGAAACAGGGCATCGGGATGTTAGAACTGAAGTTTTAAAAGACTGTGAGAGTCTAAAACTACAGGCCAACATGAATACAGATACAATTTTTTTTTTTAGGTAGGGACTCTGCATTTAGTTTCTAAGCCTGTCATGCAAGGACAGAATATGGGTCCCATAGGACATTAGTCCAGAGATTTTACTAAAACATTGTGCATGTATATTCACCCTAAGGGAAGATGCTCAAAACAGCCAAGTTCTGACTAAGACCCATTAATCCAGGCAACCAAACACTCGGTGGCATGTGAATCACTTTGTCACTCTGTGACAAATCTCAAGACCCTTAAATCTTCACATTTTCTAGAATGTTCTAAGGAACTGTAAGCTGCAGGTGGGCCAACACCCAGCACGGGAAGCCTTGGCAGAGGAGATGAAACCTGAATGCCCTGAAACCTGATGCACTCTGAGCTACTCCGTGTCTCCAAGCTACAGGAGCCAAAGGGCTTCCCCTGAGGTCACACATCCAGTAAATGGATAGTGGCCTCCAACTTCACCCCTCACTGGCCTTCCGTTTACCCAAAGGCAATTTCTAAGGGTGGGCTGCAGCCCCAGGAGAGATGTGAGGCTGGTCTGGAGGTCTCGTAGCAGGAGGGAGGGGGGGGGGTCTGTGCCAGCCTCGGTGGGGGCTGGTTCAGAGGCTCCTCCCTTTCTGGAGCTCCTTGCCTGGCGGAGACATCACAACAATGCCACAGGGGCAACGGCACGGTGGCCCCACCGAGGCAAACATGCCCCCTTTGCTTTCACCTCAGGTACTTAGAGGACTCTGAGGAGCTGTTGGAGTTGTCATGACAACAGAAGCAGGCCATTAGAGCTTTATGCGAAGATGTGAGGACTTGGGGGTCTGTAGTTCCTGCGTGTGGCTGAACGGAGCGCACGGGATTAATGGGGTCACAGCAGCGGTGCACCTGTCGTGCGTCAGCGGTAGTGGGTCCGGCCCCCTCCTCCTCTTGCTCCAGGGGGTAGGGTGCGACCCAGGGGGGAGATAGGGTCTGGGAACAGCCCAGGCTTCTTTCTAAGTCCCGGTGGGCAGGATCCCTGACAACAGGTCTCACAACTGTTTTCTGTACTACTTGAGACCAGAAGACGCACTTCCCAGATAGCAAGGGCAGTTTGGTTTCGTGGCAAGAGGATGGTACCATTCAGAAAGGAGGCAACCCCTTAGCTTGGATAGGTTGACCCAGGCTTGGGCGCTGGGGTTGTTTGACAGGAGGGTGGAGGGCTGGGCCAGATGGTACAGAGTCCCTCCTTAGGACTTCCATTTGACTGCATACCTACCTATCCTGGCATCCTTTACATTTGAGCACTTTACATAGTGATCATAGTACTCAACAGCACAGATTCTGGAGCTGGACTCGGGTTGTAATCCCAGCTTTACCACTTCTATGCTGTGACCTTGAGCAGGTGCCTGACCTTTTCTGTGTTTCAGAGAACTGTGTCTGTACAGTGGGGATAATAATACTAACTACCTTCTAGAGATAGTGACAATTGTGACAATTATATGAGTTAATACATGTGGTATTGAGAATAATGCTTGGCATATAGTCAACCTTAAAAATACATTAGCCATTACGAAAAGAATCGTTAGTATTATTAGTATCAATCTGGACTTGCCTAATGAAGACGTCTTCTAAAATAAGAAGGCTGGGGGCGCCTGGGTGGCTCAGTCAGTTAAGCGTCGGATTTCAGCTCAGGTCACCATCTCGCGGTCCGTGAGTTCGAGCCCGGCTTCGGGCTCTGGGCTGATGGCTCAGAGCCTGGAGCCTGCTTCCGATTCTGTGTCTCCCTCTATCTCTGCCCCTCCCCCGTTCATGCTCTGTCTCTCTCTGTCTCAAAAATAAATAAATGTTAAAAAAAATTAAAATAAGAAGGTTGGAAAAAATGATCTCCCCCTGTGTGTGGGATAGTTCTGTAAACATGGTCTTGTATGTCATTCTTGGCTACCGGTATCTACTTGAGTTAAAGGCGATTTGGCCCAGCAGAAGGTAAGGCTTCTATTTATGCCCATATGTGAGCTGCACTCCCAGATGCTGACCTTGTTGGACTGGATGGCTCCACAGCTGTAGTACACACAGGACTGGCACATAAAGACAGGACGGCCGTGTACGGTTAAGTTGGTTGCATCCTGCATGAGAGTGGCCACCTCACATGTGAGTATTAGTTGAAATTCAGTTCATGCTCCACTCTGTAAAGCATGCCCCTCAGCTGGGGCTGAGTCAAAGGAGTGTCTTTTCTTAATTTTTACAAAGGCACCCAGTAGGATACCAGCAGTCTTATGACCTTTGAGAAGGTCACAGAAAATTCTGACCTGGACCCAAAAAGGCTGGCGGGGGGGGGGGGGGGGTGCTTGTGGATAATGGGGCAGGGTAAAGCATTTCACTCACTTATGCAATAAAAGAACTTCTGAATCTGTGCTGGGATCTTGATTGAAACAATTTCTCGCATTTTCTTTATCTGACATTTTGTCCTCTTTCTGCTACCTTATGCAGGGCTTGTTTAGATTAATTTTGCTGATCAGATCAAATCACTTTGCCTATATTGGAAATGACACACAGCCTCTGCGTATTTACCCGTATTTGTATGTGTGGAGAAATGTGTCTACAGATATGAAACATGAAAATGCAGAAATGCCTTCATCTCCTTTATCTTCAGTTTGTGTTTAGCCGACTTTGATAGTCCAGTAGCTACCCTTCTCAGAGGAGTGTGGTGAAAAACCACCCCTCCCCTCCCCCCTCCAATCGCTCTGTAGAGAGCCGAGTTTTGGCAAGGTCATACCACCAATCTGGAGTCGCTGAAGACGCTGAGGCCCTTGCATTTTCGTCCCGGGGTTGACCAGGGCTGACCCCTGTTTACATTCAGTCAGTTACGGGGTTATGTGTCTGGGGAGTGTGTGACCAACATGGATGGCTGTAGGCACTATGGGGAGATGCCACATGGCGGAAGGGAAAAGTAAGAGTGCCAAGTCGAGAGGCTTAGTTTCCAGGCTGGGTCTGTAATATTAAAAGCTGTGAAACCTCAGCAAACATCCAGCTGCTCAAACCTGAGCTTCTTGGTCTGTGAATGGGGATAATAATACTCTGCGAGTGTTCGTAGGGATAAAATGCTATCAGGTGTGTGAAAATTATGAAACACTACATACAGTCAACAAGCAGATTCAGCTAAGAGCCCCCAAGAACGTGTTGTGTGCCACGTAAAGCAATACACAAGGGAATTGTTCCTGCCACCCACTCGCTTGCGATCTGTAAAATGAGGATGATGTTATTAGGTTATCTCTACAGTCCCTTTCAGCTTTAGGGCTCCTTCTTACTCTGTTTCTCTATAATGGAATAATGACAGAATTTTAGAGCTGGGAGGGGCAGTGGTGAGGAAAGAAGAAAGAGCAAATAAACATCCAAAACAGGCAACAACATTTGGGGGGGGGGGTGCAAAGCACCTGGGGCTTAATGAAGCTGCCTTGGAGGAGACCCTCAGGGTCCCTGCTGGCCTACCCCGGCCCCCAGAGCAGCGAGGGCCAAGGACCTCTGGGGAGACATGGTGAGGTTACCAGGGTGTCAACCAGACTTTCTTCCGAGTGGTTTTGGAAGTTTATGGATCTGCTTTTAACTGGTAACATAACTGTTTGCTCTCCGGGCTCTTGCCCAAAAAAATAAATCCTCAAACTAGCTGCTGCCTAATTATCATCAAAGGATCAGAGGCAGAAAGTAGTGTTCCTGTCATCGTCGGAAGGTCATGCAATCTACTCAGCCCTCCCCGGGTCACTTGGTCCTTAACACTTCCTCGGGGCTTGGTAAAACCTGGATTCTCTGGCCCCACCCCCAGCTTCCGGTTCAGTTTCGCCTTGGGTGGAGCTCAAAAATTTGCGTAGCTAATAAGTCCCCAGAGGACACTGATGCTGTAAGGTTCAGAGCTACTTTGAGGATGACTCATCTCAACGATGTCAAGTTTATCAGGTCAAGCCTAAAGCAGACCGATACATACTCGTAGCACATTTGTTTTAAGGTATCGTTCACGGATCCCTGCTAGGGTAACCGTGCTGGCTCTGCGTCGTCACTGCAGGAGGAATAATATAAGTAACAGTGAAGAAATGACTGGCATCTTTGCTGTTGTGAAGATGGGGAGGACATCAGCTGCTACAGGTCCCAGTGTTCTTTTATTAGGATCCAAGAAAGAAATCTCTGTCAGTTCTCAGAAGCAGGGAGAGAAAAATGCTTTTCTTTCTTTCTTTCTTTTTCTTTCTTTCTTTCTTTCTTTCTTTCTTTCTTTCTTTCTTTCTTTCTTTCTTTCTTTCTTTCTTTCTTTCTTTCTTTCTTTCTTTCTTTCTTTCTTTCTTTCTTTCCAGAATGATTAGGATGCTTTTCCCTTCCAGGTCCCATGACTTCATTTGGCCACTAGAAAGCTCTCAGACTAACACACAGCCTATTTCTAATAAAGAGAACTTTATGGCACATATTTTAGGGCACTAATCTTCCGTGTCATATATTTTTATTTAGTCTCTTTTTCCTTTTTCTGTTTTTTTTTTCTTTTGTAATCTTACTCAAATCCTTCCTGGAACGAGGGAAGAATAAATAAATAAATGCACAAACAATGAAATAAAGGAATGGTGAAAATTATGTGTGCTAGTTCTGAGAGGACAAGAAATAGCGTGGTAATAGAAGTTGGTGTCAGTAAACGTGTGCTGTTTGTCTGTTTTAGTGCGGTAGGTAACAAAAGTGATTTACCCAAGATCCACCAGCTGTATGCTGTAGACCTGGCTCTAAAGTATAAATCTTCTTGCTCCAGCGACAGAGACCTTTTTTTCTAGTCTTTCCTGCTTCCTGTACATAAAGCATCGAGATAACTGGGTTCCTTGCCTTGGTGTTTAGTGTCAAGTTATCCAACCTGAGAAATCAATAAAATGAGTTTGCTTTGAGCCCAGATGCTCCCCTTCCCAAAGGAAATAGGAAGGGGTCAGTACAAATTTACAAAAACTTGGAAAGATGGCCTAGTCATTAATAAAGAATTTTTTTTTTTTTTTTTTTTTTAGTTGGGAGATGGTTGCTAATGTCTCCCACGTCTTGGCAGTCACTTAATATATTGGTACCAGTAGGGGCAGGAAGTGTTAGATTTTTCCAGAATTCCAAAATGATGCTTCAAAGAATTCAAACAAAAAAAATCACAGGGTGACCACGGAGAGTGATTCTAACAGTTAAGTATCGGCCACTGTTCACATAGTCCGCATCCCAGGGTTAATCAGGGGGTGGGGGCAGCTTGGCAGTCTGTGTGGATCACTCTGGACTCAGCATCCGTGAGCCGCGAGGTGTAGGGCACCCTCAAGACAGCCCAGCACCTGTTTACTCCTTTCAGGAGGCCCAGATGGGTGGGGGTAAATCCTTCCTCTTCCCAGCACCTCTGCGCCCTGCCCTCACCACACTGTGCTGAAGTTACCTACTCCAGTGCCCATGTGTCTAGACTATAGACCTCTCTCAGGGGACAGCCAGAGAAGATTCCAGCAGCACCAGCATAGGAGACCAAGCCCCTTTTTATTTACTTTGTTTTCTTTTCTTTTTTCTTTTTATTAATTTTTTTAATGTTTATTTATTTTTGAGAGAGAGACACACATACACAGAGTGTGAGTGGGAGAGGGGCAGAGGGAGGGGGAGACACAGATTCCGAAGCAGGCTCCAGGCCCTGAGCTGTCAGCACAGAACCTGATGTGGGGCTCAAACCCACGAACCGTGAGATCATGACCTGAGCTGAAGATGGACACTCAACCAACTGAGCCACCCAGGCTCCCTTGCCTCATTTTATTTTCAAGTGAGTAGATTAAAGGTGCACCGAAAAGCTTTTAACCTTGCTAACTGGTTTGGGAGTGGTCCAGCAGGGCTGATTTCCTCCTGTGCCCACCATGAGGACCTACTGGACCCTGACCAACCTTGACCGTCTTGGTTAAGGAAGCCAAACTGAAAGGAGGTTGGGAGGGCGGGAGATTAGTACGGTGTAGCCCTCCCCCTTCCCTGCTGCCCCTTTCCTAATGAATTCTTCAAACTGCATCCAGAGGAGGAGATGGGCAGAGGTGGGCCAGCCCACTAACCAGCTGCATTAATCATGTTCCATCCCTTCAGCCCAGCAAGATAGATGACCCGACAGCAGGCCAAGTGTTCAGGTGCAGTGCTAATAATAAGCTTAATTCAGCACTTTTTGATCTTCACAGGAGCCCCCATCCCAGCGCCTCACCAGTCCTATGAGGAAACGGGTACACCAAAGGCTGGCATGGGGTTCCCAGGGGCTTTGGGTTAGAGAATTGGGCTAGCATCAGCACTCCTTTTGCAGTTGGGAAGTCTCAGGCTGGGAAAGGTCACCCAAGACCACAGGAGGAAAGCAGGGCACAGTGAAAAAAACACTATTTCGTGCCGATGCTATCTGGCTGCCCAGAGAGGAGAGGGAGTAAGAGACAGACCGGCTGACTCCACTGTGCTCCAGTTTTTCAAGAACCTACACTTATGCCATTCCCTCCCCTTCTCTCCCTTTACACCCCATTTGTCCTTTGAGAACCAGCCTATTTTGTGTACAACTGATGGACTGACTATTTGGGGGGGGCATTCAAAGGCGGTTCCAGTGCAACTCCCATGTACGTGTCATGACCCCCTGAGTCCCCGATGCCCTTATTCTGTCACCCTATGCTGTGAGCCAACCAGGGTGACACGACCACTATGACTCAAATCATACCTGTAAGTGCCTGAGGGAGGGGTGGCCAGAGATGCACAAAATGTGGCTTTTGCCCCCAAGGAGTTTACAGCCCCCAGGGGAAGAGAAACCATACACATATGAAACACCCAGAGAGAAGATCTTGACAAGGTATAACTAATGGGTTGGCTTGGATTTCATCTTTTTTTTTTTTTTTCCTCCAGTGTACCAAATGGAGGAAGTATAGGCAAAGGGTCAAATGACAAAATGGTAGGCAACAGAGGGAGGGTGGATAATAGCTCATTCTCAGATTGGGCAGTCAGACCTCACATCATAAAGAATTGTCTGTACATAAATAGTAAATCCAACAAAAACCATAAGCTTTAGAGTCAGATAGACATTACCCTGAATCCTGGCTCCTCTATTTATGAGCTGTCTGGCCCCAAGAAAGCTGTTTAACCTCTCTGAATTTCAATTTTCTTAGTTGCAAAATGACCTTGATAATATCTGTCTCATTGTTGGGAGACTGATATGATTCAAGGAGGTCAAGTGTGTAGTGCTGTTCCTTGGTCAACACTGGCCTTAAAAAAAAAAAAAACACAACACTGGTTCATTCATTTACTTTCTCAGTCATTCAACAAATATATAATGAGCATCTGCTGTGTCCCAGACATTGTTCTAGACCTGGCATACATCAAGCGTGAGTGAAAAAGACAGAGTCCTTGTCACCAGGAACATGGCATTTGTGGCCAGGGAAACAGATAAGCAAATGGACAATTATCATTCAGTCTGTTAAGTGTAAGGATGAAGGAAGCACAGGTTGTGCCATGGCAGACCAAGACCTCTTAACATTTCCTTTCCCATCTCCTTAGTCACTTGCAGTATTTTTTTTTCCTTTCCTTCTTTTAAGATTATCTGGCCAACTGATTTGTTTTTTCCTTTTGCTGATAAATCTTTAGTGCTCTAAGGAATGGCTGGTCACTTCATCTGCCCAACCAGCAAGCATGACAGCCTTTCTCATCTTTCAGAGTTTCTTTCCTCCTGCCTGGTTGTCCTCACAATTCTTCAAAAGCAGGCTTAACCCCTGATTTTTCTCTGCTCTTTGGCCCAGCCATTGATCAGGGGGTTGGCAGGAGAGATTCGGTGTTGGGAAGGGTTAGGCGAAGTCCTGGATGGAAAAATCCCTAATATGGAGCTGAGGGAAAGAAGAAGCAAAGGCACATTGTGCGCACTTTGCTTCATCCACCCTTTCGTTCTTAAACAGACAATCATTTATTTGATATGGGCTAAGATTTATGTCATGACTTACGGGACTGGAGATTTGGGGGCAATAAAAATTTGTCAGACTATTCAGACCTGTCATCTTCTGAGTGCCTTCTTCAGGCGCCAAGGTTTCCTTAACTACCCAGATAAGTCTTCCAGATGACTGTCAGATTCTCTGTCAAGGGGATCAGTCTGTTTTCTACTGGGCTGCTCTATGGGCCAGCAGGGCCCTCAAGGATGGATGCTGGGCTTGAAAGAAGCCAGCCTCTGGCAGAGGGTGATGTACCCACAATGAACAACATGGCCTGCTGTGTTGGCACATGCTTCTCTGAGCTCTCAGCACTGTGGTCCTCGCAAGGAAGTGAGATGGTGAGATGCAATTGAAAGATTCCTGGACTTGAGTTTAAGAACCCCAAATTGTAATTCTGTCACAAAGTAGTTTAAGTAACTCTGGGAAAATATATTAATCAGTCTGTGCCTCAGCTTCCTCACCTGTAAACTGAGAAGGGACTCCTAGTTTCCCTAGGAATGGCTACAAGCTGACAGAGTTCCTGAACTTGATTTACAGATGCGTCATGGGCTCTTGTTCACAGAGGCACTGTTGATGCTCTGCCCAGGCCCCATCCCTCCCTGAGCTTCTGTAAGCCTTTACTTCTCCATGCCTAGTTCTCTTCCAAGGACAGCCCACGGGCCACCTGGGCTGCCTGGGAGGTTATCTTCCACCACCTCACCTCCCCCTGGCCCTTAGCCAATGCCTGATGCATACAGGAGCCCAAAAGCAACGTTGTCTCAAGTCTGAACAAACTCTTGCCATGCCTGCCCTCCAGAGTTCCCCTGAAGACTCAGGCTGAGACGGACTTCGCCTGAAATATCTCCTTCCTTGGCTTCCTCCCCCTCCCTGGCCTGCTCCCTCCCTCTAATACTACATTCTCCTGGGCCACTTTCACACGCATCCTCATTCTGGGGTCTGCCTCTGGGATCCCAAATCTGAAAAGTTGGTAGAGTTCATTCTACAAATAAAATATCCACCTATCATTTTTTTCTTTCTGTTACTTCCTTTCTATATTTCCAGTATTTCTGGCCTCTGTGTAAACTGTGCTTTGGCCAATGGTAAAAGATTGTTGAGACTGAGTAGCCTTGAGATTGTAGGTGAAATACCAAACTGGCAAATGGCTCGAGAAAGAGATTTCAGGTAAGATGGAGAATATGGAGACTATCTCCTTTAATTCCTAAAAACCTAGAAGGACTAGGTTTTTACTAAGCACCTATGCAACCCAGTAGTCAACACTCAGACATGTGATTGCAACATACATGGAAGTCTAATGGGTTGGTTCTTGGAAAAAGTAGGTGGGAAACATTCTTTCCAATTCTGAGCAACTATAGAACTTAATGGTCCTCTAAGGCACCTCTGCTTTTCCCCACTAGATTGTACTTGTTGTGGATACATCTTATCTTCCAGACTGAATGTCCCTGATGGACAGAATTCTTATTTGATGAGTCACCAAGTACCTAGACCCCCAAGCACAATGTTTAATTGTCAGAACTCAATAAACATTGTTTGAAAGAATAAAAATGGACGTGAAGAGCAGTATAGTGGTTAGAAGGGTTATCAGCAGTGGAGTTGAGCATATAGGTTCAAATCAAGCTCTGGGCTGACTGGTGTAAGTTATATTAGCCCCTTTACCATTCCCCCTCAATTTCCTCATCTGTAAAATTGAGATGACACTAACTACTTTGTGAGGTTTTCCTAAGGCGCATGAGCTATTATCCTTAGAGGAATTATGAAAGTTTCAAACACACTACAGCCAACGAACTAACACTTGCTGCTGTCGAGTCCGGTTGGTTCTGTAGTCTGAGAAAGGACAGCAGAGGCTGAAGACCTTGTGCCTTACTCAGCGATCCAAGGAGACTTGCTGACCCCACGTTTTCCTTCCATAACAGCCCATCCTGGAAGCACTACAAGGCTTAGAGGCCTTTGTTGTTTTTATTTTCGAGAAATCTTCTGTCGTCATATTATTCTCTAACAAGTGGATCTAATCAAGAAACTTTCTGATAGCACACACTGCTGTGGAAATGTAATATATGGTAACGGTGGTGCTAGAAATCAATGGGGTGAAGACAGATTGCTTACAAGATGGCATCAACTTCATAAACCTGTTTTGCTTACCCATTTGCTGCAGATATCTTTCTGGAGAAAAACACAATGAGATTCCTTTAAATGAGCATCAACACAAAGTAGAGATTTCAGATTAAAGGACTAAATACAATTATTAGGAAAAGGTTGATGGAAGAAAATGTAAGAGAGTTGCTTTGGGATCTTGGAGTAAAGAAAGAACATCCTAAACAAAAATTTTAAAAACATAAGGCATAAGGCAGAGAAAAAAGTTGAATCTGATTGAAAATTAAGGATTTATGAACAATATGGATAAAATTGACAGTTGATATTGGGAGGAAATATTTGTAATGCCTGAAATTGACAAAGGACTGATGTATAAAATGTATAAGGACCTCCTGCAAATCAATGCAAAAATACAGAAAATCTATCGGAGAAATGGGCAAAGGATGAGAATAGGAAATAAAAAAGACTAAACCCCAAAGCATAATAAGCATAAGAAGAGCTGTTCAAACACATTAGTAATCAGAAATGTGCAAAGTAAAACAATGAGACACCACTTTAAACTGGGGGAGTGACAAATTATAAAGCTAGATGACACCAGGCGTTGGCATGGATGTGAGCTATAGAAACCCTCAAGCCCAGCAGGTGGGAGCATAGTTTGGTGTAGCCATTCTAGAGAACAATCCTCAGTCAAATGGAGCTCACACAACCCAGGACCCAGCCAATCTGCTCTGGGAATACATTTGGAAGAACTCTCTTGGAGCCACAAAGAGGCACGTGCTAGACCCCTCCTCACAGCACTGTTTGCTGGGCAGTGTGGTGGGGATTCTCTGAGATTCTATCCTGAGGAGTGGATATGCCACACATAGAACATGTACACCATGGAACACTTTGCAGCTAGAGGAAGCTGTAGCCTAAATGTACATACAGTAGCCCAGATGGAGCTTCCAAGCACAGCATGAAGTAGAGAAAGTAAAAACTTGAGTTAAATTTATTACTCAACTCAACTTACATAAATATAAAATGTGGATTGAAAATACACGTAGTTTGCAAGAACATATGCACACATCAAACACGTTAGAATCATTGCCTATGGAGGTAAGAGAATGAGTGGGGAATGAAGATCAATGAAGATCAATGAAGATTCCCTACTGGGAATGGGGTCCGTGTTTTCTGTCTTTGTCTGGTACCTGCTGAGGTTGAGGTGATTTGGGTCTTTGGTTGAAGACACTTGAGGGTTTTAGAAAATGGCAGCTGGACTTGGTAGTGGTGTCATCTGAGGTGTCATCCTCAGCAATACCTTGCAGATATCCCCACACTCTTGGGACTTGGCTTTTACTTTGCAGGCATAGGGACAATTTCTGTCATTAGCCAGGTGACACTGGGCCCACTCGTGTTAACTGAGATGCTTGTGAGGCAGAGGTAAATGTCAGAAGGCCAGCTGATTAAGTTACAATGAGAAGTAATTGTCATACAAGCAGAGCGTTAAATGCTCCATGATTAGCGCGTTGTCTCCCTGTAGTCAAACTACAAGAGAAGCCAAATCATAATCAGAAGTTTTCTTTGATGGAGAAAGAGATAAAACCAACAGAACTTAAATGATGTTATAAAAAGTCAGTCAATGGACAGAGCTTGAGGGATTGTCACGTGCCGGAGATAGTCTTGCTAATGAGAACATTATACCAGGATCATATACCTATGGAAATTTGGATAAATATGTAACACCTAATCAAATGCACTCAAGTCAAAAATACTCTGAAGATTGGGAACATAAACAAAAGCTTGATTCCAGACAAATAACATAACCAACCACCTTAGGAGAAACATCGCTGAGAACAAAACCCCCCTTGGTTTCTGCAGACAGGGGATAAATGTAAAGAAGGCTTCTTACACCTGTCAGTGCTGAGTTTTACTTAAGCCCTGGATTCCAGAAAACAGGGAAGGTAAGAAACATCCCATCCTTTTCTCTTTCGGGAAAGATCCACCTTTCTTCAGATAACCTGGGTAAGACTCACGGATGCCCCCCTTGTTTACCTATGTCAGGGCTAGACACAGATCCTCTCAATTCCCATTCTCTGCCATAAATGATTAGCTGAACCATTTCTCCCCACTGATCAATTGGAAAAAAGTGCTAGTTATCAAACTTTGGTTAAGCTTCTCTCTCTCCCCCACATCCCCGAACTTTGGTCAGCATTCATCTCCACGACATCCCCTCCTGATAATAAGCTGGCCTTGGGGTCATCCCCTGCTCTGCTGCCCTATCATGCCACCCTTCCAGCCAATGTCCCCAGCCCTGGCTCTTTCTAGCCTGGTTTTCTCCTCCCTATAAAAGAATACCCCTTTGACTCCTTGGGATGCTTGCAGATCTGTTACAGGGTCTCCGTATTGCAGTAGCTCCTTTCTCCATTCTTGAAATAATCCTTTCTAGCAGTCTCTCTTCACCAACTTGGGGTTTTTAAAATTTGATACACCTCAGAGACCTTCCCCTCCAGCACTCCTGGAGGAGATATGCCCATCTCAACTCTTTGTAAGTATGTCAGGAAAGGAGAGAGGGAGGAAGGACAGGGGTCCTGAGAGCTTGCTATGTGCTAGGTGCCTCAGTGGCATTTTCCCTTCCTGTGGGAATATTCCATCACTTCATCACCAAGGCTGCTTGATGTTCCCAGTTGGCCTGGAAACCCAGATGCTCTTGCCCAGCTTCTACTTTAAAGGTCACCCTTTGATGTTTCTATTGAAATCCCCTCCTCCTTGCCCTTTGCATGGTTCTTTACTGATACATTTATTTATTTAAATTTAAAAAGTTGCAGACTGACTTAACCTGGCCCATCATTTGGGAAGAAAGTGGCATCGCTTTTGATCCCCCAAGGCTTGTGGTCACCTGGGGATTGTTCTTCATTTCATCATGTTGGTGTGGAGTGATGTCCACCCAAGTCCCTTGTATAAGGTATATTTTTTGCTCATCAAACATCTATCCTGGTCTCTATTCCCTTCCCTTCTATTCTTGACCTCCTTTACTTCCTCCTTATGTTGACCCATTAACAAATGAATTAATTGGTTCACTACACTGCCTGTGTTTCAAGGGTTGTTCTAGGTACTAGAAACACATAGACACCCTGTCCCTGCCACTGAGTAGCTCCCAGACAGCAGTGGAGACAGACATACAAAGTAATATAGTACAACACGATTAATCCTGTAATAGAGATATGAAAAAAATCACAGTGCTGTAGATTGAGTTTAAATCAATGTGTGTTGGGGAAACAACGACAAAGAGCAGACAAGCAGCAATTGAAAATGTTTCATGTTTTATATCTAATACCCAACCTTCCTCAGGGCCCTTAGATAATTCCTTCCTTAGAGGTCACAGACTAGATAATATAGTTCTTCCTCTGTTAGGCTACAGAGTCTTTCATAGGAAGGAGCTTGAGAAAACCACTGAATCTTGATTTTGGAGAAGCAGCCTCCATGTTGGTTTTTCGGGGAAGGGGGAGACAGAGAGAGCTCTGGCTTCGATTTCCTTGTCATCCATCCTTGTCTTTCCACAGTCCCCGACAGCACAGAGAAACAGGTTGGTGGGGCACACCTTTGGGCCCCACCCCACCTCACCCCACCCCCTGGTTTCTCCTACACTGCCTTAGACTAAAGGGTGCTCCAGCAAAGGTGGTCCTAAAGCTCTAGATGACCCTGTGGTTTTGCTCAGGAGACCTGAGGCCCTTTATTACAGGGCTCCCTGTCTTGCATATTTGGCAATATTTATAGGAACTTCACTCAGTTGCAGAGGAAATTCGGATTGTGGGCAATGGCCTTCTCTTTCAAAAATGCTCTGCAGGGATAGGCACCAATCAATGAGTCAGGCCTCTGCTATTTTATTCGAAGGTTGGGCCCACAGGCAGTGCTAAACACTGGGATTTTCTATTCCCCTGAGCACTCCACTGCTGGCATTAATAGATTTTTTTTCAATTAGGAAAAAAAAAAGCCCACCTTTCTTAACACATAAAATAATGCAACTGTTTTACAAATGAATTAAGGACCTTCTAACCTTGACAAATGTACCCTTAATCTTTCTGTGATGTCTTTAAAATCCCAAACCACTTATGAGATGAGACAGAGGCTAAGAAAGAGAAGAGAATAGATACAGTGGAGAAATGAACTCTTCTTAGTTCTCTAAAGATAGGTTGTTTTCTTTCAATTTTTTTTCCATTAATGATCTTCATTTCAACATTTACTCAACAAATATACAAATGTTTCTTATGTGCCTGGCGCTGTGCTATGTGCTGGGGCATGAACATGACCCTTCCCTCAAGCTGTGTATAGTCAAGAGGGACTGAGAATTTACAGATCCAACACAGTGACTGCCACTTTGGAAGTCTTTAAAAATATTTGATAAGCGAATGATTAATCAGTAATTTGTGACTGGAGGTATTCAGTTCAGATACCTAGAGCTGTATGTTTCTTTATGGGAATTGGAAACCAGTGAAAGGGTTACCAGGAAAGACTTTGCAAGGATCTCCTCTGGGTATTGTTTAAGTAGAACTATCTTTCTAGAACAGTGCTCCATACAAAGGTATGACCCCTCCAAATTCCTGTGATCCTGTCCAGACCTCTGAATCTCTGTAGGCATGTTCCATTTTGCTGCCAGCATTTAAATCCTTCACATAGCATTTCCTGGGTCTAGTAGTAAAAGCCAACTGCCAAATTTGGGGGGAATTTTGTGAGCCAGTTGACATCATATTGATAGCTTGAAATTGACCATGGTGGGAACACTTACACCACAGCAACTGGCAAATCCTTCAAGTCAGCACACATATCGCCTCCCACAAACCCTGCCCCGGAGCCAGTCCACCAGCATACTCTGCCTGTCCTCCGCATACCTCAGTCATGCAGCTGATCTCATTGTCACCACTGGACCCATCCTGGGTGGCCTGACTGCTTGTCTGTCCTCTGGGGCTGGAGGTCCTGTTTCTCTGCCCTGTTGTCTGCCTTGTTGTCATGAGTGTGTTGTTACCCCAGTCCCATTACCAGCTCCTGGCCAGGTGGCTCTCTCACCTCTACTTAGGGACTTTGAGTCAGGCCAGTGCCCCTCCCTTCCTGGAAAAACATTGCCATCAAAGTCAAGAGAGACTGGACCAAAATTTGGCATCTTGCATACTCTGTCTATATCCAGTCTTTATTAAATGCCTACTATAAATATAGACATGACTGTCTTTGCCCAATTTAAATTCCCACCACCTCCATCAGAGAGATTTTATGGTATGATAAGAAAGCACGTGCCCTGGGGAAACATGAGCCCAGTCAAACCCTAGCCCTGTCACTTACTAGTTTTGTAGTCTTGGGCAAGTTACTTAACCTTTCGAAGCCTCACCTTGCATGACTACTGTTATCATTAGAGATGATGTATATAGCAAGCACTAGTAAGTGTTAGCTACTATCTCTCACATACATGTTCATTTCTTAATTTGTCTCAAAGAACTAAATATACTCTACCAAAATCCCTTGTTGTCAAGTGGTATGGTAGGGAGGGGAGGGACTGTGGGGAAAAGGATGTGATGCCCCAGTGTGGTGGGGGCGAGCCCTGGAGGACAGCAAAGCCAAGGTGATGTTGAAATTAGGTAGAGTGAGCCAGATGCCCTGGCCAAAGGAAACTGATGTTGTCTCCCTTCCTCTCCCAGCCATGTTTTCCTTCTCGCCATCTCAGCAGAGGTTGTGATTTCTTGCTACCTCCTGGGAATCTTGTGTTTCTTTATTGCTTGCTTTCTCAATTACTTCTTCCCACTTTTCCAGGAATTTATCATCATCATCATCATCATCATCATCACCAGTTGGTTTAAAAACTTGGGACATTGGGGGCGCCTGGGTGGCTGAGCGTCCCACTTCAGCTCGGGCCATGATCTCACGGCTCGTGAGTTCAAGTCCTGCATGTGGCTGTCTGCTGTCAACACAGAGCCTGCTTGGGAACCTCTGTCCCCCAATTTCTCTGCCCCTCCCCCGTTCATGCTCACTCTCTCAAAAATAAATAAATATTTAAAAAATAAAAAAATATGGGGCGCCTGGGTGGCGCAGTCGGTTAAGCGTCCGACTTCAGCCAGGTCATGATCTCGCAGTCCGTGAGTTCGAGCCCCGCGTCAGGCTCAGGGCTGATGGCTCAGAGCCTGGAGCCTGTTTCGGATTCTGTGTCTCCCTCTCTCTCTGCCCCTCCCCTGTTCATGCTCTGTCTCTCGCTGTCCCCAAAATAAATAAACGTTGAAAAAAAAATAAAAATAAAAAATAAAAAAATAGACTAAAATAAAAAGTTGGAACACATAGACATTCTCCCAACATTCTTCTTCCCCTAGAGCCTGAATCCTGACTCTTTCTAGCACATACTATGGTCACTGCCTCAGGCAAGGACTTGGGGCAGCTGCCTTGGTAACCATATGTCTTCCAGGCCTCCCCCCTGCCAGGTCCCTGTCTAAATACCCCTCCTCGGTATTTTCTGACTCTTAGAAGGGAGACATTGTCACGGGTGTTCCTCAGGATAAATCCTGCCCTACCCTGCCTGCATCCAGACTTGCGTGGGCACACGCAGATACTCAGCACTCAGGTTATGTGGTGTACACGGGACAAGGGGGCCACGGGGAAAATTACTAAGGGAAAAAGGACCATGAGCTCCCTTCCTCTAGCAGGCAGCCTGGAGTGTAGCTACGGCAGGACCATCTGGACTCATCAGGGGACCCCACCACGCAACCAGGGGCTGGTGAGAAGCCAATGAAAGTGGCCTCCTTCCTGAGGCTGCTGGAGAGGAAGCTGGGCAGGAGGGAAGCGACTTACTTACATTAGTGGAGATGAAGAAAGGTCAGCAGAGGTGAGTGAGGGCTACAAGTATTGCTAACAGAATTGTGAGCCTTTCATCTTTGGCCGAGGCTGGTGTGACCCAGAGCCTAAATAGAATGCAGTTGACTTGTTTTCAGCTGGTCTGTGCCCTGGTATAAACTCAGGCATATGAGAACTCCAGGCCAGGACAACCCTGTTTTACAGAGTCATGTTGGGCAGTCTCCCGACCTCTCTTGAACTTCAGCATCCTCCTCAGTGAGGAGTTGACCTGAAGCTGGTGTATAGAGAGAAATGTGAAGATACAGCCAGCCTTCCCAATAAAGATGCGTTTCATGGTACTGAATAGAGATAAGAAACAAATCTGAAACCTTAAACACTCTTATTTACATGCTGTATCATGAACGTAGCATGCACCCTTCAACTGGGTTTCTAAAACACCCCATATTCATGTAGATTTAGATTTTATTCTACATAATAGTAGAGAATCTTACTAGACTCTTTGCTAAAAGGATATTTAATGACTTCCCATGCTCACCACTAGGAGTTTCAAATGCAATGTTGTAATATGAGTTGATATTAAATTTGCTCCCCTAATGTATATCGTATAGGTTGTAGATTCAGGTGACTTTTACAAATGACTTGAAGAATGGCATGTGGGTATGCTCTGCTCCACCACGGGCTCCTGACTTCCTATATGGAGCAGAGAGCCTGCCAGGAGGCATGCCACAGGCCAGCTGGCTCCCACACCCGTTATCTCTCCCTATGCACCCTGAAAGGTATTTCTGGACTCTAAGGGTTCTGCTCAGACGTGTCCTCCGAGAAGGGCAGTTTTATCAGGTCACTTTGTCCTTCACTCTCACTGTGCCCTTGTGTTTACCGCCAAAGCATTCCTCCTCCTGAGATGTACTGCAGCACTGAGGGACACCGATGTCTCCTTGAGAAAGTGGCATTGTCCCTTATCCCTCCCCAGGTGTCCATGCCTTCTAGATGCTGGCAGGTGATGCCAGGTGTGCTGTGGGGTCTAGGCCACCACTCTGAATCAGATCTTGGAGGGCTTGGGGTCGTGGGGTGACTGGCTTCTCCCTACCGTAGGATGGTGAACAAAGAAACACAGTGCCTTCTCTCAGAAACCAAATAAGTGGTGTTCAGAGCCAAGGCAACCAAGAGGTTCAGCAAAGAGTCAAGGAGGGGTGTGGTCTGCAGTGGCTCCAGCTGGGCTCCAGCTGCCATGCCTCCATTCTTTCTGGGCATTTGGCATGTCAGGACATTACACAAAGCAAGTTTCATTTATGTGGTATGAGGAGCATGGGAAATAAGACAGCGCTGAGAACTGGGAAAGCTGGAATCTAGCCCCGGCTTTGTCACCAACTCCCTGTGTGAGCGCAGAAGCACTTTGTCTCAAGTTTCCTGCACTGTGAAATGAGAGGCTGAAAAAGATGACTTCCCAGATGCCTTCCAGCTTCAACCATCTATAATTCTGGCGTTCTTCTCAGCAGCCGCCATTAACAAAAATGTGTAGTACTGGCAATGTCTATCTATTCTTCCCACCGCCCCCAAAAGAATTCATTCTCTTCCTCCACCCTCCCTCCCTCCTCCTTCCTTCCTCCCCTTCTTCTACTCTTCCCTTCTTCCATCTTTCTTTCTTTCTTTCTTTCTTTCTTTCACTCCTTCCTTCCATCAAATCTGTGGGCAGATTCTGAAGATGGACAGGTCCATTTGGAGCCCCTGCCCAGGATCATCACCATGCTGTCTCATCTGCTGAGAGTTTTCCAACATAGGAACACCTTTGATGATCGGCAAACAAAACCATCTCTACTTCAGAATCTTCCTGCTGTCCCCTCCCCGTGAAGATTTGCCTGATTGGGTGTGGAGCACTTACACTGAGGACTTGACCTGAGTCAGGTGTGAGTGCCTGGGTTCTTCTGTTAATGTGTCAGTGTTCCCAGACAGTGCTGCTGTCTCCACGAGTGCTGGCTCCCACCAGGGACCCTGTGTTCATTCTGCTCTACCTCCTGTCATGGACCACAGCTGCTCCACCAGTCAGGATGGCCTAGAGCCTTCTACTCATGGTGCGGTGTTGGGACTAGTAGTGTCAGCATCATCAGGGAGCTCCCAGACCTACTGAATCAGAATCTGAGATCCCCAGGAGATTTACATGCACATTCAAGTCTGAGAACTGGCTGGGGGCCTCGAGATCCTGTCACTGTCAAAGGGTGTTCCTCACCCTATAAATAATAGCAACAATTAACTACCCAATGTTTTTATTTCACAGAGCTTTTTCACAAATGTGATCTTTTTCAATCTTTACTTTTGCAAAGTAGTTTTTACTTATTTTACCCATTTTTAGATTAGGAAGGTGTAGTGCTTAGCAAAGATGACAGAACCATAAAAAGAAGAGTTAGAACCTGAACTCGAGACCCTGTACTCCAAACCTCCATGTCCTGCACTGTGCCTACTAGCACACAGGTACCTACGTCTGCCCCAAAATCGCTCTTGTGCCTTAACGAGGAGGGTAGTTCAAGCTGAAGCGATGTTCCTTATGATGATTATTGGGGCAAGCTCCCTGTGGTCACCCAATTTGTATGTTTGCATTCCTTGTCTTAGGCTGCTGGTCTGCTCTATGGAAATAGATCTCAGACCCTGTTTGCGTGTTTTTATTGCCCACTAATCAGAAGTGAGTTGCAATTAGACTGGAGTTAGAAAGTAATGGTGTAGTAGTTACCATGTAGTTAAGCAGTAATGGCAGACGATTACATGTCTGGCCTTGAGATTGAACGTGATATCATTGGAGCCCACCTCCTCTTCAAAGAAACAGTGAATACACACACGGTGTCACTGCGGATGTTACGAATCAACCAGGCAGGCCTGGTTCTTTTCCCCTCTCCCCCTTGTTTTTACTACGGTTCTGGGACTCAACTGGATGCCAACTGGATGCGTATTGGCAGCCACTTAGCTGCTTTTGTTCCATGCCATTAAACTGTAGCTCTGTTTCACGAGGGGAGTCTCCATCCCAGCTGGCTAAGAGGAAACCATTTGTTCGCTTTTGCCCACCCTGCTGGCAGATGCCCTTCTCAAGCCTGGGAGCACTGCCTCCAGAGAAACTTCTCACAAAGCCATAGGGTCATTGCTTACAGCAGGAAGTGAGAATCTCCAACATGGCTGGCCTGAATATACCTGCTTTGTAGTCTACCGAGGAGCCCAAACCTGCTTGTCACCTCCAGGAACATATTGCTGGGGGAGCAGCTGACCTGGGTGCAAGGACTATTTGGAGCTCCACTTTGGGCAATGCGATTCATCAAGCACTGCCCTCGCCTTCTGCCCAGGAGTGCCCGGCGCACAAGCTGTGATTCATCTTAGAGGCTGAGGATTCCATCGGGCACTGACGTGCCTCTTCGGCTTTCCATCTGGCTGTTCATTAGTGCACAGCTGTGCCTTGCCAGCCTCATGGCCCAGCTGGGGAAGGCTGGAAGGTCAGCCTTCTGCAAAAAGAGAACAAGTGGCTTCCATGAAAAGAGGATCCTGCCACACTGGGATGGTGGGAGTATCTCTTAGTGACCAAGGACCTTTTCCCTTCAGTCCCCTCCTCCACAGTGGTCTACTCCACTTCCCTCCTGGGCCATCTCTGGCTGTTTGGCTTCCTAACAGAAGACAAGCACAATACTCAACCCAAAGAGCATCCCGAAAGCAGCCGCCATTCTTGAGCCCAGTGTCCGTTGCTGCCCAAAGGGCCAAAGGGAGCATCTAGAGCCTCTGCCAGCTTGTAGCAGCCAAAACTTGGTGCAGAGTCAAAGCCCAGGACTGGCCCCTCCAGGACTCTCCCCAGAGTAGCAAGTACGTCATCCTGCCATTTCACTGCAAGACCACTTTACCTTCAGGGGACCAGAAAAGTCACACGGGCAACTGACCTGACGTATTGGACAGAAGAGAGCTAAGTGGGCTCAGTGAGTCCAGCAGTCTCTTGTGTGTTAGCCTGGCTGGGGTGAAAACGAGTATCCACTACAGCTAGCTTCGGACCTAAGAAGGGAGTAGCCTAATTAACGCTAGCCATGAAAGCACAGCGTTCAGAACTTGAATAGTCTAAGAAAATTCTCCAATCCAAACCACCATCTTCCGGATGAGGAAGTCAGGCTCTGGTCACATTGTGAGACTTGCTCTCAAGACCCAACACTGGCTAGGGCTGAACCAGTAGCCGGGTTTATGGTGCTCAGGGAACTGGTGATAATCAAATGCACGGTCCTGCTCCTCTCTTTGAGAAAAAATAGTGCAAACACACAGGTTTTGTGTCAGGGTGGAAACTACAGTGGCTTCGGTTTAAGAAAATGTTCATTCTGATGCATCACTTCCCTAGCAGCTCAGTCTTTTGTGTAAATCACTGGACTGAGATTTACCCATCTATAAAATGGGACTAATAAAAGCCACCTCACCAATTAAATGAAGAAGGGGAATTAAATGGAAAGTAAAGTGCTGTATAATTGTTACAATGGGCAATTTCACATAGACGGAGTCATTTTTGCTAATAACTGTTTCTTTGGCTGTACAGGAAGCAAAGTCCAAAAAGTGATTTCAAGGGCCCAGAGGTAGTTTCTGGCACAGAACCCTCTCCCCCTGGTTTAGAAGAGAGTAATAAGTGATGTGAGCAAATTGCTCAGTGAGCACAGAGCAATGAGTGTGGACTGCCAGCTAGGGCTCCTCTCAGCTTTATCACCAGCCCGTTAGAGAGCCGCTGCTGGGTGTGGGCGGGGCTGCCCCAAGTCTGATAGAATAGAGACAGGCAGAGGGGACTGTACAGAGGATACATAACACCCAGGCTTGACCCAGCAACCTCACACTGCCCTGCCCTGCCCTGTCCCGCCTCGCCCCTGCCACCTGGCTCTCATCACGGCTGCCAAGAGGAGCTGAAGAAACTTGTCTGCATTCTGGAGCTTTCCCTATTCCCTTGCCCACCCCTCCAGCAGAGCTGCTAAGGAGCAGAACCACAGCCCAAAGGCTGGCAGGGGAGGGAGAGGGGAGAGGGGCAGAGCAGCTGAATGAAACACACTGGCACAGTTGAGCAGAGCAGCGGCGGGTAGGTAGTTCAGAGACTAAGACCCCAGGATGTGCTCACGAAATTGAGTCACACGGGTCACGCTGTGCATGACATTGGCGTCTGATGTCCAGTGCTCGAGCAGTCTGGGCTTAGAGGCCCTCACTGGTGTTGGCAGGTGTGGGGAATGCCGGTTCACGTGAGCCCAGTCTCAAATGAGTTTGCATGAGTTTGCTGAGTTTAAAAAAATGGCTTCTAAACTCTAACTCGCTTTGTAAAGTTGAGTTGTCATGTTTAGTCCCATACTGGCCTTCCTGGCAGTTTGGCCCCTAAACCACGGGCGCGTCCCATTTTCCAACTGCTGTGAGCTGCCTGGATGTCCCAAGTGTCCTGTTGGTTCTAAGTATGAAATGCTATACCCACCCGCCCCTCTCCCCTCTGCTGTTGCTTTGCCTTGATTCAGGCCTTCATCCTCATGATCCCCAAGAGCTCTGCTTCTTGACTGGCCACTCCATTCTGGCATATGGCAGCAACTCAGTACATACTGTTAACCAAATGACGGACATGATTTACTGTAACAGGCCCCTTGCTCGACTCCCTGTCTACATCTGTCTTCACTCTAGCCTGAATCCTGCTGCCAGATTCATCTTCCTGATTAAAATCTTCTAATGTGTCCTCACTGCCCATTGAATTAAGTCTAAGCCCTCAGTCTGAATTCCCTGCTGGCCATGACACGGCCCCATCTGACCTTTCTGGCTTCCCTTCATGGATCTGAGATCCCCACCAATCTCAGCTCCATAGTGCCCTTAAATTCACCCCCTGAGGTTTCCAGCTCTGTGCATTTAGGGATCATTTCCTCCCCTGCCCATCGCCCCTACACCCAGATGCATCCATCCAAATTACACACAAACATTTCTGTGCCTTCAGTGTCCTAACCTATTACATGAGTTAATCATAGTCCTACCTCACAGGCTCATTGTTTAAATCATTGGCCCAACATTAGTTACAAAGAATATGCTTGATAAGGTCTTGTTAATATGACTACCTGCTCTTCAAAGTCTTCCTCAAATTTGACCTCATTTAAAACTTTCCTGTTCTCCCCCTCCCTGCCCCCCACCTCATAGCAAGGTCACCTTTCCCTTCTCTAAGCATTTAGAAACTCTCTACATGTGCCAAGCTGTGCTTGTCCTATCTTTCCTGCTAGATTATAAGCACCTCGGAGGCACAGATTTATACTGCCCAAAAGTTCAGAGTGTGGCCTGGATTGAGTCTGCCCTGGTTCAAATCCCCATTACACTGCTTCTTGGCTGAAACACTTTGAGCAGGGTAGGTATTTAGCCTCTTTAGGCTTGGATTCCTTCTCTGGCAAATAGGGATGATAATGTTGTTCGATCCATGAGGTTGTTAAGAGCCCTGTGTGAGATGATCCACGTAAAGCACTAAGCATAGTGCTTTGTACATAACACGTGTTGGGTAAATGTTAAGTATTTTTGTCATTATACATTTCTGTATCTTATATACCTAGTGTAGAACTTTGAACGTTAAACAAATATTTGGAGGATAAACCAGTCTTAGAAACTTAGGATCAGGAAGGAGCACATGAGGCAGAACGGCCTGACGTGCTCTCGCTTTCCTGCTGGATACTGCTGTGGGGTAGGGAGTCGGGCACTCGCAGGTATATGGCCCAGCTGAGGCAGGTGGCCTCCCCAGCACTCATTCATGCTGAGAAGAACTATGTAAACAGGAATGTGGCTGGGGGGGAGGAGGTAATCAGAGGCCAGATCATTGTTACAGGAAGCTCACACAGGAATCTAAAGGGAGCAGTAGTTCCCGGGGGGTGGGGAGCCACCGAGAGCCTCACAGAGAAGAGTACAAAGGAAATGGAGTTCCAAAGACCCTTGTGTTCTACTACACAGCCACGGCGTGGTGCCTGTTCTTCAGTCCCAAGGGGAGAGCAGCCTTTAGTTGAGCATTTCCTGTCTCTTGGCTGTCCCCAGCTTCGTGGGGAAGTGTCAGATGGGTCCAAAGTCAGGGACACCTCTGGTGTCTCATCCTCAGCTTGACCAGGGGTACTGATGTTCTGGCACCCTTTGCAGCTTAAGAGCTCTGGGGAAGAAGAGATCTCTATTTACCTGGGAAAGCTCTCCAGGACCTCCAGTAGCAGCCAGCTTGGCTTCCACTATTCCCACGCCAGCCCTGGTGATCCCTTTTGATATCTTTTTATTTCTTCTCAAATAACCCACAACTATGAAAAACAACAGGGTGATTTTTCCACCCATTCTGTCCGGAAACCATCAGTCCCAAGTGTCAGGAAAAGGGAATACCTCGGATGCAAGAATTGCATCAGAGCCGGAAGTTTGGGCCCACGAGAGGGAGTATGTAGGGATGTGTACGTGGCCGTGCAGGGGACCCGGGGGGTGACACAGCTCTGGGGCTGGGGTGGAGCACGTGCTCTGGCACTGCCTGGCATTGGTTCTGCCAGCAACATCTGGGGAAAAAAGTTTTCTTGGCCTGTACACCACCCTCTCCTTGGGGACACGCAGAGGCCTCAGTGCCACCCAGCACCACAGTGTCCTTATTTGAAAAAAAAAAAAAAAAAAAAAAGCATGAAAACACTCACCATGTAAGAACATGGAGAGGATTAAATATAATTATAACTATGAATAGTCTGAATCTGGCCTAGAACTTGATAGACCTCCAGTAGATAATGGTTGAGACTATAATTACTATCATCACTGCCCACCTATAAGTAAGATCAGTCCTATATTCAGATTAACCTGAGGCTCTCCCAACATTTTTACACGTCCAGACATGTTCTTTGGAAAAACTCAGTTTTTCCTGGTGGAGAGAGCCTGTGGGGACTAAGAAGCCCCTGGCCACGAACTGCACAGCTGCTGGGGGAAATGGCAGGTCTGTAAGGGCCCAAGAAGCCAGCTGCCCCTGTCACTCTAGAGACAACCCATCAGATACATGATGGTCTGAAGCAATAAGGACCACTGGGAGAAATGCCTCTGAGTCTATAGTTTTTGGCTCTCAAACAGTGTCTGAGAATCTCATGGAAAGCACATTAAAAAGGCAATTTCTAGGGTGACTGGGTGGCTCATTCGGTTAAGCATCTGACTTTGGCTCAGGTTATGATCTTGTGGTTCATGTGTTCAAGCCCCGCATCAGGTTCTGTGCTGACGGCATGGAGCCTGGAGCCTGCTTCGGATTCTATATCTCCCTCTCTCTCTCTCTCTGCCCCTCCCGCTCGTTCTCTCTGTCTCTCAATCTCTCTTTAAAATAAATAAACATTTAAAAAAAAAGGCTATTCCCCTGGGAACCTTGGAAGAGGTTCTGACTTCATAATTCTGGGCAGGGGACTGAAAATACACCCTGTACCAACATGCCAGGTGATTCTGAAAGTGTCTCTGGAGCCCACACTCCAAAATGCCGGCCTCAGCCAACAATGAAAGCATGTTCTCAGGGCTTCTTTCTCCCCAGGGGAGCAGGCACAAGTGTTGTGATTTGGGGCAGCGGGAACATCTCCCACAGCCTTGTCAGGATCTCTGAAATCTGTGGCTTAGATGTGCCTTTGTTTGAAGGGTACTTGAAAGGGATTAAGGGGAAGAGGTAAAGAGTTAACTGCTAACATTGCAGCTCAGATGAGAAGATGGGGTGTATTCGACTGAGAGCTGGGGTTGGAGCTTGCAGCTGTCATCTGGTAGCTGAAGAGCAGGGCTTGAGGAGGGAGAGGAGCCGCAGAGGCAGGATGGAGAGGGCCTGGGGACAAACTTCCTCTCCAGCGCTTTGCTGTTTGGCCCAATGCTGGCCTGGAGGGAGATGGAAAGAGGAACGCACCATCCCCAAGGGAAATGCCAAGCAGGAAAGCAAAGGAACTGCCAATTCATTCAATTTGTCTATCAGATCCCTCTGGGCCCTCGATGGGCTTTCTATGGCCATCAAGGTCAAGTCGTGGAGAATGCTTATCTACAGGACTCTGCAGAAAACAAGAGAAATCTCATTTTCTCTCAAATTTAATTTTACCCTGTACTCTGAGAGTGTGATCCTATCAGGGCTGGAGTGTAATAGCCCAGTTGAAGGGATCAGATTGGATTTCGATAGCACCCCGAGCTCCCACACGGCAGGCACATCAGGGCCCCAGATGTCTGCAGTGCTCAGGGACTCTGAGAGGAGAGGATCTGCCTCTTCTCCATCTCCAGCAACTGATCCCTTGGCTTTAACATATTGTCAGCAGGGCTGAGACACTAAAAAATGTCCTACAGAGGCAGGCTAAGACGTTTCTATCACAGGTTCCCAGGGAAATTGGGTTGTTTTAAAGTTTCTCACCACTGGAAATGATGCCAGCCTCCTAGCCCTCATCCCAGGCTTCCAAGAGCAGGCAGGGCCATCGAACTGAGATGGTACCCTGCAAAGGACAGCTGGCAAGCAGACTATGAACACAAGAAATGCAGAAATATGAGGAAGGGCTGCAGAAACAGAAATGCAGTGAAATGGGCAGTGCATTTTCTTGCTGTAGAGAAACAGAGGTGAGAGAGGGTGGGGACGAGTGGGAGTAGCCTGGCTGTGGCCTCTGCAGCCTTGAGGTGGGGGTCAAGCACAGAGCATCAGAAGGGCGGGAGCTAGGGGGCTCAGGGGCCCCAAGAGCCTGAGGGCCTGAGTGTCAGCACTGAGAGACCAGAGTCAACACCACAGTTAAAAGGCCAAAGCTGAGATTTGGAAGCCACAAATTTTATAGGATAGAAGCAAGAGCCAGATGAGGGCAGAGGCCATCAGTAGTAGGATGAGTGAATAGAAATACATAATAATTCTAGAGAATAGAAGCAACACTGGTTGAGCACATGGTTCCTCATGTAAATAAGTTATCAGCTCTTTGGGACGAACTTCATCTGAATACTAAGTGCTGGGGAGGGACTTACTGATACAACCCCTGCCCAGAGGTCATTCCCAGGACTCCGCTACTCAGAGCTCTCCGGGGGGCCTGGAGCATCATTGCCATGGCTACTGAATTGCATACCAAAGTCTGGGAACAGGGTCTTTCCTTCAGCTGGACCTTGAGGGGCTCCATGGCTCAAAATATATATATATCTGAAGTGAAAGGTTACCTGGACTCTGAGGACAGGTCTGTAGAGTAGCGAGGTCCCACTCGGCATGTGGAGAAGAGAGCCTTTTGTTCAGGCATGCCGAAAAGAGAGACCCTTGTCATACCCCTAAAAACTGCAAGTGGGTAAAGTCTTTCAATGGAACCTTTCCTGAAGTCGTAGTTGAATGAAGTGTCTAGCACTAACAGATCAGAAGTTGAAAAAATTATGTTGCTTTTGTTATTTAATAATAATAGCAGCCATCCAAATGGGTGAGGTGTTTACCATGTGGCAGGCTTGGGGTTGGGTACTACATGTAGCCTGTAGCCTGGACCTCATTGCTAGTCTTAGAACAATCCCATAAGGGTTCAAGACGTGACTCCCAGACTTATTCTCTTTTCCTCCCTCTGTCTTTCTCTTACTCTCTCACCTTTTGCAAATAGGAAGGTTTGGCAGATAAGAGGGTTTTGGCTTCTGTTTCATATACACGTCCTCAGGTGTTTAGGGAATCCCTTTCCTACCACGGCATTTAGCTTCCCTGTTAGGCCTCCTTTTAATGAATAAAACACAACCTTTTAGGGCTGTCAGGGCTGTTTCACACTAAATTTACTTGGGCTCCTAACTCCACCTGAGAACCCAGCTGAGCTCTGCTGACAAAACAGAGGTAAGCTGAGCAGCTTGGGAAGAGCAGGCTGGATTCTCATCTAACAAGTGGGTCAGGACATTGGCTCTCGGACAGTGGTCAGGTGGCTACTCTGGAAGAAAGGGATGGGGGCAAGGAGGTTAATTTCATTAATTTCTAGTTCTTCTGATTTGCAACAATTAAAAAGACTGATGCTATCCAGGACTGGGAAGAACGTGGGGTGGTGGGTGCTCTCAAATGTTCACAGTGCAATCTTTGTGGAACATGACCTTGGATGTCTTATTAAAGTTACAATTGCACAAAACTGATTAGCAATCCCTGATTATGAGTCTTCATTATAGAAATACAGATATATATATATACACACAAATATATGTATACATATATATGTATAAATACATACACTTGTCGAAATACAGATATATGTATGTATATATATGTGTGTGTATATATATATATATATGGACATATATACATGTGTATACACACACACACACACACACACACACACATATATATATACACTGGTCATATACACTGGTCAGTTATATCTATAGTCCTATAGATTGGGAGAAAATTTACAGGGTAATGTGTACTGATTGATTCCATTTGCCAAATCAAACAAACAAGAAAATGTGCATGAGTGTATGTGTGTGAGTGTGTGTGTGTGCACATACACAGGCACAAACATTGAGAACATAGGAGAAGGATGCACACCCTAAAATGTGAACATCAGTCATCTTGGTTGCACGGAATTAGTCAGTGGGATATTAGCACTTTCTTTATACACCTATACATTGTTTTACATATTATAAAAAGCATAGAATCCTTTGGGTTAAAAACTTAAATGAAATTATAATTAACACTATTTAGAAAAACCAGGAGGCATGAATGGCCGTTAACTGCCCATCATTGCTAACAATACCAATATGTGATCCTCACAAACACAACTCAGCTCTGGAGGAGACAGGGATGAAGTAAAGGACCACCAAGGTGCCCCAAGGGACCCAGTGAGACGACATCTCGGCCTGGACCACCCAGGGGAGCATCACCTAAGCGCCACTGGCGCTCTGACGTGTAGTGCGCATGCTCAGGCAGCTTCCACTCTACTTGATAAGCTTTGCGAACAAACCCGAAAGAGCAGCTTTAACAAGGCAAAAGTAGCTCTGGCAAAAGTGTTTGGCAAACCTGACAATTAAAGATGGCGTGAGCAAAGCCGGTTTTCAGCTCCCAAGGCCCACCAGTTCCCCCTAAAGAACGGAGGTCTCCTGAGGGCATCCATTAGCACAGACTGAAAACGGAGGACATGCTTGTTGATATCATCTTATTTCAACATTGGATTATTTGAGTCCACTTGGAAAGTAGGGCCTAGGAGGTAAAGAGGAGGCGAAACCACAAAACTGAGATCTGCAAATACTGGTAACCATGAATTTAGTGTTGATATTTTGTTAGACCCTGCAGAGGCAATGTAATTCTTTATCTTAGTAAGACACCAATAAGTTACAAAAGTTTTTGAATTAAAAATAAAAGTAATATAAATATTAATCTCTGATAAATGCCTATTTTGTGTCATGTACCTTATCTTATTTAGTCCCCAGAAGAGCTCTGCAAGATCTCATTATGTTTCTTGTGTAAATGGCAACAACGAGATGGGAAATTTGCAACCGTGACCATACAGACGGTATGTGGCAAAGCTAAAATTCAAACCCAGAGCATCTGGTACCCGTGACACAAATCCAGAACTTCTAAGACTAAACTGGGACTTTTCAGTGCACCGTGATGCCTTATCATACAAGGTTACAATGACCCTTTCCCTCAGAAGGACAATAGTCGTGGGTACAGTTCTCCTTATAGGGAAGATACTCACACCATTCCCAACTATAAGCTGCCCCTTCTGTCTAGAAGACCTACATCCTCTCCTCTGCTTTACAGTAATTTATTGCTTATCTCAAGGCTTGGTTCAACTTCCCAAATTCAGACATGTCCTCTGACTTCCTATGTTATAGAAGTTAGCTTACTTGTAACTTTCTACATTGTGGAACTTAGCTTAGTTTTGTGTGTGTGTGTGTGTGTGTGTGTGTGTGTGTGTGTGTGTGTGTTAAACTCAATTTGTCTACAAGGGCTTTGAGAACAGAATTTTGTATTCATTTAAGTCCCACAAAGCCTAGCACAGTGCCTGACATTCACAAGCTGCTTGACACGTGTTTCATGAACAAATGGATGAACACGAAACACAAATGCATGAAGAGCCACTGCTCTCAGGCTCCCTGTTAGAGTAAAATCAGAATTCCTCCTGGCAGGAGTACTTAAGAGACCCAAAACTGGGGAAGTCAGAAAACACAGAGTCCCCAGAGCAGATTAAGAGTCCAGCTTTGAAATGAGTCTCATGCCAACCAAGATGTGATGTCAGGTCCTAGCATTCCAGAGAAAGGTGCTGCTCAGGGCCATGGCACATCAGAGTCCCAAAGGGATGCTGAGTGGGGGGAATAGCAAAATATTTGGGGCCTCACTAGGTGGGTTTCCCCTCCTGAATCCCCCATACAGTTGTGATGTAAGCCCTAGCCTTGTAGACAGAATCCTGCCTTGGTCAGGTGAGGATATAGCTGGGACTGTCACAGCCAATGGAGGACATGCTCAGCTCACCATGATGAGTAGCTGGGCTCTGTAGTGCTAGGCCTACCTGAAACACCTGGAAAGCCAGTACATAGTTCTGCTGTCCTCACCAAGCCCAGAGGGGGAGACGCAGGATGTGGCAGGGTGTTTCCTTGGGTCCAGAATACACATTTCAGTGGTCACGCCTGACATCCATAGGTGCTGGAAAATCTTTGTTAAGTGAATGAATGCATGAGTAAATGAGAATGAGGATAAAGAGAAAAGAAATACAGTTCACCTTTTCAGGTTCCCAGGAACTTGCTCTCTTTTCTGCCAATACAAATGCTACATGTATCTTGGAAGCCTGTTCAAACACGCCTCCATACTGGCCATGGGGTTATCATCTGTGGGGCTCTTCGTCGTATTCATATTTCAATGTGTTTATGGATTGTTTCCTTAATAAGTTCATCTGGATCTTGTAGGCCAAGACTTTGTCTTATGTTCTTTTCGTGTTTCTCCTACCTGTAGCAGACAGGACTGAGGGATAACTGACACCTTTTGAATCCCTCTGCCTCCAATTACGACGAAAGAAGGAAGTAAAAGGTTCCAGAGCCAGCCAAATGGTGGGAAAGGAGGAGAAAAAGAGACAAGAGATTTTGGTGGCAAAGAAAAACCATGTTTTGCACAATCTAGCTTGTGCTAAAAATTAAAATAGAAACGGCTTTCGAGATGGCATGTGTAATTACAATTAATTAAATATTCTGTTACTGAAATTATTTAATTACCAAAGCTTCCCACAACCTCAGAGTTGATTTAATCACAAATGCCATAAAAATTAGGGAAGTAATAAATGGATGGCCTCTTAGTACATTCCATGGTATAAATGAAACTTTCTGCCAAAAATGGGAGGAAGGGAGAAAGAGAGAAGAGAAAAGAATGAAGCAAAGGCCTCCTTACACTCCAATTTGCTGGGGTTTATCTCAGAATGGGAGCAAGGAGAAGAGGAAGTAATTAGAGAAATGCCCCAGAACTAATGTGCCCCCAGCCAGACTGAGTTCTGACTGCAGCAGGGGATAGTGAAAAGGATGTGGGTGTCAGCCAGACCCAGGCCAGCCCAGCGCTGGCAGTTACCAGCACAGTGACCCTCCCGACTTGGTTATTTTCAATCATTGAACTGGAATAGTAATAATAAAAGTAAGGCCAGCTCACGAGGTCGCTGTGTGGATGAAATAAGTCAGTAAATGTAAAACACTTGACACAGCGAACAAACCATGGTACATTCCGTGATGATCAATTCCCTACTTTGATTTTGAAAACAGCTTGCTTTTTAAATTGGGGGTACAGAGGAAGTTGGGGAGGAGGGCACAGCGGTTTGCCCTACATTTCAGATTCCCCTGAAGGATCAGCTTTTTTTGTGGACTGATGCTGGTGCTCATGATACACTCACTCCACTTGTTACCTCCACGTCTCCTTCCTCCATTCCATCCATCCAGCTGCCCGACACCTCTTATCCTGCGTCTCCATCAACTCTGGCCTGTCTCATCTGTGAGCCCCAGCTCTGCCTTATGTGCCAAGCCATCTGTTCTGCTGATGGGGCTTCGTCTTCTTTCACATTTTGTTTTCTTGGTTTAAATTATTGTCTGTCCATCTTAGGCAAGGGTTTTATCTCAATAGCCCAAGTGTGTGTAAAGAGTAGAATGTATCAGAGAGGAAATCTAAGTGCGCAGGAGCATGGAAATGTGGGCATTGGTTGTAACTTAGTATATTGAAGCAAGAAACAGAACTTGTGGACTTGAAATATTACAGTTGAAAAGGTCCTAACACGTCCCCAGACCTGCCTGTCTCTACTGTCCTAAGGTCCAGGTGCAGAAACCAAAGCACAGAAAGGGAAAGTGACTTGCTCATGCTCATCCATCACCAGAAGTCAGTCCCAAGGTTCCCATTCCCATCAGATGCTCTTTTTGTGATAAACCACTGCTTTTTCATGGCAAATTATAATTTTACAGAGTATTACTTATCACCAACTCCCACCCTCCTCCAAACAAAATAAAACTCAAAAAGAGGTTGCCATGGCGATTCTAGGTTGTCTTCATTCTCTCAACAGCATGCTCCCATGCCAATAGCTTATTGTCAATGCTCCCTGCATGGCCCCCACTCTGGCCTTTTGTAGGTGCTGGTGAGCCTGGCCACGGGTACCTGGGACAGGAGGTCTGCTTCCTTAGACAGTTAACAAGATGCATCCCCAAAACACAAGAGGTCTGCTGCATCCCCCACACACACTCTGAAGTTAAAGATATGTTAGAGAGTTGTTCTGCAAGAAGATGATCCTAGCACATGATGGGTCTGACCCAGAGGTCTGCACTGACTTAGAAGCCTTGATCAGACCTGACATATCTGGAAGTTGTTTGACTTTGAGCAGCCTGGAAAGTTCTGTCTCAAATACATTCACCAACATGTGGGTAAACTGAAGAGTCCCTTCAAACTTTGCCCCAGGGAAATGGATGATCTCTAGCAGTTTGGAAATTCTCCAGTGGGGATTTGTCCTGGTTTTAACGTTTGCCTGCAACACTGGCCTGATAATTCCAATATTCAGCAAGAGTGAGTTTTCTTATCATGACTCCATCTCTACATTTGTAGAACACATTTTATCAGGTACTTGGCAGGAGATATGGAGCAGCAAGGAAGTAATTCTCTTGTATTGGACTGATTTGAGAATTTTTAATAAAAACTCCCCAAAATCCAGTTGCACTGATATAGATGGAATTGGTAGTGTGTGCCTCAGCCTGAATTAACTCTATAGAGACTGAATTAATGATGGGACCACTCAGCAATCATCCCATGCTTCACCTCCTGTATGATGCTGTACTCACCCTGACTGCAGAAGATGCTCAATCAAATCATAGAGCTTATTCATCTTGGACTATTACAGTTCATAGAGGCCTATAGATTACTGAGAAGAGAGTTAGCATTATCCGCATTTGGATTCCTGAGTGTTTATTTTAGAAATACAAGAAATCTATTGCAGTCCAAGCAGATTTATGTTTTCCTCACACAGATATGAGGCATGCTCAGTCTCTGAGGGTTATTTATTACATGTGACTGCCTGGGACTCACCTATTTAGGCTGCTGTCAGGCCACCCCAAGGAAGCCAGCCTCAATCTTCATTTCCTCTCTACCCAGGTCCCCACGACTGGACCTTCTGTTCCCCCCACCCGATGGACCATTCTTGTTCCAATTCCCAGACCAATCCAAAGATATGAAAACAGCATCTAGAGCGCCTCACCCACAAGAGTTGGGGTGAGCATCCATAACCTTGCTGAACCAATGCTCAATAGTGACCACTGCCTCCTCCATTATCAGAATCAGGATATAGCATTCCTTGGATAGTTACATGAAAATAATAATGGTGGTGATGATGATAATAATAATAATAGCTAACACTTAAAAATGACTTATATGTTCTAGGCAGTGTTGTATGCACTCTACACCTATAAATGCATCGAAGCTGTCCCACTAACAGCTGAGTCATAGTTCATCCCTGAGAGCCCCCTGCCCTCTTTCCCAGGCCCCTCTGATTCTTTGCTGATTACCTGATTCTCCTGCTGTTCCTAGTACCTCTTCTAGGACTAGAGACTTGCCCTTGAGCCCTAATTCAAGGGCCAGGACCAGTCACCCAGGCACAGAATTCCCAGATAATGATTGTATTGTCTTCTGTGTGATTTCTAAAACTCTTCTGTGAGGCCTTTCTGGGGGCCCACCTCCTGCCCTTGGAACTGTGGTGCTTTCTGCTGTGTGATTCTTCACCACAAGGCCCTCTCTGTTTGGCCACTGAACCTCATGGGCCCTGGAAAACCCATGCTTGGTTGGGATAAGTCCATGCCAAACCTTTACCTGATGCTTCAAGTCACAGTCTGAAATAAATAATCCCAGATGGTGAGACTGGGATCATTGTTCTAACAACTGAGTTCCTTTTGGAACCTTTGTAACTAACATGCATTGGGTATGACTTAAACCCAATTTATACCAATAATGAAAAGAATGATAGTGCAGTTCCATCATGGATCTCACAGACTCAATTCTGAAAACTGATGGGAAAGAACAGACTTAGTCCATATGAATCTAATGTTTAAGAAAGTAAGTGATAATGAAAGATTACTGAGACATTCAAGACAGCACTCTGGACTTATCTTCTGCTTATTTCCATTGCTCTGCAGCACCATGAGTTCTAATAGTCCCTGATAAATAGCATGCTGGAATATGATTACAGAGCAGACATAGTTATTACATGGTGCAGTTGTCAACTGTGCAGCCATTACCGCCAACGTTCAGGGATCCATAATAATGAAAGCAGAGATAACATGGATAATTAAAACTTAAAGAGAATCCAATATCATTTTTAAGCCATTTAGTCTCTCCCACACCAAATCTTTTCTCCTAACTCACAAATATTTAGACTACATTGAACCGTACCTCTTCTTTCTACTCATACCTACCCTGTGATGGAGGGAGATAGAACAAACTTATGGAAACACAGAGAGGAGCAAAAGAAAAAAAATAGAGAAGCCCTGGGTAATCCATAGCCTAATTAATCATGCTTGGGTGACAATGAGTGAGAGGGAGTACATTTATATTTTCATGGTAGGTTCATCTTTAGGGGCCAGAATAAGCTAGGTATCAGCTAATCAGTGCCTGGCTAATTAAGTATTTGGATGAACTTCTATGTGGCTCCAAGAAGAAATCTTCCACTAAGGGGGAAATGTCAAATCTAATGTCGTCTGGACAAATTTTCATCGTCTAAAGCTTGTCTCAGCTGTGACTTTGGATTAGATCTCTTTGCTGAGGCTTCTTATCTGTACATGTGGACTCATGATCACCATCAGGTGCTGCTCTGCAGACAAGGAGATTCTAAATATAATGAGGGAGAAATGAGCATCTTCCACAGAGGTGGCAAGCTCCTTCACCCCACCCCCTTCTCCAGTGCCCCTTAAGAGAGACTCCTGTATTTCCAGGGTTCTTCTATTACTTGTCAGGCTGCATATGAGCATGTAATTGCTCTTCTCTGTGGAGCAGAATGAGTTGTTCTCTCAAACAACTAGTGGCCAAGTCCATCTTTCAACAAATCACTCACCCATAGGGCTATATTAGCCCATAATCCTTACTTGTTTGTATTAAGAATATTTTTTTTTCCATAAAGAAGTAACACTTTTCCTTATTTTTGTTTCTCAGCTTACTCTTTCTATGAGAACACAGTTTTATTAAATGAAATATGTTTTTCTTGATTCCTCTCTTTCTCTTAACACCTACATCTAATCCATCAGTAAATTCTGCCAACTTAACCTTCAAAATATATGCAGAATCTGATCACACCTTTACCTCCACTGCACATATCCTGGCCTAAGTCACAAGCATCTCTCATGGAAGCTGATGCCCCTGTTTCTATCCTTGCCTCATTATCGTCTATTCTGTATGTAATCTCATGTCCTATCGTATTACCTCTCTTCTGGCTTTCCAGCTTGTGCAAAGCAAAAGGCAAGAACCTCATTGTGACAGCTTGTGATCTCATCCCAGCTAATTTTCCAGCCTCATCCAGAATTCCTGGCTTATTCCACACCAGCCACACTGGCTTCCAGGTTCACTCCCAACTTGGGAAATGTAACCCGTTCCTTCAGCCAGGAATGCTCTTCTCTTACCTATTCACATAGTTCCCTTCCTGACTTCACTTTGGTCTCTTTTCAGACGTCCTCTATTAGAGAAGCTTTCGGCAACTATTCAATTTAACTCCCTGTTCCCCTGGCCCTGCAGATTTTTCTCCATAGAAGCTGACACACCCACAAAAATGTAACCTCAATAGTATAAGGGTTTTTACAGTTTACTTTACTGCTACATCCCCAGTGGCTAGAATAGTGCCTGGTAAGTAGTATATACTCAATAAATATATGTTGAATGACAAAATAAAATCAGTGAAATAAAACTTCTTGCATATTTGGTAGGTGACAGGAGTAACTACATACTTCCAGAGATAAATATTTTCTTTAAAGGGAGAGAGTGAAGATTTTGTCGCTGTATGCCTTTTACTCTGCTTAGATACAGGTGAACATTTGGGGCCATTGAAGAACTTCCTTTTTTGAACCTCCTTTTTCCCTTTCCTATATATGGCCTATGTGTTCCAGGCAAACTCTGAGCATACCCTTCTGGAATTCTCATCGTGAACTATAAGGGCAATGAGCTCCTTAAGTACTGGGACTGCTGCCTGGGACAGAGAATTTAGGGGGACTTGGTTGTTAAGCCAGATGCTGGCACCATTACCCTCAGCACCAGTGCCACCAAGATTTTTGGCAGGTATTTGATTCAAAGTTTGACTGTTCATCTCATTAAGAACTCTCATTCTTAAAGCCTACTGTGCCCTGTATTCTACAAAAGACTATTAAGTAGCCATATTTAGTGGTTCTTTGCTAAGTGGAAGAACCCATGATCAGATTTCTGATGCCCCCTTTGATTTCCCCTGGGCTCACGGGAGGAGGGTGGGAAGGAGGATCTCAAACTGTATGCATATTTTCTCCTTTGCAAGATAATGCTCTCAGCCACACTTTAAAGTCCTAGAGCCTGATATTAATTGTTCACGTACTTCACCTATCAACAGTATGTTGTAACCAATGAAATATAGATATTTGTAAGTGGGATGACAAGGGTTGAAATTACCATAAAGCACCAGGAGCAAAAAATAAGCTAATTAGCCTTCACAGGATTTTAAACATGTGATCCCTTGCTCTACCAAGTAGAGGTGTTTTACATAAGATCCTATAACTGGCCCAGGTGGAGTTGAAAAGATGAAGGCAACCTAGTTCAACGTAGAACTTCTGAAGCATGCTGTTTTCTAAATTATACTAATTAATGATATTTATTTATACCTTTATTAATATACTTGATAACAAAAGAATTCAAAATAGCTGATAAAGGGATCTACTATAAAGCAAAATAAAATACATAAAATGTAAGGAAAGGGGTCAAAGGAAAATAAAGTAGGGAAAAAGATGTGTTTAGATAATGTGACGTAATTCATGTTTTGAAGTCTTACATACTAGCAAGAGGCCAGCCACAAGTTTGCTTTCAAGCTTCCCACAGCCAGTTTCAGACCGAGACAGTTTTATGGTTTGCATTGTCCATAAGGTAAAAATAAATGAGTTATCCAGGAAAAGTTTCTAGGTGACAATACTGAATACTCCTAAGTGCCCTCTTAGGTAGAACACAGTAATATACAGATTCATATACTCAACAGCATCCTCCATCACTCACTGCAGAGAGGATACAATGGGGTGGAATGACCCATGGGGCAGGGAGTTTTTACCCCATGGGTAGGAGAAGGAGGATGCTCAGCAGTGCAGTGACCCTCCTTAATCTATTTTTGTCTTCCAGCTAGGATTAAAAAAATTTTTTTCTCCATGTCTGACACTGGAATAAAAAACTGCTTTTTACTAATGTAGCCCTTTGTTCATGAAGCTAGGTTACAAATAGTTTTCCTCTAGCCTCCAGGAGTGTGCTGAGAATCCTTTGTATTATACAGGGGGAAGATGTGTTAGTGAATTATTGGTCAGGAAAGCCTCATAACACAGGTTAAAGAAATGAGCTATCCAAGGTGCTGGAGTCTATCACTATAGGAACAAAATGGAATTTTCATGCCCTACTCTCTTCACTTCAGTTCAATAGACGTTTATTGAAAACCTAATATGTGTTAGGAACTAGTCCCTGCTATCAGATATGTTATAATCAGAGGAGGCAGAGAAGTAGACTCACTACCCAGGGCCAGTCAACTCTTAAGGATACATACGCTGACAGCGAAGTGGAGGGGCCTCTAACCCAGCCCAGAGAGATTAGAAACAGCAACCCAGAGAAGGAAATCTATGAACTGAGTCCTAAAGAATATTTCCATTACCCCTGCCCCCAATCCACAGGAGATAGTATGTGAAAAATATATGAGCATTGTGTGCATGTACCTACAAGCAGCATTTAAGTGTTTGTGGAGTGCACGCTGGAGGAAGATGGTGTTGCAAACCCAGGAAAGAGCATATGCAAAAGCAAGCAAGCATGAAACCTCAAGAAAATTGGTATATTACTGAAACCTGTGGTTAGAGACAGAAGTTGCAAGAGCTTCATTTGGAGAAGCACCCAGAGGCCAAATGATGAAAGAAGCTTGGACTTTTTCTGTAAGCAGAAAGGATTTACTAAGGTGAACGTGACCATATTTGTATTCTATATCACCCTTGAAGTTCTGCGGAGGAAGGATTGGGGTTGGAAGCTGGTGGGGTGGGGGGAGAGTAAAGACCTGGAGACTGGCTAGGTTGTTTCAGTGGGCTATGAGAAAATATGGAGACCTGAAATAGGGCAATGATAATTGGAAAAAGGGGAAAGGGATGGTTTCAAGAATCCCTGAAGGAAACATTACCAGAACTTTGTAATCTATTGGAGGAGGGGGGAGGGGAAGAAGTCTAAGATATCTCTCCTATTTCTAAATGGCGATGATGCATCAGGGGGAGACAGGAAGAGAAGCTTATGCATATATGTGACCCTTCACCTGTAAATGAGCCACTTTATAGATAGATGTTAGCCCCTAATGCCCAATTCTATAATCACTCTCCATATCCTGGAGATATGCTGTAGGCTGGGATAGGAATTATTTTCCACTACATCAATCTCTAGTTTGAAGGCAGTATTATGAGTTGGAAGTGTTTGGAGATAAATGTCAGGAGTTCTTGGCCTCTCCTAAGCTATTGCCGAGTAACAATAATATTGGTCACCAACTCTCTGTGGCTCAGTTTTCTCATATGTACAATGGATGTGTGACAAGCCCTGCCTACCCATCTCACAGTCAATGTAAAAATGAAACACTGTACATTTGGCCCTTGAACAACACAAGAGCTGGGGGCGTCAATCCCCTCTGCGGTTGAAAATCCATTTGTAACTTCTGACTCCCTAAAAACTTATCTACTAATAACCTACAATTGATCAGAAGCTTTACGGATTACACAAATGGTTGATGAACACATATTTTGTATGGTATATCTATTAGATTCTATATGACAATAAAGTAAGCTAGAGAAAAAATGTTATTAAGAAAATCATAAGGAAAATAAAATGCATTTACAGTACTGTACTGCATTTATTGAGAGAAATCCAAGCATAAGTGGACCTGCACGGTTCAAACTCCTGTGGTTCAAGGGTCAACTGCACTTTATTAGACAATGGTTTTAGAATACATATAAGATGCAAAGGTAAGATACTGCTGTTATTATTATACGAGGGGAAAACAAAGCCGAGGGTGGTAAGAAAGGATCTAGGAATGCAACAGCAGTTCTGCAGAGCCCAGAGAACTTTTTAATCATTTCCCTCCTTTTCATTTTCTTTTCAGTATGCAATGAAAAATACATACAAATATGGCCACAGAAGTGCTGCCAAATTCAATACTCATAATATCTATTCAATATTCAGCAATACACATGCAATATTGCAGATGGTTGTGGGATGTGATGGTCTCTTTCCAATAGTTCCAAAGGGGAAAACAAAATGTTATAAGACAACAGCCAGTCATTTGATGCATCCTGATTGTTTAAATGATATGAGAGTCAGCAATCATGTGCAAATTAAAACATAATTATGCACACAGACCACCCAGGATTAAGTAACATTTCACAGATGCATGCTAAATTACTAAACACCCTTTGAAATAAGTTGTGACCATCATTTGCTATTTTCCCAAGAATGCTATTACTAAAAAAGTCAAAGTACAGAAATATGTATTGCCTTGAGAATTAATAGTATGCGTGTTATAAGAGATGGTTACCACAAATTGGGGTATGTGTTAGCAACAAAGTAGTCGCATTACTCCACAGGGTCAGTAAACAATTTATGTAAACGTGCACCAATAGGAATACATACATTGCCCAACAGCATGCCATTCCCCCCTTGACAATGCAGGCTATTAAGCTCTGAGGCATTTGGTCACAGTTTATTGCAGACCCAATCAGTGCCACCTCATCATAACCCCCAGATGCAAGCAAGTATGCACTCTCTAATTCTGGTGTGAGCCATATCACACCTCAGTCCAGCCAGATCATGGCTGTGGGCAGAAGGGTCAAGAACATGGTAGTATTGGACTTACCAGTCTAACAATTGGAAGATGAAGAAAGACCATGTGTTGGGAGGATACACATTATAAAGTAGACCACTGGTTGATTCCTCATTGTTACCATTCCTCTGCACCCCTCGCCCAGTTCCACAAAGCTGAGCAATTCCAACAGAAAGATAACCCTGACGGCAACACCCTGGGGCCATCTTGTGAATCATGGCCCTGAGATCTGTCTTCTTTTCTATGTAGCCCCTGAAACTAGGCTACTCTCCATCACCTCTGTCTTCCTCCACTTGTCATGGTGCCAGGCAGGTGGTAAACACTCAATACATGTTTGCAAAATACAGGACATTTTTAGGCAAGCAGAAGCCATTTTCTGGTGTTCAAAAGTCCTTGCACATTAGGAATTCTTACTGAAATCCAGGAATCACTGAGTAAGTTACACTTCTACTTTCTGTGTCAGATGCCTATTCATTTAAAGAGGAGGAAGAAAGTATGTGAAACCTGTCTATTCGCCACTTCATATGTATGAATAAACTTCTATTCTTTACATGATTTATGCTTTTGTGATCCTTTCAGTGTCTTAGGAATGAGCTATTAGTCAATAGAAAAGTGAAAAAGTTAGCAAGTATTTGTTGAGCTCTAACTGGGTGTAAAGCTCTGCGTTAAGTATAATTGAAAGATTTCTTGAAAATTACAATTCCAGCTGAGAAGGTTAAAGAGGTACAAATGAAGTAATTTGGAAACAATAATAAAATGACATGTGTTTTTAAATGAGCATGAAATTTGAGAGTAATTTCTGTCCTGCTTACTTCCAAAACTATTTTAATCAACATATAATAAAACATGTGGGGGCGCCTGGGTGGTGCAGTCGGTTAAGCATCTGACTTCAGCCAGGTCACGATCTCGCGGTCCGTGAGTTCAAGCCCCGCGTCAGGCTCTGGGCTGATGGCTCAGAGCCTGGAGCCTGTTTCCGATTCTGTGTCTTCCTCTCTCTCTGCCCCTCCCCCGTTCATGCTCTGTCTCTCTCTGTCCCAAAAATAAATAAACGTTGAAAAAAAAATTTAAAAAAAACGTGTATGCAGAAAACAATTAAAAATAGGTCAACACCAAGAAAATGAAACAGAAAGATAATTGTGCTCCTGATTTGGAAACATGTGGTCGCTGCCACCAGCATGAAGGTAGGCTTTTAGGATTCCCAGCAGCCAAGGCAAAAATGGAAAGGGAGCATTATGGGGTCTAGAATCTTCATGACCACTTAAGAGGAGACATTCTCTTGAGCCAAGAGAAGCAAACATTTTCCTGGTATTAAATTCTAAGAGGAATTTATAATGTGGATCATTGTATCAGGAACATTGAACAACATAATGGACATATCTTCCACAACAGTTTTTAGAGAAAATGTGGAAATGTTCTTCATTTGGCTGATTCTTAAAATGGCCTTTCATAAAAGTCACGGGCATGATAACCAACACGATTCAGTGAAGATATTTCTGCAGGGAACGAAGTTAATGTAGTCCAGGAATAGAGCTTTCTGAACAACCCAACAAGAGTCAGGGAGAGAACTTAATAAACATTAAGCAATAAATGATTGGCATATACTTCTGTCTAACTTAAAATTTATCAGTTATTTCAGCTAAGCTTTTGTCTGGAACTAAAAAGCAGTTGCTTCACTGCTGAATACTTGGCAAATACTAGAATGCTGAATGAAGAGAGAGTCATATGCTTTAGATATCAGACCTGTAGACATGACAAAGCTGATGTTTTTGTTACAAAAGCTAAGAACCCTGACCACTCGTCTTGCCTGGACTAAAGGTCACAAGAAGGGCTTTGGACAAGGTCATGCCTGGGTGCCAAAGCAAGAAGGTGAGTTTTGGTAGTATATTAAATGGTGAGCGTGTTTGGGGCAAGGAAGTAAAATAAAGATGTTCTAGTTGCATACAATTATACGATCAAAGACTCACCTGCAGTTTCCCCCTTGTGCCTCATAACTCAGGCCTCTACAAACGTCCCACCCATAGCCTCTAAAGGGGCTCCTTTCTGACTCAGGTAGTTATTTTGGCAAAATGTCACTCAAGACAGAAGGCCAGCTTTGCATGTGGATTTGACTATACTGACTGGGTCACTTTTTATGAGAAAGAAGTCACACAAATAGTGCTGGCTTTATGGGTAGGCAGAACACCAAGCTGCCAGGATGACAGAATGTGGTAGAGGAACAGGTGCAGAACCAGGTAAAATTCTTACTGCAAGTAACTGTTCCAATGACTCATCATAAAGCTGCCAACTCCACCATTAGAGATTCACTTTTTGGGCTTCTCATCTTTAAGGGGTTGTGATTTTTTAAAAAATTTTTTTAAGTTTATTTTTTTTTCTTTTGAGACAGAGAGAGAGCGAGCAGGAAAGGGGCAGAGATAGAGGGAGGGAGAGAATCCCAAGCAAGCTCTGTGCTTTCAAAGCAGAGCTTGATGCAGGGCTCAATCCCACGAACTGTGAGATCATGACCCGAGCTGAAATCAAGAGTTGGGCACCCAAACAACTGAGCCACCCAGTACCCCAAGAGGTTGTGATTAAAATATGCAGTATAGACAGTAGAACCTTAATCTTTGGCCAAACACTGATAGAACCAGATAGATAGATATAACCCTGGCCCAGAGATTACAATCTTTCCATCTTGCAGGCCAAATAGGCCTGCAGATATGTTTGCGTGGCTTGGAGAGTGGTTTGAAAAATGAAGTTTTCAGGGGCGCCTGGGTGGCGCAGTCGGTTAAGCGTCCGACTTCAGCCAGGTCACGATCTCGCGGTCTGGGAGTTCGAGCCCCGCGTCGGGCTCTGGGCTGATGGCTCAGAGCCTGGAGGCTGTTTCTGATTCTGTGTCTCCCTCTCTCTCTCTGCCCCTCCCCCGTTCATGCTCTGTCTCTCTCTGTCCCAAAAATAAATAAAAAGTTGAAAAAAAAATTTAAAAAAAAGAAAAATGAAATTTTCACATAAAATTCACATTTTTTAGTTTTCTTAAAAAATTAGAAGTTCTGGCAACACCAGGCTCACACGACCTATGACGGCAACCCACTGAAGCAAAACAGTCTCGACCCTTCAGTCACAGTGGCCTTACCTACTTTGTTCCAGTCCCTACAACTCCCTCGTATTTTCTGCCAGGCCTGCTGCACCCATTTGCATGACGTGTCTTACCCCAAGGTCATTTAAATTTGTAATCCTTTGTGACTTAATACCCTCAATGTATGTCCCAAAGAGGGGAAGGGATTTGCTCAAGGCTGCACATCTAGTTAGTGTCTAAGCCAGAGGTGACCCCACCTTCCCAGGCTCCCAGTTCTCTCCACCGAAGATCTAAGCCCTCAGCAGGCAGGACGGGATGGGTGCCAGTGGAGGCCACCCCCTCATCAGGGAAGAGAAGTCAGGAAAGCACCAAACACAAGCTTTGCTCAGTTCACACTGTTTTGCCCCAGGCTGGCTCTGCCTGCAATAATATTTTTACAGCATCCTCCAGAAAAATCAATTTGTTTAAAATAGCAACTGATTTTGCCCTGGGTGAAAATGTTTGGCATATGCAAAAAAGGGAGCATTGTGTTTTCTTTAAAGCTCTTCCCAACCTATGAACAAGTGGAATTGTTCACCGCACACATAAAAAAAAAATTGTTCAAGTGTATTTTCTTGGGAGAGAGACAGATTTAAAATTTAGGGATGTAGGTTTTTATCTAATTCTTTAAGAGTCTTTCTTTCAGCCACATAATGCCTTTCTTTGTTATAATATTCAGAAATATGCTTGTCACTATTTTGTGCTAAAAAAATAAAAAGTTCGTGGTCTAGAGCTCTCTTTAAGGAGAAAGAAGCAAAGTAAAGGGAGGAGGGGATGTTGGAATAAATGGTTTTGCCTAGATGGAAAAAAAAAATCACAGGCAGAACATTTCCAAGCTGCTAAACACCAGAAGGAGATAACAGGCAGTGTGTGAAATGCCAATTATGATGGTAACAATAATGAAAATGGTCCTAAAGCAGTCCCTACTGTGCTTCAGAAAGCCTCAAGCCCTGTGCAGACTTGAGTCCTCCAATGCCCAGATGTTCTCAGCAGGGGGACCTTCCTTACCTGGAAGCTGTGTGATCCCAGGGGTGGAGGGCAGGAATGAGAAGCCCCCGGGGTTGCCCTCAAGAGAAAGTGCCAAGTCCGTCAGTCCTTTTGCTCCTATGCTAGTAGCTTGGTTTCTTTTCCAAGGCAGAACCCATTTCCACTTCTGTACCCGGCAGACCCTCCCCCCCAGCTGTGTGCAGTGCAGATGGTGTGAGGAGTCAGTTTCTGCTCACCTGGTTCTCCCTTTCAGAATCCCCACCTTTAGCCAAAATTGAAGTAAGCTCTCTTCTCCTCCATGAGGCCATCTCTGGTCCATGGGGCCCTCCTCCACCCATCGGAATTTTATTTAAATTCCTCTCCTGCTAACTGTTGCTTGTAATTCCTTCCTCGTGTTTAAATTGTTCTGCCGGGTTTTACTGTCACCATCCCTAACTGGATTGTAAGTCCCCGGAGACCTGGAACAGTGACTTAGCTATGTTTGTACCCTCCTCCCTTAAGAGCGTCTACAGTAAGCCCTCAACAGATGTTTAATGAATACAGGGTTCCACTTTAAAAATAAATAAATAAATTAGCGGCTTTGCTGGGCAAGGGTGAGCTATGTGATCCCAGCGAGGCAGGATGTAGTGAGTCACAGGAGCACAGCGACTGTCACTCAGCCAGTGTCCCATAAGCCAAAGGGACCACCTGGCCTGCACACCAGCCCCTTACTCCACCATCACATGGCAGCAGATGGCTTGGCATCCTAAGAAGATGGAGATTGCCCAGTTTCGGTTCCCACCGTTGCAAATTGTACCCTTTTCTTTCTCTGTCTCTGAGAGGGGAGTGTCCCTGTCTCTGACAGCCTACCCTCTGTCCTGGCTCCCCCCTCACCCATCAGCTGCCCTTCCCCCACACACTTGTTCAGCTTTCCCGGCCCCGTGGCCCTTCTCCTTGTGGCGCCAGCGACATCAGTCTTGGTCCCCATCCTTAAAGTCGCCATCCTCTTCTGCCCACCCCTTGCAGCTTGTCACACCCTTTGTCCCTCCCATCTCTGTAGACATGTCACCCGTCTACCCAGTCACTTGGCAAAAACCTTGCTTTCTCCCTTTCCTCTGAGCCCCCTGAAGGTCCCATGTGTGGCCATTCTTGTCAGCTCGGCTTGACACCTTGTCACCTTGCTCCTCCTCATCTCCTACCTGGGGCAGCAGCAGTTACTCCTACCCCATGACCTACATCCCACCCTATCGCCAGAGGGACCATATTCCTCACTCCTGGCCACTCCCCTCCCAGATTCCCAGTCACACCAGGACAAAGCTGGTCAGGCTGCACCTGCCTGCCCTGCCACTCCCTTCTCTCCTGCAGCTCTGCTCTCCTCACTTTCCCATGAGTGCACCCATCTCCTCTCATCTCCGGGCTTTTCCTTGCTGTGTCTTCTACCCCATAAGCTCTTTCTCATGCTTTCCTTCTCTGCCTTCAGGTCAGCCTGATCCAGATTGCACTTATATTAACCACTTTTTAAAGATTGGTTTCAAAATGAGAAATACATCAATGGTACTGTAATAGCATAGCATACAGACATACAGTAGCTACACTTGCAGTGAGCACAGCGGGACGTACAGACTTGTCAACCACCAGGTCGCGCATCTGAAACTAATGTAACATAGTGTGTCAACTATACTTCAATTAAAAAGAAAAAGAGGGGGAGGAGCCAAGATGGCGGAATAGTATGGGAGATTTTTGTGTGTCTGGGGTCCATGAAATACAGCCAGACCGACACTAAACCATCCTGCAAACCTAGAAAAAGGATCTGAGGATTAACACAACACTCTGCACAACCTGAACCACAGAACTCAGCAGGTATGCGGTACAGAGAGGTGAACTCGGGGAGAGAGAACTGCAGAGGGCAGGGAGCTGCTTCTGCATGCAGACAAACCATGGAGATGGGGGGGGGAGGATACCAGAAAAGTATCCCCCCAAAAGCAGCTGGAGAGAAAGTAGAAAAGTGGAAACAGCCACAGGGACTGAACTAAAAAGGGATAAAGGAGAAAGGAGAAGGTTTAAATTCCATTAAGACTGTAAACAGGGGGAGCACAGAGTCTGCAACTCCGCAGCTCAATATCTGGTGGGAAGGGTGAATCCCCAGGAGCAGAGTGGAGTCCGGGGGTCTTCAGGCCACAAGGGGAGAGGTGGTTCCCTTGCTGGGAGGAGATGTGGTAGAGGCTTTGTGGGTCCCCAAAGGCAAAGACCCCAGTGGACCTGGGAGAACAACCGGGTGCTGAACAAGGTCGCTGGGGTAAAGCCTGATGCCAGATGTGTGATGTGATTTTCCATATTCTCTGAAATGCTGCTGCTACTCTATCTCAAGAACTTTCTCTGGGGCAGGCTGGCACGTGGCCACAGTGTCTGGGCATCAGCAGCAGCATGGTCCCTCGAACATTCCTGGGTGTGCCCAACACCTGGCCACTGCTCGGTGAGACCCTCCTGCAGAGGGGCAGGATGGGTCAAAGCCTCAGTCCTTCAGAAGTAAGGGGTAGGCAAACACAGCCACATCTGAGACAAAAATCAGGAGGGAGGTGGTTCCTGGGGCTTGGTCACTGACAGTGTAAAAGCAGGGAGTGGGCAGAAGCCAGAGACAAAGGACAGGTACGCGATTGCTGATCAGGGAGAACAGAGTTCCGATATTAGAGAGCGGGTAACTAGGTGACACCATTTTCACTGCTCCCCCACATGCGCATGCGTGTGCACACACACACCTACAAGCGCCACAATAATCCACCCCAGTAAGCTAAGCAGGACCATCTAGTTGAGAACAGAACCATTACACTAAGCCCCACCAAACTGGGCCAACCTCGCTCTTCAGGAACACAAATCTCTTTGCCTGCTTAGTTTATGGACTATAAAGTGCTCCATAGTTTGACTTCTAGGGGAAAACGAAGTAATTTCAATCATATTTCAGTCTGTTTGCTGGCCCATCTATTCAATTTTCTTATCTCTTTTTCATTTCTTTTCTTTTTCTTGAATACAGAAAGAAAAATTTATTTTTATTTTCAATTTTTATTAAAAATATTTTTCTTTAATTTTTTCTACTATACTTTTTACTTTTGTGTAAACTTTTTCAAATCCTATTTTACTTCCATCATTTAATTTTATTCTATTTCAGTGTATTCATTTTTTCAAATTTTCAAACAACTTCCTTGTTTTTCCCCCTTTTTTTCTCTAATCTATAAAGCACCTTTCAACACCCAGAACAAAACACACCTGGGATCTAGCATCATTTATTTGATTTTGTGTGTGGGTGTTGTTTTTAATTTTTTAATTTAATTTTTTTTATTTTAATTCTTTTTTACCTCATTAATTCCTTTTCTCCCTTCAAAATGATGAAATGAAGGAATTCACCCCAAAAGAAAGAGCAGGAAGAAACGACAGCCAGGGACTTAACCAACACAGGTACAAGCAATATGTCTGAACCAGAATTTAGAATCACAATAATAAGAATACTAGCTGAAGTCAAAAATAGAGTAGAATCCCTTTCTGTGGAGATAAAGGAAGTAAAAGCTAGTCAGGATGAAATAAAAAATGCTATAACTGAGCTACAATCTCGAATAGATGCCACGGAGGCGAGGATGGATGAGGCAGAGCAGAGAATCAACAATATAGAGGACAAACTTATGGAGAATAATGAAGCAAAAAAAAAAAAAATAGAGAGAATAAGGCAAAAGAGCACAATTTAAGAATTAGGAAATCAGTGACTCTTTAAAAAGGAACAACATCAGAAGCATAGGGGTCCCAGAAGATGAAGAGAGAGAAAAAGGGGTAGAAGGGTTATGTGAGCAAATTATAGCAGAAAACTTTCCTAACCTGGGAAAGACACAGACATCAAAATCCAGGAAGCACAGAGGACTCCCATTAGATTCAACAAAAACTGACCATCAACAAGGCATATCAGAGTCAAATTCACAAAATACTAAGGCAAGGAAAGAATCATGAAAGCAGCAAGGGAAAAAAAGTCCTTAGCATACAAGGAAAGACAGATCACGTTTGCAGCAGCCCTATCCACAGAAACTTGGCAGACCAGAAAGGAATGGTAGGATATATTCAGTGTGCTGAATCCGAAAAATATGCAGCCAAGAATTCTTTATCCAGCAAGGCTATCATTCAAAATAGGAGAGATTAAAATTTTCCCAGACAAACAAAAATTAAAGGAGTTTGGGACCATGAAACCAGCCCTGCAAGAAATTTTAAGGGGGACTCTCTGAGGGGAGAAAAGAGAAAGAAAGAAAGAAAGAAAGAAAGAAAGAAAGAAAGAAAGAAAGAAAGAAAGAAAGAAAGACCAAAAGCAACAAAGACTAGAAAGGACCAGAGAACACCACCAGAAACTCCAACTCTACAAGTAACATAATGGCAATAAATTTATATCTTTCAGTACTCACTCTAAACGTCAATGGACTAAATGCTCAAATAAAGAGATATAGGGTAACAGAATAGATAAGAAAACAAGATCCACCTATATGCTGGATAAGAGCCCGAATAGCCAAAGCAATCTTGAAAAAGAAAACCAAAGTAGGAGGCATCACAATCCCCGACTTCAAGCTATACTACAAAGCTGTAACCATCAATACAGTATGGTACTGGCACAAAATAGACACTCAGATCAATGGAACAGAATAGAGAACTCAGAAATGGATGGGTTCCATACACAAATGTATGGCCAACTAACCTTTGACAAAGCAGGGAAGAATATCCAATGGAATAAAGACAGTCTCTTCAGCAAGTGGGGCTGGGAAAACGGACAGCAACAAGTAGAAGAATGAACCTGGACCACTTTCTTACACCATACACAAAAATAAACTCAAAATGGATAAAAGACCTAAATTTAAGGAAGGAAGCCATAAAAATCATCAAGGAGAAAGCAGGCAAAAACCTCTTGATCTTGGCCACAGCAACTTCTTATTCAACCTGTCTCCACAGGCAAGGGAAACAAAAGCAAAAATGAACTACTGAGACCTCATCAAAATAAAAATCTTCTGCACAGTGAAGGTAACAATCAACAAAACTAAAAGGCACCTGACAGAATGGGAGAAGATAGTTGCAAATGACATATCAGATGAAGGGTTAGTATCCAAAATCTATAAAGAACTTATCAAACTCAGCACCCAAAAAATAAATAATCCAGTGAAGAAATGGGCAAAAGACATGAATAGACACTTCTCCAAAGATGACATCCAGACAGCTAAACAACACATGAAAAAATGATCAACATCACTATCATCAGGGAAATACAAATCAAAACCACAATGAGATACCACCTCATACCTGTCAGAATGGCTAACATTAACAACTCAAGGAACAACAGATGTTGGTGAGGATGCGGAGAAAGAAGATCTCTTTTGCACTGCTGCTGGGAATTCAAGCTGGTGCAGCCACTCTGGAAAACAGTATGGAGGTTCCTCAAAAAATGAAAGATAGAACTACCCTATGACCCAGCAATTGCACTACTAGGTATTTATCCAAGGGATATAGGTATGCTGTTTCGAAGGGGCACATGCACCCCAATGTTTATAGCAGCACTATCAACAATAGAGCCAAAGTATGGAAAGAGCCCAAATGTCCATCGATGGATGAATGGATAAAGAAGATGCGGTGTATATATATACAATGGAGTATTCCTCGGCAATCAAAAAGAATGAAATCTTGCCATTTGCAACTACGTGGATGGAACTAGAGGGTATTATGCTAACTGAAATTAGTCCGATAAAGACAAATATCATATGACTTCACTCCTATGAGGTTGTTAAGACACAGAACAGATGAACATAAGGGAAGGGAAACAAAAATAATATAAAAACAGGGAGGGAGACAAAACATGAGAGACTCTTAAATATGGAGAACAAACAGAGAGTTACTGAAAGGGTTGTGGGAGGAGGGATTGGCTAAATGGGTAAGGGGAATTAAGGAGTCTACTCTTGAAATCACTGCTGCACTGTATGCTAAATAACTTGGATGTAAATTAAAATAATAAAAACAATTAATTAATTAATTAATTTTTAAAAAGAAAAAGAAAAAAATGATAAAGATTAATATCAGAATGAAAGCACAACATTTTTAGATTCTGTAGGTTTCTGTTGATCTCAGTTTGAGAAACACTGTTTTGAAGGATTTCTGCTTGCCTGTATGCTTTGTTCTATTGATTTTTAATACAAATTTCTTATAATCTTAACACATGTAATTGAGGAAATCATAAAATCTGGATTATTGAGTTAGCGCCCTCATAAGAGGACTTTGATGGGACTGCAATGCCTGTGTTTATATTATTATTTACAATAACCTTGGCAACAAGCTGGGCTGGAATAATGGACAGAGGCTAATAAGAAACTGACAGTGGGGACAACAAAGCAACTAACCCTCCCCCATCTCATTACTGCCCCTCCCCACCTCATCACTAACCCCTACCCCACCTCATTACTAACTCCTCCTCCAGCACCACCTTCACAAGGACCAGGACTAGTCCTCCTGAAGCAAGAGCTTCTGGAAAAAATCCTTTCTCAGGCAGAGGGTTCAGCATATTCTCTGAGGGAGAGGGTCACTTTGGGGCCAAGGAAGAAATGAGTGGCAAACGTGGAGGGTCAGACCCAGAGAGGAAGATAGAGACTCTTTGCCCTAAACTGAATGAATGAATGAATGAATGAATGAATGAATGAATGAAGTGAAGGAGGGAAATTCAGGCACAACCCAGAGTTCTTTAAAAACAATATAATAATAAGGGGCACCTGGGTGGCTCAGTCTGTTGAGCGTCTGACTTCAGCTCAGGTCATGATATCACACTTTGTGGGATCAAGCCCTGTGTTGGGCTCTGTGCTGACAGCTCAGAGCCTGGAGCCTGCTTCGAATTCTGTGTCTCCCTCTCTCTCTGCCCCTCCCCCACTCATGCTCTGTCTCTCTCTCTCTCTCTCTGTCAAAAATAAGTAAACATTAAAAAAATTTTAAAAATATATAATAATATTATGACTATGTTTTAATAAAATTGAAAGAACTACATAAAATGCATAAGCCTTAGAATACATAAAATACAATATTTATAACAGATATGGAAAAGGTAATTGAAGAACTCCTTCCAAAGAATCCCAGACCTGGTCATTTATACAGGCATATTCTGGTAAGTGTTCAAGCAACAGATAACCTTTACATTATATAAGTTGTTCCAGAAAATATAAAAAGAAAAATGCCTAACTCATTTCATGAGGCTGATATGACCGCGAGCTTGGAACTGGATAAGGATAGTGCAAGAACAAAAGTCACAGGTTCACCTCCCTTCTGCACATGGAAACAAAAATGTTAGATAAAAACGAACTCACTGAATACAATAGTGAATGGAAACAATTAAAAGATTATAGACAAGTAAGAGTTGTGCCAAGAAAGAAAAGGTAGTTTAACATCTGAAATTTATTCCAAAACATTATATTCATATAGTGATGATATTACTATTTTATTATATTCAGAAAAGGTGTTTAATGAAGTACAACCTATCTAGAAATAACTCTCAAAAACTAAGAGTCAAAAAATTTTTTATGACAGTGGGGACAACAAACCACGAGATCATGACCTGAGCTGAAGTCAGACGCTCAACTGACTGAGCCAGGAATATAACTTTCTTAACTTGACAAAGGCTGTATTCTAAAAACTCAGAGCAAACCTCATACCTTTAAGCTTATAGATGACAAAATATGAGAATATAATTGTCATTTTGAGTTGGTAACACATTTTTTAAATAAGATTTAAGAAGCACAAACAACAAAGAAAAAATTAATAGGTTAACTACCACAAAATTAAATATTTCTATTCAGTGGTGACCACATAGGCAAAATTAACAAAGTTAATTAGATAGGTCACAAACTTGAAGGTGATGTCTCAAAGTATAAAACCAGTAAGAAATTAATATCTGTGATGTAAAAGAATCTTGCAAATCAATAAGAAAGGAAACCTATAGAAAAGTGGGCAAAAGCTATGGGTATAAACTTCATAGCAGAGAAAAACAAATTGGCTAACAAATACTTGAAGAGATAGTCAACTCACTTATTAACTGAAAAAAAATGCCAATTGAAACAGTGTATAGGACAATGGAATACTACTTGGCAATGAGAAAGAATGAAATATGGCCTTTTGTAGCAACGTGGATGGAACTGGAGAGTGTGATGCTAAGTGAAATAAGCCATACAGAGAAAGACAGATACCATATGGTTTCACTCTTATGTGGATCCTGAGAAACTTAACAGAAGACCATGGGGGAGGGAAAGGAAAAAAAAAGTTAGAAAGGGAGAAAGCCAAACCATAAGAAACTCTTAAAAACTGAGCATAAACTGAGGGTTGATGGGGGGAGGGGGTGGGTGAGGGAGGGAGGGCATTGAGGAGGGCACCTGTTGGGATGAGCACTGGGTGTTGTATGGAAACCAATTTAACAATAAATTTCATATTTAAATAATAAAGAATAAAACAGTATATAGGGGCATCTAGGTAGCTCAGTCAGTTAAGCATCCTACTCTTTTTTTTTAATTTTTTAAAATCTTTATTTATTTTTGAGAGAGAGAGAGAGAGAGACAGAGAGAGAGCATTAGCAGGGGAGGAACAGAGAGAGGAGACACAGAATCCAAAGCAGGCTCCAGGCTTCGAACTGTCAGCACAGAGCCTGACGCGGGGCTCGAACCCACGAATTGCGAGATCATGACCTGAGCCAAAGTCAGATGCCCAACCGACTGAGCCACCTAGGCGCCCCAAGCATCCTACTCTTGATCTCGGCTCAGGTCATGATCTCACAGTTTGTGGGATTGAGCCCCGCACCTGGGATTCTCTCTCTCCCTCTCTGTCTGCCCCTCCCCTGCTTGTACTCTCTCTCTTTTTCTCAAAATAAATAAAGAATTTTAAAAAATGTATAATATGTTACACCTATCAAAGTGCCAAACATGTTAAAGTCAGACACTATCAAGGCTTGGCAAGGAAGTGAGAAGAGGAGAAACCAAGATAGACTTGGGATGTAAACTGGCACAGTGACTCTGGAGAATAATCTTGTTAAGATTAAGTTATCTGTGTAGGAGTATTTCATAATCACGAGTCCCATTCTCAAAGACATGCCCTAGAGAAACTTTGACACAAATGGCTAAGGAGATTAGCACAGCGTTATTCATGGCAGCTGGCAATGTGAGGCAATGTAGGTGTGTTCACCCTAGGAAAGTAGCTGATGAAAATGTAGCTAACCCATAGCTTGACACTGTAGGCAGTTAGAAGCAATATTTAGAAATTCACTCAGCAACATGGGTCATTCGTAAAAATACAGCAACAAATGAAAAAGGTAAGAAACGGGATGAAGTCTATTGCTCAACGTCATTTGCAGAAATTAAAACCAAATCACAAAACAATACTACATTTTACAAACAAAAAACCAGATGTCCGAGGACACATATCACACACATTCAAGTGGGTGCTTAAGGGTATCTAGGAGGGGGGGGGGGCGAGTCTGGGGAGGCAAAGAGTGAAAGAAAAGAATAAAATGGAACAATATACAAAAGGGGCCTCGTACTGACAAATTAGGAGAGCTTGCCATGACTTGAGTAATGTAATTAATTTAGCTTTCTGTGCTCGGGTTTACAGGAGAAAATAGACAGGTGGTGGAAACATTGGGTTATTTTATAACATATGCAGGTATCTGAAATTCAGAAGGATTGACCTTGTTACTCTGACTGACGTGGTGTTCACTTTATAAGCAGATATTTGTTCTGAGCAAAACAACAGCATGTCAGATGAAATTGATGGGATTAATTTGAAGGTGAGTTTGTAAATTTTTTATTTAATATATAAATGCATTTTAATTTTATAATGAATGTAAGATTTCCAAGTATTAAGGATATATACTTAGTTTCATGCCTCCATAAATTTAAATTTAAGTACCATTAGAATAAAAAATAATTTAACATTAGAGTACTTGAGAATATTTTTCTCTACAAGAGAGTTTCTCTTTAGTATGTGAAACACCACTTAAGAGGTATGACGCTTTGCCACAAGAGACTTGAGTGTTATCTTAAGGCACAATGGTTTGATGCCCCAACACATCTAGATATTCTTTTTGCTCCTTTCCTAACTATTTTAGAGCATTTCTGTGAATTCCCCCAAATCTTTCTTGCTTATTGCCCTTCACATCCCTGAGGCCCTCAACTCCCCTTTGGCGTGTACATGTAAAAGATGTTTTGGGTTTTTTTAAATTATTATTATTTTAGAGAGAGAGAGAGAGCAGGGGAGAGGGGAAGAGAGAGGGAGAGAGAGAGAGAGAGAGAGAGAGAGAGAGAGAGAGAGAGAGAATCTTAAGCAGGCTCCATACTCAGCGTGGAGCCCAACACAGGGCTCGATCCCATGACCCTGGGATCATGACCTAAGTGGAAATCAGGAGTCAGATGCTCAACCGAATGAGCCCCTCAGATGCCCCACATAAAAGATGTTTTAAAATGAGATTCTTCAAGAGCACAATGCTGATTTTAGCTACAGAAAGTCCTAGCTGTTTGGAAGGCTTCTCAAAGTGGATTTGCCATGGATAAAATGAAGACTGCACGAATGGAGAAAAAGGTGAACCCTACTCTATCTTGGAGAGAAGGGGATTAAGTGGCCTATAGAAACTAGATCAGACTGCTGCCTTCTGATACTGCGTTGGGAGGTCACTATGCTCTCTCCTATCCCATCTCTTTGTGGGGACCACAAGTTTCCAGCCACTGCAGTGAGGATCGACCATGACATGCTCTGTGTATCCCAGGATCTCACAACAAGTGGACATTTTCCCCCCTCCACATTTAGCGCCTCTGTCGAAGTTCTTTCCTCTTCTTGGCACGCTACCCCCTTCCCCAACCCAGCTTCCATCTGTCAACCCTTTTAAGATTGATCTCAATCTCTTTTGCCATTTCCAATAGACTATTTCTTCTTCTACTGAGTAGAAATGCTCTCTCTCTCCTTCTGCCCCTGTGTTGACCCTGACGACTGATGTGGGGTTATTGTGCACTGGGATCGCTGGTTCTAAGACCCTGGAGGGCAGAGTGGTGGCTTGCCCACGGCTGTGCCCCCTGCACGCCATAGACCTGATAAGCAACATGTGCACCCCAAATGTTCCCTGAGATAAATCAGAAGCACAATTTACTATCTTCTAGAACTGCCCTATTACATCTCTGCTCCTTCCAGAAAATTAATTCCTTACTTGAGCTCCATAATTTTTATTAACTCACCCTCTGTCCAATCCCAGGACAACAAATGTGTGTGTGTGTGTGTGTGTTCAATTTTTGTTCAAGCCCCATATATATTCATATATATATTCATGTGTGTGTGTGTGTGTGTGTGTGTGTGTGTGTGTATATATATATATATATTTCATTTAATTCTCCCAAAAAGCCTATAGGGCAGGTAGTATTATCCCATTTTGCAAATAAACTGAGGCTCAGAGAAGCTGTAAAACCGTCACTTTGGTAGTGATAAACTAGAGCTGGGATTCAAACTCGGGCCAGCCTGATTCTTAACTCCTTTTTCTTGCCTCCACGTTGGACTGACCCTCAAAATAGATTGAGCCGACGGGTGGAGCAGGAACCCCGATCATCACAGTTCCCTCAAGGAGGATTGGACGTGGGTGCACACATGCTTTGGAAACTGCGAGGAATTCTTTGCAATGTAACTGTTATAATGAATATTGTTGCCGCTTTTCTCACTGCTGTTAGCAAAGAGCCAGCCATGACCTTACATGAGTGAATTGCTCCAGCCATTTTCTGAGTTGGAGGGGGGAGTAAGCATCACACCTCAACAATGCCCTCACCACTGAGGGAAAAGGGACGGGGACATCTAGCAGAGGTTTGTCACCCTTTGGCTCTGAGCTGTCATTAAAAAGCACAATGAGAAAGCTCATCGGGGCTGGGTGGAGAGATGGTGGAGGGGTGCCTGCCTTCTCAGGGCTGCCGTGTGTGAGTATGAAATTTTTGTTTGAGCCCCAAGGATCCAGGGTGCTGGAATCCAGTCAGTGCTATGTGTCCTGTGCAGGCTGGTGACCTCCCAGAGAAAGAGAGAGAATCACCCTAAAGCATCAGTCCATCTGCCCAGACAGGGCATGTTTTTAAAAATCTGTCCGTGCAGGAGGAAGGAAGGAGGAGGGTTAGAGTGTGTGTGTGTGTGTGTGTGTGTGTGTGTGTGTGTGTGTGTTTCTAACTTGTCCCAGGCCTCTGTCAGCTTGCCAAGCTTTGTGCCAGCCCTGTACCCAACCTGAGGTACCACACAGACCAGCGATGACCTCGCCTACATAATGGGCCAGGCAGGAGACTCTCTGCCAGCTAATGGTGGCCGTCAGCTGTCAGATAAAAATATTTTTCAGTTCCTGCTGGCTGGAGCTGGGTCTAAACCAGCGACCTCAGTAAAAATCTCCGAGCTCCATTAACTCGGCCACCGAGAGCCTGCCTCCTGGTTACGGTGGAGTCCTGAAGTCAAAGCCGCTGGCTGGGGATCCTGTGTTCACTGAGGTGCTCTGTTCGGGCATATACCTGAAGGGGCTCGAGCTGACTCACTCTCCTGCCTGCCTTCCTTCCTGGCCCAGTTAGCCCAGGCTGGGGGGGAGGGGGTGTCAGTGTCACTGGAGGAGGTGTGACACATGGCCATGCTGTGACAGCTTATCAGAGCAGACCTGGTCATGGCAGCCTTATGCCGGCAGAGGCAAGGAAGGGAGGACTCTGGGAACAGGGGTGAACACCTGCGAGTGGAGGCTGTATTTGTGTGAGCCTGAAGTATGTGTGGTACATGCGGTTGTGTGTAAACGGATATGCATGCGGTTATGCATTGGTATGATTGTAGGTGAGAATCCATGTGTGGTTGTGTGTTCGTTGCATGTCTGTTGTAGGAGGCTGTGTGTGCTGAGTGTGAAATGATACGAGACACAGAACATGTGAAGAAGGAGGGGAGAAAGAGGAGGACACAGAAGGTAAGGATGCACGTGGACGAGATGGAGTGATTAGGGGAGAAGAGACTGTCCTTTAGGGGTGGCTGGCTCTCAGAAGCAAAAGGCTGGAATGTTCTTTCCCAGATGGACATTCTGAAGCTCTTATGAAGATGCCAGGTCAATGAGGGGTGGGAGAGAAGCAGAAGCCACAGCAAAGCAACGGTCCCCCCTCCAGTGCGCCGACATCAGGCAGACCTCCCACCCTCGAACTGTCCCCCTCCGGTGCCCCGACATCAGGCAGACCTCTCACCCTCGAACTGTCCCCCTCTGGTGCCCCGACATCAGGCAGACCTCCCACCCTCGAACTGTCCCCCTCCGGTGCCCCGACATCAGGCAGACCTCCCACCCTCGAACTGTTCTCCTCCGGTGCCCCGACATCAGGCAGACCTCCCACCCTCGAACTGTCCCCCTCCAGTGCCCCGACATCAGGCAGACCTCCCACCCTCAAACTGTCCCCCTCCGGTGCCCCGACATCAGGCAGACCTCCCACCCTCGAACTGTCCCCCTCCGGTGCCCCGACATCAGGCAGACCTCCCACCCTCGAACTGTCCCCCTCCGGTGCCCCGACATCAGGCAGACCTCCCACCCTCGAACTGTCCCCCTCCGGTGCCCCGACATCAGGCAGACCTCCCACCCTCGAACTGTCCCCCTCCGGTGCCCCGACATCAGGCAGACTTCCCACCCTCGAACTGTCCCCCTCCGGTGCCCCGACATCAGGCAGACCTCCCACCCTCGAACTGTCCCCCTCCGGTGCCCCGACATCAGGCAGACCTCCCACCCTCGAACTGTCCCCCTCCGGTGCCCCGACATCAGGCAGACCTCCCACCCTCGAACTGTCCCCCTCCGGTGCCCCGACATCAGGCAGACCTCCCACCCTCGAACTGTCCCCCTCCGGTGCCCCGACATCAGGCAGATCGCCCACCCTTGATGACTGGGCCATGTCGCAAGCCCCAGCCCCCCACTGGCAGGTGATGCCCCTGCGCCTCCACATTTGGAGCCAAGGCTACTGCACTCATGCCACCCAAACCATCAGGTCGAGAGCCCCCCAGGTGGAGGACTCCTGACAGCTGTCAGCTCCCGACAGCTTGCCTCTGCCCCTCCAGGCCCAGGGTCTCAGCTGTCATGGGGTCAGGGCCAAGGTGGCACAGCAGGGAGATACTACTTCCCTCTGCGCTGAGGGGGAGGAGAACTGAGGCACAGAGCAGTGAAGCGGGCTCACCAGAGGCCCTTCACTCCTCCGTCGTGGACAGGAGGGATGAGAGGGTCGGGATCTCGGGTTCTCAGCAGGGAAGCCAGCCCTGGGGGCAGTAAGTCAGGCCTGCGTGCTCCGTGTGGATGCCAGGCGGCCCAGGGGGACCTGTGCTGAGACAAAGTAAAGCGCATCCCCACCTGCCCCACCAGTGGCATATCTGCTGGATTATGTGCCGCAAACACTGGGGCAGGGACAGGACATTCACGAGGGGAGATGCTGGGCAACTGTCAGGAACCTTCTGCCACATAAACACAACATTCTCAAGTGGTCTCGGTGCCCGGAACTCTCGGCGAGCCAATGCTCCGGATCTGGCCATACCTCTTCCTTTTCCTCCTCCTCCGCTGGTTTATTTCATGCAAACCCTGCTTACATCAGGCCAACTTTCTGCTAAACGCATTTCCATTGATTCCTTGAAAGCAGAGGCTCACAAAGAGGGAATTTTCTTTTCTCCAAAATCGATACTAGGAGACAGAATTTCTCCTTCATTCTTTTGCCAATCCTCGGAGACTGTTTCAGGAAACAGCCCAGGCCAGAGGGGGAGAGGGAAGAAGCCCAGCACGTCTGAAGCACGGGCTATGCTCGAGACGCTGAGCTGCCCTGCTTTCACGTGGGTTTCCAGGCGCTCCTGAGCCAAGTGTGACCAGAGGAAGCTGGCCAATGTTCAGTGAGGGTTTCTCAACCTAAGCCCTGCGACCGTGTTGGGAGAGGGGAGAAAAGGGCAGGGGGGTAGAAGACATCTCTGCCTCTGCCCTTCTCCCATTCCACTTTCAAAGAAGCCCACCATGGCCCCAGAAGTCCCAGCCCATCAGAAGACAAACCCAGTGGTCAGGGCCTCAGCTGGGCAGAGCTGGTTAGAGTCTGAGGTCAACCATCCCTGTTGGGTGAGCCAGTCTGGCAAAGGAACGTGGCTTCCCTCTGAAGCCTGGGGTTGTGGTGCACTCAGATGAATGGAGGGGACTAGGGCCAGGGACGGGAGAGTGAGTCAGAACCTACTGCAATAGACCCTCCCCGACTCACTGTGGATGGTGGGCAGCTGCCAAGGAGCAAGTCCACCAGGGAAAACCTCTTTAGAGACCCTGCGTGCCAGTGAGGGCAAGGAAACCAGGATGAGACCCTCTTCCAGGTGAGGCACTTGGGTGACCAGACCGGCTGCCCCACAGGCCCCCCTGCATTCCTCCCGGTTCACGCTAACTCACCAACACCTCCCTTCCCCATCCTCAAGCTGAGACCTCAAGCTTCGGACGGTCAAGCCCTGCAGTTTCCATCTCCCCGTCCATCAAGTGGGAGTGGTGATCCCTGCCCGTCTCATGGCAGTCACGTGAGGACTGCTTGTGAGGAAGGGACCCTGTTATGATAAAGACCCAGATGCCACACAGAGACTGTAGCTGCAAAACCACACTGCTGGAGGTTCAGACCACTGGGTAATAACTCCAGGAGGTGACTGGTGGGGGCTTGACTAAAACCAAAGAAGCTTGGGGCACCTGGGTGGCTCAGTCGGTTAAGCTGACTTTTGATATCAGCTCAGGTCATGACTTCACCATTCATGAGATCGAGCCCCGTGTTGGACTCTGTGCTGACAGCACAGAGCCTGCTTGGGATTCTCTCTCCCTCTCTCTCTGCCCCTCCCCCAAGTGCACACACACTCCCTCTCTCTCTCTCAAAATGAATGAATAAACTTTTTAAAAAAGTTAAAAATTTTTTAAAAAGTAAGCTAGACTCATACATATAATCTTTCGGTAGCTTTTTTTGCCCCTTTCATTACTGCTGTTAATTTTTCTTTCATCGAATCTTTCTGAATTTAAGATTAGGGGTGGATCTGGGGTCCCTTCTTACTAAAAGAGGATGCTGACTGACACACACAACGTGTGCAGGAGACCTGGCTTCCCCCCCAACACCGATTCCAACAACCTGAGTGACTTTGAACCAGCCTTGTATCCTCTCTGGACTCGGTTTCCACACCTCTAAGATGAGGAGGTTGAACTAGTGGGAGGCTCTGATGAAGGGGTCATGACGTGTGAATCAGGCCCCTTGACAGACAAGGCTTGTGAGGCAGCGCTAGCAGACAGGGACAGGGAGAGACCAATCAAGAACCCTGCCACTTGGTCACGAGGTGTTTAATCAGTTCCTCCAGCCAGCCCCGCCACGGGGAACAGCTCCAGAGGCCGTCCCTGGCTTCGATCCCCTGGGGCCCTGTGGAGAGGACACCCACCCAACCATCCTAGAGAGAACATTACCAGGCATTTTTCCCCTTGATGGCACGGACGGGTCACATGACCCGGAGCAAGCGTTTTCCCCTTTCTGTGCACCTCTGTCTTTCTGGCACAATGCCTGCAGACGTCCCAGACTCGGGTTGAAGAGGGTCAAGTGGGGATGGTTATGAAAACCTTCAAAAGGCATACAACTTCCACATGGCAGGTGTCTGCTCATTCAGTATTTATAGGAATCTCGAAAATGCTCTGTATTATCACAGACATTGGGAAGGGAATTAGAAGCGGGTGAGAAAGAGCTCAGAGAACACAGCGCCTTGGGTTCCTGGGGCTCCTGTTAAGTTACAGCGGGGAAGGGCAACATTAGAAAGTTAGTGGGCAAGCCCTGGGGTGCCGAGCCACAGTGAGCTCCCAGAGGTGGAGGGGAGGGACTTCCTCCTTGGCTGACTCAGTGGAGGCTTCCAGAAGAAGCAGCACCCGTGGTGGGGCCTTAGGGACAGGGGAGGAGACTCCAGACGGTGTAGACCCTGGGTGCAAAGGGCATGTTCTCAGGAACACATCAATGCTTCCCACCCTGCAGCCTGCCCGGAAGACACCGAGCCATCTCCCTTCAAGGCTGGGATGCTCTGAGCCAGGGTGTGCGTGGACATTTTCACAAGGCTTGGAGTCCCCGGATTTGGGTGTTACCTCAAAACAACCAGCTTCCTCCCTTCCATTCTTTAGTCACACGGTCATTCTTCCAGCTTGTATGTCCTGCTCTCCTGTCATGGAGGAGATACAGAAGTCGGCTGTCAGGACGGCAGCCCCACATGTGGCCTGGTGAGGCTGTGCTCGTAGGGTGATGGCCTGCAAGTGAAGAAGCACCTTGTGCTTCCAGCCCCGGCTGACATCACCCGGGATGGAGGTGAGCCCGTCCCATCGTCCCTGTCTGAATTCCTGACCATGGGACTCATGAGAAATGATAAAGGAGTACCTGTTTTTAAGCTACCAAATTTTGGGGGCGCCTGGGTGGCTCAGTCGGTTGAGCTTCTGACTTCGGCTCAAGTCATGATCTTACGGTTTGTGAGTTCGAGCCCTGTGTGGGGCTCTGTGCTGACAGCTCAGAGCCTGGAGCCTACTTCAGATTCTGTGGTCTCCCTCTCTCTCTGCCCCTCCCCTGCTTGCACTCCCTCCCTGTCTCTCTCTCTCTCTCTCTCTCAAAAATAAGTAAATGTTAAAAAATATTCTTTTAAACTACCAAATGTTGGTGTAACAGATCTTGACCAGGTGCTCAGGGCAGGGGATGGGAGCACTGGAGGAGCACCTTCTTTCAGGGACATGGGAGAGACTTCACTGGTGAAGGGGATTTGGGTCAGGCCTGGCGACAGGAGAAGGCTTCCAAGGCCTTCTCTTCATCCTGCTGCCCCTCCCCTACCCCCACGGTGGCGGGAGGAGGGGGGGGGAGCGTCTGACAGCAGAGACCAGTATAGCAAATGTCTTCCCATAGTGAGGGATTTTGCTGCAAATCCTTAATCAATGAGGAAAAATTTAAAGAGATTAAGGTAGCTGCTGTGCTGAACACATCTCCCTTTCCTCCTCCTGCTGGACCTTTCTTTCCTTTGACTGGACTTTCCTCTCTCTCTGTTCCCTCCCCTCTACATCCTCTCTCTCTCTCCCTCTTTCATCCTCCCCTCTTCCCTCCAGGATTCTCTCCCCTCTCTGAGCCTCTTTGCCCACAATTCTCTTTCTCCTGCTTCCCACTGCCCCTGCCAACCCGTGTCCTGCCCCCACATTCCACCTGAAGGGGGGCTCTTTCTCCACAGCGGCTCTCTGGCCTTGAAGGGATGCTTTCACTGTTTATAAGTTTAGGACCAGATGAAACTACTTTTTTGAGAGCCCACAGGGAGACGTTCCTGCTTCCATCCCCAGCCCCTGACGCTACCCAGCCCTACAGGCAAATGTCCTGAAGAACTTGGTCTCCTAAGATTTGCCCTCTCCAGGTTTTAGGAGGAAGAGACCAGGACTGAGGCATTACAACCAGAAACCACAGGTGAGAAAGGAGAGAAGATGGATTCAGTCCCATGAACATTGTGACCGTTGTCAGAGACCCAGATTTGGGCAAGAATAACCCTGACCTGTCGTAGACCCATGAGATGTCATAGATGACATCTAATAACACTTTGGGCTTACTGCATAGCTCTTTCAGTGTTTTGAGCCACTCATATATGTCCTGTTTCCCTGTTCCTGTAGGATCTCCCCCTCCAATTCTCCAGCCTGCATCTCATAACCCCCCCACCATGTGGACCCACTGTGAGTCCCAGTGCTCACACAAAATCTGGTGAACTAATTCCTACAGCACTGAGTATCCACCTCTCATAATTTGGCCCCTGATCATTTACTGTATTATCTCTTTCTCTTGCTGTTTCTGGTGTGTAAGTCTCGTCCCCCAAGTAGGGCTCTTGCAGGCCCAGACCAGGCCTAATGCTTCTTCTATAACTGGCTCAGAGTCTGGCTCTGTACTGAGCATCTGGTAGTGGGTCAATAGTATGTGATCAAATGATCATACGTCTCGTGCAAGCCTGTGAGGAAGCAAGGGTGGACAGTCTTCTATCACTATGAAGTTGAAGAAGTTGGAGGGTATCTCTTACCTGTCCTCTGGATTGGGGAAGTCATTTATTCCATTAACCCTGGAAGACTTGCCACAGTCCGGATTTGGGGGCAGGGGAGGGGAGCCAAGAGGTCCTAGGACACATCTCCTCCGGTATGCCTGTGCCCCTCAGGGTCTCACCTTGCCCAGCTGCTTGGAATACAGGTCATGTCCAGAGTGAACACTCTGTGTTCCAAGTAGAATGAGTAAGATTTGAAATTTGGCTTCACACAGAACTATGTTCAGATCCCAGTTAGACCAGCCATATCTTCAATCCCCACTTCTTTCATCTGTGAAGTGGGTTTAGTTTCTACCTCAGTGATTTGTTAAGTGGATTAAATGATGCAGTTTATGTAAAGCCATTAGCATCGTACCTGGCTCTTGGTAAGTGCTCAGAAAAATGACAGACACTGTTATTCCAGCCTTCTTCACTTGGTTGCATGCTGTCTGCCCTTACTGAGGGAGATGGTAGAATCCAGGAGTGGGAGAGGCCTTCTTCCACTCCCTAGGCAGCCACCCTGGCAGCAGATGTGCTCCACTGGGGCTCTGGCCCCTCACTCAGAGCGTTGCCCTCCCCCTCACCTCTCAGAGAATTGCAAGTCAGGCTCTGGTGCCGGTTCATAGCTGGGGTTTGTCCCATGAGGAGCATGAAGAAGAAGAGAAAACTCTACTTTGGGAGCAGGGGGCGGGAACCTACCAATGAAGCCTCTTGTAGTCTATGGGCAACTACTTTACTAGCAGTTCAAGAAAGGTGAAGCAAAGTGTTCAAGTCAAGGATGGGAGAGGAATGGCTTGTCACAGCACATACCAAAAGGACGTGAGGGTTTTTGTTGCCTTTAAGTTCACTATGAACCAACGATGTCATATGATGGCAGAGAGAAAGAGAGAGATGATAGATAGATGGATAGATAGATAGATAGATAGAAAGATATAGAGATAGAGATAGGTATAGATATGGGTATGGATATAGATACAGATTTATAGATAATACAAAATAGCCTGTGGGCAGGGAAAATCTTGGTGAGTTCTAGATTGGATGTTAAATAGTGACCAGAAGAAAGGAAGTGACAGAGTAGTGTTGGATTGTGATTCTCGAGCCTGGATCCCACCCAGTAAATGGCACAGGACACAAGAAGTATGTCCAAAAAGGAGTGTCCGGGGTAGAGGACTAGGAACTGTTTCTCACAGGGCCAGCTGGAGGCGTAAAATGCTTTCAGTCTGAGGAACTGAGGACTCAGAGTCCAAGGGCATCTGTATTAAATCATCGAAGGGATGCCTTGAGAGAGGGATCTCACTCTTCTGTGGGATCTCAGATGATAAAGCTATTTGGGGTGGAGGGTGTCTAAATGGAGATAGACCCTTGTCCAAAATAAAGGTGAACTCACCAGTATTTAGAACCATCCAAGGATGTTAGCAGACGCTGGACCTCACTAAAGTGGGAGGGAGAGGTGGTCACTCCTCAGTTCAGAGGCTTGACTAGGCAGCTCTGCCTTAATCCTCGGTAGCTATCTGCTTAGAAGTTAATTCTTTAAACTGTTTTCTTCCTCAACCAGCTGCCTGGTCAGAGGCAACCAGCCAACTTGCCTCTGGCCAGAAACTTGGACCTAGACTTCCTACATGTGTGGTGTGGTCAGACAGGTGCTGTGGGAGGAGGCTGCCTTGGTTATCTGCCCTGGATGGAGTTCACTCCCGCCAGAAAGAAGAAGAGAGTGGGAGGTATGGTGTCTGGGAAGACACTGGAGGGGCCTCTCTGCCAAACACCTGCTGCATCAGCTGCATCAGGGATGACATCATGGATGGGAGGTCTGGGGTGGAAGGACAGAGCAGTAGGAGTGGCTGGTTGAACAGCTGATTTGAGCCTTTCTGAGATGGGGAGGTAGGGAGGGGGAAAGGTGAGGTGACTGAGGCAGAGTTTCTTTGATGTGTGGTCGGTGATGCTGAAGAAACCAGGGCGTTCAGAATTTCTTAGACTATCTAGAACCTTCGCGAGTCTTATTTTCTGCAATTACCAGGGCTCCCTACAATTGTGTGAACTTTTCCCAAACCATCTATTCTAATGAGCACAGAGCAGGGTGTCAACATTTTGATGAACAAACAATGGAAGATTCAGGTTAGACTAAGCCTGTATCCTCTGTTTCTAGCATTCAGAATATAAATTTTGTAAATGTGATTGGCACAAACCACCAAAAAGCAAAGACACAAGCAAGGAAGCCAGAGTGCGGGTTGACAGGTAACAATGCCCTAAAATATCAAAAATAAGAAAACACAACAGGAAGGAGAAAACTTCCAAGGATGGCCCCAAAATAACATACCTGAGTGCGTTTGGTTAGCGAAAGTAAACAAAACTTCCAGGCAGAAATAGAAAGCTGTCAAAGGTTGACTTTGAAGCAGGTGGGTAGATCTTCCTATGCATCTGAGAGAGTGAGTGACATAGCTAATAGTCATCCTAGCAGAAACATTAATGGCTTGATGTTAACATTAACCAGTTTGGTCTTCTAAGGACAGGACGTTGCTTTGAAATTAAGCAATGACAGTGGCCCCTGAATCTTCTCCCCAAGAAGGCAGTTTGAAAGGTGTGGATCAGACCAGTGTTCTTCAAATGTGAATAATAATATAATCACGTGGGGGCTCTTGTTAAAAATACAGCCATTCAGAGACTGGCCTCCTGAGTCCCAGCATGCAATCCAGCCCCCAGATGATGTCACTGTCCCAGGACAGGGCCAAGGGGGAAAGAAGTCTTACTGTCAATCACAGATGCTGCCACCTGGTGTCTCAGAAAGCCAGCATCTACACTGGACACGGCTGAAATAAGCATAATAATTGCATTTATTGAACACCTACCATGACTGGCACTGTGCTAACATTACACGTATTCTCGCTAATGATCTGGACAGTTGTACAAAGAAAGTACCACCACCTCCTTTTTAAAAGTGAACAACTGAGGTTAAAAGAAGCAAGTCACAGACACAGGCTCACATAGATGGCAAGAGATAGGGTGGGAATTAGAACTCGGATCTCTTTACACTAAAGCTGGAGTTCCTTCCCCTGCCTAGCCTCCTTGGCCTGGTGCACAGAGCCTCCCTGGGATGACAGATCCGTGTGCTCAGTCCCCAAGTGTTGAGCCTCTGTAACAGAGGTGGCTCCCAGGACCGATGAGGCCTGAACTGGGGGCCAGCTGCTCCCAGGAGCTTGCCCAGCCACTCTCATGGCCCTTCCCCTTCATCACAAGCGGACACACCAGCTTCTACCTCAGTTTCCCCACATTTTCTCAGCAGGCAGCACTAGGTGATAATTATCTCACTAGGGGCTATGAGTGCTAAAGAGATAATGACAGTAAAGCACTTGAAAGATAAAATGCAGTAACCACTATAATTATTGCTTCAGCTGGAAGCCCCTCTACCCTGTAGTCGAGAGGAGGAAACGTTCTCTGGAAAGATCTGTTGCCAAGCACAGTGCCTGGCATTCAACGTGGCTGCTAAATGAAAATCCCAAAACTTGTCTAACCCCACTCCTGGAAACCCCCCTCCCCTGAGATCTTTGATGTGGAGTCTTATATTGATGAAGCTTTGTGGTAGGCAAGAAAATAGGAGAATGGACTGGTTCTCCTACAACACAGCAATCCCAGGAATCTGGGTGGCTCAGTCGGTTAAGTGTCTGACTCCTGATTTTGGCTCAGGTCATGATCTCACGGTTCATGGGTTCAAGCCCTGCATCAGGCTCCTGGCTGGCAGTGCTGAGCCTGCTTGGGATTCTCTCTCTCTCTCTCTCTCTCTCTCTCTCTCTCTGTCTCTTTACCTCTGTTTCTCTCAAAATAAATAAATAAACTTAAAAAGAAATGGGAACACAGCAATCTGAGTTACTGGCTCAGAAAGGACCCATCATCTCTCATCTTCCCTGCATCCAAGCATCTGCTGCTCAGAGGCAGGGACTCTCCCAGCACCTGGCTTCCAGCACTTGGAGAGAGAGAATCTCAGGGGTAGGACTGGCCCCTGGTCTTCCAGCACTGAGTGTCACAGCACCATGCTTCCTGATCCTTCCAGCCCACCCTGCAGCCCTCCCCTCCCCCCAATTATCCCCTCCTCTCTCCTGGGCACAGTCAGCCAACAGTAACAGGCCTCTCAGTTTCGGGAGCATGGGGAAATGTCTGCATAGGCACCAGATTGAGGTCACGAAATTCATTTCATTTATACTGCGACCTCTGCCCCAGCAATATTTGCTATCTCCAGGGGCACAAAGCTAGATACTTCATTAACCCCTGAGAGCTATCAAAGCCCATTTGGGGATTCCAATAACATTAGGATCTAGCCATTCAGGGTCGGAAAGTCTCAAATCCAGAACATGAAGCCTGGTGTGAGATATCCAGTGAACTGTGGGTCCGCTGTCTCCCACTAAAGGGAGTCAAAAAAAGAGGGGAGGCAGGTTGCGTCTGAACAGAGGGAAAAGGAAGTGGTTTTAGCTTAGGCTGGCGTTTTGTGAACTCAGAGAGTTGGTAACTAAGTAAGTGTTCAGTCTCGTAGTTACCTACCCTTTACTTATTCAGTTACTATTTATTGAGCCCAACCACGTGCAGACAGCACAGTGCTCCCCACAGGAACAAACGGTCAAATACAACAGTGTGATAAGGGGTGGCTAAGCATGCTGCTGGGGGGCTGGGGAAACCCAGAGGAATTTCTACATAACCTCGGAGCCAGGGAAAGCCTCCTGAAAGAGCTGAATTTTGAAGGAAAGAGCATGATGTGTTTGGGAAAGTGCAGCGGTTTCAGATGGATAGAGAGAGGGACGTAGATGGAAGAGCACTGGGACGGGTGGAAAAGCGGTAAGTGGGGGACGAATCATCAAGGTTTGCATGCTAAGCTAAGGATCTCGATGCTCTTTTAATGGCGAGCCAGTGGCAATGTGGATGTGAGCAAGCACAGAATCGTGTTTACGTCTTGGAAAACCTGACCTGAGAGCTGGATGAGAAGGCACAGGAGTTAAAAGCCATACAGACAATTCGGGTGAGGGATGATGATGGCTGAACTCAGGCCCCGGCCTACGGGTGAGCAGAGAAGGACAGGATGGGGATGGAAAGAGGGGAGAAGACAGCACGTGGTTACTGAATATCTGGGGGAGTTCTAGAAAGAGAGAGTAGCCAAAGTCTAGCGTGTGTCAGCCCATTCATTCATGTAAGAAACCAGAGAAGTGGGAGTTTGAGGAAATGATGAGGGGTCAGTTTGGACATGTGAGTTTGCAGTCTGAGGAGTCCGTGGCCTTCCATGTGATGTGCCCACCAAGCTCCCCTTGGTGCCCCCCATGTTCGGCTCTCAGGAGCTGGGAGAAGCAGGAGCAGGGCCCATCTGGGGGCCAATACTGCACAGCCGGGCAGATCCATCATCTTGTGGGAACACTGGTCACGCTGAGAGGCAAGGACCACCCAAGACGGAGGGAATGGGGACCCCCCTCCGCCGGCTCCTCGGTTGGTAGAGGCTAGTTAGTACCCCTGGCATCTCCACCACGTGGCCTGGACCCCTGAGTGGATGTGGAGATGTTGTCCTGCATTCGGCATGGTGGCAGTGACAGGTGACCGGGAAGTAAGGTTGCCAGGTGAAAAGACACCCACTTAGGATTAAAGAGCACACTTAGCATGATGAGCCCAGTGGGGGGGTGCATGGAAGTGTTGAATCACCACACCGAACACCTGAAACCAATGCAACACCGTATGTTCACTATACTGGAATTCAAATTAAAAACTTAATAAAAAAAAAAAAAAAGAAGAACAAGAAGAACCGACCATCATCAAGCTCAGGGGTCACTGAGTGTCCAGTGGCAGTGCAACATTTTCTCAGGGGCAGGGACACAGCTGGGACACTAGAGGCACACTGTCGGCATCTCCCTCCCTGACACCTCTTCCCCAAGGCCTATTTACTTATTGTTGGGGGTGGGGGGATGTTTAATTGTCTTAAATAGGAATTGTGACATTTGAATACTATTACATGAAAGCTCTCTTTGCTTTGGACACCTGTTGAATTTGAATCTCAGATAAACAACGCAATTTTTAGTATAGGTATACTCCAAATACTACATGGGATATACTTATACAAAACTTTTTTTTTTTTAGTCATTTATCTGAACTTCAAATTTGTATTCTTATTTGCTAAATCTGGCAACCCTACGAGGGAGTTAAACAGGACCCACCTCCAGATCCTTATCCTGCTAGACCCAGAAATGTATACTTGTGCTGGTAGCAAAATAAGTACTCAGGTCCTGCCCAGATCTGTTGGCCCCATTATGGGTTCTCCTTATTCAAAGAAGTCTTAGAGCTATATGTTTGTGTGTGTGTGACAGGGAATATTGATCTTCCACTAAAGGGCATCAGGGCAGTGGCCTAGCACAGTGGATGGCTCCTGCAGACCCTCAATAAATATTTGACCAGAGATGGATGGAACGATGCAGACTCCTGCTCCAGAAACAGAATGACCTTGGGCAAGTTACTTATCTTGCAGCTTCCATTTCCTCATTAGTCAAATGGAGATAATAGAACCTTCCCGCAGGGCTATTGTGATGAGCAGATGAAAGAAGTCAGGTAAAGGGTCCAGCACAGGCACTCAACGAATGCTCTGTGACGGCCCCGCCCCCCAGGTCTCCTGGTTCCCATCCCCCAGCCTTACATGAGTAGAAGGTGGGGCAATCCAAGTGTTGCTCTTCTGCCTGAGTGGAGATAAGCTGTCTTTGTCACTTAATAGCCACTGGCTGACAGCCGTCACTGCCCCTCCAAAGGCAGTCTCTGCATGCCTTCTTAGTGAGGCCAGCCTGTGCCCAAGCCAAAAGCCCGTGAATTCAGCTCTCTGAATTCTCACCAGGTCATAAGACATCACACAATTCCTTTTACTGGCAACACTTAAGAACTTTCCAAGCCTCTCCCTGTGCTAGGTGACCCTGGGCTCCCAGCTAGCTCAGGTCTGCGAAGGAGTAGGAAGCAGGTGCATCCTGCACGGTTTGGGTCTGACTTATCATTGTCATCAGCTTCCATTCATATTCCCTTTTCAATTCTGAAATGCCCTCTGAAATGCTGCTTCCCACTAGGCTAGTCTCCATTCTTTTCCCACAATCAACACACCTATTTCTGATTTTAAGTCTGCATATCTCGTGCTGTTCCCTCAGCCTGGAAATGGCACCCTGCCCAGCAGCACCCAGGGCCTCCCACCTTCCAAGTTCCAGCTCAAGTCTGGCAATGTCCTCGGACCACTGGACCCACGGGTCCTCCCCTGTCTCTGGGTTCCTAAAGCACGTGTATCTGCGTCATTCTTTGGGGGCCCTTCATTCAAATCTGCCTTGATTGGTTACTTCACTATTTCTTCTGAATGTCTTGTCTCCTTGATCAGCTTGCAAGCTCTTGGAAGGAAAAGCAGAACGTGACACTTCTTTCCTGTCCCCCTCAAGCCCAAGTTGGTCCTAGCCTAGCCTAGTCTATGGAGAAAGCAGTCCATAGACAATTCGAGGCCAAATAAGAGAGAGAGTGAAGGGCCAGCACCAAGGACAGTCATCTGTCCATGGCTCCATGGGTCCTGCCCCTCCAGGATTTACAAGCTCAGGCAGAGTGTCTCACAGAGAATGGAGAAGCATTTGGAAGGATGCATGGGTGTTGATCAATAGTTAAATGTTTGCTTTATGTGGAAGCAAAGCATATTTAAGGCTGCGGAAGAGTCAAAAAGAGAGTTGTGAATGTGAACTCGTTCGTTTCCTCAGCCAGCAAGTGCCTTGCAGTGCCGCCTGTGAATCTCAGCTCCCCGCTGTGTGCTGAGGGCGCACCAAAGGAGACAAGCTTCCTGCCCACCTCACAACCGACTGAGCAAACACTTCTCTTCAGTCAGATAAACCCGGACAGCCCTCTTAGAAGGTTGGATATTAGGGTGTGCTGGGCTGGGAGGGAAGAATGAGAAGGAAGTGAGAAGGAAAAGGCCTTTGGGGCAGGCCATTCGTAAGAAGCAACAATTATATGGTTATCGCTACCTAACAGAGCCGCAGAAGATGCACCCAAAGAACAAGATACTCAGAAAACACATCAGGACGCTTGAAGCACAAGGCATGATTAAGCCTGGGGAGCGCTGGGGTGCACACCGCATTTACTGCGGCCATGCACGGGCCCACACTGATGCCCAAGGTTCCCCTTTCACTGTCTCGCCCTGGGGGCCACCTCTGCAGGAATAATGCTGTGTGACCCTCTCTTCTCCATCCTGGTGCCAAGTGGCAAGGGGAAACATGGTGTGCTGAGCTGGGAGGTGGAGAACCTAAAACCGGCCAGCCGTTCAACTCTCCAGCAGCAGGGAGACATGTGTGTGTCCAGCCTGGCCAGGGAGGGGGTGCAGGGAGGGCTCACGCCCCGGAAAAGGTGAAAGGAAGAGGAGAAAGGGCCAAGGAACTGCAGAAATGAAAGCTGGGGATCTAGGGATGAATGTGCATTTTCTTTTCCTTTTGCCAGAGATCACTCCCCTCCTGAGCGAATCTCTTTAAAAGGAAATAGACCCAGTTGTGAATGGCAGCTCTGGCCTAGAGCTGGACCCCTGGAAACTGCAGCCTAACTCCATCAAATTCCATTCTTTATACTTGAGCCAAAAAGCTTCTCACCAGGCTTAAGCTTCAATCTTGCCCCTCCCCACCCTAACACAGCTCAACCCTCATGCGTGTGTGCATGCAAACACACATACACAGCCCTCACTGGCTTTATCCGCCCCCCACCCCCTGGCCCTACTGGGCTAGGGGAAGCTGTGATGCTGGAGGCTAGTGACCAACCACCCCCTTTGAAACAATCTGGGACAGCTGGTCACCCCACAGTAGTCTGAGTGTTAGGGATGCTTGGACCTATGCATTAGGGATGCTTGGACTCCATGTGTTAGGGATGCACTGTGCTTTCCTTGCACCTGGCCAGGTGGCCTTCCCGAGCAACCCCTGCCTTCTGAGCCCACGTGCCACATTGGCCTCCTAGGCTCAGCTCCTCTTTCCTGTCCCCTGGCAGAGAGGAGAGCCCCAGGACCCTCAATCAATCTGCTGGGCCTCAGAGAACCTGTCCTGCTGTGATGGATTTTTTAATTGGATTGTGACAAACATTTAATACCTAATAGAGCTCTTACCAGCACAGTTAATTAAGAATGTGACTAATCTAATTCGGTGGCAGCTCAGAAAGAGAGAAAGTGGGGAGAGCTTCTAGCAGGGAGTGGGGTTTGGGGAGATGGGGTGGTTCGAGCTGGAAAAGGACTATCAGGCTTGTTTCTTGTCGGGGCAAGGGGATCCCAGACGTATGACACGGAGAGACTGCATCAAGGTCGAGAGGGAGGTGCAGGATGTCGACAAGTTGCAGAGCAGCCTGGTGGACAAGGACCTCGCGTCTCAGTCTGTCGCTCGGTCCCATTGTGCTCATCGGCTTGTCGCCGCTGGCTTGTTAGCAATGCCTGAGCGAACGGGGCTTTGTGGATCCTCCAAAGCTGTATAGATAACTGCTGAGGGTTACAAGCCTGTTTACTGAACCCGCCTCACGGACAGTAGCTCGGCGAGTCACTGCCAGCCCGGAGCCTGCGGTGCCTTCACCCTTCTGGACCCCAGGGTCCTGCGCACTTGACATGGAACACAAATATTGCATTCATAACCCCCCCTCCGAGCACACAGGTACACCGCCAGAAGTATCATGTGAATGTGCTGCCTCCACGTGCACCCCCACGCGTGCTCTCCGCAAGGTTATGCGGGTACCGCCACGGGTCCACACAGCAGAAGTGAACTCCCGTGCACATAAGATGCGCACAGAGCCCGAATCACCAGTGCCAGTATGCAACACGGCACGTCCTGGGACACCCAAGGGAACACGGCTGGTCAGTGGGCGCCCTCCTGGCTGTGACTGAGGCTTGAGTCCTACATATCCGAGCAGGGACATCCCACAGGCTTGCTGAGATGGGGCCCTAGTTGTTAGACAGCTGTCACTTTCACCTCCAGCAGGTGGCCCCACACATGGGAGTGGAGGGAGGGGTCTGGGGGAAGCCTGTGGACTGGGTTCTTGGGTGAGTGGTATCGACAACGAGGAAGGAAAAGTGCCCTGGAAACACCGGATGCCGTTGACATGGCAGCTGATTGTGGAAGGAGGCAAAAAGGAGGGCTCGGTGTCGGGGTTAACTTTCAAAGGGGGTGGTGTGGGGGGAATATTAATCCCTGATATGCACGGTGCCATAGTAACTGCCGGGAAGGAGAACTATTTCGAGTATGTCTCTGTTACAGCAAGAGGCAGGTACTGCACTGAGCTTTACAAATGTGCGGCTTTCATATTCTGATCTTTAATGGCAGGTGATGAGATTAGGGCAAGAAAGCTATGATTTAGCAGTTCTGAGCTACTTGATATCTCACCCAGGGCTCAGCCACCCTTTGTCTGCGCTAATCCCCACGGCAAACCAGAGGTGGGTGGGCGGGACTGAGCTACGTTTGGACCCTCAGCTCATAGGAGGGCAGGACACAGCCCTCACGGCTTGCACAGAGCCCAGCGGCTGGAGGGCCGGTGGTGATTCACCGGCCACTGGTGGAGAAGCTGGTGCAGCTCCTGGCTAACCCGGGGGGGGGGGGGGGCGGGCAGCAGGACTGGCAAGGGGGGCGGGCCGTGCAGATCTGGCTATGTGCCCCGGGGTTGGGGCAGCTGACAGGGCCGCTCTCTTTGGGACTGAAACAAAGGACAGGTCTCCTGATGGGACTCAGAAGAGACACATGATGAACCTCACAGTTGGAAAGGCCAGAGGACACATGAGCCACGAACAAAAAAAGCTGGAAAGGAGGGAACGCAAGCAGAGAGGCAATCCTCTGGCTCTCTTCCTCACCTGCCTACCCCTAGTGTGTATGAATCATCCCTTAGGTCTGGATGGCATTTGCCATTCCCAGGACCTTGCACATACATGGAACTGTTGCACACTCGTGTCAGCGAAAACCTTGGGATTTTCTGCACAAGGGCTAGTGACAGGTGGGGGACCCAGATCTCTCGGATCCCAGACCAGCACCACCTGCTTGGCACACCATTTCACTGAAACCCACTGCGGCATCACGAGGAGGCTACCGCTGTCCCCATTACACAGGTGAGGACACTGAGGCTCTGCGGGTGAGTGGCTGGTGGCAGGTGAGGCCACTCAGGTAATAGGTGACAGGGACGCGAACTGGGCTCCAGCCTGTGGATTCCCAGTGGCACGCCCTCCCACTCCCCCTGTTCTCATCGGCACAGGAGGTGTGAGGGGAGCCCCAGAAAGAAGACTGGAAATGCACTCGGTTCCTGGAGCACCAGAGGGCACTCTGAGCTGGAATGTGAGGGTGGGGAGAGTTCCAGAAGTATGGCCAGAGTCCATCCAGTGAGGCTTTCTCGTGTGTATTCTACCTCCCCCTTTGGCTTCCAGGTGCCTTTCTTTGATTTCCCTCCATCGCCTGCTCCCAGGTGGGGGACAAAGTGGCCCCCTTTGAAATTGTGGTTTTTCTGTTGTAGCAGCAAGCCCTTGCTGGGACAGCACATCAGAGCACATTGCCCACCCTGGGCTCTGGGCCCCCCGGGCTCAGGCCCTCCCACCACCGTGTCTCAGTCCTTTCACTGCAGCAGAAAACCTCCCAACAGCCATTAGTCTGACAACTTGATCCGGTGAGGAAAAGCCAAGGCAGCGGGGTGGGAAAGGAGTCCCAGGGAAGGGACTGGAGGTGGCAGAGCCGTGGCAGTGGGTAGAGTCCTCAGCGAGGCCAACAAAGCGCGTGTTTCCTACGTGCTGCTGAAGTGACCTTAGTCCAGCTGTCGCGTACTTTTGAACTTCATCCATTAACTGGGAATTAAAAATCTCTGCACACCTTTCTGGCCGGGAAGAAATCACACATAGGAAAGAGGTTTGGAAGCTATAAAGGGCTACAGAAATGAAAGGTAAATGAAGGTATTTTTATTAAGTACAATGAGGAAGATCAAGAGAGGCAGAGAAGGAGGAGGGAAGAACCAGAAGGTTAGGAGTAAGTGCCTGCAGAAATGAATGCTTCCCCACAGAGAGATGCATTAGGCACCTTCTTTTCTAGAAGATCATAAAGGAAATCTGTTCCTAATGGGCATCAATTATAAGACTTAAGAGTCAGCTTGTGGCACCTGTGATTGGTAGGTACCATGGCGGTTCCTTCCATTATTTCCCCACCCCCAGTCTGGTACACAAAATCTGCTCCCTCTCACCCTCGGCCAGGCTCGAAAAGCTAATACTGAGGCTGAGGGGAGTGAACTTGAGGGAAGATCTGAGAAAAGAGAACTTTTGCCGGCGAATTCTGTATATTTTGCTATTGATAAAGGGTACCCTAAAGGGTCGGGGTAAAATAAGGAGGGCTTTTTGCGGTCTTGCTTGAAGGGCGCCAGCCTGCACTGCTGGTGTCCAGGAGCAAAGCCACGGCACTGATGAGGCTGAGCTCCCCCTCTCCAACGCTTGCTAGACGTTATGCCTCCCCCATGAGCCGTGGGTCAGGGTGCCAGACCCAACACTAGGACGCTGGCGAGACATCTCCAAGTCTCCAGTCAGGGGCAGGCCCTCTGGACCATCAACCATCTTGAACCACCTGCACACCTACGGGGAGCTCACCGCTAGACTAGCTGCGGGAGGAGGGGAGGCACAACACGCATAGAAGACACGATCCCAGTTGTCAAAACACCTACAGTTCAATCGGGTCCAGTTCAAATGCCCCTTTGCAGTCCCTTCCCGCATAAGCGGCTGCCCTCCAGCCGTGAAGATGATGTCACAGACCATGATCAACAAGGTGTAGACTAAAAACAAGGACTGCACAAGAGGCTACTGAGGAAAGGATTGGAGTGAGACTGGAAGATTCAAGGGTTTCTTGAAAAAGGCCAGGCACACGCAAGTGTGAGGATGGCTCCCTGCCAGCACAGCCCTGGACCGGAGGGCGGTGTGGACGCACAGAAGCCCACCGCGGGGAGAGGAAGGCCTGCATCCTGCTTCCACCTCTGCTCTGGCTTAGGAGTTTCATCCGCAGGGGCGATGTGGGCACAGGTGATGTGATGTCCACAGTCACTGCCCTCCGTGAAATCCGTAGGCCCCTCCACCACCGTGCTCTGTCTGCCTGAGGGCACCGAGTGTTTGGCCTTGACCAAAACACAGCTGGGTCTGAGCTCTGGGAGGAGGTCCTAGCCGAGGACCATGTAGGCCCCCAACCCAATCACCAGCCAGCTGCCCCATCTGTATGCAGGACCACTCCCCGGCCCCAAGGTTTATAAATAAACCAAGAGAAGTCATTTTGTCCCAAGAGACTGGGATGTCTCTTGAAATACAGAGATGCTCTGTCTTGTGCCTCCGTGGTTCCTGAGTTCATTGTTATTCTTTGGCGAGGAACAGAGCTTGGATTGAACCTGGTTCCCATCCGCAGCTGAGATTCTCAGCGAAGGCGGAGGGATGGAGTGGGGACAGAGACAAAGACACTCTTGGTTGTGCCCCTAAGTAATAAATGGGGCCACTAAATGAACAAGAGAGGGAGACAAGAGAGAAGCGTGGCAGAGAGGGAGCGGAGGGCGGAGGGTGTTGAGATGGGAAAGAGGCAGTTAAGAGAAAGAGATACTGACAGAGACATAGAGAAGAGATGCTGGCAGCTGAATGACAGCTGAAACATCCAGCCAGGACAAGGGAGACGGAGATGGGGAAATCAGATGGAGAGAAACACAAAGGCAGAGAGCTTGACAGAGAGAAACACAAAGGCAAAGTGCCGGGGCCTTGGAAATTCGAGAGGGGCCCAGACAGAGAGCCACGTGGAGTTGGAGAGCACTCCCAGACAGAAGAGTTGCAGCAGGGGACAGAGGAGGAGGGGGGCTGGCACAGAGAGGCTGGGGGGGGGGAGGATAAAGGGACACTGTGAGCACGTGGGGCCTGAGCATGAGGACTAAAGACAAAAGAGCAGCCTTGTCTGCCTTGTGAGCATCCTTGTGTAAAGAAAGAGCAGGGACCCTGGAGGAAGACCGTCTGAGTTTGAATCCTGGTGCTGCCAGCTGCTAGTGGTGTGGCCTCCGGCAAGTTAAGGAACCAATCTGACCCATTTCCCCTCCTGGGCACGTGAGCATAATGTGAGTACTGCCTCCTGGGGTTGCCATGTCAGCGGAAGAGTTGTCTATAGACACTGCGTAGGCGCTCAGAGCGGTGCCTGTGCTGGGAGGACCTTGGCGGCTGCAGGTGTGGACAGGATGGTGGCAAAAGGGAGCGCCCACTTTTCACTTCACATTTATTATCTTCAGTTGAAACCCTTTTTGTGATGAGCCATGGGGCTGAGGAGGACAGAAGAACCCCCAGCGGTGGACCAGTCCAGCAGGCCAAGTGGAAGCCTGAGCCAAGAAGAAAGGAGGCTGGGGGTCAGGGTCCTAACACTCTAAAGAGGCAGGGAGGAGGCTGACCTTGAAGGTGGGGAGCCAGCAGGACCCAGAGGAACCTGAGCATGCCATCTCTCCCACCACATGCCCTCTCTCCTGCCACCCAGGAGACGGGCTTTTCCTACCTGAACTGATAGGAGACTTCAGAAATGACTTCCTCTGGAACTCATGTGTCCACCTGCACACCTGTGGAAAAGGTGACACACACTGCTAAGCCGGGTGCAGAAATGTCATGGGGACAGAATCACAGACTTGAATGACTTTTTCTGGACCGGGCGGCTGTGGGAGGGAGCGAGGGAGGGATATGAGGAGAAGGAGGGAAGGGACTAGAAGCTCATTTTGTTGCAACCCCCACCCACTGCCCTCCCAGGCTGGCTCCCGGGATCTCAGGGTGGGTCAAGGGCAGGAGGCCGAGGCTGACACTATTGTCCACCCACCCTCCCTGAACACAGTACTTCTCCTGCAAGGGACCCAGAAAACCTGAGCACAGTCCTTGCACTGAGTAGGTGCCACTCGCTGGATGCTATTTTGTCCCCAGAGATGGCTCCCAAATCACGTGAGACTCCCAGCTGCCCAAGGTTGGTTTTAGTCCTCAGAAAAAGAATACAGGAATCCAGTATCTTTAATCCCCAGTTTGCTAAACCAGGCTCTTGGTGCTGGAATTGAGCCTGGAGCACCAAACATAAGGACACGCTGAAAAAGTTAAGACCTATTAATTACTGCCAAAGCTCACTCGGGGTTATGAGTATTATGATCACAGCTATCACTTACTGCAAGGCTCCCTAGGGCCCAGGTGCTTTTACTAATAAACCCCTAAATGCTCACAACTCTTCGGAGCAGGAATTGAGATTCCCCTGCTTCAGACAAGACAGAGGCTCAGAGAGGTGAGTACTGCCTACCCTCAGGTGGCCCCAGAGCCTCCACCCTTCCTCCACATCTAAATCTCCCTCGAGTTTCCTTCAGGAGCATGGATTTCCATTAATGTCAGATTCTCTAGAAGGCAGTGCCTGCCCACCCACTCCTGCCATCTTCCACATTTGGAGGGCAGAACGATGGGCTCTGTGAGACCGTCCTCATGAATCAGACACGATCTCGGAACTCTGGCTGAGAGGAATAGCTTCGTGGAGGCACCAACACAGACACCGACACAGACGCAGAGCCGCTTGGGCTTCTGTAGGGAGCAGGGCCAGGCTAAGCAGGGAGCTTCCAGGCACCGGCACTCTTTGCCCCCAAGAGACCCCCACCCACTATATGGGGGTGATGGAATGTCATGGCTTCTGACTTCCAACTTTCTCAAAGTTTGAGATCTTACTGCCCCAGGACACAGTCCATGTGTAGCTAGAGCCATAGATAAAGTCCACAAAACAGTAGGGTCCCATTTCTCTGTTTGCAACAAGACTCAGGCTGCTCCAAACTACTGTTTCCAGAAACGATGGATGAGTTTAGGGGCAAAGGGTGAGCACCAGCTGGTCAGGGTTCATAGGTCTATGACAGCTAATTCTCCTTTTTTTCTCTGTCTACTGACGTGAGTAACTTCATACAATGCTCAAAGGATCGCCAAATAGGTGTCTTAGTGCATTCGGGCTGCTGTACTGGAGTACCGTAGACTGGGAGCCTTACAAACAACAGAAATTTATTCCTCACAGTTCTGGAGGCTGGGAAGTCCAAGATCAAGGCACTGACAGATCTAGTGTCTGATGAGGGCCTGCTTCTTGGTCCACAGATGCTGTCTACTTGCTGTGCCCTCACATGGGGTGAGAGAGGGAGCCCTGTGGGGTCTCTTTTATAAAGGCAGCTGTCCCATTCAGGAGGGCTCCCCTCTCCTGACCTAATCACCTCCCAAAGGCCCCACTTCCCAATATCACCACAATAAGAGTGAAGATTTAACACATGAATTTCGTAGCACACAAGTATTCACTCTTTATCAGACACACACACACACACACATACACACACACACACACAGCTTATTCCCTTAAGAGAGTAAGGAACCCACAGAGGTCTAATCAAGAAAGATAATAAAATCTTGTCCTAGAAAAATCAGGTTAATGCCCAGCTCCTTACAGGCAGTAAGTGACAATGCGTTACCAATACTGATTGAATTTCGTCTGGATGTGACCAACCCCACAATCTCCAAGTCAAAGCTGCTTTTGCTGGAACGATTTTCCTCAAGGAGCGATTCTACTGCCACCACCCTCCTGCGGAAAAGACCCTGAAGACACCAAACTTGGCCAAGGGTGAGCTGGCAGATGGAGCTTCCGAGCTGCCTTCTCTGTCTGTCCCCTTCCAACATAAGGCGAGCAATGGCGCCCTGCCTCTGGATTTGGGTTGGAGCCCGTGCCGGTTCCGTGGTAGCACCTGTCTGGTTGTCTCCCACCTCAGCCCAAACCGCTACACTGAGAGCTCAGGAATGAGAGGTGACAGGGCGGCGGGGGCGGAGGAAGGAGCAAGGAAAGGACACGGGGAAGGAGGCAGGTGGCACCAGAGGAAAGGGGACCGCATGTAAGAGCGTGTGCTGGTGTGTGCTTGGGGAAACCCCAGGAGATCGGCTTCCAGCAGAGATTAATTTAGTGAGAGAAAATAGATTCTCACTGCCAGCCACCAAGTCTGCAGAAGCTGACAATGAAGAAGTCAGCGCCGTGATCAGGCAGCTCCAGTCCTGTGTGAGAAGGCAATGTGTGAGTTCCACACTCTTGTGCCAATAGGCGAGTGATGGTGGGAGTCAGTCCCCCCAGTCCCCTGTGGGGAAGGAGCCACCCTGCTCCTGGAGAGGGAGGTGCTGAGTCTCGCCAGAGCCTGCCTCCTGCATCAGTGGGACTCGGGGACCCAGAGGTGCAAGGGTTCCGTGGGCACCCACGCCTGGCTGGCCCTGTGCGGGGGAAGGTGGCACGTCGGTGCTGGATGTGTGCGGGGCATTGACTCAGCGCTGGGGGGAAGGCAGAAGGTCCAGTATAAGAACCACATCTCCCATTCTGGCGGGCATGAGACAGTGGTTCATCACCTGTGAAGCCGCGCATTCATTCATTCCACAAAATGGATTGTGCCCCTGAGGTGTTTCCAGCCCTGTGTTAGGTGCTGTGGTGACAACAGTGCAGAGAAAATAAATGTAGACCCTGCCCTCCCTCGTGAGGGAGACAGGAAATTCAGTGATGAATGGATTTCACCAATTCATCCCATATATGCACATGATTCCAAATACTCAAAGGGAACCAACTAGAATGATAAAGCTTAAAGCAGGGTAAGACTTCAAAACCATCGAGCCCACCATTTCCTCGGATGTATGAGGAAACTGAAACCCAGAGAGGTTGTGTAACATGCCCAAAGTCACACAGGTAGTGGGCACCAAGGGCAAGGATTAGAATTTCCATTCCCTTTCTAAGACTTTTCCCGCCACCCCGCACTGCCACGATCCATAGAGACCCAGGGAGAATGAAGCACATTCAACATTTTCCGAAGTATGCTCTTTGAATGCCTGCTCTGTCAAATGCTCCATGAAAAAAAAAAAAAAAAAGTGTTCTATTGTCAACTAAGTTGGGGCAATGCCAGCACTGTGTCTTCCTTATGGAGGTTGACAGTATACATGATCGTATTAAAGGCTCTGAGGTCTGTGGGAAACATCTCTGTTTATCACTGTCTAACGCAGAGTTTGTAGACCGCTCTGTCCATGGAAGCCCCTTACTGTAACACATCTTAACACGGCGTGCTGCCACTGCTCAGAACTTTGGGAAATCCCAAGTCTGTTCAAGTTCTGTGAATTTTGGACACGGGCCCCTCCCTTGCTGGCTTTGCCTGTTTTCATTTTTGCTCAAGAAGTTTTGATTCCTCCCCTCTAAGCACATTGGATCTGAGTCTTTACGCTCTCAGACTCTCCACGTTTCTGGGAACCCCTTTTCCCTGGAGTTCTGGGGCCCCCTCCTCTCGTGATTTTCTTCACTTGGCTCCCTCTGAATCGCATCTGCAGACTTCTCATTTCTTTCTGTCCCTCAGTAATCGATCTTCAACTTACTTCAAGCTTGCTTTCTCCTAGGTGGTCAAAGAAAGGACTTGAAACTTCACCAGTCATGTTCTTACGCATAAATCACAAATCCAATAACTGACCTGTGGCCTTTCTCCACCATGATTTGCTTCTCCAGCTAACAGTTCATTCATCTATGTGAACAATACTTATTGAACACTCATGTACAGGTCACACTAAAGGCCACTTTCCCTGCAATCCCTGCCTAGTTAATTCCACTGGTTAGAGAACCGTGGGAATAAGGTTAAGTTCATGGGTTTGACTTCTTGTGGGCCCTTGAGTTTCATTCTGCCCATGACCTTGAATCTTGGCCAATATTCTCTCAAATGTGTGCCCTTGGGCATGAAAGGGACAGAATAAGGGAATGTGTCTGGCTTGTCTTGGTATGACCAAGTGGGACCTCTGAAGGAAAAAAATACTCAAAGTCCATGCCCTGCGATTGGCTACAACATCACCTTAAGTGTGGCCAGGTGATAACTTGTTCCTCCCCACATTGGCCACCCACCTGCTTCTCCCAGCTTCCCAACCGTCTTTGAAATCATCTCCCTCTGCAAAATTCCATAATTATTTATCAGGACATAGCTAACATTTGTCTTTGATTCCTTTTCATTCAAACAAACCTCATTTTTTTTTCTATTCATTGTCTATTTCTTTATTCCCCCTGGCACTGCGGTTCATATGTGTTGCTCAGAGATTTCATTTGGACCTGAAGAAATGAGAGAAATGGCCTTAAAAATGTCTATTCTTCAGCAGTAGAATTATCAGCAGTATGGTCCCTTTCGCAATAAGCTTACTGCCAGCAGATATGTGACTTGGTCTGAATTTTCTCTCTCTCTCTCTGTCTCTCTTCTTCTCTCTCTCTCTCTCTCTCTCTCTCTCTCTCTCTCTGTCTCTCTCTCTCTCCCTCTCTCTCTCTCCCACCACCTCTCTCTCTCTCTCTCTCTCACACACACACACACACACACACACACACACACACTCACACACACACACGGTGTTTTTTCCACAGGAAGAAAACCCTCAGAAGTTGATTTTACCATCCACCTAAATCTTTTTGGAATCTTTTTTGGGGAATTATCTCCATGGAAAGTTGCTTACTATGCCTGCTCTCCCAAGACACCTGGGGATATCTAACATAGAAGACAAATAACACTTACCCCAGCGTCATTAAGAAGTGTCAGAAAAAACACTACCAAAATTTATACCAACCATTAATTTAAAAGACTGTACACAGACAGAGAGTCCTATCCAGCCTCAGTTCACACACTCACTCCCGGCACCTGCTGCCAACATTCTGGATTCTCCCCGCGCAGGTGCATGAGAGCTCGGAGTGCATGGCTCGGCCTTCTGCGGGCCTCCCTCTCCTCTCTGCCACAGTCTTGTCTTGTCTCCTACAGCCCCATTTGTACCCTGAGTCCCCCAAGAACCCCTCTGCCCACTATGGGCTCCCCCACCCTTCCTTCACCCCTGCATTACAGTCTTGTCACAAACACTCATCTTTCCGAAAGCTCAGCCTGCATTAATGCTGTCAGCTCTTACACCAACGGAAATGAAGCTATGGTGCTATGGGCTACAAAGCTGTATGCTATAATACAAAGAACACAGATTCAAAATAAAACAATGTATTCTTTCCCTTCCTTTCTTTCTCCCAGGCAACTTCCAGCTTGCCTCATCACCCACCTCTGAACCTTTCTAGACACAGGCAGTTCGTGGTTAACTTCCAAATGAACCGCAGACGTGAGGTGCTGAGACCCCTCATCCCTGGGTATATCTCCCGTGGGGGATATGGAATGTTTTGTTTTGTTTTGTTTCCTTTTTGGAAGACAATGGTGGGGACTGAAGTCATGATCAAGTCCCCTCCTCCCCTGCATGGAGAAAATAGGAGCCACAGACAATGAGAGGCAGATGCTCTTATCGGGATCCCATGCTTCAAGCAAGACGCAACCCATATGGCTCAGGCTGAAGACTCCTTGCCCCTCCCCATCTTCTGATGCCAGTCCCCCACCACACACACACACACACACACATACAACCCTCCCCTTGCCCAGAACACCCTCAAATCTTCCAACAAGTCGGGCGTGAACAACCAGCCATCTCAAACACCCAGGGATTTGGGGAAAGTGTTAGGAAGAAATGTAAACAATACATACTAATTGCTGCTGTGACATAAGTTATAAATTAAATTAGACGGGCCAGAGTGCTGAGCTCGCCTACTCTCCCAGCTCCTACCCTTAGCGTGACGGTAGAACAAAGTCAGGCATCTCCGAAGCAACTGACTCCCATGTGCGCCTTTCCATAGTTCAGTAACTAGGCCCTGGATGCTTTGTGCCACATCAGCCCTCAGCTCTGCTCTCCGCCGGGGTTCTAGGGCACTCCAGGCTGATGCAGAGGGAAGCCCTCGTCCCCAGGGTGGACCCCAGCAGACAAGCCCCCCTGTAGCTCACACGCTTTCCACTGGCCTTGGGGCATGAGCCTCAGATTCAGCCCTGCCCTGAGAAATGCCCCGGAGGAAAAGAGGAGGTGAGCTTTCCAGTGAACTCGGATGAGGCTTGCCCTTCCCTTCTGTGTGGCTGCTCGAGAGGGGACCCAAAGCAGAGCCGATGCTAAACGGACATTACTTGGGCAGATGAAGGAAGGAAGGAAGGAAGGAAGGAAGGAAGGAAGGAAGGAAGGAAGGAGTAAGAGAGTGACTGCAGCTGCTGGATGCTCCAAATGCCTCTTCTGTGTGCAGACCCAAGTTTTCTTTGGTTTTGTTCACCGAGCGGAGGGAGGTGGGAGGAAACGGCAGCTCCATTGGGTGGGCCCGGGAAGCCTTGCCTTGGCCATGGGCAGTGCTTAAAGCGGGCTGAACCGAGCAGAAGCCAGAGGCAGGACTGAGAGTTTGCAGTTGTGTGGTAAAGTCAGAGCAGGGTGGGGAACGGGCCCTAGGTTTCTCTTATTTTTTTCTGGTACCTCTCCACTCAAGTGCTAGCTCTGAGTCACTGGTATTCTCTCCTTTCTGTCCCCCTCAGAGACCGGTGTTTCCGTGCTCCAGGTCAAGGCTGCATCTTTTGCGATAGCAGCCAGAGACAACGTTGCCCAAGTCTGTACGGTCATTCGATGAACATCAGCAAGTAACCTCCGTGTGTGTGGCATTGTGGCATCGTGCTGGGCTCTGGGGAGCCTACGATGAATGAAACACAGCCGTTGGGCTCAAGGGGCACACGGTCTAGTAGGGACGTGGCAACCAAACAGCTATTTCTAGATCTGGGCGCCCTGCAGGCCTCACAGCCCGAGGCCTCCACGGCACCACACGGGGGACAATGCCACGAACAGTAAATGTGAAGCCCACAGAGGACCAGAGGCCTGATCTAGGTCCACAGCTCCTCAGGGACCTTCTCCTGGCTCCCGCCTGGGGCCCTTTGTCGTCCACCAGGGTATGCAGCCTGTTGGCCACCCAGGGTGACCCCAAGCAGTGCTCCCATGCCTCTCTGCTACCTCCCCTCCATCTAAAACATGCCACAAAGAGCTCCTGTTTCTACAGGGACACCAGAGAGTGTGGCCAAATATCTTTGCCCGCCTTGGTTTTCTTCCGTTGTTTTCATCAATATAAATCCAAGGTGCCAAAATACCTCTTAGATTGGAGGCCTGCAGGCTGCCAGGGAGGGAACCCACACTGGGAGTAGGGCCATTTGCATGCTTTCATTAAAGCAGACTCTTGCTAACCAAGCTGCCAGCTTCCCTGAATGCGTGTCCTCCTGGGGTGATAGAGAATCAATTGGCTTGATGCAACTTCTGGATCCTTGTTACAGTCCTGGCTTGGGTCCCGAGGAGGCCCTCAGACAGACATCAATAACCTTGCCTCTCATTGCCTTTATCAGCCTCGATCTGGCCCCATTAGAATGCGCCAATATTTATGTACGTTTTAACAGCGCACATGAGCACCGCCACAGTGTGGCCAGCCGGAGGGGAGGTGAGGGAGCTGGGTTTTCTCTCCCTCCCTCCCTCCCTCTGCTTTTGCTCAGTCCAGAGGCAGAAGGCTCCTCTCTCCTCAAGCCCCGATCTCCACTGGCTGAGGCCTCAGTAGCCATTGCCCCCCAGAGGTTCAATGTTAATAAAAATAAGTAGTATCTGTTGGGGATCCATATAGCCAAGGCATACTGTTATGTAGGCATTCATTATCTCATGCAACCATCTCAAAACTCAGCGAGACAAGTAATATTGTCATTTAACAGATGAATAAATAGATCAAGGCTCAGAGTAGTTGGGAAGTGAGCTTAAGGTTGCACAGCTATAACCAGGGTTATGGGAAGGATAATAAGGTCACACAGGAAGAGCCAAGGTTTAAGCTTATGCCTAGATCCCAACGCCATGTACTTTTACTCAATTATACTACCTTGTGTGTGTGTGTGAGTGTGTGTTTTTTGCCTTGTGTTGTTTAAGTTAAATAAATGTAATAAATACTTATGGAGTACCTACTATGTTCTAGGTGCCACCGTAAGTGGAGGATACTGAAGTAACAGACAAGAACATTGTAAGACAATAAATACATCCACAGGAAAATCTGACCTGGTAATAAGTATGTGCAGAGAGTTAAAAGTGAATGACTGAGTGCCACTTTTAGATGGAGTGACAAGAAAGTCCCCTTGAGGGGATGACTTTCGTACTGAGTCATGAATAGCAAGGAGGAGCCGGTCACATGACCCTCAGGAGACACAGCTGGCATTCCTGGTGTGGGAACAAGCTGGGTGGCTGTGAGGAAAGGAGGGAAGACCAGAGTGGTGGAAACATAGCAGGTGAGGGGGTAAGAGGTGGGAGACGTGAGAGGAGAGAGGGGACAGAGAGGGAGCCTCCTGCCTTGTGTGCCAGAGGAAGCCATTGTGTTTAACTTTCACTATGATAAGTCCCCAGACTCTATCTGATATAATTTCTTCAAGTTCCCTCTGGCTCTGTGTGGAGAAGTGTTGGAGAGAAACAAAAGGAGAACAAGGTGGACTTAGGAGGCCACTGTGATGGTCGCTTAGGGAGAACTGGAGTCACTGAAAGAAGGAGAGGGGAGATCATGTGTTGGATACTTTTAGGAAGTAGGGTAAATTGACTGGCTGGTGGACTGGAGATGAGGTGTAAGGGAGAGAGAAGAATTGAGAAAGTCTTCCAGGTTTTAGAGCTGGGAAATTTGGTGAATCATGGTGCCATTTGTTGGAATGGGGAGGGTTGGATGAAGAGTCAAGAGTTCTGTTTGGGCCATTTTTAAGTCTAGAGGGTAATTAAACATTCATGTAAGTAGTTGGCTATTACCATGGAGAATATATAGCTATAGATGGGAAAGGGTCTAGTTCTATCCCTGCCACACGTTAATATTCAGAGGTAGAACAGAGGAAGAGAAGGCTGAGGAAGAGAGGCCAGTAGGGTGGGAGGAAAACCTGGAGAATGCGGTATCTGAGAAGCAGAGAAATTTAAGCTTTTCAAAGTTGATGATGATGATGGTGATAATGATGGTGGTGATGACGATGATAGAAGGAGGAGGAGGGTGACACTGTTATTCTCCCCATTTTATAGGTGAGACAACTGAGGTTCAGAGAAACTACTTAAAAGTGTAATCACTGCTCTTTCTTCCTCTTGTGTTCATTGAATAAGCAGTGCCCGGTTCCTTCTTTCCGTGTCCTACAAATCAGCTTCTGTGCCTCAAACAAGTCCTGACTGAGTTCTCCAGAGGTCCTGTCCTTTTTCAGCCCCGAACTTGGTTTATTAATCTCTTTGTCGGTTTCAATGTTCAAATCAGGGAAAATCTGCTAGCTTAGCCGACAGACAAGCAGTCTGCAGCTGTGGAGGGCAATCAGGTTTCCTATTTTGCTCTATTCTCCAACTCAAACCTTTCTCCAGGCTCAGCCTTTCACCAGCTGCTAAACACATTGTATGGTAGTCAGGCCGCTCCTGCTCCGCTCCACCCAAAACTACTCTGCGTCCTTCCTCAACACCTCATCCGATTCCCGTCTCCTCTGAGGCAGTTGCCCTGAGACAGTTACCCATATTCATCTGTACAGTCCCTCAGAAATTATTCCATATATAATTAATTTTCATTCCTAATTAGGTTCAATTTTGCACTTCACATTGGCAAAGGAGTTGGGTTCCCGTGACATACTTCACAGTCAAAAACGTCATTACCAGAGGTGAAAATAACAATGAAGGGAGAGAAATGTGTCCCTGGGTGTCAGAAAAGGGACTAGTAGAGAAAAAAAAAATGATCTTAGATGCCAATTAACCTTGGGGAAGAGACATACAAGAGTAAGGGGCATCAGGAAGAGCCTGGATAAAGGGGTGAACATGGCTAGGGCGGGTCCCTCCGGGACCTAGGAAAGACCCCAGGTCTCTACCACTGGTGGAGCTTGGAACATGATCCTGTGCAGTTAGACGTAGTCCTGGCCAGCACTCCAGAGAGTAGTAGGCGCCATCTGGGAAGTGAGCCCGACTGCAGCCTCCCTTCTGACCGGCTCTTGTCACATCCGTCTGAAATGGACCACATACATCTGTGCACGGAGCCTTCCCCAGCAATGGTAATCTAATTGAAGACTGTCCAAGTTCCCTTCACCAATCTTCCCATCTGCTTAGAGTATGCAATTTGTACACTTGAAGAAAAAAGCTTTGAATTTTGCCACCATAAACAAGTGGGCTCATTTCCATAAGCACAGTTGAGGGAGCTCAGTGGGGAAAGGTGAGTCACACCAAGGGGTAAGCAGGTGTAAGCCAGTGGAAGAGATGTGGAAGTGGCCAGATGAGATTCTGCTCTCAATGGGGGTCATAAGACAGGGAGGGGAGAGGAAGGCCTCATAGAAAGGGCAGCAGGAGGCGTGGGAAGAAGTGTCACGAACGCCACAAGCCCCAGGGATGGGCCCTCATTTCCTCCACTGTATGCAGACAAACAGGGTAAAGAAGGATTTGTCATTGCGCACTGCTCTGTGCACAGATGAGGCCCTGCAGAGCCATCAACACATGCGGGGAGACCCACATCGGTCCTGTTTCATGGAATTCTGAAGACTGTTCATTCATTCGCTCAACAAACATGACCTGGACATCTACTATATGCAGACACCACCCAAGGGGCTTGCAATAAATCACTGAACAAAACAGACACGGACCTCTGCACTTGCAGGGCTAGCATTCATGTGAGGACACTCACGGTAAGTTACAGACGTGATGAACAGTAAAGCATGTTGGATGTTAGAGGTAAGAGAGCAAAGTCTGTAAAAGACACTGTCTTCCCTTAAGTATGTGTCCTAAATACTACATCATCATGTACAATCCCACTCTGTTTTCTCTTATTAGAAGTTGTCACACTGCTCACTTCTCTCTTACTCCACCAAGTACCCTTCTCTGCCCATAACTAGCACTATGCACATATCAGACCCAGAGAAGGTGCTCAGTCACATGTGTGACGTTGAATTAGTCACCCTAGTTTGGGAGCACAAATTCTATCCACTGACAGAAATCTTCTTTAGAGATTATCTGTTTTCCCTAGAGTCCCTGTGTTCCCTATGACACAGGTGGGAAATGTAGTTACCCAAGATGAGTTGGTCTAATGTGGGAAGAAAAGAGAAAAATCATGTTCCTGTCCTGACTGCTTTTCATTCCTCTCCTGCTTGGGTCTCCCAGGACCTCCGTCTCTACCTCTCCCCTACAGTGTCTGCCTCTCCTGGTTATTCCTGACCCAGAAGGAGAGATGGGGGTGAGGCAAACACTGCATCCTTACCTGTGTCCCACAGGTGACTGTCCTAAAATTCAGAGTAGGCTCTGATGTCATCTCCTCTCTAGCCCACGTGCACACATGCATGAAATGTAGAAGTCAACATCCCACCACGTGCCCAGCCCTGGGGTGATGGGAAGAAACATTCTCAGATAATACCATGAACCATGCTGAAGTGTGTTTGGACTGCTCCCTTGCCTTGCACTTGTTCTCACATGTGTTATATCAAGTTCTGTAAAGACACGGTTAAGCCATACTTTCAGATTCAGTATATGTGGAAAGAAGAGGAGTGGGCTCAAAACTCCAGTGTGTGTATACGCCAGAGCTCTTTGAGGCTTGGCCCCAGGCCCCTTTCTCTTCTTGCTCATTCCTGGGTCCAGTCCAGTATCACACATGTACTCTTTCCAGATACCACCTCTGTGTTGATGACTCACAGACCTATATTTGCAATCCAGACCTCTCTGTGCCTTAGAATGGAGCATCTCACAGCATTCCAAGGGATGTCCCTACCTGGCTCACTATCAGATTTCTCCACACCATACAACCATTAAAAACTCCAAACCCTCCTACCGCCACCTCCAAGTCTGGACCTCTTCCATCATCAGCAATAGCTTCACCACCATCCAGGGTACAAGCTGGAAGTCCAAGCATCATCATTGACTCTCCCTTGTTCTCACTCTCATATTCAATTTATCTAAAGTCCTAACAAGTGTTCATCCTAAATGTCTCTTGAATCTATCAATTCCTGTTATCTCTGTGGCCACCACCTTCATCCCAACACCTATCCCATCTCGCTTGGGGTACTTAAGATCTCCAGTCAATCTTCACTCAGTTCCCTCTCTAAGCAGATCCCCACATTGCAACCTCAGAAATTACTAAATGCAAATCTGAGAGTGGTACCCCTCCCCAAGCTTAAGTTTACTTCAATAGTTTCCTGTTGCTCTAAGAATAAATGTTATGGGCTAAATTGTGACCCCCCCCCAATTCATATGTTGAAGATGTACCCCACCTAGTACCTCAGAATGTGACTGTATTTAGACACGGTGTCTTTAAAGAGTTAATTCAGTTAAAATGAAGTCATTAGGGTGGGTTCTAATCGATATGATTGGTGTTCTTCTAAGGAGAGGGAATTGGTACACAGGCAGAGAGAAGACCATGTGATAAGTCAGGAAGAAGATGGCCATCTATAAGCCAAGGATAGGCTTCAGGAGAACTGAACCCTGCCAGCACCTTAATCTTGACTTCTGGCGTCCAAAATTGTGAGAGAATAAATTTCTCTTGTTTAAGCCACACAGTTCATGGTTTTTGGTTATAGTGGTTATATATAGTGTGCCTATATATATAACCACTATATATATAGTGTGTCTATACATATAACCACTATAAATATAGTGGTTATAGCCCTAGAAAAATGACTTAATAGCACTCAACAGGTCTTAATAGGGCTACTGAGTCCTCCATGGCTTGTAGGGTGGTTTTATTTTTTTTTTTTAATTCTTTTTTAACGTTTATTTATTTTTGAGACAGAGAGAGACAGAGCATGAACGGGGGAGGATCAGAGAGAGGGAGACACAGAATCTGAAACAGGCTCCAGGCTCTGAGCTGTCAACACAGAGCCCGACGCGGGGCTCGAACTCACGGACCGAGAGATAATGACCTGAGCCAAAGTCGGCCGCTTAACCAACTGAGCCACCCAGGCGCCCCTGTAGGGTGGTTTTAAAATACATACACAAACCTTTGGCCATTCTCCCTTCAAAAAGTGGAGCCTAATTCTCTTCCCCTTGAATGTGGGCTAGTGGCTCGCCTCTAACACATAGAATGTCTAGAAGTGACAGGATGTGGCTTCCCAGATTAGGATTTAAAAGGTATTATGGCTTCCTTCTTGTTCTCTTTCTCTTGGATCATTGCCCTGGGGAAACCAACTGCCATGTCATGAAGATTCTTAAGGAGTTCTATGGAGGGGTCAATGTGGTAAGGACTAAGGCCCCTGCCAATAAGAGAGCTATCTTATAAGCAGACCCTGCTGTCCCTGACAGGCCTCCAGGTGACTGCAGCTCTCACCAGTGTCTTGCCTTATGATTTCATGAGAGACCCTGAGCCAGGATCACTCAACTAAGCTCCTTCTGAATTCCTTACCCACAGAAACTGTGAGACAATAAATGCATGTTGTTTTAAGATGCTAATTTTGGGGGCAATTTGTTATGCAGCAGTAGATAACTAGTGCAGCTTGACACGAACTTCTCTTCTAGGCTTGTGTCTTTCCACACTCTCTTACTCTGAGCTCCAGCCGCATTGGCTCTCTTGCCAGGCCTCAAACTCCCCATGTTCCCCAAGCCCGTATTTCTAGAATGCACCCCTCCATTCTTCCTTATTTGAGTCTTACTCATCCTTTGATTACATTTCAAGCACTAATTTCTTAGGGAAATCTGTCCTGAACCATAGTCAAGTGACATGCTCTCAATAAACCATGCTCCTTCTCTTTAGAACACTTTCCTCAGCTTATTATTTATTCTTTAGGGTGATTATTGGATTGATGTCCATCTTCCCCACTAGACTAGAAGCTACATGAGGCCAGAGATGGTGCTGTGTTTGCTCACCTCTATGTCCCCAGTACCTATACAATTTTGTCAGTCAATAAACAATTATCAGATAGATGGATGGATGGATGGATGGATGGACAGATGGATGGATTTTAGCAGGAAATACCTGCTGATCCTTGTTCTTGAGAAATAAGTCTTACATTTCAGAAACGCCCTTCTGTTAAGTCTCCTAGTTACAGGGTCATCTGTGAACCTACAAACCCTTAGCCAATCTGTAGCTAAACATGAGTTAACTAGGGCTCTGAAATTTGTACAGTTTGCTTATACATATCACACCATTAAAAATCATTTTGCCTTTCTCTAGTATCTTTGTAAAATTTCTTTTAAAAATTCCACGAGGTATGGAACTGTTTACGAGTGAGGAGAGGAAAGGGATTCTCTTCCAAATCCCAAACAGGTAAAAAAAGGGTAATGCTCCAGAGGTGGATGGGGGCGGGGCAGCTGGAGAAATGGCCACTCCTTTTGCCGCTGTGGTTTGATGTGGGGGGAGCGGGCGCAAGGCCAGTAATTCTGGAGTAAAGTCACGGCAGCTATGTGGATGGTGCACTGCTGACAGCTTTGCCTTCATTGATGAGCCTTGAGAAAAGAAGGCCAAAGAGAAACATTGGTTCTGAACTGCATAATCCTTCCTAGTAGAGACAATAACATGGGTGGCTCAGCACCTGACAGATAGAGTGATCCTGGAGGAGAAAGCCCCAGCTCATTTTTTGAAGATAAATATCATAATTTTAAATAAAAATAGGTGCTTTTAAATCCAAGAGCTTTGTTAAATCAAACTATTTAGCTGCACTTAGCCCAGTTTGCCCTAGTTTGAATTTGTGTTGCCTGTAAGTGTAGTTTATGAATGACAATTCTTTAAAAGAAAAAAAAAAAAACAACAACAGCACAACAACCAGAAAGCTGTTCATCCTGGGCCTCTTTATCTCGGGCTATTTTGCATGTATATGTATGTACATATATCTGTAATTTCTCTCTAGGACCAGGAAGGCCAGACTTGGGAAGAGCTTTTATTCATTATTTCATTTATTCATTATTCAAGGAAAGAGCCTTAACTCAAACAAGAGCAGGGGAGGGCGGGTGGGGCGGGGGAGCGCATCCAGGCTGGAGTGAAAGAGGCTGGGCGAGAGAGAGCATTTTTATAAACAGACTCTCAAGATAAAAACCTGAACAAAGAGCAACAAACGGCCCCTTTCTACATCTTTTTTTCTTTCTTTCTTCCTTGAAGCTCCTGACAGACTCAATTCCCTTCCTGCATAATCTCCTCTCATTTCTTTCTGGGGCGACGTCAGTGTTCTGAATACAGAAATACCTCACCAGTGGCTTCCCCTTCATCTGGGTTGGGGGGCACAGAGGAGGCGGGAGCCCAGCCCAGCCCCCAGTGGGCTGAGTGGTTCCAGATCCCGCCTCCACCTCCAGCCCAGGGCTGTCCCCTCACCTAAGGTGGTGTCTGTGACTTAATTAACTGTGCAAGCAGCAGATGGTGGTTGACATTCGGCCTCAGTCCCACTTGGGGTGAGACAGGGGCACCTGGGCCTGCCGACCCCTGTGAGCACCTGCCGCAGGCCAGGCCTCCTGCCAGCCCGTCTCACTCAGGCCTCGCGGGAACCCAGGAGGAGGTCACTCCCAGCCTCACTGTGCAGACAAGGGGCCTGAGTCTCAGGGAGACAGCTTCTCTGAGTCTCAGGGAGGAGCCCCGGCTTTGGAGTCAGCCCTGCCTTTCCACCACGATGAGCTCTCTGGGGCTCCTGCCTTTCCCCATCCAAGCGTTCTCCCAGAGAACATTCCTCTGTGGCCTAAGCTCCCCCACCACTGTTTGCTTCACTTAGCTTGCGTTAATTCATTAATTCAGCAGCTACTTCCTGAGTACCTTCTGCACAGAGCCTGGCATTACTCCCGGAGCTTACCTTCCAGTTAAGGAAGACAGGTAACGGACAACCAGGTGTCCAGGGCCCAGATAGTATAAGCGCTGAGGGAGGGGGAGAGACCGGGCAGGCACTAGGGACAGGGTGCGGGGTGGGGAGGGGGCTTCATGCCCTTCTATGTTGGGAGGTCAAGGAGGCCTCGCGAAAGGTGACACTTAAGAGCAGACCTGAAGGGGGGCGCTTGGGTGGCTCAGTCAGTTAGGCGTCTGCCTTTGGCTCGGGTGGTGATCTCATGGTCTGTGAGTTCGAGCCCTGCACCTGGCTCTCTGCTTTCAGCACAGAGCCTGCTCCAGATTCTGTCTCTGTCTCTCAAAAATAAATAAACATTTAAAAAATTTTAATAAAGTAATCAAAAAAAAAGGAGCAGACCTGAAGGGGTGGAAGGATGTGGTCTGGGGAGAAGAGCAGGACGTGCAAAGGTGCTGGAGGCCTGGGTGTGCCTGAGGAACAGTGAGGAGGCCACGTGGCAGAGGGGAACAGTCAAGGATGCGTGATAGGTGAGGCCAGTGTGGAAGGGCAAAGTGGGCCCGGAGCAAGAGGGGAGGCCAGCGACACAGGGGATGCAGCATGAGGGCCTTCTGCCGTGGCATCTTCAGTGTCTACCTGAGTGAGTTCGAACGGTACCACAGGGCTGGCAGCAGAAGAGAATGCGGTCTAACGTGATCACTCTGGTTACTGCGTCAAGAGCAGACCAGGGCGGGGAGGCAAGATCAGTCGCGGGAGGACCCATGAGGGGGCTCCGCGGTCATGCAGGCACAAGCTGGTGGCGACAGCGGAGGTGATGAGCGCGGTGAGAGTCTGGAGAGACCCAGAAAGTGGAGCCCACAGAGTCACCGCTGGGTTGGAGGTAGGACATGAGATGGAGAGGAATCAAGGCTGACTTCAGGGTTTGAGCCTGAGCAACTGGAAGATGGAGTTGCCATGAGAGAGAGAGAGAGAGAGAGAGAGAGAGAGAGAGAGAGAGAGAAGACCATGAGAGGAGGAGAATCAGGTGAGAACAGAGGGGGAGGCTTGAGAAAAGAGAAGGTGGGAGAGCTGTCCCTGGAGAGAAGGAGAATGGACAGAATAGGGGAACACAGTAAGATTGCTCAGAAGAGCTGAGGGCTCCGTTGAAGTTTGTGGCCATGAAGGTAAAGTGACATCACGACCAGGTTTTGTTTGTTTCAGCTAGCCATTGTATTTGTACAAGTGTGGAGTGGGCGGGGAGCGGGGTCTCACCCAGGTTGGGGACATGCGGCCAGGGCACTGGAGGACCGACGAGGGGGCACCGAGTTTATGTATGGAGAGATGATGAAGAAGGTCAATGCTAACCACCTAAGCCAGACAGGAGGGGCGTGAGAAAAGAGGGCCGAGGACAGGGGTGAGTTGGCGAGCGGGATCAATGGCTTGTGCATCTTGGAAAGGCAGCACACCTGCTAGAGGAAGTGGGCCAGGAAGTCAGGCGGCGGTGGGGAGACGGAACGGGTGTGGAGGTCGGCTGTGGCAGGCTCAAGGGGAGGAATGAGAGGGAAGAACTGCAGGACCAGCTTCCCTGACATCTAGAGCTTGGGCTCCCTCCTGCTCTTCTGCTTGTTCTCCTAAGAATCCTTTCCCTTTCTGAAATTTATGTCATTGGTACACATCCGGCTCATTTCCCCTGTCCTGTTGGTCCCCACTTATGTTAGTCTGGGTCCTCTGAGAAGCAGGGGTCATGGGATTAAACACACAGGAATCTTACTGAGGGAAAAGTCTCTGAGAGGAAACGGAGACAGAGCTGGGTGAGGCGAGGAGAGCCGTCAGACCACCATGCAATCCCGACCCCAAGCAAAGGAGAGAAACAGACGGAGGAAAGAGAGGGAGAGACTGAAGGAAGAGAGAGAAAAGGGGAGTCGGGGGAAGGCTGGGTGGAAGCATCTAGCAAGCTATCTGGAAGCCCTCTGGCTAAAGGCGTCTGTCAGAGACCCTGTCCCCCAGGAAGGGGTCTGCCTTAGCCTCCCCGACATAGTCAGTCACGGCCTGGGAGCAGCCACGGCGAAGCAGGGGCTCGAGCTAGTCAGCAGCGGATTTCAGAGCGCATCAGCTGGGGCCCTTGGACAATGATTCTGCCCATACAGGGGTCTTGAGGCGCATTGTCACAGACACCCTATCACTCCAGCTACAGGACCGAGCTCGGGAGTGGGGGCCCAGCTTTTAAACCCACTGTCCTGTACCCTATAGCTTCTTGCTAAGAATTGCGTACAAGCTGCACAAGAGAAGCATGTCAGCATGCCCTTCACACACAGTGGTGCTCCCCACAGGGTCCTCACCTCCAAGATGTTTCTGGGCCCTCAGAGAAGCTGCACTGTGTGTGCTGCGTGTGGAGCCCGTGTCCAGCTGCTGCTGCTTAGATGGGGTTTGCAGGAGCTGGACTCAGCATCAGGGCACAGGGACACAGAGGTGGAGCCGGAGCCTGCTTGGGCCCACTCGCTCCTCGCTGAGAGCAGCTGCCTCCCCATCCAGCGACAGGGCCGCTTTCTTCTACCCCTCTGGCATTCTTCATGTCCCGCCCGGTGCTCTGCCCCGTATTTCCTGCTCCTCCACCCCTGGAAACTCAGCCGTCAGAGGCTTTCCTTCGAGCCTCCGCTCCCCCCACCCCCGAGTCCTCAGGCCTCTCCCCAAAATAAATGTCACCTCCAGCCCCTGGCAGTCTGCACCTTCACCGTAACATGCACCTGTGATATTTCCTTCCCTCCTCAATTCCTTTCACTTCGCATCCCTCGATGACCCCGGATGTGTCACCCGTGTGCTCTCACGTCTGTCCCTGCACCCCTCTGCCTGCTTCCTGCTCCAGGCGCCCTCCTCACCAACACCACCCAGTGCCTCCTGCCTATGCGGTTTCCTTTCCTGCCTTTCTCTTCTTTCCCGCCTTTTCCCATCCCCACACTCCTGTCTTCACCCTCAAAGCAGATCTCCACAATCCACGAAGGCCCCCACCGCTTCTCCCCACCCCCCTGCCCCCACCCTCAACAAGGCCTCGGTCCATACACCTCCAAACCGTCTACTCCTAAGACTGAAACTAAACCAAGTGCTCCTTCCAATAACGGGGTCACTCAGAGCTTCTCCTCGGCCCCCCCATCCCATCCCAGGTCCCCAGCCAGCCAGCCGAGACCCCACTGGAGGCACCCACAAAGGGCGGGGGTTTAGAGATGCAGTTGGACATAAGAGACTCTTAAATACAGAGAACAAACTGAGGGTGGATGGGGGATGGCGGGGAGGGGGAAATGGGTGATGGGCATTGAGGAGGGCACTTGCTGGGTTGAGCACTGGGTGTTGTATGGAAGCGATGAACCACAGGAATCTACCCCAAAAACCAAAAGCACACTTTACACACTGTATGTTAGCCAATTTGACAATAAATTATATTTTTAAAAAAAGAGAGAGAGAGAGATGGGGTTGAACTGGAGTCATAATATAGTTTGGAGCAAAGATTCTACAAGTGGTTTCCTCAAGGTCATCACTAATGAGGGCAGAGCTAGAACCCACGTAGAGTGACGCTCAGTCCAGTGTTCCTTCAATGGCATATTGAGTGTTGCCAGCTAAGAAGAAACCCCAGCCGAGCATGCTGCTGGTGGGGCAGCCGTGCAGGGCTTGGTAGAAACACAGAATCTTGGCCCCACTCACGCCTGGGGAGTCACCATGTGCACCCGCACAGTGACCCCTCCACACGTCAGGAGCACCGCGGCAGAGACCCTCGGCCACGCCTCCGCAGTCCACGGCCAACCTCACCAGCCAGATTAGAGGCTCCAGAACATGCTGTTTGGTGGGCGATTCATAGGGGAGTACAAAGAGCTCTCTGTAACACAACGGATGCTAAATCAATTTTATTTACCGACAGCCTGATTAAACAATCCTGTCCCTTAATTATTTTTGTCTTCCACAAATGGCAAGTTAAGTCAATCATTTTCCAGGGATAGTTTCAAAGGAAGATACTGTAAAGGTGACTCTGAGGGGACACCTGGTGACTATGGCATCTTCCATGTGAGCTAGATGGCCACACGCTGGGACCCCACTGCTCTGCTCCCAAGAGCGGATTTGGTGAGAAGCAAGGAAATGTAGGTGAATTACACACTGTCTCCTCAGCTCCACCCCACCCACTGAGACACAGCACCCCAAGCTACTGTCAGATTGACATGCCTCCCCTGGGCTCTCACCTAGCCAGCATTCTTTGTAATGTAAAGAACGACAATCCCTCAAAACATTGATTTGGGGACCCATGGGCACCTTCCTTCCCCCAGACTCACAGACAGGAAGAAAGGCATCCTTGGCAAGAGACCAGATGGACTGCACTGAGCCTCTTGCTAGCTGAGGGCAGGGAAACTTGTAGGGACAAAGGAGCAGTGTCTGGTCATCTCCTGCCAAAATGAGGTCAAAGGTCAGAAACGCACTCTCCAAGATCCTACCCCTTAGGCACAGCAGATGTGCGAGCTCAGAGTGCTGACCAAAAATGAGCCTCGAGGAAGAAGTCGTTTCTGTCTGAATGGCAGTGTCTGCACCACATTTCAATGAGATGTTGGGTTTGATTTGGATGCACCTGCCCAATACACAAAGATAAACATCTGGAGCCGTGAAATGTTCTACATTTCGGGGCTGTTCTGGATCAATACCAAATGAGGATGTAGATTTCTTCTTTCTGCTCATGACAAAAATGTGCTTGAAACACACAAAAGTCCTTTGGATCTGCTTCCATTTAAAAAGCACAATTATTCCTGAAGTTTTCAGTTTGCTACCACAGACAGTTTCCTGCTCGGTGTAGTAATCCAAAATATCCATCCATAATGCTTAGCATCTGCTCTGGAAGAGCACCATATTTTCACATTCTAGGAAAAGTTTTTAAATGAAGGAAGGAAAGAAAGAAAGAAAAAGAGAAGGGAAGGAGGGAGGGAAGATTAAAATAGCCTGAGAGTAGTTTTCTCTCTGGAAGCCTCATAATAGATAAACTTTAAAAATATTTACATTGGCAGATTCTTATGTTGGTTAATTGATGGTCTACATATTTTTAGTAGAAGGCTGTTGGCAAAAGCAGGTGAAAACAATTAGTAATGATTTCATTATAGATCAATTCACTGTAAAGGTTAATAGCTCTTTGTTTTGAGTAAGATCTCTACTAACCCTTCTGTGATCTGTGATGCTCCTTTGCACAGTGCTTGGTTCAGAGATATCATGCAATTTTTAAGTTATTCGGTAAATGAATACTCATATTTAT